>NC_136266.1:171434337-172046837 GCF_964187855.1 Myxine glutinosa | reverse complement strand
CCTCGGGTTTCTAAGTAAGACTGCATAGGTAAGCTAGAATTTTCACTGTGTCCTTCTGGTCCGTCCCCCTGTCTGCTTTATTTTATTATCCTTCCTTCTCCTTGGTTTCTTTTGGTTGTAAATAGTAATAAATTATATTCGTATTTCCTACTTCTGTCTTCCTCTTCTTCACATCCGTGTCGCCTTTGTCTTTTCCCCATTGAATATCTGTGGCACGATTTGGCCCACGTTTAAGGAATCGGGTCTTAGTCATTGTTAATAGTTCGGGCCGCGGCCGCCATCCGCTCGGCAAATCAACACCTTATCCGCAGTCCGTAACAATTTAACAATGACTAAGACCCGATTCCTTAAACGTGGGCCAAATCGTGCCACAGATATTCAATGGGGAAAAGACAAAGGCGACACGGATGTGAAGAAGAGGAAGACAGAGGTAGGAAATACGAATATAATTTATTACTATTTACAACCAAAAGAGGGGAAATAGGGGGGTGGTAGGGGGGAGACGTGACACCAACTAGCCCGGGAGGGTTAGGATATCGTGTGTAGGGACCTAGAGATTGACAATAGGTAACGCTAAGGTTAGGTGGTGACAATGATACCTGTAGTGGGGACGCAGGTAGATTAGTTTGGATGATAATGACGTGGTATGTGCTTAGTTTAAAGGGAAGACTGGGAGCACTAAGTTATCAGGGCAACAGGTAGTTCAGATGATGCCGTGTGTGTGGTTAAAAGGTGTGATTGCACAGGTGTGCAACTGGACAGGTGGATGAGTGAGTGAGGGTGATGTGTATTGTGTTGACCAAATGGTCCAGGGAGGAAGGAGGGTGCAGGTGGCACCAGGTGTGATTGCACAGGTGTGCAACTACAGGAGGTATGGAGAATGGTTGTGTGGAATACATGGAGTGTGGAATATATGGAGTATGGAATGGATGGTCGTGGAGTGAGTATGGTGGAAACTGTGGAGTGGAGTGGATGGTGCGAAGGTGTGGATGGGGGAAAGTAGGATGGACCCCATCACGAATACCCGGGGAGGGTAGTTTAAGACTTAGGTAGAGGGTATAGGTAAATTGTGGTTGGATATTGGCATCTGTGGTGCATGTGGAAGAATGGAGTTTGGATGGGTGCATTAGTGACGTGGAAATGGCTGGGCGTGTAGCCTGTTAGTATGTGTAGTTGATTGGGCACTCCACCACTGTGAGGATGTCGGCCAGGTGAGGCCGCAGGTGGGCTCTGGGAGCCGGTAGAGTTGTTGTGGATGGGGCCCGAGGATCCGGAGGACGGACCCGGGTAGCCCAGTGCCAGAGGGCACCAAGGGGTGACAGAGCCAGGAGGGGCCTTCCCCAATTAGATAGGTTAGGGTGAGGAGCTAGGTAAGCTCAGGTGGCAACTACAGTGGTGGAGGTGTGCAGGTGGGTAGACCTGCTGGGAGAGCTACACGACTCAGACCGGAAATTGTGCAAGGGCACCGGGAGATGAATCGGGGGAGTGAGACCCCAAATTGAGAAGCACCACAGTTTGGTCAATGGGAATTGGTTTTTAGAACCCATAGTGTAAATTGGCCAATGGATTGGCAGGGAAAGACCTCAGGTAGTGTAAAGTGTGTTAATGTCATTTAGAGGATAGTTAGGATGGAGATCTCCTCGCACCATCTGCATCCACTCACCTGAGGTGACAAAGCTCCACACCATGCTGTGGTTTGTTGGTTTTTATTATTTTGATGCAAATGTTTGCAATGTGAGACGCATCATGACGTGGGTGTGACATTGTGCTGATGTTCCATCTCTTCCTCCTTATGAGGATTGATGATGAATTGGGTGATGGCAAATTTTGGTTCGAGGGATTGTGGTGACGAATTTGGTATAGGAGAGATATGGGGAGACGTGACAGTAGTGACGAATTTGTAAATGTGTAGATTGTTGTAAATATGGGGTAAGGGCAAGGGTAGAGTAGGTGACAGGGGGGGTGACGTATGGTAGGGACGAGCTTTTCTCCGCTCCGTCTCCATACGCACCTCACCTTGCATTGCCTTTATTGATGTGTACCCTTGTGACCTTACCCCTCGCTCATCTGTCTTCCCCCCCCCCCCCCCTCTTGTCTCCCACACGAGGACTGTGCGCCATTGGGCGCCCGAAACTCTCGCAACCACAGCTGTCTGCATCGATGCACCACCTATGGACCACATGTCTGTGGTTGAGCACCACTTATGGACCCCATGGGTTGGGGCATGGCCCCTCTGCTGGAACCGGCCATGAAGGCCCGAGATCTTGCTGGCGGACCTTGGCCACAGGGCACCTATGCCCCACAGGTGAACCATACATAGTCGGCCCTCTGTGGGCCATAAATAAAAGCAATGGACACGTTTGGTGCATTTTATTTTATGTGCAAATAGGCCACCAGCAAAGAAGATGACAACACCAGGAAGATAACAAGAGCCAGCAGAGGGAGCCGAAGAGCAAGACCAGCACCAGGGTTTGTTGTTTTTATTTTTATTGAACTGTGGTGACTGTGCACCGATTGGTGCTTGATGGTGTATTGGTGCATTGTTGGGTGCTTCGTGGTGCGTCGATGCAGAGCAGACTGTCTCCCCCCCCCAAAAGAACAATCACAGGTCCTGGGTTGCGTTTTGTAAATAAAATAGCGTCGTTGTAAATAATGCGCCCCCACCGTAAGTGTTTTAGTTTGAAGACCATTCCGCAATTCGGTTAGTTGTGGGCGTGATCTGTTAGGCAGGGTGCAATGGAGCAGCGGGACATATTTATTTATGTTTTAAAACTGTCACACTCAGGGTCAGGTTAAATGTAGAGGGAACTACACCTACGTGCCACACTAAACGTAAAGGTAATAGGCCCGGGACGTCCTAAAGAGGAGGAGGGTGCAGTGTTGTGGATATGAGAAGTGTTTTTTTATTGTTGTGTAAATTGTTGTAAAAATATCGCCCTCCTTCCTCCAGTTGTGTATAAAGGTCAAAGTGCGTCCCGTAATTATGTCATAGACAATCATGGTAGCCAATCATAGATTTCCTCCTTGTTGGTAGTTTAGTTCCTTATTCTATGTAGGTTAAGGCTGTGTCTTCCATTAATTGACACTCCGTTGCACCGAATTCAAATAGATAGATCCCCTTTCATTTTCATTAACAAAGCCTCGATTGCCAACTGCATTCGCCGCAGCTATTGGGCGGTTTTCACCGCGACTCCATTAGCCACGAGGTGGGCTTGGAGAAGAAGGGGGAGGAGCCACCGAATCCAGGGCGTTGGCCGCCCCTCGTCATCAAGGGTGGAGCCAGAGAGCCCGTGCCGACCAATCAGGGATCGCCCGCGGCGTTATAAAAAGCGCGCGCGGAAGCCTTGGAGAAGTTGAGTCAGAGATACGGCAGAAGTGCGAAGTGCCAAGTGCGAAGTGCCAAGTAGAACAAGTGCCAAGTGCACAGTGCCAAGTGCGTAAGAACAAGTGCGAAAGAACAAGTGCGAAAGAACAAGTGCGAAGTGCCAAGTGCCAAGTGCCAAGTGCCAAGTGCCAAGTGAGAAGCGCCAAGAGAGAGTTGCACAGAGGTGCCAAGAAAGAGTTCTAAGGAGCAGCTTTGGAGAGTGCACGGTGCACCGGAGGAGCTTCGCCATGCAGATTGGAACCGCGGCGGTTTGGCGATCCCAGCTCGAGTATTGACGGCGGCTGTCCGCTTCCAGCCCGACCGATCCCCGCTGAACCTTCCTCTCCCGCCCAGCTATTCCTCCTTCCGATCATTCCTGCCTGCAAATTCCCCATTCGTGTGAGTCCGTCTTTGTTTGTCTTGTCCTTGGGTTTCTAAGTAAGACTGCATAGGTAAGCTAGAATTTTCACTGTGTCCTTCTGGTCCGTCCCTCTGTCTGCTTTATTTTATTATCCTTCCTTCTCCTTGGTTTCTTTTGGTTGTAAATAGTAATAAATTATATTCGTATTTCCTACTGCTGTCTTCCTCTTCTTCACATCCGTGTCGCCTTTGTCTTTTCCCCATTGAATATCTGTGGCACGATTTGGCCCACGTTTAAGGAATCGGGTCTTAGTCATTGTTTATAGTTCGGGCCGCGGCCGCCATCCGCTCGGCAAATCAACACCTTATCCGCGGTCCGTAACAATATATATATATATATATATATATATATATATATATATATATATATATATATGTATGTATGTATGTATGTATGTATGTATGTATGTATATATATATATATATATATATATTATATATATATTATATTATATATATATATATATATAGATATATATATATATATATATATATATATATATATATATATGTATATATACATATATATATATATATATATATATATATATATATATATATATATATATATATATACATATACATATATATATATATATATATATATATATATATATATATATATATATATATATATATATATATATATATATCTGTGCAGTGTCTGTCTTGTGTTGTCTCGTCTCATCTCGTCACTGAACTACTTTCTCAAACTTTTGTGAAATTGTACCAAACTTATGGTATGCACATATCTCTCCCGTCGGTATGTCCTAAGGGTATTGTTTTTTGAAAAATTTTCCAATTTTTTTTTTTGGGGGGGAATTTTTTTTTCAACTTAACTTTTCAACTTCAATTGTTTATAAAATGTGATATCACGTATATTACAAATACATTTGTGCAAAATAATTGTTTGAATTATGATTGGTTTAAACCATGACAAAACGGCAACTCAGGTACAGTCATTTATCTATATATCTGCACATCTGGGCAGTGTCTGTGTTGTCACTTAATTACTCCCTCAAACTTTTGTTTCCGTGGTTGTGAAGTGATTTTGATAACGTTGTGGTAGTTTTGAATCACGTGGTGGTGAGGTATTTTGAATTATGTGGTGGTGAGGTGTTTTGAATTACGTGGTGGTGAGGTATTTATAATTACGTGGTGGTGAGATGTTTTGAATTATATGGTGTCCATATTTTCACCCATTTTATTCCTTTCACATCTTGACTCTTCCATGTATGCGCTGAATTGCGTCATGAATAACTGCAGGTTAAAACCAGCTTGCACAGCGGGCTCGGCCTCCGCCGCCGCGTGCGAAGTGTCGCCATTTCCTCCCCCTCCTGCTGCACCCTCATCAACTCCCCCTTACAACAATTGTTCCTGCTGGTCCTGGGTTATTAATTCGTCCACATTTTCTATTCCCACCGGCACCTGGTCATCTTGGCCTGCCATTGCACGAATTCCAAAAAATTTGTTTTCAACTAAATTTTGTACGCTCGTAATTATGAGTGCATGAAGCGCACTCCAGGTCCAAATGTCCCACTCCCGGACACCAATTTTGTCGGTGTCAGGGTTCAAATCCCACTACTGACGACCAATTTTGTTGCGGATCTCGGGTTCATCGACATACTAAGGGGGGGGGGGGGGGTTAAGCCCTGCTACCCCTCGAACTCCGAGTCCACGAGGCCGCCACCCCACACTACACTCGTGGTGGACGGACTGCGAAGCAATTCCAGCCGCAGAGCCCGCAGCTACGCGTGTAAGGGCTAACGGTCACGTCCCGAGTACCTTCGCCACACGCAGCTGTGAGAACGGGGACTGAACCTCGCACGAGTCACGCTGGTACTGGACGTCCAAGCGGTTGTGCATCGCGTAACTCGTGCCGTTAACACTATTGAACCCGATCGAGCGGTTTTAATTCGGGCAATGCTAGGCCAATGTTGAAAGGACGATGACGGCCAGGTTGGAAACCAAACCACAGGATGTATTTACAATGTACAGTATTCACACAAAAGGGACAAAGCGGAGAATCTTAGCGGCCTTACCTAGGGTCCCAGACAAGGGCCCTCAGATTCGTTCGGGGAAGGGAAGGAAGAGGGTAATGCGCACAAAGCGCGGCGGCTTCGTGCAGTTTGCCTGGATGGGCTCGTTGGATGGAAACCCCCAAGGATCACTCCAACCTGGGACAACACAGCCGGAGATGTTCACGGTAGGGGCGTTGATCAAGGGCGTACACGTAGCAGGAACCCGGCAAGAAGAGCAGCATATCTCAGGATCAGCAAGGCAGAGAGAGCGAGGCAGAGAGTCTATATTATGCAGGAGCCTGGCGTGAGTCAGAGAGCGTATATGCAGAGAGAGATCGGAGCGCCTGCAAGAGAGAGCGAGCGGGAGGTCCGGGCCGGGTTTTATAGCCCCCCGACACCCCACTCAAACGTTATATGGGCCTCCATTGGCCGCCTGGGGTCACGTGTTGTGACAGCCCCTTATTGGTCACCCTTGGCCACTCCCTTCAGCTCTCATTGGCAGCTCACTGCTCCTCCTTGGCCACTCCCTTTAGCTCCTCCTTGGGGTCTGCAAGGCCTGGCCTAGGCCCATGACGAGGCACTTTAGGCTGCAATGAGGCCTACCATTACCCTGCCTGCCTAAACGCATACTAACACCGGGAAGGAGACTATACTTCACATTTAATAAGAAATAACTAACTAAGCGAGGCTACATGTTGTGGTGTAACTAACTATGGGGGGGTTCCCTTTATTTACAAAACTGGAAATATATATATATATATATATATATAGATATATATATATATATAGTTGCGGATGTCGAAGTACGGCACTCCCGTTAGCAAGGGGGGGGGGGGGGGGTTAATCCCCTTGTCTTGTTAAGCTGGCCGTCTCCGGTCCTGGAACTATCCCTCTCCTTTGCGGGATGAGATTGGCCAGGGTGATTGGTCAAGGGTTTCCCAAATTCCTTCACCAATCTCTCCGCAAAGCAGGGAGATGAGTCCCTGCTCGAACCGCGGATATGATGGTAATTGCCGAGCGGTTTAGCAATCCACGATCCGAGCCGTTAGCAAAAAGACTAACCCGATTCTGAGCGGTTCCTATATCGTGCCACCGTTATTCAATGGGGAAAAGACGAAGATGATCGAACGAGAGGAAGCCAAAGAATAAGAAGGGTAAAGGAAGAACAAATATGGTTTATTACTATCTAAAAGAGGAAACGAAAGAAGGGAATATACAAGAAGAGGAAACAAAAGGACATAGGGCAACCTTAGACATTCTTATATAACACGCCTATGACAATACAAACAGACTCACACGGAATGGTCGCTGGTAGGGGAGGAAGGTCCAGGCAGATGGTTCCAGGCGATGGGGTGGTCCAGGCTCTGGGTCCGCGGGTGAAGAACGGCTGGCAGCTTAACGCGTGACCGCAACTTACAAACGCGAGGGGCTGGAATGCGCGTACGTACAGCATGCCGAACGCTCTGAAAACCACGGCAGTTCGTATTGACAACGATCGTCCCAAATGATCCTCTGCGCAATGTTCTTATGTTCGCCACCTCTGCGACCTTCTCTCGCATCTGCCGATCTCCCCCGCATCTGCTTTCTGCCTGCCTCTGCTCTCTCGTTCATCTCCCGAATCCTCTCCGTCCTCTGCGTGAAAAGGCTTTGCGCTCGCGCTTTTATTGCAAGCTTCACGTATTAAGCCGCGTCCGCTTCGCTCCGCCTACCGGTGAACACGCCTCGGCCCGGATTGGCCACGAGGGTTCATTGTTACCTCTCCTCGTGACGCGTTGATGGGGCCCACGCCTCGGTTCCTGGCCGCTCCTCCCTTTTTCTCCCACTCTGACCGCGTGCGTAATGGCGGCTTGGGGCCAGAAAATAAACCAAAAAGGCAGCGAACGCTGCAATATGGCTACTGGCCCTTTGGAGAGAGGGAGAGATTGGGGATAATTGAAGCGGCCTAGGTTATTTGATTAATACAACGCAGTCAAACTATTGGAAACAGATCCTGAACTGAAACATACTAATGAAATAACTAAAGAAGATCCTATGGTGTCCTACGTGTTGTACATGGCCTAACTAGGGTGCGACCTTTGACCTTTACCAAAAATGGGAATATTTACAGGGGATTATTTATAAGGGAACATTTACAAAAATTTACAGTGGAGGGTTCTAAAAACCACAACAATATTGTTACAGATCTCTACGTCAGCCTTTTTCCGCTTACCAAGGGGGGATTAATCCCCTTGTCTATGACTGACCGACGTGAGTCCTGAAGTTGCTCGGCTCCCTCCGGAGAGGCAGGTGAGCAACCCCGTTCGCGACCGCGGACAAGATGTTAATTGCCGAGCGGATTAGCAGCCGCGGCACGAACCATTAGCATTCACTAGACCCGATTTTTAAACGTTGGCCAAATCGTGCCACAGGTGTTCAATGGGGAAATCACAAAGACGACCGGACGAGCATGAAGAAGAAGAACAAAGGTAGGAAATAACAGGATTTATTACTACTATTATGTACACAATCAAAAAGAACCAAGGAGAAGGAAAGATACGCAAATAAAGACAGAAAGATGGAAGGACCAGAAGACACAGTGCAATATTAACTTACCTAAACAGTCTTACTTAACCCCCAGGACAACATAAAAGACGGACGACCATCAGACTTACACGGGGGGATGATGATCGGGATGAATGGCACGAATGGCTGGAAGGAGAGGAAGGTTCAGTTGGAGCAGCAGAATGGTTGGGCCGGGAGTGAGCAGCCGCCGCCCCTCCGCAGGCATGTTCGCACGGCGGCGTCGCTTTGTAGCCGCGGCTGAAAACCGCTTTCGACGCTCAAAGCTGCTGTGGTCAAAACTGCCGTTCGTTCAGCTCCGGTTTGTTCAAACCTGTGGTTTACTCAAAGCTGCGGTAAACTCCTTTTGATGAACTTCTCCCTTCTCTCGGTGGACTCTTTTTGCGCATCTTTCTCCCTCAATCATCTCGGTCGGGGCGTCGCGTGACAGGTTATATCGGCCACACCCTCGAATCTTCGCGAACCTCTCCGATCGTTCTTTCTCCGCCCTCTCAAGCCAAACCCCTCGTGCTTGATTGGTCGGCAAGAGCTGGCTCACTCTTCCTTCCAATGACGAGGGCGGAGACACGCCTTTCTTCTCCGAACCGACTGCGTGTTCAATGGAGGGCAAATGCAGTTGGCAATTGCGGACAAATGGGGAATTGAAAGGGGATCTATCTTATTTGAATTCAGTGCAATGTAGAGTCAACTAATGGGAAACACAGCCTTAAACTAATACACATAATAAAGAAATAACTATTTAGAAGGGTATATGATTTTCTACGTGCATGTATATGGACTAAGAGGACGACCTTTGACCTTTACACACAAAACAGAGATATTTATAAGGAATCATTACACTACTCAGGGTGATATTTCCAACAAGATTCTCAAATCCACAACACTGCACCCTCATCCTCTAGGCACGTCCTCGGGCCTATAACACTTTAACTTAGTGTGACACGTAGGTGTAGTTCCCTCTACATTTAACCTGACCCTGAGTGTGACAGTTTTAAAACACAAATAAGTATGCCCCCCTGCTGCATTGCACCTTGCCTAACAGATTTACGCCCACAGGATAACCGAATTGCAGAATTGTTCTCAAACTAAACATGTACGGTGGGGAGCATTATTTACAAGTGACGCTGACTGTATTTACAAAATGCAACCCAGGACCTGCGATTGTTCTTTTGGGGGGGGGGGGGGGGGAGAGAAAGCCTGCGCTGCATCGACACACCAGCACCAACAAAGAGCACCATAATACACAGTCACCACAATTCATAATAACAAACAACCAAACCCTGCTGGTGGTCTTGCTCTTCGGCTCCCTCTGCTGGCCATTGTCATTCTTGATGTTGTCTTTCTTCATGTTCTTCTTGCTGGCGGCCTATTTGCAATAATAAAAAACGCACAAAACGTGTCCGTTTTTTATTTATGGCCCACAGGGGCCGACTATGAGTGGTTCACCTGTGGGTTTGGTGCCACCTCACCAGGTCCGCAAGCAAGATCTTGGGCCATCGTGGCCGGTTCCAGCAGAGGGGCCATTCCCCAACCCGTGGGGTCCATGAGTGGTGCTCAGCCACAGACATGTGGTCCATAAGTGGTGCATCGATGCAGGCAGCTGGTTGCGGGGGTTCGGGCACACAATGGTGGACTCCCGCATGCACCCCTCAGTGCCCAATAGCACGATCCATGGGTCGGGGAAGGAAGACAGAGAGGGCAGGTTAGCGAGGGGTAAGGTCACAAGGGTACACATCAATAAAGGCAATGCAAGGTGAGGTGCGTCTGGAGACTGAGCGGAGAAAAGCTCGTCCCTACCATACGTCACCCCCCCCCCCCTGTTACCTACTCTACCCTTGCCCTTACCCCATATGTACACAAAAAAAAACCTACACATTACCAATTCGTCGCTACTGTCACGTCTTCCCCATATTTCCCCTACTACCAAATTCGTCACAATCCCACTAATCCAAAATTTGCCATCACCAATTCATCATCAATCCTCATAAGGAGGGAGAGATGGAACATCAGTACAATGTCACACCCACATCATGATGGTCTCACAATCCAAACATTTGCACAAAAAAAAATAACAAGAAACCATGGCATGGTGTGGAGC
This sequence comes from Myxine glutinosa, assembly GCF_964187855.1. Taxonomy (NCBI): domain Eukaryota; kingdom Metazoa; phylum Chordata; class Myxini; order Myxiniformes; family Myxinidae; genus Myxine; species Myxine glutinosa. Next base: position 172,036,375 of record NC_136266.1, on the reverse strand, counting down.
TTTGTCACCTCAGGTGAGTGGATGCAGATGGTGCAAGGAGATTTCAATCCTAACTATCCTCTTAAATGACATTAACACACTTTACACTACCCGGGGTCTTTCCCTGCCAATCCATTGGCAATCTTACTCTATGCGGTTTTAAGAACCAAATTCCCATTGACCAAACTGTGGTGCTTCATCAATTTGGGGTCTCACTCCCCCGATTCAACTCCCTGTGCCCTTGCACAATTTCAGGACTGGGTCGTGTGGCTCTCCCAGCAGGTCTACCCACCTGCACACCTCCACCACTGCAGTTGCCTCCGAGCTTACCTGCTCCTTCCCTAACCTATCTAACTGGGGAAGGCCCTCTGGCGCTCTCCCCACTCGGTGCCCTCTCTGGCACTGGGCTACCTGGGTCCGTCCTCCGGATCCTTGGGCCCCATCCACAACTCTACCGGCTCCCAGAGCCCACCTGCGGCCTCACCTGGCCGACATCCTCACAGTGGTGGAGTGCCCATTCAACTACACATACTAACAGGCCACACGCCCAGCCATTTCCACGACACTAATGCACCCATCCAAACACCATTCTTCCACACGCACCACAGATGCCAATATCCAACCACAATTTACCTACTCCCTCTACCTAACGCTTAAACTACCCTCCCCGGGTATTCGTGATGGGGTCCATCCTCCCCATACACTCCCTTCGCACCAACCACTCCACTCCACATTTTCCACCATACTCACTCCACACCATCCATTCCATACTCCATGTATTCCAGACCATTTATTCCATACAACCATGCATTTCATTCAACCATGCTCACCTGTATTGGCACACCTGTGCCATCACACCTGGTGCCACCTGCACCCTCCTTCCTCCCAGGCTTCTTCAATCATTCAATGCAACACACAACCACAATTGTTCCTCATGCACTGCTCCATACACTTCCACGCTCAATACAATCCACAATCACAATTATTCCTCATACGCTGATTCATACACTTTCGATCCTCAAACACACGGCATCATCTGGTCTACCTGGTGCCCTGCTAAAACTCGCGCTTCCCCGTCGCCCTTTAAACTAAGCACATCCCACGTCGTTATCATCCATTCTAACCTCTCTAAGTCTATGTCCCCGACTACCTGTCCAATGTCGCTACTTACCTCTACCGTTACCTATGGTCAATCTTCTCTAGATCCCTATCATTTTATCCTAACCCTCCCGGGCAATTTTCACTGCCAAAACCCATAGCTAGCGCTCATGTGCCCCGTGTGTGAGAGATGGCAGAGTTGCCATCCCACCACATCGGGCATGTCCCACTACCAATTTCGCCATCAAATTCCAACCAATCAAAATTTTCCAATCACAAATTCCCTATCCCTACCAAATGTCCTTTAACTCGAGCCTCGGTGCGTCATTACATTTCCAAAGCTCGGCTTCACAAAGCCGAGCAATGAATGCAGGTTGTTCGTCTCCCGCGGTTGGATCCGTCCGGCACTCGGTTCAGGGAAGGAGGTTTTCTCGGGCCGAGATCCCAAGGTCCACCTCGGCACGGAGCTGTCCGGTCTCCCGCCCGATCTCGCCCTGCCGGAACGCCTCAACCACAAGGGGTCGCCGTGCCGACCCTTCCTAGCGGCCCTTGAACCGGGCCGCCCGCTCCGCTTAGCGGAGCACGGACGCGACCGTTCGGAGAGAGGCCCGGCGTAGATCCCGCACGGCGGTTCTTTCGAAACCGCCGTGGTTACGATCCCCGCTTGTTCCCGCTGCACACAAAGCCCGGCACGAACCGAGGGCTCGCTTCGGCTAAAAGTCGACCTAACCGCTGCTCTGTTTAACGTCGATGCTTCACTTGCATGCTCACACCACGCGTTCCGTTCCTTATTCACACATCCAAGTGTCTCCATACACTCCGTCATTGCACCTTCTCTTACACACCCCCCAGGAACACTCATTACGCTCACAGCCTTCGTCACACATCTGACCACCGCACACCTTGGCACACACTCGTCGTTCGCACACCTCATCAACACACCTCTTCGCACCCACTCCTCGGTCACATCCTCTGTGACAACCACGGGTGTGCACTCTTCCGTACACCCAATCACGTGCTTCACTACCAACTAAAGCGTGCATTCCCACACGCGCTCGACCATTCCAGGTGTGCATCCTTTCATTCCAGGTGTACATCCTTCCATTCCAGGTGTGCATCCTCTCTCACCTGCTACAACCAACTCATGCTCCGTGTCACTCTCACTACTCTCACCACCACACTCGGTCGCGCAGTCACCCTTACTCTCGACCGCGCACTCTGTTATCATGCACCCGTTCGTTACATACCTTTTTCGCGCATCCTCTCCCGTTACACCCTCCGTAACACTCACCACAGGTGTGCATTCTTTCATTCCATCCCCTGTAACACTCCCCATCACGCGCTTCCATGTGCCCCCCCCCCGCACCTGCGCCACGACCAACTCACTCTCGACAGCACACTCACTCCTCGGCGCACATTTTCCTCACACACCCCATAGTCGGACAACCTTGCACACCTCCTCCTTCATACTCTGTACCTGTCGCACACCTCACCAGCGGCCTCTCACGAACACCCGGGTCTACACCAACACCCAAGCCGACTGAATCTCCCCTCACACCATATACATTTCCGAGTATATAGCCACTCACCTCGGCACCTCGTCTTCGCTCCTCTTCCGCCACCTGCAAACTCTTTATTTGGGTAGTGAGCACATGATCACGATTTGAGCACAGACCTTGTACATATTCCATCACCTCCTCCTTTATCTCTCTCTCAGTTTCCCTCCGTCTCTTCTTAATTTCACTCACCCCCTCTTCCACTTCCTCTAACTTTTGCTTCACCTCTTTCATTTCCCGGTGCGCCCCCTCAATTTCTTCCTCGACTGCCACCTTAGTCGTTTCTATGTGCGTCCTCACCTCCCGTTCTTTTGTCTCCATTGCCTCTGTCACCTCGTCCAACCTCTTTGTCAGTCCCTCATGTACCGTCTGACACTCCTTCTTTATGACTGCTACGTCCCCCTTTATTTCCTTCTGGGTCGCCTTCAACCCCTCGATCACAGCCGTATTCTTTTTCACCTGTTCCTTCAACTCCCTTTGTCCCACTGTCAGCTGCCCCACCCCCTGCGTCAACTCCTCTATGCCACCTTGTAACTTTGCCGTCCCATTTCTCACCTCTTTCTCCATACGCTCCTCACCTCGCTTTACCTCCTTGCGTACCCCCGAGACCTCCTCGCTTACACCTCGTCTGATCTCCTCTCCCATTTCTCCCATCTCCTTGGAAGAGGCTGCCCTCATCTGCTCCAAATCATTCCTCTGGGCATCCAATTTAGTTTCCAACCCGATTTTCACCTCCTCTATCTGATCTCCCATCTGTTTAATTTCCCGGGCGGATTGCTCCCCTATTTCCCTCAATTTGCCTTCCATAATATTTTCTCACCCCCCTAACCCATTCTTCACCTCTTTCGTCCCGTTGTCTAACCCCTCAAATTTGTTGTTTAAACCCTCAAATTTATTGTTGAAACCCCCAAATTTAGCTTCTAGCCCCCCCGATTTGATTTCCCATATTACTTAACCCGTCTCTCAATCCTCCGATTTGATTGCCCATATCATTCCTCAAATTGTTTAACCCATCTTCCATCTGGCCACGCATTTCTCTTCACTCTCGGGTGGATTTATCACTTTGGGCCTCCTTTTTGCCATCATCTGAATCATAAAGACTCGCATGTACTCTGGCATCTCGGGCTCGGCTGCCGCAACCACGTGCGAAGCGCCATTTTGTGCGCCCGAAACCTCGTGCGCGAGAGTGCCATCTCGTGTGCCTGAAACCTCTGCAACAACATCCTCACTGCTCTCCTCCTCCATCATTACTCCCACCTCTTCCCTGGGGTCCTGGGTTGATTCTAACCCCCCTTCTAATTCACCCACCAGCATCTGATCGCCTTGATCATCCATGGCGCAATTTCAAATTTGGATGTTAAAACTAAATTTTGGCCGCTCGTAATTTGAGTGCGTTAAGCGCACATCGGGTCTGAATCTCGCTCCTGACACCAATTGTTATGGATCTCGACGTCGCCTTTTTCCCCTTACCAAGGGGGGATTAATCCCCTTGTCTATGACTGACCGACGTGAGGCCTGAAGTTGCTCGGCTCCCTCCGGAGAGGTAGGTGAGCAACCCCGTTCGCGATCGCGGACAAGATGTTAATTGCCGAGCAGATTAGCAGCCGCGGCATGAACCATTAGCATTCACTAGACCCGATTCTTAAACGTTGGCCAAATCGTGCCACAGGTGTTCAATGGGGAAATCACAAAGACGACCGGACGAGCATGAAGAAGAAGAACGAAGGTAGGAAATAACAGGATTTATTACTACTATTATGTACACAATCAAAAAGAACCAAGGAGAAGGAAAGACACGAAAATAAAGACAGAAAGATGGAAGGACCAGAAGACATAGTGCAATATTAACTTACCTAAACAGTCTAACTTAACCCCCAGGACAACATAAAAGACGGACGACCATCAGACTTACACGGGGGGATGATGATCGGGATGAATGGCACGAATGGCTGGAAGGAGAGGAAGGTTCAGTTGGAGCAGGAGAATGGTCGGGCCGGGAGTGAGCAGCCGCCGCCCCTCCGCAGGCGTGTTCGCACGGCGGCGTCGCTTTGTAGCCACGGCCGAAAACCGCTTTTGACGCTCAAAGCTGCGGTGGTCAAAACTGCCGTTCGTTCAGCTCCGGTTTGTTCAAACCTGCGGTTTGCTCAAAGCTTTTGTCGACCATCAGACTCCTCTCCTCTCCAAGACAATCTCCAAGACAATTTTCTCAACAATCCTCTCCAAGAAGTTCTGTCGCTCAAGCTTTTGGGTCTCACCATCTGCCATGATCTTTCTTGGGAAAACCACATTTCCAAGCTGGCCTCCAAAGCCAGTCGCCGACTGGGCATCCTCCGTCGTGCGAAGTCCTTCCTAGGCACACCTGAGCTCCTCACCACATACAAGGCTTTCATCCGCAGCTCAATGGAATACTGTTCTCCCCTATGGGCTGGTGCTCCTGCCTCACACCTGGCTCGGCTTCACGCTGTTGAATCCAAAGCTTTCAGAATCATTGGAATCTCCCGCGATGAAGCTATCTCTGAGGGCCTTTCACTCACTCACCGCAGGCAGGTAGGTGGTCTTTCTGTCTTCTACCGACTCCTCTCCGGCCTTGCTCCCCCAGCTCTCTCTGTGCTCTGTCCCCCAAATATTCCTACAGGTCGCACAAGATCTGCCAGCCACCCTCTGATGGTTAAACTGCCGAAATCTCGGCTCTCTGCTCACCTTCACTCTTTCATTCCTCTTTTCTCCCGCCTCTGGAACAAACTCCCACACTCACGTCAATCACACTCCTCCCTCCAGGTCTTCAAAACAGCTGTTCACCACCATCTCTTATCTTCCCCCATCCAAAACCTTGATCTTTTCTACCCCCACTAATTCACCCCAGATCCACCTTGTTTGAAATTCCAACTTCTTTCCTGGAAGTCTTGGCAGTGTCCATATGTTTTATACCTCTCCCACTCCCCCCCCCCCCCTTCCCATGCCTCACCCCAAAGCCCTGTCCCTCCCACAGTTCTCTCGATGTCTCCATGTCTCTCGGTCCCTGCTCTCAAATGTTGTGTTTGTGTCCTTCCCCCTCTCTCCCCATCTTGTCTACCGCTCCCGATGTTATTTGTTTTGTGTGTCTGTTTGTCTTTCTGTGTGATTAATGTTCGCTCTTTCACGAGCCTCGATCTTGTACACAAAAAAAATAAAAAATAAAAATAAAAAAAAGCTGCGGTAAACTCCTTTTGATGAACTTCTCCCTTCTCTCGGTGGACTCTTTTTGTGCATCTCTCTCCCTCAATCATCTCGGTCGGGGCGTCACGTGACGGGTTATATCGGCCACACCCTCGAATCTTCGCGAACCTCTCCGATCATTCTTTCTCCGCCCTCTCAAGCCAAACCCCTCGTGCTTGACTGGTCGGCAAGAGCTGGCTCACTCCTCCTTCCGATGACGAGGGCGGAGACACGCGTTTCTTCTCTGAACCGACCGCGTGTTCAATGGAGAGCGAATGCAGTTGGCAATTGCGGACAAATGGGGAATTGAAAGGGGATCTATCTTATTTGAATTCGGTGCAATGTAGAGTCAACTAATGGGAAACACAGCCTTAAACTAATACACATAATAAAGAAATAACTATTTAGAAGGGTATATGATTTTCTTCGTGCATGTATATGGACGAACTAAGAGGACGACCTTTGACCTTTACACACAAAACAGAGATATTTACAAGGAATCATTGCACTACTCAGGGTGATATTTACAACAAGATTCTCAAATCCACAACAATATATATCGATATATATCTATATATATATATATATATATATCTATATATATCGATATATATCTATATATATCGATATATATCTATATATATATATATATATCGATATATATCTATATATATATATCGATATATATCTATATATATATATATATATCGATATATATCTATATATATATATATATATATAATTATAATTATATATATATACGTAAAGCGCGGCGTTACGCGCGCTGCTTGTGAGCAAGGAGGAAGCGGACAAGCGGTAACATATAAACGCCTTTATTCAAGACTACACTGTAACACTGTACCGCTCCGGGCTGGGCGCCCGGTGTCTCTCATGAGGCCACGCCTACCACTCGGACGTGGCCACCGCCCACTTGGTGCGTGGAATGATGTCACCACGCCAGTGGGCTTTTGTGTCCGCCACACGCGCCCCCCCAGAATTCCCGCGCACCTGGAGGGCCAGTTTGCGGGGCAGACGAATGACCCGGCCGAAGCGCCCCCTGGCGATCGGCGGCGTCCGGGGTGCAGGGATGCCAGGTGGGATGCCCCTGGCTGCTCCTGGGATGGGTGCAGGACCGGGGGGCGGCGTGGCGGTGGGGCTGGGCGGTGCCGGGGGTCCGCCCGCAGGAGGGCGGCCCCGACGTGGGGGTCGGGCCACTGGCGGTGGATGGTCCACATCGAGGTGGGCCGGCTTGAGGCGGTCTACCGAAACGCGGTCAGGAGTACCGCCGATGTCCAGGGTGAAGTGCTTCGCCCCGGTCTCCAGCACGCGGAAAGGCCCGTCGTACGGGGGCCGCAGTGGTGTCCGATGGGCATCGTGGCGGACGAAGACGTACTCCGCCGTGCGAAGCTCCGGGGCGACGTGCGTCGGTGGGTGCCCGTGGCATGCCGTTGGCACCGGGGCGAACCTCTGGGCGGTCTCTTGCAGAGCGGAGCGCTGCTGTGCTGCGGACCATGGTGCCGTGGAGTCGGGGAGGAACTCGCCCGGCACCCGCAGCGGTTGCCCGAAGACCAACTCCGCCGCGGATGCGCGCAGGTCCTCCTTGGGCGCCGTCCGGAGGCCCAGCAGGACCCAGGGGAGCCTGTCGACCCAGCCGCCGTCGCGGAGGGTGGCCCGGAGCGCGGCCTTCAATGAGCGGTGAAATCGCTCACACAGGCCGTTAGCCTGGGGGTGGTAGGCCGTGGTTCGGTGCAGCCGGACCCCGAGCCCCTGCGCAACCGCCCCCCAGAGCTCCGAGGTGAACTGGGGGCCGCGGTCGGATGAGATGTCTGAGGGGGCGCCGAACCGGGCGACCCAGGTGGCGATGAAAGCCTGCGCGACATCGGCCGCCGTTGTCGACGCCAAGGGCACGGCCTCCGGCCACCGGGTGGTGCGGTCCACCATGGTGAGGACGTGGGTGAAACCCCGCGAGGGGGGCAGAGGTCCCACCAGGTCCACGTGGACGTGGTCAAACCGGCGTTCCGGCACCGTGAACGGGGCCAACGGGGCCTGGGTGTGCCGGTGCACCTTGGCGCGCTGGCACGCGAGGCATGTCCTGGCCCAGCCGCGGACGGCCTTCCGGAGGCCATGCCAGACGAACTTGTCGGCGATCAGCCTTTGGGAGGCCCTCGCGCCCGGGTGGGACAGGCCGTGGATGGCGTCAAACACCTGGCGCTGCCAGCCCGCGGGCACAATGGGGCGAGGACGCCCGAGGGAGACGTCGCACAAGAGGGCTGCGCCCGCGCCGTCGAACGGCACCTCGGTGACGCGGAGGCCCGTGACGGCGGTCCGCAAGGCCTGGACGTCGGGGTCAGCGGCCTGGTCCGCTGCCATCCGGGCATAGTCGATGCCGAGGTGGACTGCGTGGGCGACGGCCCGGGAAAGGCAATCCGCCACCGGGTTGTCCTTCCCCGCGACGTGCTGGATGTCCGTCGTGTACTCGGACACGGCCGAGAGGTGACGCTGCTGCCGGGCCGACCACGGCTCGGTGACCTTGCCCATCGCGAAGATCAGCGGCTTGTGGTCGACGAAGGCAGTGAACGCCCGGCCCTCGAGCAGATGGCGGAAGTGCCTGACCGCCAAGTGAAGTCCGAGCAACTCGCGGTCGAAGGTACTGTAACGGCGTTCGGGCGGGCGAAGCTGCCGGCTAAAGAACGCCAGCGGTTGCCAAGCTCCACGCACCCATTGCTCGTGCACCGCGCCCACCGCGTAGTCCGAGGCATCGGTGGTGAGGGCGATCGGTGCATCGGGCGCCGGGTGCGCGAGCATGGTGGCGTTAGCCAAGGCGAGCTTCGCGCCCGTGAACGCCGTGTGCATCTGCTCGGTCCAGGTAACGTCGCCTTTGCCCGGCTTACCTCGGAGAGCTTCGTGCAGGGGGCGCAGGAGCTGGGCGATACGGGGCAGGAACCGATGGTAAAAGTTCACCATGCCCAGGAACTCCTGCAGCCCTCTGATCGTGCGGGGGCGCGGAAACCCCTTCACCGCCTCCACCTTGGCCGGCAGGGGGACGGCTCCGTGCCTGGTGACACGGTGCCCCAGAAAATCGATTGTGGCGGCGCCGAACCGGCACTTTGCGGGGTTCACAATCAGGCCATGCTGGCCCAGGCGTTCGAAGAGCGTGCGGAGGTGGCGTAGGTGCTCTTCGCGGGACGCGCTGGCGACGAGGATATCGTCCAGGTAGACGTAGACAAAATCCAAGTCGCGCAGGACGCTGTCCATCAGTCGCTGGAACGCCTGAGCCGCATTCTTCAGACCGAAGGGCATGCGCAGGAACTCGAAGAGTCCGAATGGCGTGATGACCGCCGTCTTCGGGACGTCCTCCGGCCTGACGGGGACCTGATGGTAGCCGCGTATGAGGTCCACCTCCCACGTCGATCGGAAGAATGGACGCGACAAAAAGCTAGAATTCATCTGAGTTGCTTTAATGAAATCAAACACTCAGGCACTCTGAAAAACCGTTTATCAGTCAGCAATATATATCTATTCCGCCAGGGGGTTTGCCCAGGCCCGGCGCCAGGGGGCGTGGCCCAGCGTCCTGGCTGCGGCCTGGCAAGTTGAGCGCGGGCCTGGGCGTCCTGGACGAGCCCGGCATGGTGATCGCTCCGCGTCCTTGATAGGTGCAAGGCGATTGTGAAAACTCAGCGGCAGCCGCTACACACGTCCCCCCAGAATCGACTTGCACCGGCAGGGTCAATTTGAGGGGGGTCCTGATGACCCGGCCGAAGCGACCCCTGGCGGGTCGTGGGAGGGGGTCCGGTGAGGTGGTGGGCGGTCGAGTGGGGGGCACCGTGGACGGGGGACGGCCTCGCTGCGGCGGAAGGGCCACCCGTGGTGGGTGGTCGACGTCCACGTGCGCGGGCTTGAGGCGGTCCACAGCAATCCGGTCCGACCTGCCGCCGATGTCGACGACGAACGACTTGTCGTCCCGTCGCAGCACCCGGAAGGGCCCGTCGTACGGCGGCTGGAGTGGCCACCGATGTGCGTCGTGACGCACAAAAACATACTCCGCTGTGCGGAGTGCTGGGGGGACGTAGGACTGGGGGTCACCGTGGTGGGATGTTGGCACGGGGGCAAACCGTCGGGCGGCCTCCTGGAGGTCCGAGCGCTGGTGAGCTGCGGACCAGGGACTGGTAGCGTCGGGCACAAATTCGCCCGGGACGCGTAGCACCTGGCCATAGACAAGCTCGGCGGTGGATGCCTGGAGGTCCTCCTTGGGGGCCGTGCGAAGGCCCAAAAGGACCCACGGCAGCCAGTCGGCCCACCCGACGTCTTGAAGGCCGGCCATGAGCGCGGCCTTCATGGAGCGGTGGAATCGCTCGCACAACCCGTTTGCTTGGGGGTGGTAGGCCGTAGTACGGTGGAGCTTGATCCCCAGGTTGCGGGCGACCGCGCCCCACAGCTCGGAGGTGAACTGTGGACCGCGGTCTGACGAGATGTCCGCCGGTGCGCCGAAGCGGGCGACCCAGGTGGCGATGAAAGCCTGCGCCACGTCGGCGGTGGTGGTGGAGACGAGGGGAACGGCCTCCGGCCACCTGGTGGTCCTGTCCACCATGGTGAGCAGGTGTGTGAACCCCCGTGACGGGGGGAGGGGGCCCACCAGATCCACGTTGACGTGGTCGAAACGTCGTTCGGGCACGGTGAAAGGTGCCAGCGGGGCCTGGGTGTGTCGGTGGACCTTGGCCCGTTGGCAGGCCGTGCAGGCGCTGGTCCAATCGCGGACGTCCCGACGAAGGCCGTGCCAGACGAAACGCGCCGACACCAGCTTCTGGGAAGCTTTCCGGCCCGGGTGGGAAAGGCCGTGGAGGGAGGCGAAGATGCGGCGTTGCCAGGCGACGGGCACGATGGGGCGAGGCTGGCCTTGGGAGACGTCGCAGAGCAGGACAGTGTCCGCGCAGGGGATGTCGGCCAGGCGGAGGCCCGTGTCCGCCGCCCGGAGGGCTTGCACCGTGGTGTCGGTGGTTTGGTCCGCCGCCATAAGCGCAAAATCCACGCCCAGGTGGACCGCGTTCGCGCTGGCCCGGGAAAGACAGTCGGCCACGGCGTTGTTTTTGCCGGCGACGTGCCGGATGTCCGTGGTAAACTCCGACACGGCGGAGAGGTGGCGCTGTTGGCGGGCCGACCATGGCTCCGTGACCTTGGCCATGGCGTAAACCAACGGCTTGTGGTCGACGAACGCCGTGAAAGGTCGGCCCTCCAGGAGGTGGCGGAAATGGCGGACGGCCAGGTGTAGACCGAGGAGCTCCCGGTCAAACGTGCTGTATTTGAGCTCGTTCGGCCGGAGCTGCCGGCTGAAAAAAGCGAGTGGCTGCCAAACCCCGTTCACCCATTGCTCATGTACGGCGCCCACCGCGTAGTCGGAGGCATCCGTGGTGAGGGCGATGGGAGCGTTGAGCACCGGGTGAGCGAGCAGTGTTGCGTCGGCGAGGGCCCGCTTTGAGCCTTGGAAGGCCGCATCCATTGCTGCGGACCAGGCGATGTCGTGCTTGGCCGGCATGCCCCGGAGGGCTTCGTAGAGGGGCCGCATGAGCTGAGCTGCGCGGGGCACGAAGCGGTGATAAAAATTCACCATTCCCAGGAATTCCTGCAGGGCCTTTATGGTGCGGGGACGCGGGAACGTGGTGATGGCCTCGACCTTGGTTGGCAGCGGCACGGCCCCGTTCTTGGTGATGTGATGGCCCAAAAAATCAACGGCCGTCGTGCCGAAGTGGCATTTGGCCGGGTTGACGATGAGGCCGTGCTCGCTGAGGCGCTCGAACAGCGTCCGGAGGTGGAGGAGGTGCTCGGCCCGGGACGTGCTGGCGACGAGGATGTCGTCCAGGTAAACGAAAAGGAACGGCAGGTCACGCAGCACGCCGTCCATCAAGCGCTGGAACGCCTGAGCCGCGTTCTTGAGACCAAACGGCATCCGCAAGAATTCGAATAAGCCGAACGGCGTGATGACTGCCGTTTTAGGGACGTCGGCCGCCCTGACAGGTACCTGGTGATATCCCCGTATGAGGTCAATTTTCGAAAAAATGACCCGTCCCGCCAGACGGGCGGAGAAGTCTTGGTTATGCGGGATCGGGTACCTGTCGGGGGTGGTAGTGTCATTGAGACGGCGGTAGTCGCCACACGGGCGCCATCCACCCCCCGGCTTTGGCACGATGTGCAGTGGCGAAGCCCACGCGCTATCGGAGCGCCGCACGATGCCGAGGTGCTCCAACGCGTCGAATTCGGCCTTCGCTACGGCGAGCTTGGCTGGGTCGAGGCGGCGGGCCCTGGCGTAGACCGGCGGGCCCGTGGTTGGTATGTGGTGCTCGATCCCATGCCGTACTGCGACGGCCGAAAACGTCGGCCGCGTGAGAGCCGGGAACTCCGTGAGCAGGCGAGCAAACTCGTTCGCCGCCGGGACGGCGCATGCCAGCTCGGTCGGCGCGGAGCTGCTCAATGTGCATACCAGGGAGCTGAAGGTTTCAGCGTTGATTAAACGACACCGTTGGACGTCCACCAGCAGTCCGTGTGCGCAGAGGAAGTCGGCGCCTAGCAGAGCCACGGGCACGTTGGCGGTTACAAACGTCCAAGCAAAGCGTTGGCCGCCGAAGCAGAGGGTGACGTTGCGCGGGCCGAAGGTGCGGATAGTCGATCCGTTGGCCGCAACTAAGGAGGGGCCGCAAACCGCGGATTGCCTGTCCTGGTCAGAGGCGGGTATGACGCTCAGTTGGGCGCCGGTGTCGCACAGGAAGCGCCGTCCGGACGCTTTATCCGTGATGAACAGTAAGTTGCCCGTGTGGCCGGCGCTCATGGCTGGTAATGAACGCCGGCCCGGCCGTTTCCCGGCCTGCCGAAGGTGCACGGGGGTCGGCATGTCCGGGCCTTCTGTCCGAACCTGGCATGATAGTAACACCACGCTTGGTCAGGTGGAGGCCTCGGTCGTCGTGCCGGAGGTGGTCGGCTCGGTAGAGCGGCCGCCAATGGCGTCGGCAGTTCGGCCGTCGACCGTGCCGGGTGCTCGGGCGCCCTGGGTGTTGCGTCGGACGGCGGTGGGTCCCATGTCGCCGCTACGATGCGCTGTCCTGCGGCGGAGATCTTGTCGGCTTCTCTGGCAAGGGCCCGGGGATCTGTGATCGTCGTGCTTGCCAGGGCGAGGCGTACCGGGTTAGGCAGCTGACGGAAGAACAGCTCCCGGAACAGGAATGCCGGAGAGTGCTCGCCGAGCAGTGAAAGCATGTAGTCCATGCGCTCGGAAGGGCGCGTGTCGCCGAGCTCAGGCAGATCGAGCAGGCGCCGTCCGCGTTCCGCCGATGGGAGGGCGAAAGCATCGAGGAGCAGCTTCTTAATCGCGCCGTATTTGTCAGCGGCTGGCGGGCTTTCGAGGAGGCTCAGGGCGCGGGCCGCGGTAACCGACCCGAGCGCAGCTACCACATGGTGGAAGCGGGTGTCGTCGGCCGTGATGCCTCGCAGGGCGAACAGGGACTCCGCCTGTGCGAACCAAACCGCCGCGTGAGCCTCCCAGAAGGTAGGCAGTTTAAGGGCGACTGCGACGCGTAGCACCTGGCCATAGACAAGCTCGGCGGTGGATGCCTGGAGGTCCTCCTTGGGGGCCGTGCGAAGGCCCAAAAGGACCCACGGCAGCCAGTCGGCCCACCCGACGTCTTGAAGGCCGGCCATGAGCGCGGCCTTCATGGAGCGGTGGAATCGCTCGCACAACCCGTTTGCTTGGGGGTGGTAGGCCGTAGTACGGTGGAGCTTGATCCCCAGGTTGCGGGCGAACGCGCCCCACAGCTCGGAGGTGAACTGTGGACCGCGGTCTGACGAGATGTCCGCCGGTGCGCCGAAGCGGGCGACCCAGGTGGCGATGAAAGCCTGCGCCACGTCGGCGGTGGTGGTGGAGACGAGGGGAACGGCCTCCGGCCACCTGGTGGTCCTGTCCACCATGGTGAGCAGGTGTGTGAACCCCCGTGACGGGGGGAGGGGGCCCACCAGATCCACGTTGACGTGGTCGAAACGTCGTTCGGGCACGGTGAAAGGTGCCAGCGGGGCCTGGGTGTGTCGGTGGACCTTGGCCCGTTGGCAGGCCGTGCAGGCGCTGGTCCAATCGCGGACGTCCCGACGAAGGCCGTGCCAGACGAAACGCGCCGACACCAGCTTCTGGGAAGCTTTCCGGCCCGGGTGGGAAAGGCCGTGGAGGGAGGCGAAGATGCGGCGTTGCCAGGCGACGGGCACGATGGGGCGAGGCTGGCCTTGGGAGACGTCGCAGAGCAGGACAGTGTCCGCGCAGGGGATGTCGGCCAGGCGGAGGCCCGTGTCCGCCGCCCGGAGGGCTTGCACCGTGGTGTCGGTGGTTTGGTCCGCCGCCATAAGCGCAAAATCCACGCCCAGGTGGACCGCGTTCGCGCTGGCCCGGGAAAGACAGTCGGCCACGGCGTTGTTTTTGCCGGCGACGTGCCGGATGTCCGTGGTAAACTCCGACACGGCGGAGAGGTGGCGCTGTTGGCGGGCCGACCATGGCTCCGTGACCTTGGCCATGGCGTAAACCAACGGCTTGTGGTCGACGAACGCCGTGAAAGGTCGGCCCTCCAGGAGGTGGCGGAAATGGCGGACGGCCAGGTGTAGACCGAGGAGCTCCCGGTCAAACGTGCTGTATTTGAGCTCGTTCGGCCGGAGCTGCCGGCTGAAAAAAGCGAGTGGCTGCCAAACCCCGTTCACCCATTGCTCATGTACGGCGCCCACCGCGTAGTCGGAGGCATCCGTGGTGAGGGCGATGGGAGCGTTGAGCACCGGGTGAGCGAGCAGTGTTGCGTCGGCGAGGGCCCGCTTTGAGCCTTGGAAGGCCGCATCCATTGCTGCGGACCAGGCGATGTCGTGCTTGGCCGGCATGCCCCGGAGGGCTTCGTAGAGGGGCCGCATGAGCTGAGCTGCGCGGGGCACGAAGCGGTGATAAAAATTCACCATTCCCAGGAATTCCTGCAGGGCCTTTATGGTGCGGGGACGCGGGAACGTGGTGATGGCCTCGACCTTGGTTGGCAGCGGCACGGCCCCGTTCTTGGTGATGTGATGGCCCAAAAAATCAACGGCCGTCGTGCCGAAGTGGCATTTGGCCGGGTTGACGATGAGGCCGTGCTCGCTGAGGCGCTCGAACAGCGTCCGGAGGTGGAGGAGGTGCTCGGCCCGGGACGTGCTGGCGACGAGGATGTCGTCCAGGTAAACGAAAAGGAACGGCAGGTCACGCAGCACGCCGTCCATCAAGCGCTGGAACGCCTGAGCCGCGTTCTTGAGACCAAACGGCATCCGCAAGAATTCGAATAAGCCGAACGGCGTGATGACTGCCGTTTTAGGGACGTCGGCCGCCCTGACAGGTACCTGGTGATATCCCCGTATGAGGTCAATTTTCGAAAAAATGACCCGTCCCGCCAGACGGGCGGAGAAGTCTTGGTTATGCGGGATCGGGTACCTGTCGGGGGTGGTAGTGTCATTGAGACGGCGGTAGTCGCCACACGGGCGCCATCCACCCCCCGGCTTTGGCACGATGTGCAGTGGCGAGGCCCACGCGCTATCGGAGCGCCGCACGATGCCGAGGTGCTCCAACGCGTCGAATTCGGCCTTCGCTACGGCGAGCTTGGCTGGGTCGAGGCGGCGGGCCCTGGCGTAGACCGGCGGGCCCGTGGTTGGTATGTGGTGCTCGATCCCATGCCGTACTGCGACGGCCGAAAACGTCGGCCGCGTGAGAGCCGGGAACTCCGTGAGCAGGCGAGCAAACTCGTTCGCCGCCGGGACGGCGCATGCCAGCTCGGTCGGCGCGGAGCTGCTCAATGTGCATACCAGGGAGCTGAAGGTTTCAGCGTTGATTAAACGACACCGTTGGACGTCCACCAGCAGTCCGTGTGCGCAGAGGAAGTCGGCGCCTAGCAGAGCCACGGGCACGTTGGCGGTTACAAACGTCCAAGCAAAGCGTTGGCCGCCGAAGCAGAGGGTGACGTTGCGCGGGCCGAAGGTGCGGATAGTCGATCCGTTGGCCGCAACTAAGGAGGGGCCGCAAACCGCGGATTGCCTGTCCTGGTCAGAGGCGGGTATGACGCTCAGTTGGGCGCCGGTGTCGCACAGGAAGCGCCGTCCGGACGCTTTATCCGTGATGAACAGTAAGTTGCCCGTGTGGCCGGCGCTCATGGCTGGTAATGAACGCCGGCCCGGCCGTTTCCCGGCCTGCCGAAGGTGCACGGGGGTCGGCATGTCCGGGCCTTCTGTCCGAACCTGGCATGATAGTAACACCACGCTTGGTCAGGTGGAGGCCTCGGTCGTCGTGCCGGAGGTGGTCGGCTCGGTAGAGCGGCCGCCAATGGCGTCGGCAGTTCGGCCGTCGACCGTGCCGGGTGCTCGGGCGCCCTGGGTGTTGCGTCGGACGGCGGTGGGTCCCATGTCGCCGCTACGATGCGCTGTCCTGCGGCGGAGATCTTGTCGGCTTCTCTGGCAAGGGCCCGGGGATCTGTGATCGTCGTGCTTGCCAGGGCGAGGCGTACCGGGTTAGGCAGCTGACGGAAGAACAGCTCCCGGAACAGGAATGCCGGAGAGTGCTCGCCGAGCAGTGAAAGCATGTAGTCCATGCGCTCGGAAGGGCGCGTGTCGCCGAGCTCAGGCAGATCGAGCAGGCGCCGTCCGCGTTCCGCCGATGGGAGGGCGAAAGCATCGAGGAGCAGCTTCTTAATCGCGCCGTATTTGTCAGCGGCTGGCGGGCTTTCGAGGAGGCTCAGGGCGCGGGCCGCGGTAACCGACCCGAGCGCAGCTACCACATGGTGGAAGCGGGTGTCGTCGGCCGTGATGCCTCGCAGGGCGAACAGGGACTCCGCCTGTGCGAACCAAACCGCCGCGTGAGCCTCCCAGAAGGTAGGCAGTTTAAGGGCGACTGCCGTGTCCATGTCGATAGGTCACCAATCCGCCACATACGCGTATATAACTATATATATATATATTGCTACGGTTTTGAGATTGGCACATTGAAGTCATTAAAGGTTAAAAGGTTGCCCCCCATAGTTAGTCACACGAGCAACATAGGCCCATTTGTAGTATAGTTATGTCTTAGTATGTGTAAGAATAGGCCATTTCCCCTCTTAGTGCCTGCGTTGTGTAAAGACAGAAAATAGGCTTTACTTGCCACCGATTTCCCAGCCACCCTAGCCTGGATCCAGCTTGTTAAGCCCCCATTCCCGGAGATCCGCAACAATATATATATATATATATATATATATATATATATATATATATATATATATATATATATATATATATATATATATATATATATATATGTATATATATATATATATGTATATATATATATATATATTGTTGCGGATCTCGGTTTCGGCACTCCCCTTACCGAGGGGGGTTTAATCCCCTCGTCTTTCACACTGGCCGTCCGAGTCCTGGAGCTAGGACGTCACTTCCGGTCGGCAATGAATAGGGTAGTACGCCAATTATTCCTATGACCTAATTACCAGCGCCTTCCGGTAAGCAAGGAAATGAGCCCCGCCTGAGCCGCGGCTGTAATGGACACGCCGAGCGAAGTGAGCCACGACTCAGGCCATTAACAAAAGGACTAAACCCGACTATAGCGGTTGGCCAAATTGCGCCACAGGTACTCAATCGGGAAAGGACAAAAGCGATCGGGGGAAGAAGAAACCAAAGTAAAGGAATAACAGGTATTTATTAATTATTTACACGAAATGAAGAGGAAACGAAAGGCAAATAATATACAGAAGGAGAAGAAGAAGCAGGTACACAGGGCAGCCTTAAAACAGTCTTATATTATAACCCCAACAGAACAAACAGACTCACACGAATAGGGATTGGCAGGAAGGAATGGCTGGAAGGAGGAGAAGGTCCAGGCAGGCTGGCAGGGCAGGAAGGTCCAGGCAAATGCACAGCGTCGAGGTTGGCTCCAGTCCACGCTCCGGTCCACGCCCCGAGCTTGAGGCGAAAAACCTGGCGGCAGCTGCACATATATGTTCACGCGGGCTGACAAAGTGAATAGATGGCGTAATGTCTCGCTACATCTCGCTGTCTGATAATATGGACCAACTTCTATCTACCCATCCCAACTCTCTCTTCCTCATATGTGGTGATTTTAACTGTCACCATGCCAGTTGGCTGGGTGTGGGTACCTCTCTCACGAGCCATGGCTCTTCAGCAAAGGACTTCTGTGACTCACTGAGACTGACACAATCTGTCAATTTCCCGACCCGGATCTCAGTCAACGGAGCATCTTCTCTTCTGGACTTGGTTATGACGAACTTCCCTGAAAATGTCTGCTGCTCTTCTTCTGCTCTGATCGGCTCATCTGATCATGTGCTTGTTAAAGCGGACATCTCTCTGACCATTCTCAGGGAGCCTCCTCAGCGTCGACGAGTCTGGCATTTCACTCAGGCCAACTGGCATGGTCTTCAAGCAGCCATCAATCATCTGGACTGGTCTCCCATCTCTACCGCCTCTGACATGAACTCATCCTGGGAATTCTTCCAAAGTAAATGGCTCTCTCTCATGCACAGATTTATCCCATCTCATCTTCAGTTGTCATACCCTTCCTCCCGTCCACGGTACACGGAATCTTGTGGTGAGGCTATTGCCCAGAAACAACTTGCTTTCGTCTCCTGGAAAGCAAATCCAACGGAAGGAAATCTCATTTCCTTTCACAAAGCCCGAAACAAGTGTGTGTCCAACCTCAGGAGAGCCAGGAAACAATATCTCTCCGTTCTCAGGACCGAACTCTCTTATTTGTCTCCCTCTTCCAAATCCTGGTGGCGTCTGGTCAAATCTGTTTCTGGTGTTTGTTCCCCCTCCATCCCCTCCCTCACCTCAAATGGCCACACGGCTGACTCCGCACGTGAAAAAGCTGAATGGCTAAACTCTGTGTTTGCCTCTAAATCTTGTGTCCAAAACCCATACCTCTCTGTACCCACCGTACCCAGTCGTACCCAGCTGCTCCTGGACTCTGTGTCCTTTCCTCCTGACAAGGTGGAAAAGTTTCTGTCAACCCTCGACTCTGATTCTGCAACTGGACCTGACGGCATCAGCACACGGGTCCTAAAATCCTGTTCTTCCGCTCTTTCACTCCCTCTCTCAGTTCTCTTCACCCTCTCTTTTGCTCAAGGTCATCTTCCATCTGCTTGGAAATCTGCCAACATCACCGCTTTGCACAAAAAGGGTGCAAAAACAGATCCCAGCAACTACAGACCAATCAGCCTTCTCCCAATTATCAGCAAAGTCATGGAATCCATCATTGCTTCAGATATGAAATCTTTCCTCTTCTCCAATGGCTTGTTCTCTGATCATCAATTTGGTTTCAGACCTGGTCACTCTACTCTGGACATGCTGCTTCTGCTTTCTCAACAATGGATGGAGGTCCTCAATGCCAAACAGGAAATTAGAGCAGTCTCCCTTGACATATCACGTGCCTTCGATACGGTCTGGCACCCCGCTCTGCTCACCAAACTCTCCTCTTTTGGTATCCATGGAAATCTCCACGCATGGCTGGTAGACTTCCTCTCTGGTCGTAGTCAACGTGTGGCCCTCAATGGATTTCTCTCATCTCCCCTTCCTGTTCTGGCTGGAGTTCCCCAAGGTAGTGTTCTGGGCCCTGTGCTTTTTCTGGTCTTCATCAATGATCTCTCTGACTCTCTTGAAAATCCTCTCTATCTCTTTGCTGATGACTCTACTCTCTGTCGCTCCATTCTTCATCCCTCAGATCGGCAGTCTGCAGCCTCCTCACTCTCTGCAGACCTGGACAAAATGACAGACTGGGCAAACAAGTGGAACATGTCTTTCAATCCTGACAAATCTTCACTCTTATGATGTCTCTCCGAAAAGACCGACTGGACAACCCTCCCATCCACTTTCTTAATAATCCTCTCCAAGAAGTTCTGTCACTCAAGCTTTTGGGTCTCACTATCTGCCTTGATATTTCCTGGGAAAACCACATTTCAAATCTGGCCTCCAAAGCCAGTCGCCGACTGGGCATCCTCCGTCATGCGAAGTCCTTCCTTCGCACACATGAGCTCCTCACCACATACAAGGCTTTCATCCGCAGCTCAATGGAATACTGTTCTCCCCTATGGGCCGGTGCTCCTGCCTCACACCTAGCTCGGCTTCACGCTGTTGAAACCAAAGGTTTCAGAATTATTGGAATCTCCCGCGATGAAGCTATCTCTGAGGGCCTTTCACTCACTCACCGCAGGCAGGTTGGTGGTCTTTCCGTCTTCTACCGACTCCTCTCTGGCCTTGCCCCCTCCCAGCTCTTTCTGGGCTCTGTCCCGCAAATATTCCTACAGGTCGCACAAGATCTGCCTGCAACCCTCTTATGGTTAAACTGCCAAAATCAAGACTCTCTGCTCACCTTCACTCCTTAATTCCTCTTTTCTCCCGCCTCTGGAACAAACTCCCGCACTCTCGTCAATCCCACTCCACCCTCCAGGTCTTTAAAACAGCTGTTCACCAACATCTCTTATCTTCCCCCATCCAAAACCTTGATCTTTTCTACCCCCGCTAATTTCACCCCAATTCCACTTTTTTGAAATACCAACTTCTGTCCTGGAAGTCCTTGGTGTCCTTGTGTTTTATACTTCTCCCACCCCCCCCCCACCCCCCTTCCCACGCCTCCTCCCCCCAAGCCCTCTCCCTTCCACACATCTCCCTGCTTTCAAATGTTGTGTTTGTGTGCTGCCCCTTCTCTCCCCATCTTGTCTTCCGCTCCCTCTTTTCATATATTTTGTTTGTCTGGTTGATTTGTTTGTGAAGTAAATGATAGCTCTTTCACAAGCCTCGATTCAGTATACAAAAAAAAAAAAAAAAAAAAAATGTCAGCGGACCCACTCTTCTTTCTCACGATCCTTCGCACTTATCTCTCCTCTCCTCTGATCTCCTTCTCACCTCCTCTCCTAAAGCAGTCCCTCACAGCCGCTTTTATTGTCCGTTGTTGTATCAAGCCGCCGGCTCCGATGACACGCCTACCGGTCGGCTCACCTCGGCCCTGGTTGGCCGGCAAGGGCTCGCTGGCTCCACCTTTGATGGTCAGTTGACGTGCCGCACCTTGTTCTGGTGTCCCGCCC
This sequence comes from Myxine glutinosa, assembly GCF_964187855.1. Lineage (NCBI taxonomy): Eukaryota > Metazoa > Chordata > Myxini > Myxiniformes > Myxinidae > Myxine > Myxine glutinosa. The sequence goes on along the minus strand of NC_136266.1, from coordinate 172,015,437 downwards.
CCTTTTTCCTCGGCTTGCGACAGCGTGCGTAATGGCGGCGTGGTGCCAGCAAACAGCCCAAGGCAAACGGCAGCGAACGCTGCCCTACCACTACTGCACTTTGAAGAGTGGGAGTGGCGATTGGGGATAATTGAAAGGGCCTATCTTATTTGATTGATGCAATGCAGATTCAACTATTGGGAACAGATCCTTAACTGAAACACATAATAATGAAATAACTACAGAGAGGTCCTATGGTGCTCTACGTGTTGTACATGGACTAACTAGGGTGCGATCTTTAATAAAGCCAAATAATGGGGATATTTACAGGGGATCATTTATAAGGGAACATTTACTAAAATTTACAAAGTGAAGGTTCTAAAAACCGTAACACAGCACCCGTCTCTCCTCCAGGGCCGTCCCGGCCCGAAATAACTTTACTTAATGTGACACTCAGGTGTAGTAACCCTCTACTATTAACCTTACCCTGAGTGTGACAGTTTTAAAACAATGAAGTATGTCCCCCTGCTACGTTGCATCCTACCTAACAGACTCACGCCCACAGGATAACCGAATTGCGGAATGGTCTTTAAACTATACATTTACCGTGGGGGGCATCATTTACAAGACACTAATTATGTACACTGCAAACCCAGGACCTGTCTTTTGGGAGACAAAAATATCTTTTGAAAGAGGACGGAGCATGCACTGCACTGCACCGATACCGATACACCATACCCACATGCCCGGGGATGCACAATTGATATTGCAGTGCACCCCCGTGCACAAGAGCATTACAATTCACTAAAGCACCAAAGCACCAATAAGCACCATCCAGTGCTTATTTCACTCATGTCATCACATTTCAAACAAACTAATGACCTTTCTCTTGTCAGCTCCTGCTCTGCTGGCCCGATGTTTCTTGATGTTGACTCTTCTTTGCTTGTGGCTTGCTGCCTACTTGTAAGAATAAAAAAAGGCACACAACGCGTCCATTTTCATTTATGGCCAACAGGGGCCAACTAAGGGTGGTCCACCTGTATGGCATAGGGGCCACCTCACCGTGGTCCGCAAGCAAGCTTTCATCTGGCCACCATGGCCGGTCCCAGCAGAGGGGCCAGGCCCCAACACGTGGGGTCCATAAGTGTGGTGCTTAGCCACAGAACCGTGGTCCATATGGTGGTGCTAGGCCGCAAGTCGTGCGGTCCATAAGGTGGTGTACCGGTCCAGGCAGGCTGTGCAGCGGCGGTTCGGGCACACAACTGCGGCTACCTGCACACTCCCCCCGGACCCAAAAGAACAAGCCGTGAGTGGGGAAGGAAAGACAAAGCAAGCATCGGGACAGGATCGCAAGGGTACACATCAAAACAAGGTAATGCGAGGTGAGGTGCGCATGGGAGTGAGCGGCAAATGCTCATCCCTACTGTACGTCACCCCCCCTGTCACCTACCCTACCCTTACCCCGTATTTACAAAATTCCACACCTTTACAAATTCATCACTACTGTCTCGTCTTCCCCATATCTCCCCTAATCCAAATTGGTTACCAATCCCTCTCATCCAAATTTGCCATCAAGCCCAATTTCTCATCAATTCCTCCTAAGGAGGAAGAGATGGAATTACAGCACAATGTCACACTTACGTCGTGATGCGTCTTATATACCAGACATTTGCAAAAAACGGTGGTGCGGAGTCTTGTCACCCTGGTGAGTGGATGTAGATGGTGCGAAGAGATTTTCTCCTAACTACCTTCTAAATGACTTTAACACACTTACTCTACCCGGGGTCTTTCCCTGCAAAACCATTGGCCATCTTACACTATGTGGTTCTAAGAACCGGACTCCCATTGACCAAACTGTGGTGCTCACCAATTTGGGTTCTCACTCCCCCGATTCTTCACCCTGTGCCTTCGCACAATTTCCGGGCTGGGTCGTGTTGCGCTCCCAGCAGGTCCGCTCACCTGCACACCTCCCCCACCGCAGTCGTCGCCGAGCTTACCTGCTCCTTACCCTAACCTACCTGGGGAAGGCCCTCTGGCGCTCGCACCCCACTACCGCCCTCTCTGGCGTCAGGCTACCCGGGTACGTCCTCCGGATCCTTGGGCCCCATTGAACAACTCTACTGGCTCCCAGAGCCTACCTGCGGCCTCACCTGGCCGACAGACTGACAGTGGCGGAGTGCCCATTCAATTACACTCACTAACAGGCCACACGCCCAGCCATTCCACTTTACTCATGCACCAATCACAACACTCCCGTGCAACTACCCGCACCACAGATGCCAATATCCAACCACAATTTACCTACTCCCTCTCCCTACTTTTAAACTACCCTCCCCTGGTATTCGTGAAAGGGTCCATCTTCCCCATCCACTCCTTTCGCACAAACCACTCCACTCCACGTATTCCACACTACTCACTCCACACCATCTATTCCATACTCCATTTATTCCATGCTCCATTCACTCCAGACCATCTATTTCATTCAACCATTCTCCATACACCTGTGCTTCACCTGCACACCTGTGCCCACACACCTGATGTCACCTGCACACATGGTGTCACTTGCACCCTCCTTCCCTCCAGGACCATTCACTCAATACAATGCACAATTACACCTTTCACCATACTCTGCTCGATGACAATCATGCCAATCATCATGCTCACCACAAAGAACTTCCTGCACACACACTGCATCATCTAAGCTGACTACTCCCTTCTGAAACTCGCGCTCCCCAGTCTTCCCTTCTGCTAAGCGCTCCCACGTCATTATAATCCACTAATCTGCTACGTCCCCTCTACAGGTACATGTCGCTACTTAACTCTACAGTTACCTACTGTCATTTCTCTAGATCCCTATCAATTTATCCGAACACTCCCGGGCTAGTTTACACAGCCAAAACCCCATAAACTATTGCTCATGTGCCCTGGGGATGGGAGGGATGGCAGAGTTGCCATCCCTCGACATCAGGCATCTCCCATTATCACTCCCCCCATCATCAATTTCCCCATCAAATTAATCATCTTCGCCAATCAAATTTACCAATCCAATTTGCCCATCCAATTTGCCAATCAAATTCACTATCCCTACCATCGTCCATTAAACTTCGAGCCTCGGTGCGGGAAATTACATTCTCAAAGCGCGGCTTCGCAAAGCCGAGCAATGAATGCGGGTGGTTCGTCTACTGCGGTTGGGTCCATCCGGCACTCGATGCAGGGGAGGAGGTTTCATCGGGCCGAGATTCCGAGGTCCACCTCGGCGCGGAGCCTTTCGGTCCCCTGCCCGATGGCCCAATCTTGCCCGGCCGGAACGCCGCAACCACAAGGGGGCGCCGTTCCGACCCCTCCTACCTTCCCTCGAACCGGGCCGCCCGCTTTGCTTGGCAAAGCGCGGACGCGACCGTGCATGGCAGGGCCCGGCCCGGATCATGCACGACGCTCCGAACAGGAGCGACGTGACACCGATCCCCACCGGCTCCCGCAATACACAAAGCCCGGCACGGACCGAGGGCTCGCGTCGGCTAAACGTCGGTCTGAACACTGCCCCGTTTAACGTCGATGCTCCCCGTACATGCTCACACCACTCGTTCCTTTTCCGCCTCACACATCCAGGTGTCCCCATACACTTTGTTATTGCACTTTCTCTTACACACCACCCAGGTACACTCATTTCGCTCACAGACCTCGTTACACACCTGACCACCGCACACCTTGGCGCACACTCATCGTTCGCATGCTTCATCAACACACCTCGCGCCCACTCCTCGGTCACATCCTCTGTGACAACCATGGGTGTGCACTCTTTTGCACACCCAATCACGCGCTTCACCACCAACTCAGATGTGCATTCCCGCACACGCTCAACCATTCCAGGCGTGCATTCTTTCTCACTCGCCACAACCAACTCACACTCCGTGTCACTCTCACCACCACACTCTGTCGTGCATTCACTCTCACTCTCGACAGCACACTCACTCCTCGGCGAACACTTTTTCCTAACACACCCCTCCGTTCCACCCCTTTCTCGGGCACCCTCTCCCGGTACATACTCCGTACCACTCATGGGGGTGCATTCTTGCACACACCCAATCACCACCACACACCCTGGCTCACCAATACTCCTCACACTCCCCATAGTCGGACATCCTCGCACACCTCCTCCTTCCACACACTCTGCACCAGTCGCACACCTCACCAGTGGCCTCTCACAAACGCCCGGGTCTAGACCAACACCCAAGCTCGCTGAATCTCCCCTCACACCATATACATTTCCGAGCATATCGCCACTCACCTTGGCGCCTCTTCTCCTTCGCTCCTCCTCCGCCACCTGCAAACTCTTTATTTGGTCAGTAAGCACATCATCACGCTGTGAGCACAGACCTTGCACCAATTCCATCACCTCCTCCTTTATCTCTTTCTTAGTCTACCCCTGTCTCTTCTTAATTTCACTTACCCCCTCTTCCACCTCCTCTAACTTCTGTTTCACCTCTCCGATGACACGCCTACCGGTCGGCTCACCTCGGCCCTGGTTGGCCGGCAAGGGCTCGCTGGCTCCACCTCTGATGGCGAGTTGACGTGCCACACCTTGTTCTGGTGTCCCGCCCCCTTTTTCCTCGGCTTGAGACCGCGTGCGTAATGGCGGCTTGGTGCCAGCAAACAGCCCAAGGCAAACGGCAGCGAACGCTGCCCTACCGCTACTGTACTTTGAAGAGCGGGAGAGGCGATTGGGGATAATTGAAAGGGCCTATCTTATTTGATTGATGCAACGCAGATTCAACTATTGGGAACAGATCCTTAACTGAAACACATAATAATGAAATAACTACAGAGAGGTCCTATGGTGCTCTACGTGTTGTACATGGACTAACTAGGGTGCGATCTTTAATAAAGCCAAATAATGGGGATATTTACAGGGGATCATTTATAAGGGAATATTTACTAAAATTTACAAAGTGAACGTTCTAAAAACCGTAACAATATATATATATATACAGTGAAACCTTGACTTACGAGTGCACCAACTTACGAGTTTTCCGAGATACGAGCCGTCGCTCCATTTTTTGCTTTGAGATGCGAGCCGAGATCTGAGTTACGAGCGAGCGAGCTTGGATATAAAACACGTAATCGTCGAAAAACATGAGCGAGGTGTGCGTGTTGTCGACTTGGCGAGGCAGTACGATCGTAGTACTTCTACGATATGTACGATTTTGAAGCAGGAGTCGATAAAGGCTATAATGCCAGCCAAGGGCATTAAGATTATTTCAAAGCTCCGGACCTCTGTCCATGAAGAGATGGAGAAGTTGTTGTTTGTGTGGTTGACGGAGAAGCAGCTCGCAGGAGATACCGTGACCGAGAGCATCATCTGTGAGAAGGCACGAGACATTTACGGGGATTTGGTGCAGCAGACGGCGGGAACATCAACGGACGAGGCATCGGAAGAGTCATTCAAAGCCAGTCGGGGATGGTTTGATAATTTTAAGAAGAGGACCGGCATTCACTCCGTCGTCAGGCATGGTGAGGCAGCAAGCTCGGATGTGAAGGCAGCTGAAGATTTTATTATAACTTTTGCCGAACTGATAGAAGCCGAAGGATACATCCCCCAGCAAATCTTCAACTGTGACAAGACAGGGCTCCTCTGTAAAAAGATGCCGAGGAGGACGTATATAACGGCAGAGGAGAAGAGTATGCCAGGCCACAACTTGTTCAGAGTGCCGGCGATAGCTCGCCTTCTCTTTGTGGAAGACACGGTGAGATCCTTAACATCCAATAACTAATGGGACGCAAACGGGGCGCCCAGTTTAGCGGTACACACATTGATGAATCACCCTGCCTGTGAAACACCGACATGACAGGTTATAGCTGGGTCGGGATTCAAACCCAGGCTGGACAGTTTAGAGTCAAGTGTGCGTACCTCCAGTCCAGGCCATCCTGCCAACTTGTATGCTGCATACAGGTGAAATATAAAGCACGAGATATTTATATATATATATTTCAAAAAAAATTGGTGTGGTTTTTGGGGGGCTGGAACGGATTAATAGCATTTCAATTCATTTTAATGGGGAAATTTAATTTGAGAAACGAACAAATTGAGTTACGAGCTCGGTCACACAACGAATTAAACTCGTAAGTCAAGGTTTCACTGTATATATATATATATATATATATACCATATACATATATATATACCATACCAATACCAACAATTATACTTCACTGTATATATATATATATATATATATACATATATTATATATATATATATATATATATATATATATATATATATATATATATATATATATATAGATATATATATATATATATACGTATATATATACAGACTTGGCATTTAATATGGAATATTTTTTTTTTCTTGACTTGGGTTTACTTTCTGAACTCAGTATATCAATCTGGTGAGTTTCTTTTACCCTTCGGTGATGTCTTTGTTGAAAGAACCATGTCACTGATTGTCTTTCGCAGCAAGAAGTCAATAACAGGATTATATCACAGGTGGCGTGACAAAATGTAAGGACAGGTACATTTGACGATTGGCTTCACAATCGGGTATACAAGGGTTGTTGCGTTCTGTATTAGTGGAAAACAACTGCTGCACGTCTACAAAAGTTATTGCAGCTTCCTCTGGAGATGGTCCGCCAACTTGACAATGCTGTTTGTCATGGAGTGGTGGCTTTACGAAATTCTGGCATGAAACAGTGTGCTATTGCTCGGTAGTATGGCACCACTGAAGGTCAGGTGTCAAAGATCCTGAAACAAAATGCTCAGAGGGGTGTCCCTACTCCAATACCGAGGCCAGGACGTCCACGCAGAACCACAAGGAGAGATGATCGCCAGCTGCACCGGTTAGTCTGCAATGGCCATACCAAGTCAGCTAATCGGCTTAGGGCTGAGTGGCAGCAACTGACAAATGTGCCTGTATCCAGAAGGCTAGTCAACCAACGACTGGTTCAAGCAGGCTATCGTGCCAGGCATCCCCTGAGAAAGCCACGCCTGACCAGACAATACAGCCAGCGCCGATTGCAGTGGGCCAGAGAGCACCGTCAATGGCAGCCAGGACACTGGAATCACGTGACCTTCAGTGACGAGTCTAGATTTCTGGTCTATCGTCAAGATGGCCGCGTCCGAGTGCGCAGACAATTGCATGAAGCCCACAACGAAGATTGTATAGTGCCAAGAGTCCAAGCTGGAGGTGGTGGGGTGACCGTGTGGGCTGCTTTTCATGCAGGGGGCAAAACTGACCTGGTTGTTCTGAATGGAAACCTGAACCAGTTCAAGTACAGGGTCATTCTGGAAGAAACATTGCTTCCATTTGCTCGTGCAACCTTTCGAGGAAACTTTGTCTTCCAAGATGACAATGCACGGCCTCATCGTGCTCGCATGATCCAACACTTTCTTGCTGACCATGGTGTAGAGCATATGGAGTGGCCTGCCATGTCCCCGGATATGAATCCGAAAGAGAACGTGTGGGCAGAATTAACGCATCAAATCGATAACTTGGACCAGCAGCCGACCTCTGTGCGTGAATTGCAGCAGGCTATTGTCACTGCATGGCAAGCGATTCCTGTCCAAACCTTGGCAAATCTTGTGAACAGCATGCCTCGACGTGTACGTGCTGAATGCTCGTGGGGGTTACACGAAGTACTGAACTGTAATTTTACTGTCCGTAATCCCAGTCATAATTTAGCTTTTGTTTTTGTTGAAAATTTTTTTGGCTCATGTGCAAAATAAAGAGATACTTCTGGAAAACGTACAGAAGTTTAACACAGTACTGTCCATGAATTGAGTTCGATATCAGTTTCCATCACTTTCAAGGATCAATTTATTTGCTTCGAAATGTCAAATGTGGTTTTTGTTTCTTTTAAAGGTCACATTAACAAAATCTAGAATAATTTCAACATAATTCCAATGAACTTTTGGTTCCAAGTCATCTTGAAAAGTAAGTTCACCCCCACAAAAAAAATATTCCATATTAAATGCCAAGTCTGTATATATATATATATGTTTGTATATATATTTCCATTTCATGAAACTTCCAATCCAAATCCCGAACACTGCAATCAGCCACCACTGCTAAATACTGATGTCAGCCAAATACACACCACCAACACACCATCTATACCCTAATATTACGAAATTGTCAAACCGTGCAAAAAGTGTAGAAGCATTGAAACATCTTTCACGGAAAGAAAATAGCAGCTGCATGCACGTACCGTTGTGGTTTGAGTGGTTGATTCTGCATCTGCCTTTGAACAAGTGCATTAGGCTTGTAGAATATTTAGAGAGTTTGTGAAGCGCGATGACTGTCAGGCAGCATAACAAGCAAACATGAAAGCATGACACATTCTCCTTGTGCATAAAATGATCCAACACCAAGCAGGTCATGATTTCTGTTTGATTTCCTCCACTTTGACATATTCTTCTCGAGCTACTCTGCAAATACTGTCATCTGTTTTTCATTTGGAACAACAGCATTGAAAAGTCGTGGGATTTTTCGACAAACTGTGGGAAGAAAAAGAGCGTCCCGTCACAATATCTTATAATTACCTTTTCTAGTTTAATCCATGTTTATTTACTTTCCAAACTCATTCATTAAATGCGAAAGTTTCATTGCTATTGTCATAGTGACTACATCCACATGGCTTTGTTAAACCAACACACTCTATCCTTTCCTAGTCGTGACTAGCTATTGGATAAACGATACCATTCAATAAGTCAATGCAGATGCCCATGCGCATTAACTCACAAGTAGTTTATGGGGAACCCTTGTAAACAGTGGCTGAACTTAAATGTTCGTGTTGGTAATTGTTTACCTGGTAAAGGAGAATGCTGAAATATCCTAGAACTCGACAAAATAACTTTTACTTAACAATTATACTTCACCCGTTGGTGTGGATGAACTTGAAGCAACTTTTACATAATTTGTCTCCGAGGAGCATTTCCGGGTGTCAGTGTGGGACAGAAAGACAGTGTTAGCCTATTAAATTACACTGTATATAGAGTATGGTGAAATCCCAAAATCAGCATATTTCTTAACAGCAAATAATAATAAAAAAAATAATGGAGATCGATCGTAGCAGCTAGCTGCTGCCTTATACACCACCTAGTTCAATTTTTGGTCCGATTGAAAAAAATATAATTTTCCTATAGGATGTGATTAGTAACAACTTTTGCTGAATATTTTTTTTTCTGAGGAGCGTTTGTGTTTCAGGGTGGAACAGACAGATGGCATTACACACACACACACATATATATATATATATATATATATATATATATTGCTACGGTTTTGAGGTTTGTACAGTGAGCTCAATAAAGGTTAAAGGTTGCCCCCCATAGATAGTCACACAAGCAACATGTAGCCTCGTTTGTAGTATAGTTATTTATTAGATGTGTAAGAATAGGCCCTTTCCAGTGTTACTTCTGCATTGTGTAAAAACAGGAGAATAGGTCCTACTTCTGTAAACCATTCTACCTCTGTATGCGCAATCCATTTTGCTACCCATTGGTTGTTCATTAGGCGAGTTAACACGAGGTAGGCCGAAGAAGGTGGGGGCGGTGTTGAGGTCGGAGCGGCAGAGGCGATGACGGTAAGCATGAGCCGCCAATCAGGGCTCAGAGGTGGTGGCGTCAGAGGGAGTGGTGAGAAGAATCTGGTGAGTTCCAGAAGGTTCGCGGGGCGGGCCTATATAACCCGCTGCGCAAAGCTCTCGACAGGACTGAAGCGGAGGACTTGCGGCAAACAGGACTTGCAGAGAGGGAGAGGACTTGCGTCACAGGACTTGCAGAGGGAAGAGAGAACTTGCATTGTACCGCTTGATGAACTTGACCATCGCATAAGAACGCACGCGCTAACCAACACCCAGTGAATTGAGGAAGAAGAGTTGGTCACTAGATATACGCAGGCGCAGCCAGGCGCGTTTATAACGAACTTGCGCATTTCAGCAAAGCGAGTGAACGAGGCTGAGTAACCGCCGTTTGCCGTAAAATCCGTCCCGCCCTTTGCCGTAAAAGTCCTCTCTACCGTTCGCCCCAATATTATCTCCGTGGTTCGAGAGACACGCTACGAGTCCCTGCCTTCGCCTACCTCCATCTTCGCGGACGTGCCGGGGACCGTGGAGAGCTGGGCGAGGACCATCCTGGGATGCGCTGGGGAACACCTGCCCATCTGCAATACCCCGTGTGAGTGTGAGCGAGACGGGCCCGTCGTCCTGGGATAAGTTAAGACTGTATAAACTTGCTCTGTGTCCCTGCATCCTTGAACTATAAATACGTGTAATAATAATTAAACCTATCTGTTCTTCCTTTCTTCTGAATTTGATAGTCTTTGTGGTTTCATCATTGACTTAAGCGTGGCACGAATAAGATCGCTTAAATCGGGGTCCATTAATTAACACTGCGCAGATCACGTGTACGCAAACCACTCGGCGTAATACCATCACACGTGGTTCGTGCGAGGCTTGTTTCCTCGCTTCCAGGGCAGCGCGAGTACCTAGGTACGAGCGAGAATTTGGTCCCGAAACCCTATTTGGCGCTGTCCGGAAGGGACGTTGCAAGCCCCGGTTCCGCCAGGCCCAGTAAAGACAAGGGGATTAATCCCCCCTTGATAAGGGGAGAAGGCCGGCGAGAGAACCATAACAATATATATATATATATATATATATATATATATATATATATATATATGTACTGGAACAATACTCAGTAGAGTGCATAATTTCACAAGGCTGAACAGGTTTTGTTTTATATCCCACCGATAGGTCGGATCTGGATCCGGACCTGAAACAAAATTGAATTGAATCGAAATTGTTCTTGCCACGTAACCAACTCATCCACCTTTTGTCATAATCCGTCCACAAATTTTTGAAATTCCATGCTATATAGAGTTTTTGGCCCAATCACTCAATGATGAAGAATCACTTCAAAAATTAAAATAAAATACTCGAATCTCGATCCGTTTTTGGATCTTCACCAAAATCGAATCAATTTGTTCTTGTCACACACACAATCTGTCCACCAAGTTTTGTCTGAATCCATGGCATTTTGAGATGTTGTGTTATATATCGGTTTTAGTCCTTAACTTAATGGTGAAGATTCAGTTAAAAATTTATGGTAGCCAAATACTGATCCGGATCTCTACCAAAATGTAATAATTTCATCCTTGCCACATGCCCTGCAACCTGTCCACTAAATTTCGTCCAAATCCGTCCACAACTCTTTGAAATATCATTTTCAAAAACAGAGACAGACAGACAGGGGTGAAACATAACTTCTCTCCACCACAGGTGGTGAGGTAAAGAAAGGTTATAATTTTCGGAAAAATACAATTGAGAAAGTCCAAAAAATAAATTATCTTTTCAGAATCTTTATCTGAGAAACGGATCTTTACTGACTTGCTGATAAGTGATCACATCTCCAATATTAGACCATTAGGGATATTCAAGGACTTTTGTTTCCACACCTTAACCACCCTCAAAACGGTTTCAATACCCGATACAAATATATACATTTAATGTTCCCAGTGAATGAAACCTGGTCTTCAACTCCAGGTAATTGACAGGCATGAAACTGCATGGCATAAGCTTCACATTGAAATAAACTCATGGGTGTCATTAATAATTCGGTTGGAATACAAATTCGATCTGTTTAAAGTTTTCCAAAACTTGGGCACAAAGGCAGAAAAGTTAATCCCTCATGAAGATTTAAATCCTTTTGAAAGAAAAAGTTTACTTTGTGAACTTTACAAGTCTGGAGTACTGTGTGAAGAATGTTGTATTTTGGAATATACTTGTGATTTCATTTTTAAACATTTCATTTTTGTAAATCAGAATCCCTCACCACATCTGACATGAGAATCTTAACAGTCAGGCTGCCATTTCACTCCTGAAATTCTCAATGATCAACGATTACCTGCCTTGTGAAGAACTTTACACACACCAGGTGGTTCATATCTTTGCTCTTCCGCTCGCATTACATGGATCAGGATATCCGTAAACATCAGATCACAATATGTGTACCTTGTGCCTGTAAAGAGTTACACTTATTGGTGGAATTATGGAACTCGTGCTTTGCGCACAGCTGGACTCGTCTCCACCACACGAGGAAAACCAAGAAAGCTTTTTAACTCCTGGGATTTGGAAACAATTATGAAACCTCGTGGTGGGCACGGATCGAGCTTGGGAACCGAAGATCCAGCTGGATTTGACTTGGTCTAGAGTCTGTCAAACACAATGACCATCATCTAACCATTTTGGAGAACATTCACATCAAATTTTGTTTGAAAATTCTGCAGGATAACACAAGGTTCGTGTAACTTATGAAAGCACCACAAAATTCTCCAACTGTAGCTCTTGATGCTGGGATCAAAGGTTCAAATTCCATGTGCTGTGTTGATTGGTCCATTGTTTACCAATGTCCTCGTACATTATGAAAAAGTACATTGATGTCTGAAAGGACAAGGTAAACTATGAGCTTCAACTCCTTTCGGACTCCGAAGAGACAGCATTCCAGGTGTTTCCAACTGTGTTTGACCACCTCAATGGCATTGTGGAATTGCCTACACTATCATCTGCTACAGATCTGGAATGTTCACTTGAACTGGATAATAACTGAAAACATTTGTTATTTTGGGGTGAAAATATGGTTACCAAGTCTCTGTGTGAGGGTCAAAGGACAGAGACAAGGATCTGCCAAGCCAATGATTCAAGCATTGTTGAACAGATCAGAGCTTCTCTCTTCTTTGTTTATCATCATTGATCAATATCTTTTCGAGCCATATTTGACTTATTGCAAGAAATACCTTGAATACAACTAATGTATCAATCGACTCTTCAACTGATACATATGTGGATGCGTGCGATGTCTTCCTGCATGAACCGTTGGTTCCTGCGCCAATGTAAACGATAAAGAACAATTCAATATCGCAATTTGTACCAAACATGGATAAACCATCGATTGACGAGCAATTAAGATCACTTTCAGCAATATGGTGGCCAGCGTTACTAACCACCAAGCTTAGCAATTAGCGATGAGACCTACACTCACCTGGCCAGGTATACAATGACTGGAGATAAACGTATACTACTGATAACATTGGTTTCTGAGATTGAGAATAACAGTAAATATAAGATAGTCCCAAACAACAATTTTACAGGGAAATAGTTGCTTTTTTTTTTGGACGAACAGGTACTATTACGAACTATCAGCAATTAACACACCTGTATGTGACCTGAACAGCCCCACATTAACCTCTAAGACACAAACACCAGCTCGATCTGGCTTTCCATGACTGACTAAATAATTTATTTATATTCAGGAAACAATCTCCCCATGACGTCATTATTGGAGAATACAATACATCAATAACTTTTATTCCACCATGAACCCATTTAGTGCATACCTGTGTCGACTGCACCGGTCGGCCCGGAGCGGTAGAAAATAAATAATTACACCATTCCACACCATTCTAATTAGTTAATTAATGTCAAACTACTACAGTTTGTATCACAGAAGTTCATCTATTCTATCGTTACATCACGAAAGTAGCTACATTTGGACTTAACACGGGAGGCTGTAAACCGGTGAGCACAGCAAGGCCCGAAAGCCTCAAACATCCAACTAAGTCCCGTTGTACATTAACATTCACACTCTAACTGTTAACATACATGTCAGGAAGTAAATAAACGATACCTTAACAAACTTCAGTCCATACGCTATTATGGATGGCAACGGATTTCTCAACCATCGGGTTGTGAATTCTCCATAGCCGCTTGCAGCCGCACGTGACCACAACTTCCTGACGTAATATCCGGTTCGTTAAGTCTTACCACCAGATTGAGCCAAGAGTGGTCTACCTTGAAACAGGGTTTATGACCCGGTCACACTTATTCCCTTGATAATTAGTACTGACCCAGTCACACTTATTCCCGTGATATTTAGTACACCGCTTTGTATTGAGTTATCCATGAACCATACACCGCTTCAATCCAGTAGCTTTGCAGTCACGACAAAAGGATTGCATTGTTATGATTATAATTACTATATTATTATTATTAACATTATTATTATTATTACTGTCATGAAAAATATACTACTCTATTAAGAAACATGGGCGAATTTGTCCGAATGGGCCTGAAGGTGAAGCATGAAGGCATGCAGCATGAAGGCATGAAGCCTAAGGCCTGTGTCGTTGGAAAACCCGTAACGCTGATGCTTTCGATATTTGATGGTCATTTTAACAATCGGTTTGTTTGTTTCACACTGAATGAAAAACGTAAAGGTAGAGCATGGCCATTGTGATATATGACAGGTTTGACGATATGTTCGGCCTGAACAGTATATAAATCAAAATGGCTGTATGTGGAGACAACCGTCATACGCAGTATTGACCTCACAGACTTAATCACATCACATCATCCATGCCATGTGACTAGATCCTCAGCACACTCATTGGTGTACGTTTGAGAGGGACATACATACATACATACACACATACATACATACATACGTACATACGGACATATGGACAGACAAACACTGTTCTAGACGGCTTCGCCTTATGGCCTACGCTGTAAAACGTTCATTTGGAAAAATTGTTTCTACATCATTCACAATTCATCTAAATGTGGCATTATTGGTAGGGGATGAATACTTTTGCAAGCCACAATATATATTTATTCAGTACTATATTGTTACTTTTATGGGGGTTAGGCAATACCTTAGTCCAGGTAGAATTGCACAGTCGAGTGTCGTGCTCCCACTGTCGTGAAAAAGAAGAAACCCTCATGTGTCATAAGCAGGGATCTGGTAGTCCGTATGTCGTGCAAGCTCGTATCTTCGTTCCCATCACGAGGGGTGGGGTTATGTTAATTAGTTAGGGATTATGGATAGTTAATCCCCTGTATGTAATGGCCTCTGTTATTTTTCCTCTGTTCCTTATGACACAGGCAGCACACACATAGCCAGGAAATCGCGCATCTACCACCCTAAATAAAAACCAACCGGAAGCAGGACATTGAGCACTACAGCTGATAACACTGACCTGGTGAGCACACAGCCACAGGCAGGGCTGTGGGGCCACGTCCCGAAGAGCAGTGATTGGTCCGGGATTGATTGGCGCAAGGACGGCTAAGATGGGACTATGGGATTGGTGGAGCAGGCACGGATGACGTCAGAGCGTGGAGTATAAAATAACTCTGCCCGACATTTTGTCTCTTCTCTCGGCCTGCTCTCCTTTTCTGGGTTCGGTGATGAACGGTCATCTCCCCGACATTTTGTCCTCTCTAGGCTTTCCCTCACTCTCTCGAGTCCTGGCTTCGATGACCAACGGTTGTGTCCCGACATCGCTCTTCTTCTTCTTCTCATGGCTGGCTCTGATATTCTGGCTTTGGCGGTGAACATTCACGATTTGATATCTCGCTCTGCTTCGGGAGTTCACGGCGAGTGTTCGGCGTTCATAGTGCTCTTGTGCTGGGAGATGTGGGTGCTGGTGTGGAGCAAACAAGACGGCGAGTGGACAAGAGCGGCCTGCTCGCTTTGGGCATGGCGGCTGGAAGAGCGGGCTGCGTGCCAAGGTCGTTCCCGCGCACAGACTTCACGCCAACGAGCGTATATTCGCGCACAAGGACGAGGGGCCTGGGACGATTCCTGACGAGGTCCAAGAGCCAATTAGAGATAAGTGCCACACAAACACATTTATTTTCGTTCTTTTATACATCACATTGTTTGTATTTGAGTCTGTTGGGCGACGTCCCATTTAGGATATCAGTCTTATCGTGCATTTTCTTGTTTGCTGGCATTTATTTTCATTAAATCTGTTTATTTGTACATTTTAATTCCGTGTTGGTTTGAGTTAATTTATCCAGGTGCGAAGAAGTCGGGTGGAAGCCGCCCATGTAAGTTTGTCATCCTCCTTTTTTTTTTTTTTTTTTTTTTGTATATAAGATCGAGGCTCGTGAAAGAGCTAACATTAATAACACAAAAAGTCAAACCGACACAAAAAACACAAAAAATAAGGGGAGCAGCAGACAAGATGGGGAGAGGGGGGGAAGGACACAATCACAACATTTGAGAGCAGGGACATCAGGAAAATGTGGGAGGGGGAGGGCTTGGGGGGAGGTGGGAGAGGTATAAAACATATGAACACTGCAAGGACTTCCAGGAAAGAAGTTGGAATTTCAAAAAAACTATCTGGGGTGAATTAGCGGGGGTAGAAAAGATCAAGGTTTTGGTGGGGGAAGACAAGAGATGGTGGTGAACAGCTGATTTAAAGATCTGGAGGGAGGAGTGGGATTGAAGGGAGTGGGGGAGTTTGTTCCAGAGGTGGGAGAAAAGGGGAATGAAAGAGCGAAGGTGAGCAGAGAGCCTAGATTTTGGCAGTTTTACCATAAGAGGGTTGCAGGCAGATCTTGTGCTACCTGAAGGAATATTGGGGGGACAGAGCACAGAGAGAGCTGGGGGAGCAAGGCCGGAGCAGAGCCGGTAGACCACAGAAAGACCACCAACCTGCCTGCGGTGAGTGAGTGAAAGGCCCTCGGAGTTAGCTTCATAGCAGGAGATTCCAATGATTCTGAAAGCTTTGGTTTCAACAGCGTGAAGCCGAGCTAGGTATGAGGCAGGAGCACCGGCCCAGAGGGGGGAACAGTATTTCATTGAGCTGCGGATGAAAGCCTTGTATGTGGTGAGGAGCTCGGGTGTGCCAAGGACGGACTTCGCACGACGGAGGATGCCCAGTCGGCGACAGGCTTTGGAGGCCAGCTTGGAAATGTGGTTTTCCCAAGAAAGATCATGGCTACCAAAATTTGGGTGCGACCCAAAAACTTGAGCGACAGAACTTCTTCGAAAGGATTGTTGAGAAAGTAGATGGGAGGGTTTTCCAGTCGGTCTTTTCGGAGAGACATAGTAAGAGTGTGAGATTTGTCAGGATTGAAAGACATGTTCCACTTGTTTGACCAGTCTGTAATTTTGTCCAGGTCTGCAGAGAGTGAGGAGGCTGCAGACTGCCGATCTGAGGGATGAGGAATGGAGCGGCAGATAGTGGAGTCATCAGCAAAGAGATAGAGAGGATTTTCCAGAGAGTCGGAGAGATCATTAATGAAGACCAGAAATAGCACAGGGCCCAGAACACTACCTTGGGGAACTCCAGCCAGAACATGAAGGGGAGATGAGAGAAATCCATTCAGGGCCACACGTTGCCTATGACCAGTGAGGAAGTCCGCAAGCCATGAGTGGACATTTCCATGGATACCATAGGAGGAGAGTTTGGTGAGCAGAGCTGGGTGCCAGACCGTATCGAAGGCACGTGATATGTCAAGTTAGACAGCTCTGATTTCCTGTTTGGCATTGACGGTATTCCTCGCGTGTAAAGATTACCATCATTTTTGGATTGAACGGCTTGGAGTAAAGCTCATTTGGTCATCCATTTCACCCTGCGGTGTTCACTACAGGGTAGTTACACGATAGTATGTATATATGTGTACACTACCGGTCAAAAGTTTTAGCACACCTCAATTTTTCCAGTTTTTATTGAAATTTACGCAGTTTAATGTCTCAATGTACTCTGAAATTAAGCATAGGACAAATAAACAATTGGAGATAAAAAAGAAATCATAGAATCATTTTGTTGAACAAAATTTAATTTAAATTTTTGACTCAGCAAAGTCGCCACCTTTTGCAGATATAACTGCCGAGCACACGCGTGGCATTCTTTCTACAATGGAAATAAAATATTGTTCGGGAGGTTCTTCCCAACACTGTCGCAGAAGTTCCCACAAATGTGTTGCACTTGTAGGTTGTTTTGCTTTCACCCTTCTGTCCAGTTCATCCCAAACCAGCTCGATGGGGATTTAGTCTGGAGACTGTGTTGGACATTCCATGATTTGAAGCCTACCGTCTTGTTCTTTTCCTCGAAGGTAGTTTTGACATAGCCTGGAGGTGTGTTTCGGGTCATTATCTTGCTGTAGGATGAACCCCTGACCAACGAGGCGTATACCAGAGGGTATTGCATGGCACTGCAAAATGCTGTGGTAGCCCTTTTGGTTCAGGGTGCCAGTCACTCTGTGCAAGTCGCCGACTCTGGATCCAGCAAAAGAGCCCCAGACCATCACGCTTCCTCCTCCATGTTTGACAGTTGGTGTCACACACTGAGGAACTATCCTTTCGCCTACTCGACGGCGTACAAAAACCCTGCGTGATGAACCAAAGACTTCAAATTTTGATTCATCGGTCCATAAGACATTCTTCCAGTCCTCAGTCGTCCACTGGTGGTGCTTCATGGCCAAGGTAAGCCACTTTTTCTTATTTTGCCATCTTAGCAATGGCTTTCTTACTGCCACTCGACCTGTCAAACCTGCAGCTCGAAGACTTCTCTTCACAGTTGAAACTGAGACTTGCTTATTTCGACCAGTGTTAAGCTGTGCTTGAAGCTGTTGTCCTGTGAGCCGCCTATCACGCAAGCTGTTGACTCTCAGAAACTTGTCTTCTGATTCTGTTGTGGGTTTGGGTCTGCCAGACCTCTTCCTGTCAGAGTTTCCTCCAGGTTCCAATATACTACTTCCTGCAGTGCAACATTCTCCAAATAATGCTTCAGAGGGGGTCATAACAGTCTGTTCCAATACTGCTCTTATACAGACAGGGGGTTTGTAATCAACAGAGGTTGGAACACCTGTAGGAATTGTTTGCATCAACTTTCAAGGCTTAATTTACTTACATTGCTGCAGAACAGCTGTAAGTTGTTAACCCATTACTTGTTCCCTGAAGAAGGCCTTTTTTTACAATATAATTGTGCAATTTACATTATTTTCCCGTTTTTGCTAATCTAAACTTTTTGTTAAACCTCGAGCAGTTTACTGCTTACCTTTGTACCATTTCAGGTTATTCACTGGACTTGAATTGCTTAAATCTCAATAAAAACTGGAAAAATTGAAGGTGTTCTAAAACTTTTGACCGGTAGTGTACATATGTGTATGTATGTATATATATACATATATTATATACACATACATATATATATATACATACACACACACACACACACACGTATGTGGACAACCGAACATCACACCAGTATGTGCTTGTCGAACATCTCATTCCAAAATCATGGGCATTAATATGGAGTTGGTCCCCCCCTTTGCTGCTATAACAGCCTTATAATTTTCTGATTGTCTGTCTGTTAGTCTGTCTGTCTGTCAGGAGGATATCTTAAAAAGTTATATCTACAATTCGCCAAAATGTGGTGGACAGGTTGGGTGCTTGACGAAATGATTAGATTTTGGTAATTTTTAAGTGATTCTTCACCATCGAGATTTGGGACCAAAAACAATAAATAGCACGATATCTCAAGAAGTTATGGACGGATTATGGCAAAACTTGGTGTATGATTTGGATAGCTGACAAGAACAAGCAGATTCGATTTTGGTTCAGGTTCCGAATCCAGATCCGACGTATCTGTAGATACAAAACATAAACTGTTCAACCTGGCAGAGGTATGCGCTCTACCGAGTGCCGTTCTCGTTGTTGTTCTGAAGATGGCATCTGTTGTGTTAATGTGTGTTTGCCTGTGTATAACAGAAACTGTGCACAGTATTTCGTTAACAAATTGCTCTCCTTTCCGCTCGTCTTCCCGAGGGAATGTCTTATGTGTTGAACTAAATAAATTAAGGTTTGTCTACGTACTTTAGCCCTGGTTTTCAAGGCTGAATAGTGTGAAAATACAGAAGTGCCGCACAAAGCGACGGGCTTTTCTGCTAGTTGGTGAATTAATTGAATAGTTAACAAAGGATACCTTTGATTGCTGGGATAACAACATTCCTAGCTGTGTTTGGATGGGAAATTGAAACAGAACAACCCAGCTTAGAGATCAGATATGGTGTGCAAGACTGTATGCTGCTAATCCAGTTTTCAACGTGGTTTCACCTGATGTTCCTTCTTGTTCCAACAGTATATAACTTTTTTCACGACATAGTACCAACTCCAATGGGCAGATGTGGTAGCTGAGACGGCACACTTACACTTGAGCTCTCTCGCCTGAGTTCAATTCCTGACCTGACTACCCAGCTAACACAACACCGTTGGGCCAACGGTGTTGTGTTAGCTGGGTATAAACTGTCGTGCTGTATGTTGTCTGTAGTTGATGGTTGGATCATTGCTGGGAGTGCGGATGTGCTGCTGATGCAGAGTCCCTGTTACCAGTAAGCTGGTACTCATTTTGCCAACCTCAGAAGTATGACAGGCTGTGTCAAACCACCTGGTATTATTTAGAATGGCCCGACAGGGGCTCAAACGCAAGACTTTAAGATCTTAAGCCAGCCACCTTAACCGCTAAGCTAACACCAGGATTATTGAATCCCGGTAAAACCCTGTGTCCATAGATGGATGGCTTCAGGTACATTGATGGATGGCTTCAGGTACATAGATGGATGGCTTCAGGTACATAGATGGATGTCTTCAGACTCTTATTTTCTCGTTTAATTGAACCTATCACCAAAGTGTATTCTTTACATTTAGCCAGGCCAGCAGGTTGACCTAGTACCTATAGACATGTGGCCACTCACCTATGAGCTGTCTCGCCTGGGTTTTCATCTCGTTCCAGCTATTAAACTGTCATCCCGATGCATCACAGGCAAGGGCGATTCATCAATTTGTGCGCAATCCGCCCATCCCATGGATGGAGGTTAAACTTGGCATCCCATCCGCTAAGCATTAGTTGGTGGATATAGTAAGGATCCCGCGGTGTCCTTCACAAAGAGGAGGTGAGCAGTCATCAGCACACAGGCTAAATTCAACATTCATACCTAAACTGTGAGGTGAGCAAGTGGTCCAGTGTTATTGGAAGTTCCGTGACATCAGGTTATTCCGCTTGCTATCGTGTGGTTGTTGGCTGGGTTGCAGATTCTGCACTGTAGACAAGTTGACCAGGTGGTTCACACGGTGGTGAAAAACCTTCGGATAAATATGGCAACAAACCAACCCATCAGCCAACACACACACATACACATACACACGCACACCCTAAATCAGCCCGAAGGTTTCACTGAAGCAATTTTATTGGACACTAGCAAAGGTACCCAGTGTTGCCACCCCACTCATTCCTCTCCCTCTAGACACCCACCCCACACCTTACCCTCCCTCTTCTCCGCTCAACACCCACCACCTCTTACTCCACTCCTTCTATTCCCTCCCTCATCCCCTCCCTCCTCACACCTCCTCTTACCCCACTCCTTATCCTCCCTCCCTCTTCCCCTTCCCTTCCCTTCCCTCCACCCACTCATGCCCCCTCACACCCTTCCCTCCGGTGTCCCACACCTCCCCACGACAGGTGGTGGCTTGTGTGTTTATAAGTTATGAATTGTGAGAAAATGACTGTTTAAAACCCCTAGTAAGGTGCATCATGATAAAAAAAGAAAATGTGATCCTGTAAAGTTTTGTCACAATTAACTTTTGGAGCTCAGAGGAGTAGCGTCACAAACAAACAAACAACGTGTCATTCACTTTTAGATAAAATATAACATCGCTCCAAGCTCCTAATGAAATGACACAACATCCTAAATGAAAGCAGATCACACAAAAAGTCATTACAAATATTTCAGCAAAAAGACAAATAACGTAAATGGGAAGGTAAGAGAATGGTGAAACAGCAGTGTGCTCCATTACCAAGCAGCTTGTAGAGCGCTCACCAAGTGACGAGCACTCGAGCAAGCATTCTGATGAAACGGTTGATAAGGAATGGCTGGCTTGGCAGGTGAGTAGCGATGTATACAGCGAAAGTCCGGCATTTGATCATGAGGGCTTCATAACTATTTTCGTTGCACTCAATGAATTTACATGTTAGGCACATTCCTTTATCTTTTCTTCACTCCATATAATTCTCTGAACAGTAGAAAAAGCTAAGTTTAATGCTTCGGTAATTTGTAAATATGGAGAAGGATGGATCACAGCCTTACTTGCTCAAAGTAAATAAGTAAATATGCTGAGTTATAAGAATCGTTAATTTCTTAAAAGTTTAAAATTTCACTCCAGATTTTGACATTTCATTAGTCCACATGCTCCGATCTTCACTTCCGAAGACAAATTTCAATTGTATACTTTAATCATTCCATGAAAGTGCATCATGGTTCCAACGCAAGGCATTTTTGAGCAGGCCGAAACAAATGGCAGATTAAGAACCCTGCAATGAAAAATGGGCTGACCAAGGATAAGCCTGATTTTGTTTTTGTTTTTATGAAGAGATGAGTTAATTATCTTCAAAGGAGTGTTTAAATTTATCTAAACACTCCGTTTTTATAGATGCACTCCTTTAGAGTTCCCTTAGTATGCATTCAAAGTTTGGGGTGGCTAGGATTCATGATTTTTGAGTTATGGAGGAGACACACTGACGCACTTACACACACACACACACACACTGACATTTATTATTATAGATGTAAGGCAGGTGCAGAACAGGAGAGAAGAAAAGAAGAGAAAACGACTAATTGAGTCAATACTCTCAAAATCAATGTTGCTAATTCTCCGCCTCATGTGATTATTATCGACCGATAAAATTATGTCGAAACGACGCTATCTATAACGGGAACTTGCAATGTAAGCGTGGTATCGGTGTACACAGCGTGCACCTTAAAAGAATGTGGTTTAAACTCTTCGGTGGACAAGCTATAAATGTTTGCATGTTGAGATAGTGAAATATCTAAAGATCAGTTGAACTCCTCTAGAGTTTGCACAGAAATTAAATGACATCTCCAAGAGAAACATTTTACATCCAGAGTGATATTCTAATCTCCTTTAATCCCTCTTGAATGGAGTGCATTCTATTATCCAACTGCTTGTGTGTAGAAACGTCTGATGGCATTCGACCAAACCAATCCCATTACACCAATTCATATTTCATAATCATCATGTCTCTCCTCCTCCGACAGGAGGGGAGATGCATTGCTTCTTTCAATGTTTCTTTCTTCTTATTCTTTTTTTCCACAACAAATTACAACCAAACACCATTCCTTGATTTCGGTACCAATCCTCTTTAAATTTATCATGGTTGTACATTGTCCAGAATTATTATCCGACTTAGGCCCCCATTTGGGATTTTAAGGTGTCAAAGGTAAAACACTAAAAATCACACATTTTGCCTTGCCATTGCATTTGAGTCGATAGAGATGCTTTCAAACAGCTCCAGCGGGACGAGGAGGAAAAATTTGGATTAGATTCGTTTTCAGGAGTATACAGGGGCTAAAGGTCAAAATTAGTCACAAAATGAAGGTTTATGGATTTGTATGCCTCTGTATTTCAACCAATCCAGACAAGAGTTGGCAAACTGGTGTCTTATCACAGTCCCGAGAGCTTGAATTCAGACAGTTTTGATGCCTTTTTCTTTGGATTGCACGCAGGGGTCAAAGGTCAAAATGGTCATGAAATGAAGGTTACTGACCTGCAAGCATTTATCTTTCGACCAATCCAGATTGGTGTTGGTGTTGGCTTAGTGGTTAGGGTGCGGCTTGGGATCCTGGGTTCGAATCCCGGCCGATCGCTGAATTAACACCAGGGGGGTTGACTCATCCTTCCGAGGTCGGCAAATTGAGTACCAGTGCACTGGTAATTCCCTGTATGTCGCAAGAGGCGACTAACAGCGTTGGTACAGGAAGGGCATCCGGCTGGAAAACATTGCTTCAAAAAGGGGACCACGGTGCCCGAAAAAGGCCAACCCCCACTCTGCAGGGAAAAATGGCCTCTAAAGGTGGTTCGATCCAGAGGAGGTTTGCACAAAAATACCTTACAATACCGCTTCTTCAGACTAAAGCTTTAGACATTGGTCTGGAATCTTGATCTTGCAAAGGTTTGTGGGTTCACACATTGGAGATGATGCTACACAAATTGGCTGTCCAAGAAGATTTTTGGAAACTAGGGCACATTGAACTATTTATGGTCTGACTTGACCTTTGACCTGTTTTTGATAATAAATAAACATTGATTATATGGTCACCTGTCTTATGTGGCCAAAATGCTCAGCATTTGGGTTTGCATCGAGGAATATTTTGTGATGTGCCAAAACCCTGATTATGTGGCCACTCAGCAATATGTTCAGATTCATAAAAAACTGGGAATACCATATTTGTTTTCATGCATTTATTTCAGCGCTTCTCGCTGGTTTTCAAGAGGCAAATTTTGATTGGACACAGGTCAAAGGTCAAAATCTGTAACATCACAGGAATGAGAAATTAGGGCTGCCAGAACACAGATTTTGCACCCTGATTTTCTTTTTAAAGATATTTATTGATGAGGAGTGAAAATTAGGGGATACATTTGCATTCGCTTGTAATTGTCTTCGATTCCCGTTTAATAATAAATATATCTAGAATAGTATGGGAAATTCCAAACATGGACTTTGTCGCCACCTGCTGGCGGAGTTATGTAATTGTCCCGATTTATTTTAATCGTTTTGATTTTATTCTCCACCATGGCCACATGCAACTTCATAGTTATAAACCACTGTATCGTAGAACCATGATGGGGTCCAAACCATGATGGTCAGTTCTTAAATTTTCTTGCAAACAACTTATCAGAACTATGAGAAACCTGGGAAAATCTGATAAATAATTTCAAGCGTTTGTTACCTTCGCAAAAGCGGTCGGTTATGTTTTGATCGCTGTGTATTTATTTGTATGTCTGTGTGTGTGTGTGTATGTTATTCGCATAACTCAAAAAGTATTCAACCGAATTGCATGAAATTTGGTGGGATGATTGGTTATTATACGGGACACATTTGATTAGATTTTGGGAGCAATCGGGTCAAAGGTCAAGGTCAAGGTCACGAAAAGGTCAAAATCGTATTTTTACCATAGCTGCGGCGAAGGTATGCGCTCTACCGAGTGCCCGTTCTAGTTTGTGTATTTGTTTGTTACTCTTTCATTGCCAACCCGTAGCACCCAGAGCCCCCATATTTATGTGTACATACGCCAGAATCTGCGCAATGTTATAAGCTACTACATGTTGCCTATGACGGCCATTTTGAGGTCACAAAAGCCGCCATAAAGTGTATATTGGGATGTGGGGTCAGGCAATTCTGTCGCTGGCCCGCAGGCAAAGTTAACCACCATGATGCCAATAACTCCATAGCTTTTCAATGTTCAACACGTCCCGAAACCCCAGACAGAAAAACTCACCTAGCCCGGTAGTGCCGGGCAACCAACCCTGCCCCTTAGTAATAAATAAGTGAGTGTGAAAATACTAGGTAATGAAATTTACCAAAGCAGCAATAAATATATTTCAAGACTTCGTCTTATTAAATACGTTCTGCGCTCTTTTGGAAACAAACCAAAACAGCAGGGATGAGGGGCAAAATTGAGGAAGACTTGGATAAATAAAGGGTGTAGGGAAGAATGAGAACTAGGGGAGAACACATGGGGTGAACACATGGGGTGAACAAGATAGATACAGAAGGAAACTCTCAGGAAGGAATAACTGGGAGCTTGGAATGGAGTAGGCTTGGGGAGGGTTAACGGGGATGGAAATGATCATGGATTTGGATAGGGAGTGATCTAAGGTGGTGGTCAACAACTGTCTTGAAGATCTGGAAGGAGGAAAAAAAATTGTTAATGCAACAAAAATCAGTTATTACAACAAATATGTTGAGAACAGATGTTCTCTATTCCTTTGACCTTGTGACCTATGTTGACCTCAAATAAAATTGGTGGTGAATTCAGAAAAAATAGTTGGTGCTTTATTTCAAGTAGCTGATATGAAAATCCTATTCAAATTTCAAGTCAATCGGAAGAAAATTGAGGATTTTAGAAATTCGAAAAGGTTGTTGACCGTTGGCCTATGTTGACCCCAAAGATAGATGGTGGTTGTATTCAGTTAGCTGATATGAAAATCCTATTCAAATTTCAAGCCAATTGGATGAAAATTGAGGATTTTAGAAATCTGAAAAAGTGGTTGACCTTTAGCCTATGTTGACCTTGTGACCTATGTTGACCTCAAAAAGAGTTGGTGATTGAATTCAGTTAGCTTATGTGAAAATCCCAGTTAAATTTCAAGTCAATCGGATAAAAATTGAGGATTTTAGAAATTTGAAAAGGTTGTTGAGCTTTTGGCCCATGTTGATGCCAAAAATAGTTGGTGGTTGAAATCGGTTAGTTGATATGTAAATCAAATTTAAATTTCAAGTCAATTGGATGAAAATTGAGGATTTTAGGAATTTGAAAAAAAAAGGTTGACCTTTGGCCTATGCTGACCTCTTGACCTCAAAAAATAAATAGGATTCTATCAGGTGATCACCAAATCTACCATCTGGTGAAGTTTCGTGAAGATCAGTTTAAAACTGTGACCTGTAGCCACGTATAAGTGAGAGGACAGACAAACACACAAACACACAAGAGTGATCAACATACTTGTCAAAAAAAATTGCCAAGTAACAAACAAATGGACCCAAATGCAATACCCTCTCCTCTAGCAAGGGTAAAAACAGATTTTTCTTTATCACAAACCCCTTCAAAATATACATCTCAGTCAGGCGACAGAATTTTAACACAACTCCTACACTTCCGAACCAGGGAAGAAACGTCACCCCATGACCACCACCCCATCTGAGAGGGAGGACACCACCTGGAGCAACGCACCCACTGGGACATCCAGCACGCCCCAATGGGCCTTCAAAAAACGATCCAAAAATGGTATCACACCACCTACAAAGCATGGCCAAGTTGGGTGTGGGGGGCACTGAATGCACATAATGGTTGAACAAAGTCACCGCAGAGAATTCCAAAGGAGACTCCTCCCTTTTTCCAACGTCCACAACCATTAATCCCGCATTCCCATCATGTCGGCCGGAGGGAAGTCCCACGTCAAATCTCGCACAAAATGTCCAGGGCAAATCCCTCACGAGCACTCACCAATAATGCATGAGCACTCCGGAGTGTGCTCTTTTGTGAAAGTTCAAATATGGTAACCCTATGTTCGCTGGGCCACCAGGGGCAAGTCTTTCAAGAGTGCACATTAGTGGTGAATCTGCGCCATTGTCTACAGATGAAAGGCTTTGTCAAATGGATGGAAAGGTCTGCACAGGGGAACACTGATGGAAATGGAGCAGGGCAAGGAGCTAAATTCAGAGGGGGAGTAACCTCGACGGGACAACATGGTTCTCACACAACTCTCACGGTTTTGGGCTTGGAGGTGGAGAAGGTGGTGGGCTCAGGTTTGTCGTTGGAAGGGGGTAGGAATGGGTGACGTCGAGGCCACACCCACAAATCACCAGAATATAATTTAGAATTTATTTGAGGTATATTATCATAAGTCATGGTCATAATGAAAAACCAAGTAGCCTATGATCGTGGAGCTGGTGCAACAAGAGGTGATGAGATCAAGAGACAGGGGAGTGGAGAAGGAGGCCGATGGCAGAGAGGTGTTGTTTGTCAAAGAGGGCCATGTGGTGAGAGGTGGAAAGAGGTCTGTCAAATGCTTGTGATCGGCATGTGGCAGACCAAAAGCCACAATTGGTATTCCTGGAGAAGATCTGCATGACAAGGTTGTGGCCTGACATTATCATCTGGTCGGGTGCAACAAGGCAGGTCATCTTGGGAGAATTGTCAGTACCTTGGGAAGATAACATGGAGGAGGTGCACGAGAGGAAAGTACAGTGAACTGGAGGGGGATAGTTGGGAGAAGGGTTGGCGAGTTTCTTGTCAGCCATTTGAGGTGGGGTGTATAAGGTGCATTGGTAATTGCTTTTATGCATTTATTGCTCGAATTGGAGTGTGTGGAAGTGGAACAGAAAGAAGGAGGATGTGCGAGAGAGTGGCCCAGGCTACCTTGAAATGCTCACTTTGGATTTGGAGGAAGTTTATAGAGGTTAGTTCAACAATGTAGGTGGAGCTCGAGTGTGTGGTGGTTCTTTCAGCCCAAAAAGGGTATGGTAGTGACTGAGAGTGGAAGAGAAATGGTGATAGGTTTATGGTTGTTGTTTTGAGCAGTGTATGTTATGAGGCTAGTTGGGTGTGTCATTGGTGGTTATCTACATTTGCGTGCGTGTCTGTTCCGGTGTGTGTTTTGTTGTGGGGTGGTGAAGGTTATCAGGGTGGGTGGTTGGGTGGGTGCTCCACCATGTTTTTTTCGGTGCTGTGATTCTGGGAGTGGAAGCTGTTGTTCAGTTGTTGTAGTTTGTGTTCTTTCTGACGGGTGGGGGTATGTGGAGGCAGATGTGTCCCTGCTGGCACACCTTTGCTGACCTTATCGAGGTTGAAGGGCCGAAACCGGATGATGCTGAGGACTTCGACTGAAGACCCAGTCAGTGAGGCACACTTGTGACCAGGTGTCTTTTGCAATAATAAATATATGCATGTATATACTGTTACGGATTCGTCACTTCCGTTGTTGTGGTTTTGCATCCACTGTAAATATTTCGGATCCCAGGTACTATTATTGTTTTCAAAAGGTATATTGTCCATGAACTGTTTTCAAAAGATAAAAGGTTAAGGTTTTAAATGAAACAGGAACCGGAAGACGAAGAAGAGGAGGAGAGGAGGAGAGGAAAAGGAAGCGGGCGAGTGAAGTCGGAGAAGAAGCAGTCACTTCTTCGTCCTGAGCGAACGTTGTCGAACGAAAGTCGCTAGTGAACTTTCGGGTTTCCCGGGGAAGGGATTCCTTCAACAGAAGTGTCATCGCTGTGTCTGATCAGCCTGCGTGTCAGGTTTGGCGTTGGATTCCGAGGAATTATCGTCGTGTCATTACGTCTCGAGTGCGAGCCGTCGGCCATTTTGACTCGCGCGCTTTGCTCATCGCGAAAGGTCTTTGCTTCGCGTCAGCCGTTTTCACCATTCAGACGTCTATCTGGGATGTGTGTGTGCAACGCGGATTTTGAAGGCAAACCTGAGGTTCTCCGATTTGGAGTTGTAAAACCTCCATACCAGAGGGTGAGATTTCCCAGTCGCCTTGAGTGCGCCTTTACGCAGCTTTGGGCCACGTGACTCTTTGCGCTGCTTTGGCCGTGTGCGCCTTTGTGCAGTTTTGGCGGCGTGACTGTGCCTGTCATCTGAACGAGATTCGGGTTTCAATTCAACATCGTTCTGACGATCGCTGGAGGGGATCAACTATGAGCTTGAAGACGGGAATATAGAGACATTGGGGAATGTTCTTTTTTCACTCACTTGGAGCACAGTGAGATACCTTACACTAGCTGATGGTACCATCATAAGATATATATGTTGATTGTACTTTTGATTGCTATCATTGTTGTACTGTTATTCTTGTGTGATTTTTAATACAATATTTGTTTGTTAGTAACAATTGGTGTGGTTTCACCATTGATTTTTGACACAGAATAACACATTTTTCTGCCGTGACTCCTCTCGGGGCTCGGAGGTACACCGTGACCAGGGGGTTGGGGAGGAGCACGTAACAGAAATTGGGGGCTCGTCCAATTGACTCGGGGGCTCGAAATTGGATCTTCGTCTGGGATAGAATTCCCTAGCATTCCCAAAATTCCCAAATTTGGAATTTTTTCCTAACATTCCCAAATTAAAAATATATATATTGGAAAATTTTTGTGTGAAAGTTAACAGGTGTTAACTGATAGTCACCATGGTGTTTGACGCAGCACAGTTTGCGGCGTTCCCTAGTGAGGCACAGTTCCAAGCATTAAAAAAATCGGAACTCTTGATATTGGCCAGACATTTTAACTTGGAGGTCCGAGTTAATATGAAGAAAGCAGAGATGCAGGCATTGGTGATAGAATCTCTGGTGGGACAGGGCACATGGACAGAGGTAGCCTTGGATTGGTTACCAGAGGAAAAAGAAAATGTGGGGCTCCGGGAAATGGAGATGCAACTGCAGAGCCAGGAAAGGTTAAAAGCAGAGGAAAGGAGAGCTGCAAGAGAACTCGTGGGAAAAAGAGTAGAACAGGAACGAGAACTCGAGGAGAAACGAGCAGAGGAAAGAAGAGCCGAAATGGAGTTAAAGAAACAAGGAGTGTCAGAGGGAAATTAAACTCAAGGAACTGAAATTAATGAGAGAACGGGGAGAGGTAGCATCCATGCCGGCTAGTTCGACAACTAGTCAGAAGACTTGGGATGTTGGTAAACATGTGAGGCTGGTTCCAACCTTCAATGAAAAAGAGGTAGCCAAGTTTTTTTTACACTTTGAGAAAGTGGCTCAAATGCTAAAATGGCCTGTGGGGTCCTGGACTATGTTAGTGCAAAGTGTTTTGGTGGGTAAAGCTCAAGATATATTTTCGGCTTTACCGATTGACAAATGTACAGATTATGAGGAAGTGAAGAAAGCCATTCTCAAAGCCTATGAATTGGTCCCTGAAGCTTACCGGAAAAAATTCCAGAATGCCAGGAAGAGGGAGAGTGAGACCCATGTGGAGTTTGCCCGAATGAAGAAACCATGTTTGATCGGTGATGTGACTCGAAGGAGGTTGGGAAAGACTTCAACCTGTTACGACAATTGATCTTGGTGGAGGAATTCAAACAGTGTGTCCACGAGGACATTAAAGTACATCTGGAGGAAAAGAAGGTACCAGAGTTGTATGAGGCAGCAACCGTGGCAGATGACTATGCCTTGACACACAGGATGGGGTTCCACAAACCTAACTTCCCACCTAGAGTTCGCCAGGGGAGTTATGGTACATCCGGTGCGGAGAACGAAGATTCATGGGGGCGGCCCAGAGATGACTATGAGGACAGATCTGATGCCGCGACTCTTAGGGATCAGAAGTCTACAGTTCCAAGACAGACTTATCTTCCGGGGGGCTCGAGGCAGACCACGAGTTTCTCCTCCAGGCCTACTTGCGCTTTTTGCAAGAAACCTGGACATTTGATGTCCAAATGCTATGCCCTGGAAAGAAAAAATCAGGAGCGGAGTCAGACTAGTACAACTCCGATTGCATTGGCAAATATGAGAAATCGTCCTTGGAGGACAGAGTCTTGTGAAGGTTCCCATGCCAAAGTTCCGGCATCTCAGAATGACCTTGTTCAAGAGGGTTACAAACCTTTTATTTCAGAGGGGTTTGTGTCACTGGATGGAGACGTGACTAACCAGAGACCTGTTAGGGTATTGAGGGACACAGGAGCACATCAATCTTTGATGCTTGAAGGCATTTTGCCATTGTCAGAGAAGACGGCAACTGGTGTTAGTGCTCGTTTACAGGGGGTTGGTGGCTATGTTAGAGCCCCACTTCATGTCATCCATTTACAGTCTGATTTGATGTCAGGACCGGTCACCGTAGGTTTACAAGCCACTCTTCCCGTAGAAGGAATATCTTTTGTTATCGGGAATGATTTGGCCGGTGGTCAAGTTTCTGGTAACCCGATGTTTGTTGAAAAGCCTGGTATGGAAAATAACGCCGCGCAGTTAGAGCAGGTGATTCCAGGTATCTTTCCATCCTGTGCCGCGACTCGTGCTATGGGTAGGAAGCGCTCTAAAGAGAAGAGGAAGGTACTGACGTCACGCTTTGCACTGGCACATCTTGTCATGTACCCAAAAACTAAGAGTCAGCACACACAAGTCATGGATGAAGGCAATGTTGGCAAGCTCTTTGTAGGTGGACTGAACTTCAAAACAAGGGAAGTTGTGCTGGACACTGTCTTCGGCCAATATGGACCACTCTTGGAAGTGCGGCTGATAAAAGATAGGGAGATGCAAAAGTCAAGAGGGTTTGGCTTTGTCACGTTTGAAAACACAAAGGACGCCAAAGATGCAGAAAAGAATTTGAATGGCAAGGATTTGGATGGTCGGACCATAACAGTCGGGAAGGCAGACCATGGGCGTCGAAGTGGCTATGGAGGAAGAAAACGTGGAGGTAGTTTCAGGGGTGGCTATGGCTCCCGGGGTGGGAGTAGTAGTTTTGGTGGTGGCCGCAGTCGAGATTACTATGGAGGCTCCCAGAGTTACTGCAGCTCCCGCAGGGACGATTATCAGGGTAGTGGCTGAGAAGGAGACCGCTATTCCCATGACTACAGCGGCAAGCGCCCCAACCATGATTATTATGAAAGTTAGGAAGAGTTTGAAGCACTGAATGCTGCGGAGCAGCCGAGCCAAGATTCCTATACGGATTACCCGTGAACTCCACGTTCCTAAAGGCGTCCATGTCGTGAATACTTCCAGGCCTCACCACCCAACCACCATGAAACCTGGTTCTCAGCTCGGCCTCCCTAAAAAAGTGCTATAGATTTCCTTGACTTTGGATTTTTGATCACAACCCCTTAACCTTCATTCAAAAAAATGAAAAATAAAAATCAGAGGTTGATGAGATGGAGTTTGGCTTTGCAGGAGTTCAACTTGGAGACTTGGAGACTTGGAGATTGCCTTTAACTTGGAGATTGAGCATGTAAAGGGCAGGGACAATGTCGTGGCGGATGCTTTGTCCAGAGTGAAATAACTTTGGAGATCTCTGTAGGTTGTTTGAAGTTTTGTTGCTTTATTTTTGGGAAATATTGATTATCGTTGCTCACGGGAATTGATGATTTGTGTGTGAGTTTACTTTTGTTTGTTGGGAGAAATTTGCCTACAAAGAAAGTCTTCACTATGTTCAAACTTTCTTTCTTGAGGGGGGAAGTGTTACGGATTCGTCACTTCCGTTGTTGTGGTTTTGCATCCACTGTAAATATTTCAGATCCCAGGTACTATTATTGTTTTCAAAAGGTATATTGTCCATGAACTGTTTTCAAAAGACAAAAGGTTAAGGTTTTAAATGAAACAGGAACCGGAAGACGAAGAAGAGGAGGAGAGGAAAAGGAGGCGGAGCGAGTGAAGTCGGAGAAGAAGCAGTCACTTCTTTGTCCTGGAGTCGCGAGTGAACTTTCGGGTTTCCCAGGGAAGGGATTCCTTCAACAGAAGTGTTATCGCTGTGACTGATCAGCCTGCGTGTCAGGTTTCGCGTTGGATTCCGAGGAATCATCGTCGTGTCATTACGTCTCGAGTGCGAGCCGGCGGCCATTTTGACTCGCGCGCTTTGCTCATCACGAAAGGTCTTTGCTTCGCGTCAGCCGTTTTCACCATTCAGACGTCTATCTGGGATGTGTGTGTGCAATGCGGATTTTGAAGGCAAACCTGAGGTTCGCCGATTTGGAGCTGTAAAACCTCCATACCAGAGGGTGAGATTTCCCAGTCGCCTTGAGTGCGCCTTTACGCAGCTTTGGGCCGCGTGACCCTTTGCGCTGCTTTGGCCACGTGCGCCTTTGTGCAGTTTTGGCGGCGTGACTGTGCCTGTCATCTAAACGAGATTCGGGTTTCAATTCAACATCGTTCTGACGATCGCTGGAGGGGATCATCTACGAGCTCGAAGACGGGAATATAGAGACGTTGGGGAATGTTCTTTTTTCACTCACTTGGAGCACAGTGAGTTACCTTATACTAGCTGATGGTACCAACATAATATATATGTTGATTGTACTTTTGATTGCTATCATTGTTGTGCTGTTATTCTTGTGTGATTTTTAATACAATATTTGTTTGTTAGTAACAATTGGTGTGGTTTCACCATTGATTTTTGACACAGAATAACACATTTTTCTGCCGTGACTCCTCTCTTGGCTCGGAGGTACACCGCGACCAGGGGGTCGGGGAAGAGCACGTAACAATACATGTAGTTTTATGAAACGATTACCAGTTTCATCATCTGTTGAGTCATCAGCAACAGCAGAGACAAAAATGCACACCACCATGGTTCCCAACCATGGTCCACGTACAATGCCAATAGCAGTTAGCATATTGTCATATCTGACAGCCTTTGTTAACATGGGCTGTCTGTGGCGGGATATTTTGTCCAAGGAATGGCGGAACGGTTTCTAACGACTGCGTTCAATTACTTATGCTTTCATAACTAGTTGGGGAGTTCTCACACAATTTTGGAGAGGTAATCAGGGCATCTTAACCTTTACAATCACTTGTATTGCCAGTGTCACATTGACAACAAAATGATAAAGCTGTGCATGATACCATTTGCAAAACTATCTGACATGTAATAGCAGTGTATTTGCCAATTTCAATCATTAACGATAGTTCTTCTGAGTGGACCACCTTTGTCTATAAGGTAAACATGTACTACATGTCAATGGAAGGTGCCATCATCACTGTGGACACCAATGGAACTCAAAGCAGAACTATAAACCACCTGAAAATGCAAAGCCCGTCCGCATCCATTTGTATTCAGACATCTTCTTATTCCGCTTCCATATGCTAAACAAGACAAAAACAGTGTAAATACATAACATGAAAATTGCTGATTTTATGCAGCCTTAACCTTTGAGATGCTCATCGAAAAAGATAATCAGCATCTAGCTTTTAATTGGTCAACCAATTTTGTGACCCAATATGCAAATTCCTAAAATTTCATGTCAATAGGATGAAAATTGATAATTTCATGCAACCGTGACCTTTGATCTCAAACAAACAAACAACAAAAAAAATAATCAGCTGCTCGTTTTTGATTGGTTAACCAATTTTGTGACCCAATATGAACATCTTACTATAATTCACCAAATGTCTGTCTGTCTGTCCGTTCGAAGGTACCGTAAAAACTGTTGAACCGATCGCAAATATATTTTTGGTGGATACTCCTGGGATCCCCAAGAGTAAAATAGGCTATTTAGTTTTCCCAATTTCAGCTTTAGTCTCCAGCATTCTCAGGTTTGGACTCCCGCATAACATTCGCGTTCGCACGACGTTCATTGTGACGTCTTCTTACGTCGAGCAACGGTACCCGCCCTATAGGCGGGGCTTCAATTGGGAGCCCCAAATGAAAAGGCTAAATATCGGAAATTGAAGCCTTTTTTTCTTTTAAACGATTTATATAAACATCCGTCATGCGGACACGTCATGCGGGAGCAAGTATCAGCAGGATGTGGCAGTGTGGGAGTCCACGTTTGCACCGATCGCTGCACCGTGTGCCGCACAAACGACTGCACCGATCGCTGCACGGCTGCATCGATCGGATGTGGCATGAAGGAGGATCAGATCTAACAGATCGCTGTCTCCATCGATCTTGCCAAGGCCGTAACAGCTATCGGCTCAAAATCCTTTTAACTGTTGATTTGGTACAGTTACACGTATCGGGAATTTGGTACACGTATCGGGAGTACATACGACATAGCGATTGTGAAAACGATTATCGATCACGATTCACGATCATAGTGTATCGATCACGATTTGAAAGACGATGGAATGATATTTACCGATATGAACAGTGATGTGGCTTTTATTGAAATTCTCAAGATACTGTTTAGATTTTGATGATTTGCGTGTAATATGATTCAACGGATGTTTATATGAATCGTTTAAAATAAAAAAGCCTTCAATTTCTGATATTTTGCCATCACCATATGCAGATTCGCCACGGACCCACGATCGATGTTTCTGTGCGTGAACGTACCCGTTTGTTTGCGAACAGGTACGTTTTTCATGGAAGTCCTTCACGAACTTGCTCTCCATGATGTGCGACTGAAGGTGCTACACGAATGTGGAATTTATTGGTTTCATGCTTTAGCATTCACCGTATCTGCATTGCCTCTTTGCTTCCGGCCTCCCACCCGTGCATAGCACGGGTATTTCTCTGGTTCTTAAAATTTCAGGTCAATCATATGAAAATTGACGATTTTATTTAAACCTGATCTTTGAACTTTTGACCAAATAATTAATTTGCCTTCTCCAAATTCTCACAACTAGCAACGTTACCCACCCTAAGGGCGGAGCTTCAATTGGGAAGCCCAAATGAAAAGACAAAATATCAGAAATTGAAGGCTTTATTTATTTTAAACCATTTATATAAACATCCGTTAAATCACATCACATGCAAATCATCAAAATCTAAACAGTACATGGCGCCCATTTTGAAAAAAGATTGAATTCTGCAAAACGGAAGCGGCCGCTACACGTCTTTCTCAGTCGCATGTTTATGTGTGAAGAGTGCGCGCCGAATCTGTAACACGGAAGCAGCCACTACACCTGTTTCTCGGTCGCTTTGCACATGCTGCCGTGTTACTTTGGAGCTGCACGTTTATATGGGAAGAGTTCGTCAGGAGTCGATCTGGAAAATTTTGGAAAATTGGAAAACTTGGAAAAATTGGAAAAACAATATAGCCTATTTTACTCCCAGGGGTCCCAGGAATACCCACCCAAAATATCGTTGCGATCGGTTGAGCCGTTTTTGCGGTACCTTCGAACGGACGGACGAACATTTGGTGAATTATAGTAAGATAAAGCTTTTTTGAAAATTTGATGACGAAACTCAAATGGTAAATTGAAATTTCAGGTCAATTGGATGAAAATTGATGATTTTAGGTGATGCTGACCTTTGACCTTTTGACCTATTGACAAAATTATTGAAGTGCCTTCTCCAAATTCTCATAAACCTTTTTTGAAAATTTGATGACGAAACTCAAATGGTAAATTGAAATTTCAGGTCAATTGGATGAATATTGATGATTTTAGATGATGCTGACCTTTGAACTATTGATAAAATTATTGATGTGACTTCTCCATATTCTCAAAATAAAGCTTTGTTGAAAATTTGATGACAAATAGCTCAAATAGTAAAAACGTTACTGCCCAGACACACACATATAAGTGATTGCAAAACTCCGTCTCACCCTGCGTGGGGGACAGGCTAATTAGGATGATCTGCGAGTCATGTTGGCTGAAGCCAGAAGCCAGGTGAACATAACAATACTGCATGTAATAATTAGGAAAGGCCCTGACGATCATTCTAAGTGACGATATATCATTATAAATCACGATATATCATTAAGGGATTTTAACGGGGCGGATTTTTTGACGACTCGCGTTCGTTGGCTCGCTCCTCATTCCATCAATTTTAGCTGCCCCTCAATAATTTTCAAAAGATCATTG
Organism: Myxine glutinosa; assembly: GCF_964187855.1. Lineage (NCBI taxonomy): Eukaryota > Metazoa > Chordata > Myxini > Myxiniformes > Myxinidae > Myxine > Myxine glutinosa. The sequence goes on along the minus strand of NC_136266.1, from coordinate 171,978,621 downwards.
AAATAGTGTAATGTGACGACTAGATGTGATAGAAAATGACAGGAACCTCAACAGAAATCCACACCGTAACTGGAGAAAGTCATATCACTTGTTAATTTACTGCACCATTGCTCGTCATGATCAGTCAACTCATTTCTCATTTACTATTAGCTCGGCATCATTCATCGCATCAAACTTCTAATTTATAAACGACATCAGCCGGAAATATTTTGATGAACCATTAATTACCCATCAAATGAGGCTTTTCAGTCAACCACCCCATTCATAATGAAGCAATTTTCTTCAGACAATAGCAAAAATTATCCACAAAATTAGTAATGATGTAAATTTTTTTTTTTTTTTGTATACAAGAACGAGGCTCGTGAAAGAGCTAACATTAATCACACAAAAAGTCAAACCGACAAACAAAACACAAAATAAGGGTAGCGGTAGACAAGATGGGGAGAGATGGGGAGAGAGGGGGAAGGACGGACACAAACACAACATTTGAGAGCGGGACATCGAGAGAACTGTGGGAGGGAGAGGGCTTAGGGGGGAGGTGGGAGAGGTATAAAACATATGGACACTGCAAGGACTTCCAGGAAAGAAGTTGGAATTTCAAAAAAAGTGTATCTGGGGTGAAAATTAGCAGGGGTAGAAAAGATCAAGGTTTTGGATGAGGGAAGATAAGAGATGGTGGTGAACAGCTGTTTTAAAGACCTGGAGGGAGGAGTGGGATTGAAGGGACTGGGGGAGTTTGTTCCAGAGGCGGGAGAAAAGGGGAATTAAATAGTGAAGGTGAGCAGAGAGCCTTGATTTTGGCAGTTTAACCATAAGAGGGTTGCTGGCAGATCTTGTGCGACCTGTAGGAATATTCGGGGGACAGAGCACAGAGAGAGCTGGGGGAGCAAGGCCGGAGAGTAGTCGGTAAAATACAGAAATCCACCAACCTGCCTGCGGTGAGTGTGTGAAAGGCCCTCGGAGTTAGCTTCATCGCAGGAGATTCCAATGATTCTGAAAGCTTTGGTTTCGACAGCGTGAAGCCGGGCTAGGTGTGAGGCAGGAGCACCGGCCCAAAGGGCGGAACAGTATTCCATTGAGCTGCGGATGAAAGTCTTGTATGGGGTGAGGAGCTCAGGTGTGCCAAGGAATGACTTCGCACGACGGAGTATGCCCAGACGGCGACTGGCTTTGGAGGCCAGCTTGGAAATGTGGTTTTCCCAAGAAAGATCATGGCAGATAGTGAGATCCAAAAGCTTGAGCGGCAGAACTTATTGGAGAGGATTGTTGAGAAAGTGGATGGGAGGGTTTTCCAGTTGGTCTTTTCGGAGAGTCATAGTAAGAGTGTGTGATTTGTCAGGATTGAAAGACATGTTCCACTTGTTTGACCAGTCTGTGATTTTGTCTAGGTCTGCAGAGTGAGGAGACTGCAGAATGCCGATCTGAGGGATGAGGAATAGAGCAGCAGAGAGTGAAGTCATCAGCAAAGAGATAGGGAGGAATTTCCAGAGAGTCGGAGAGATCATTGATGAAGACCAGAAATAGCACAGGGCCCAGAACACTACCTTGGGGAACTCCGGCCAGAACAGGAGGGGAGATGAGAGAAATCCATTCAGGGCCACACGTTGACCACGACCAGAGAGGAAGTCCGCAAGCCATGTGAGGAGATTTCCATGGATACCATAGGAGGAGAGTTTGGTGAGCAGAGCTGCGTGCCAGACTGTATCGAAGGCACGTGATATGTCAAGGGAGACAGCTCTGATTTCCTGTTTGGCATTGAGGACAGATGGATGGGGGAAGTTTGGCATTGGATGGGGGAAGATAAGAGATGATGGGGAACAGCTGTTTTAAAGACCTGGAGGGACGGGTGGGATTGAAGGGAGTGGGGGAGTTTGTTCCAGAGGCGGGAAAAAGGGGAATGAAAGAGTGAAGGTGAGCAGAGAGCCTAGATTTTGGCAGTTTAACCATGAGAGGGTTGCTGGCAGATCTTGTGCGACCTGTAGGAATATTTGGGGGACAGAGCACAGAGAGAGCTGGTGGAGCAAGGCCGGAGAGGAGTCGGTAGAAGACAGAAAGACCACCAACCTGCCTGTGGTGAGTGAGTGAAAGGCCCTCGGAGTTAGCTTAATCGCAGGAGATGCCAATGATTCTGAAAGCTTTGGTTTCAACAGCGTGAAGTCGAGCTAGGTGTGAGGCAGGAGCACCGGCCCAGAGGGGGGAACAGTATTCCATTGAGCTGCGGATGAAAGCCTTGTATGTGGTGAGGAGCTCAGGTGTGCCAAGGAAGGACTTCGCACGACGGAGGATGCCCAGTCGGCGACTGGCTTTGGAGGCCAGCTTGGAAATGTGGTTTTCCCAAGAAAGATCATGGCAGATAGTGAGACCCAAAAGCTTGAGCGACAATGATTAAACGGTTGTAAAATTTTCGTGAGACAACAGCAAAAATTACCCACAAAATTAGTAATGATGTAATGAATAAAAGGTTGAATAATTTTCGTGAGACAACAGCAAAAACTACCCACAAAATTAGTAATGATGTCATGAATAAAAGGTTGTATAATTTTCTTGAGACAATAGCAAAAATACCCACAAAATTAGTAATGATGTGAATAAAAGGTTGTCCAATCTTCTTGAGAAAATAGCAAAAATACCCACAAAATTAGTAATGATGTCATGAATAAAAGGTTGTACAATCTTCTTGAGAAAAGAGCAAAAATTACCCACAAAATTATAATGATGTAATGAATAAAAGGTTGTATAATTTTCTTGAGACAATAGCAAAAATTACCCACAAAATTACGAATGATGTAAAGAATAAAAGGTTGAATAATTTTCTTGCGACAATAGCAAAAATACCCACAAAATTAGTAATGATGTCATGAATAAAAGGTTGTATAATTTTCTTGAGACAATGGCAAAAATTACCCACAAAATTAGTAATGATGTAATGAATAAAAGGTTGTACAATCTTCTTGAGAAAATAGCAAAAATACCCACAAAATTAGTAATGATATAATGAATAAAAGGTTGTATAATTTTCTTGAGACATCAGCAAAAATTACCCACAAAATTAGTAATGATGTAATGAATAAAAGGTTGTACAATCTTCTTGAGAAAATAGCAAAAATTACCCACAAAATTAGTAATGATGTAATGAATAAAAGGTTGTACAATCTTCTTGAGAAAATCGCAAAAAATACCCACAAAATCACTAATGATGTCATGAATAAAAGGTTGTACAATCTTCTTGAGAAAATAGCAAAAATACCCACAAAATTAGTAATGATATAATGAATAAAAGGTTGTATAATTTTCTTGAGACATTAGCAAAAATTAGCCACAAAATTAGTAATGATGTAATGAATAAAAGGTTGTATCATCTTCTTGAGAAAATAGCAAAAATTACCCACAAAATTAGTAATGATGTAATGTATAAAAGGTTGTACAATCTTCTTGAGAAAATAGCAAAAAATACCCACAAAATTAGGAATCATGTCATGAATAAAAGGTTGTACAATCTTTTTGAGAAAATAGTAAAAATACGCACAAAATTAGAAATGATGTAATGAATAGAAGGTTGTATAATTTTCTTGAGACAATCGCAAAAACAACCCACAAAATTAGTAATGATGTAATGAATAAAATGTTGAATAATTTTCTTGAGACAATAGCAAAAATATCCACAAAATTAGTAATGATGTCGTGAATAAAAGGTTGTACAATCTTCTTGAGAAAATAGCAAAAATACCCACAAAATTAGTAATGATGTCGTGAATAAAAGGTTGTACAATCTTCTTGAGAAAATAGCAAAAATACCCACAAAATTAGTAATGATGTCATGAATAAAATGTTGTACAATCTTCTTGAGAAAATAGCAAAAATATCCACAAAATTAGTAATGATGTCGTGAATAAAAGGTTGTACAATCTTCTTGAGAAAATAGCAAAAATACCCACAAAATTAGTAATGATGTCATGAATAAAATGTTGAATCATTTTCTTGCGACGATACAATTTCTCCTCACTCTCTGAAGACCTGGACAAAATCACAGACTGGTCAAACAAGTGGAACATGTCTTTCAATCCTGACAAATCTCACACTCTTACTATGTCTCTCCGAAAAGATCGACTGGACAACCCTCCCATCTACTTTCTCAACAATCCTCTCCAAGAAGTTCTGTCGCTCAAGATTTTGGGTCTCACTATCTGCCATGATCTTTCTTGGGAAAACCACATTTCCAAGCTGGCCTCCAAAGCCAGTCGCCGACTGGGCATCCTCCGTCGTGCGAAGTCCTTCCTCGGCACACCTGAGCTCCTCACCACTTCATCCGCAGCTCAATGGAATACTGTTCTCCCCTATGGGCCGGTGCTCCTGTCTCACACCTAGCTCGGCTTCACGCTGTTGAAACCAAAGCTTTCAGAATTATTGGAATCTCCCGCGATGAAGCTATCTCTGAGGGCCTTTCACTCACTCACCGCAGGCAGGTAGGTGGTCTTTCTGTCTTCTACCGACTCCTCTCCGGCCTTGCACCCCCAGCTCTCTCTGTGCTCTGTCCCCCAAATATTCCTACAGGTCGCACAAGATCTGCCAGCAACCCTCTGATGGTTAAACTGCCGAAATCTCGGCTCTCTGCTCACCTTCACTCTTTCATTCCTCTTTTCTCCCGCCTCTGGAACAAACTCCCTCACTCCCTTCAATCCCACTCCTCCCTCCAGGTCTTTAAAACAGCTGTTCACCACCATCTCTTATCTTCCCCCATCCAAAACCTTGATCTTTTCTACCCCCGCTAATTCACCCCAGATCCACCTTGTTTGAAATTCCAACTTCTTTCCTGGAAGTCCTGGCAGTGTCCATATGTTTTATACCTCTCCCACCGCCCCCTTCCCATGCCCCCCCCCCCCCCAAAGCCCTCGCCCTCTCTCAGATCTCTCGATGTCTCCATGTCTCTCGGTCCCTGCTCTCAAATGTTGTGTTTGTGTCCTTCCCCCTCTCTCCCCATCTTGTCTACCGCTCCCGATGTTATATGTTTTATGTGTCGGTTTGTCTTTCTGTGTGATTAATGTTCGCTCTTTCACGAGCCTCGATCTTGTATACAAAAAAAAAAAAAAAAAAAAAAAAAAAAAATAGCAAAAATATCCACAAAATTAGTAATGATGTCGTGAATAAAAGGTTGTACAATCTTCTTGAGAAAATAGCAAAAATACCCACAAAATTAGTAATGATGTCATGAATAAACAGTTGTACAATCTTCTTGAGAAAATAGCAAAAATTACCCACAAAATTAATAATGATGTAATGAATAAAAGGTTGTATAATTTTCTTGAGACAATAGCAAAAATTACCCACAAAATTAATAATGATGTAATGAATAAAAGGTTGTATAATTTTCTTGAGACAATAGCAAAAAAACCCACAAAATTAGTAATGATGTAATGAATAAAAGGTTGAATAATTTTCTTGCGACAATAGCAAAAATACCCACAAAATTAATAATGATGTAATGAATAAAAGGTTGTACAATCTTTTTGAGAAAATAGTAAAAATACCCACAAAATTAGAAATGATGTAATGAATAAAAGGTTGTATAATCTTCTTGAGAAAATAGCAAAAAATACCCACAAAATTAGGAATCATGTCATGAATAAAAGGTTGTACAATCTTTTTGAGAAAATAGTAAAAATACCCACAAAATTAGAAATGATGTAATGAATAAAAGGTTGTATAATTTTCTTGAGACAATCGCAAAAACAACCCACAAAATTAGTAATGATGTCATGAATAAAATGTTGAATCATTTTCTTGAGAAAATAGTAAAAATACCCACAAAATTAGTAATGATGTAATGAATAAAAGGTTGTACAATCTTCTTGAGAAAATAGCCAAACTACCCACAAAATTAGTAATGATGTCATGAATAAAATGTTGAATAATTTTCTTGAGACAAGAGCAAAAAATACCCACAAAATTAGTAAAGATATAATGAATAAAAGGTTGAATCATTTTCTTGCGACAATCGCAAAAATTATCCACAAAATTAGTAACGATGTAATGAATAAAAGGTTGTATAATTTTCTTGAGACAATAGCAAAAATACCCACAAAATTAGTAATGATGTCATGAATAAAAGGTTGTTCAATTTTCTTGAGACAATAGCAAAAATTACCCACAAAATTAGTAATGATGTAATGAATAAAAGGTTGAATAATTTTCTTGAGACAAGAGCAAAAATTACCCACAAAATTAGTGATGATATCATGAATAAAAGGTTGTATAATTTTCTTGAGACAATAGCAAAAATACCCACAAAATTAGTAATGATGTAATGAATAAAAGGTTGAATAATTTTCTTGAGACAATAGCAAAAATTACCCACAAAATTAGTGATGATGTCATGAATAAAAGGTTGAATAATTTTCTTGAGACAATAGCAAAAATTACCCACAAAATTAGTAATGATGTAATGAATAAAAGGTTGAATAATTTTCTTGAGACAATAGCAAAAATTACCCACAAAATTAGTAATGATGTCATGAATAAAAGGTTGTACAATTTTCTTGAGACAATAGCAAAAATTACCCACAAAATTAGTAATGATGAAATGAATAAAAGGTTGTATAATTTTCTTGAGACAATAGCAAAAATACCCACAAAATTAGTAATGATGTCATGAATAAAATGTTGAATCATTTTCTTGAGAAAATAGTAAAAATTACCCACAAAATTAGTAATGATGTCATGAATAAAATGTTGAATCATTTTCTTGAGAAAATAGTAAAAATACCCACAAAATTAGAAATGATGTAATGAATAAAAGGTTGTACAATCTTCTTGAGAAAATAGCCAAACTACCCACAAAATTAGTAATGATGTCATGAATAAAATGTTGAATAATTTTCTTGAGACAAGAGCAAAAAATACCCACAAAATTAGTAAAGATATAATGAATAAAAGGTTGTATCATTTTCTTGCGACAATCGCAAAAATTATCCACAAAATTAGTAACGATGTAATGAATAAAAGGTTGTATAATTTTCTTGAGACAATAGCAAAAATACCCACAAAATTAGTAATGATGTCATGAATAAAAGGTTGTTCAATTTTCTTGAGACAATAGCAAAAATTACCCACAAAATTAGTAATGATGTAATGAATAAAAGGTTGAATAATTTTCTTGAGACAAGAGCAAAAATTACCCACAAAATTAGTGATGATATCATGAATAAAAGGTTGTATAATTTTCTTGAGACAATAGCAAAAATACCCACAAAATTAGTAATGATGTAATGAATAAAAGGTTGAATAATTTTCTTGAGACAATAGCAAAAATTACCCACAAAATTAGTGATGATGTCATGAATAAAAGGTTGAATAATTTTCTTGAGACAATAGCAAAAATTACCCACAAAATTAGTAATGATGTAATGAATAAAAGGTTGAATAATTTTCTTGAGACAATAGCAAAAATTACCCACAAAATTAGTAATGATGTCATGAATAAAAGGTTGTACAATTTTCTTGAGACAATAGCAAAAATTACCCACAAAATTAGTAATGATGAAATGAATAAAAGGTTGTATAATTTTCTTGAGACAATAGCAAAAATACCCACAAAATTAGTAATGATGTCATGAATAAAAGGTTCAATAATTTTCTTGAGACAATAGCAAAAATTACCCACAAAATTAGTGATGATGTCATGAATAAAAGGTTGAATAATTTTCTTGAGACAATAGCAAAAATACCCACAAAATTTGTAATGATGTCATGAATAAAAGGTTGATTAATTTTCTTGAGAAAATAGCAAAAATACCCACAAAATTACTAATGATGTAATGAATAAAAGGTTGAATAATTTTCGTGAGACAATAGCAAAAATACCCACAAAATTAGTAATGATATAATGAATAAAAGGTTGTATAATTTTCTTGCGACAATAGCAAAAATTATCCACAAAATTAGTAATGATGCCATGAATAAAAGGTTGTATAATTTTCTTGAGACAATAGAAAAAATACCCACAAAATTAGTAATGATGTCATGAATAAAAGGTTGTGTAATTTTCTTGAGACAATAGCAAATTTTTTTTTTTTTTTTTTTTTTGTATACAAGATCGAGGCTCGTGAAAGAGCGAACATTAATCACACAGAAAGACAAACCGACACATAAAACATATAACATCGGGAGCGGTAGACAAGATGGGGAGAGAGGGGGAAGGACACAAACACAACATTTGAGAGCAGGGACCGAGAGACATGGAGACATCGAGAGATCTGAGAGAGGGCGAGGGCTTTGGGGGGGGGGGGGGGGCATGGGAAGGGGGCGGTGGGAGAGGTATAAAACATATGGACACTGCCAGGACTTCCAGGAAAGAAGTTGGAATTTCAAACAAGGTGGATCTGGGGTGAATTAGCGGGGGTAGAAAAGATCAAGGTTTTGGATGGGGGAAGATAAGAGATGGTGGTGAACAGCTGTTTTAAAGACCTGGAGGGAGGAGTGGGATTGAAGGGAGTGAGGGAGTTTGTTCCAGAGGCGGGAGAAAAGAGGAATGAAAGAGTGAAGGTGAGCAGAGAGCCGAGATTTCGGCAGTTTAACCATCAGAGGGTTGCTGGCAGATCTTGTGCGACCTGTAGGAATATTTGGGGGACAGAGCACAGAGAGAGCTGGGGGTGCAAGGCCGGAGAGGAGTCGGTAGTAATGTAAATTCGGTAGTAAATTACCCACAAAATTAGTAATGATGTCATGAATAAAAGGTTGTATAATTTTCTTGAGACAATAGCAAAAATACCCACAAAATTAGTAATGATGTCATGAATAAAAGGTTGAATAATTTACTTGAGACAATAGCCAAAATACACACAAAATTAGTCATGATGTCATGAATAAAAGGTTGAATAATTTTCTTGAGAAAATAGCCAAACTACCCACAAAATCAGTAAGATGTCATGAATAAAAGGTTGAATAATTTTCTTGAGACAATAGCAAAAATTATCCACAAAATTAGTACAGATGTCATGAATAAAAGGTTGTATAATTTTCTTGAGACAATAGCAAAAATACCCACAAAATTAGTAATGATGTCATGAATAAAAGGTTGTATAATTTTCTTGAGACAATAGCAAAAATTACCCACAAAATTATTAATGATGTAATGAATAAACGGTTGTACAATCTTCTTGAGACAATAGCAAAAATTACCCACAAAATTACTAATGATGTCATGAATAAAAGGTTGTACAATCTTCTTGAGACAATAGCAAAATTACCCACAAAATTAGTAATGATGTCATGAATAAAAGGTTGTATAATTTTCTTGAGACAATAGCAAAAATTACCCACAAAATTATTAATGATGTAATGAATAAACGGTTGTACAATCTTCTTGAGACAATAGCAAAAATTACCCACAAAATTAGTAATGATGTCATGAATAAAAGGTTGTATAATTTTCTTGAGACAATAGCAAAAATTACCCACAAAATTATTAATGATGTAATGAATAAACGGTTGTACAATCTTCTTGAGACAATAGCAAAAATTACCCACAAAATTAGTAATGATGTCATGAATAAAAGGTTGTATAATTTTCTTGAGACAATAGCAAAAATACCCACAAAATTAGTAATGATGTCATGAATAAAAGGTTGAATAATTTACTTGAGACAATAGCCAAAATACACACAAAATTAGTCATGATGTCATGAATAAAAGGTTGAATAATTTTCTTGAGAAAATAGCCAAACTACCCACAAAATCAGTAAGATGTCATGAATAAAAGGTTGAATAATTTTCTTGAGACAATAGCAAAAATTATCCACAAAATTAGTAATGATGTCATGAATAAAAGGTTGTATAATTTTCTTGAGACAATAGCAAAAATTACCCACAAAATTACTAATGATGTCATGAATAAAAGGTTGTTTAATTTTCTTGAGACAACAGCAAAAAATACCCACAAAATTATTAATGATGTAATGAATAAACGGTTGTACAATCTTCTTGAGACAATAGCAAAAATTACCCACAAAATTAGTAATGATGTAATGAATAAAAGGTTGAATAATTTTCTGGAAATGTGGTCAAACTTCGGGCTGATGCTCAGGGAAACTTTCGTTGCATTATCTTACTTCTAAAGGCTGGTTGCAAGCTGGTTGCTGGTTGCAAAGGGTACGGGAGCAGAAACAGCAGAGCATGAAAGTTATAAGGCAGCCAGGAAGGCTGCAAAGAAAGAGGTAGCAAAGGCGCAGGAGGCATGAAGGAAAATGTTCGGAGAACGCTTGGATTCGGAAGAGGGTCAGAAAGCAGTATTCATGATTGCAAAGCAGATAGCGAAAGAGAGGTGTGATGTGATGGGGGTGAGTTGCTTGAAGGATGAAGTGGGACAAATCGTTGTCGACCCAGATGGAATTAAAGGAAGATGGAAAAGATATATGGAAATGCTGTTGAATACAGAGAATGAATGGGATGGCAACATAGAGAGTAACCCAGTTTTATGACCGGCAGAGAAGATAACTGAGAAGGAAGTTGAGGAAGCGATAAAAGCAATGAAGGGAAGAAAAGCAGGAGGGCCGACGGGAGTTGTGGGAGATATGTTGAAGGCAGCAGGAAGTTGGGGTGTGAAGAGAATGACAGAGATCTGTAATCTGGTGGTGAAAGAAGGCCGCATTCCAGTGGATTGGGAACTGAGTACCCTCGTCCCTCTATACAAGGGGAAAGGTGACCCTCTGGAGTGTGGCTCGTACCGAGCGGTAAAGTTATTGGAGCATGGAATGAAGGTATTGGAAAGGGTGATGGAGAGGAGGATAAGGAAGAAAGTGAAGACCGACGAAATGCAGTTTGGATTTATGCCAGGAAGAGGAATGACAGATGCGCTTTTCATTGTGAGGCAGTTGCAGGAGAAGTGCATGGAGAAGAGGAAGAAGTTGTTTCTTGGGTTTGTTGATCTGGAGAAAGCATTCCATAGGGTTCCACGCAAAGTATTGACATGGGCATTGAGGAAGTTAGGAGTGGAGGAATGGTTGATCACGATCAGAGTAGTGATGGCAATGTACAAAAGAGCGCGCACAGCTTTAAGGACGAAGGACGGGAACAGTGGTGAGTTTAAGGTGAAGGTGGGAGTGCATCAGGGGTCGGTACTATGTCCACTACTATTTGTAGCTGTGATGGAGGTGCTGGCTCAGAACGTAAAGGAGGGTTTACCGTTGGAGCTGTTGTATGCAGATGATCTGGTGTTGATTGCGGAAAGTATGGATGGACTGAAGGAAAAAATGAACAAGTGGAAGGAATGTATGGAGACAAAAGGTATGAAGGTGAATATCGGAAAGACGAAGGTGATGGCAAGTCGTAAAGCATGTGGTGATGTGGAAAGAACTGGGAAGTGGCCATGTGCTGTGTGCAGGAAGAGTGTCGGAGTGAACTCCATTCAATGTACAATGTGCGCTGAGTGGGTTCATCAAAAATGTAGTGGTCTGAGAGGATCATTAACCAGTGTGGCAGCTACATTCAAATGTAAGGTGTGCACAGAGGGAGCTGCAGATGGAGGGAATGTTGAGTTGGATCTTGGAGACGGCGTGAAGCTGGAAGGTGTGAAAACATTTTGCTACCTTGGAGACATGCTGAATGGAGAAGGTGGATCAGACTCGGCAATGGTTGCTGGAGTGAGATGTGCATGGAAGAAGTTTTGGGAACTGAGTGGCGTGCTGATGAGGAGGGGAGTGTCGTTGAAGCTGAAGGGAAAGGTGTATGCTGCATGTGTGAGTAGTGTTATGATTTATGGGAGCGAGACATGGGTCATGAATGTAGAGCAGCAACGAAGGCTGGAAACGGTGGAAATGCGAATGGTTCGGTGGATGTGCGGAGTATCGTTGAGAGAGAGGAAGACAAATGATGGATTGCGAAAGATGATGGGAATCGAGCCTGTGATTGATGCTGTGAAGAGGAACAGGTTGAGATGGTTTGGTCATGTGTTGAGGAAGGATGAAAGTGACTGGTTGAGAAGAGTGATGGAAATGAATGTAGAAGGATGTAGAGGACGGGGAAGACCGAGAAAGACTTGGCTAAAGATGGTGGAAGAAGAAATGCGGGCAAGGGGGTTAACAAGGAGAGATGCAGAAAATAGGGCAAAATGGAGAAGATTGTCATGGGGACCGCAAGGCTAACCCCTGCTCTAGCAGGGAAAATGGCCTTAAAATGCATGTTGTTGTTGTTGTACTAGGTCTATACCGTTCAGGAATATGCTTTTACAGATCTTCATCACTGTCCTGAGTTGTTACTGGGTCCCCCCCCCCCCCCTCCCTTACCCCTGGTCTCGGTGGACCTCCGAACCCCGAGAGGGTCCCCGGCAGAAAGATGTTTTTATCCCTCACTGGAACCAGCAAACGAAACAGTCGAATCAAATGATGCAACCACACCCGGTTATAAACCGGGTATAATATATTATAAATCCCACACAAAGAGCCATACAGCAATGGGGGCAATCACCCCTACTTTCAAATCTTATGAGAAAATCCTTGTCAAGACCCTTAACTCCACACTCACGGCATCTCCCCCAATGTCTCGGCTCCCCTCCAAGGCGAAGTCCCAATGTCTCTGTGCGCTCCCGCGATCGGGGAGTCGAGGCCCGGTGGTCAATTGAGGCGTGGACGAGCGAGACGACCCCAAGGTCACGGGCTCAGCCCCCAGCAGCACAGCGGTGGCGAGGAACCTCACAAAGCTGCGCTCCCTCCCACGATCGGGGAGTCAAGGCCCGGTGGTCAATTGAGGCGCAGATGAGCGAGACGACCCCGAGGTCACGTGCTCAGCCCCCAGCAGCACAGCGGTGGCGAGGAACCTCACAAAGATGCGCTCCCACATACACATTGCGGTTCCACCCGCGCACCCTCCGTATAATTCTCACGTGTCCCTTTCTGGCACAGCCGTTCCTGGCAGTCCACCAGGGAATAATACCCAGCCGACATGACGAAAGCCTGTTCCCTGCAGGGTGCTCGCGTGGCCAAAATGGCGGACGGCTTTCACTCCAACCCGGGTTCTCAAGGCCTGGATCCTCCGGGACCTCACTGAGAATACCCGGCGACACAGGCTCCCCGCACTCCGGCGATATTTCTTATCGACAGAACTTCCTTTCAAGGACGCAAGGTTCCCTCGCACTGTACGTCGAACGCTCGGCCCGGAGCCTCCACCACCATGTCTCTTTCCGGTCTCCTCCCACCTCCTTTTCTTCGCTCCACCTCTTCCGGTCTCGATCCGGATTTTTCGGCCACATTTTACCAGGAGCGCTTTTAAATCTTTTACTCACAACAACCCTTTCCCTTAAGTCACAATAAGCATAATATCTAGAATACTTCGAACCAGCAACAATACTCATAACAACAATCATAAAGGCCGAGTCCGTAACAGTGTCATTTTCGGCAAAATTAATTCGCAAATGCCAACATTAATTTTTGGATTCCTCATGCTCTGAATATTCCAAAAATGTATAGTTTTGCTCATCTCCAAAAATTTTGAACGAAAAAACATAGTGAACCTGACTATCACGTGAAACGTACTTGCTTGTAACATCAACGGTTTAATCAGTAATTTGCAACACGGCACAGCAGCCATTAGGCCACACAAACCCCGGAGTCATCTCAGCTCCTCCCTCTCTGCAAAACCAACCGTCACTTCCGTTTCCCAAGACGTCACTGCCGTTTTCCCAACATATGAATTATAACATATGTATTCCCAACATGAATTACATGTGAATTACAACATATGAATTCCAAATATGACACAGGGTGTTCATGAAAACATCACAGGTCCCAATATCTGGCAGCCACATCGCTCACAAAGTATGACAGCCATTAATTTTTTAAGAATGAACCTTTCAAAATCTCCTCCAAAATGGCTGGACATTTGAGGGCTGGACATTTCACCATATGAGGTGAAACTTCATACATATGTTCCACAAGCCTTGGGTATACCACGGTGTTCATGAAAGCATCACAGGTCACATAGTCTGGCAGCCACATTGGTCACATGGCTGGTACCACAGAGGTCAAAAGGTCTGGCAGAAATATTTTTTTTGGAGAATAAACATTTAAAAACCTTTTTCTGCAGAACAATTGGAGAGATTGAGGTGAAATTTTCACAAATGTTCCACAAGCCTTGGGTACACCAGGGTGTTAGCAAAAACATCACAAGACACATTGTCTGGTAGCAACATGCGTCACATGGCATGGCAGCCATATTTTCTAAAGAATAAACCTTTTAAAATACCCTTTTTCCGAATGGCCTAACAGATGAAGATGAAACTTCAAACATATGTTCCACAAGCTTTGTGTATACCTGGGTGTTCATGGACACATCACAGGTCACATGGTCGGGCATCTGCATAAGTCACATGGCTGGTAGCCACATAGGTCACATGGTCTGGTCGCAATGTTTTTAAATCTGACTTATTCACATTTTATCTGCATTTTTTTTTTGCTTTATCAGTTTGGAGTAGTTTGATTTGAAAACATCATGAAAGGCAGCATCAAAATGTGAAAAATTGAGGGGGGTGAGGGAATGTATGAATGTATTTATGTATGTATGTATGTATGTATATTGTTGCGGATCTCTACGTCGGCCTTTCCCTTTAAGAAGGGGGGATTAATCCCCTTGCGTATGACTGACCTGACGTGAGTCCTGAAGTTGCACAAGCTCCCTCCGGGGAGGCAGGTGCGCAACCTCGTTCGCGACCGCGGACAGATGCTAATTGCCGAGCGGTTTAGCAACCGCGGCACGAACCATTAGCAGAGACTAACCCGATCCTGAGCGTTGGCCAAAATCACGCCACAGGTTTTCAATGGGGAAATCACAATGACGACCGGACGAGCATGAAGAAGAAGAACGAAGGTAGGAAATACAAATATAATTTATTACTAATATTTACACAAGTCAAAAGAAACCAAGGAAGGAGGAAAAATATGAAAATAAAGACAGAAGGAGTGAGGAGACACAGTGCAAATATTAGCTTACCTATACAAACTTACTTACACCCCAGGACAAGACACACAAAACAGACGACAATCAGACTCACACGAATGGGGGATGAAGGCAGGAACGAATGGCTGGAAGGAGAGGAAGGTTCAACTGGAACCGGAGCACGGTCGGGCCGGGAGTGAGCAGCCCCCGCCCCTTCTCGATCGGTTTCGCACGGCGGCGTTCCTTCGCGGCCACGGTCGAAACTGCCGTCAAAGCCCAAAGCTGCGGTGGTTAAAGCTGCGGTGGTTCAAAGCTCATGCGTGCTTCTCTCTCCCTCAAGCATCTCCTTCCTCAACTCGTCTCAGGTGCGTCGCGTGCTCTCCAAGGACTCATCTATGGTGGGGGCGTCCCGCCGCGGGTTATATAGGCCACACCCTCGAACCTTCGCGAACCTCCCCGATCGTTCTCTCTCCGCCCTCTCAAGCCAAACCCCTCGTGCTTGGTTGGTCGGCAAGGGCTCTCCTGGCTCCACCCTCTGATGACGAGGTGGATACACGCCTTTCTTCTCCGAGGTACAGCACATGGCAATGGCGGCAAATGCAGAAAACCGCCCAATGCAGTTGGCAATGGAGGCTTTGCAGAAACCCGCCCAATGCAGTTGGCAATGGAGGCTTTGGGATATGGAAAGGAACTATCTTATGTCATCTGATGCAATGCAGTGTCAACTAGTGGGAACAGAGCCTTAAACTACATAGAATAAGGAGATAACTATTTAGAAGGATATATGATTTGCTACGTGCATGTATATGGAGTAACTAGGAGGATGACCTTTGACCTTTGCACTACGGAGGGTGATATTTACAACAAGATTCATGACACTTACAACAATAAAAAAAAACACAGGATTCTCAAATCCGCAACAATATATATATATTCTGGGTACTGGCAAATTCCCCTCAATTGAGCCGACAGGGAGAAAAGCACCTTCTCGACAGGATCGGGATTGTAGAAGTTTCGTGTGATGCCATTGGGAATTTGTAACGCACCAAGCTTTCAGCACCTAATTGAGTTAGTCTTGCGTGGACCTCACTGGAGCATCTGCCTAATCGATGTTATTGTGTACAGTGTGGGTTTTGAGCAACACCTGGACCATCTCAGAGACGTCTTTCACAGATTTCTCCCTGCAGGATTAAAGCTCAAAGCATCCAAATGTCACCTGGCTCAATCCACTGTCAACTTCTTGGGACATTTGATCTCCAGTGATGGGGTGCGGCCTGATCCATCGAACACTGAAAAGATACAGACATGGCCATCACCACAACCCTCCACACAGGTCAAGGCTTTCTTGGATCTGTGTTCCTATTAGACGTTTCATCAAGGACTTTGCCCACCTTGCTGAGCCACTTCATTACCTCACCCACAAGTATGTGCCATTTGTCTGGAGTGGCAACTGTGAGGCCTTCCACTTCGCAGAAGCAAATACTGTCCAATCCTCCCATTGTGTCATTCCCAAATCTGAGGGTTACAATTTTTGCTTTGCACGGATGCCTCCCAGCATGCGATTGGGTCAGTCCTTGCTCAGAAACTGGACTCTAAGGAGCAAGTGATATCCTACGTGAGTCATGTGCTAACAGCTTCAGAGAGGAAGTGGTCCACTTTTGACCGTGAATTGTTCGCAATTGTGTGGTCAGTGCGACACTTCCGCCACTATCTTGCATGTCATCCATTTACCATCGTCACAGACCACAAGCCCTGGTGGGTTTACGACCCCACTGGAAGACGAGCTCACTGGTCTGTTGAACTTGACGCTTATGACTGGTGCATCTTGCACAGCGAGGGATCGAAGCACCTCAACGCGGACGCCATGTCTAGACGCCCAGATGACACCTCTCCATCGGTCAACACACCACATTCAGACCCACCACTTGTAAGCTACACAGGTGCAAGAAATACCTCAACAACGACACAAACACAAGCCAGAGCAGTGGTCTCTTGCAACGACCCTCTCCACAAGACCTTTTCGAGGCTTCCAAGTAAGCCTGATACATCGTCCATGTTTTCTGCTCATAACACTACTCGGGTCCATGAGCCTATGGCTATACTGCTTGCATACCTTAATCTAGTGAACACCAAGATGCAGATTGGGACCTCCCTGAGCATCAATGGTCTGATCCTGATCTGAAAATTGTATTCCAATGGATGACACAGGGGAAACACCCCTGCTTTGACGACTGCGCAATGCGTCACCTTACCTCAGGAAACTGTGGACTTAGTTTGATCGCCTTACAGTTAAGGATGATGTCCTGTGTCGACGTATCCGGGCATTCAAATAACTAAGTAATTATGATGTTTACATGTTTTAACTAACTATTGTGTTACATGAGCAAAAAATTGGAAGAAGATTTCTTACACGACGTTGCTTTTGTTATCTAGCAAAGTTTGTTTGGCCTAACACCACCATTTTATACTGCAGCGTCCTATGCATTGTCATCTCCTATTTTGAGTTTGGAGATCATCTCCTTTGCTTTCTCAGTTCTTTTAAAAGGCACCAAATAATAAATAGAATAATCCTGGGCTAAAAAATGGCATCTATCCTTTCATTTGGGTCAAAATGTACATGTTCACAAGTCACCTGATTGGCCTACCTTCATTCCATCACAAGACCGCACGCTTTGGAGAGCATCAGGATGAATTCTAGTGAGCTCATTTTAATAGGCCAATTACATGGAAATGAATCAGGGCATCACATCACAATCAAACCCTGTTTCCATGGATCACTTCAAGACAAACAAAGGTTTAAAGATAATGCCAGGACTAAGTAAATCGGACAATTGCAAGTTCTGCAGGTTGCAACAAAAAGCACCATCACCTTCTCTCAGGTTGCAACAAACGTAGGTCAGACCAACGATACACAATGGCAATATATGCAAAGTAATCCTCTCGAACATATGCAAAATGGTCAAAATCCCAGCCACAGGAAAGTCAAGGAAGCATTAACCAAGAGCTGACACTCAAAAGGTAGACATGGTGCTCATGTAAGACCTGCCCATTCAATCAAGCACGATTAGAGACAAAGAAAATCTCAACTGGACATACATAGTACTAAAATATATAAAGGAATGGACGTTTTCTTATCAAGGTGTCAGTATCCGGTGACTTTAGCATACGAAACGTAGAAATTTGAAAAATGAGCAATTATCAAGATCTGACAAACGAAGTCCAAATATTCTTGAACCTGAGGAGTTGCTGAGACTGTCGGTGATAGTCGGAGCAATTGGAGTAATAAAACGGAACTTCACTGAAAGTTTGAAAACTAGACCAGGAAGTGTTACAACAAACAAACTACAATTGGATGCTGACTGGGGTTCTGTGTCCATACAAGATCCCTGACAAGAAAAATGTGGGATCAGAACATACTCCACTGATAAAGCTAAAAAGATTACAACATGTCTTGGGAAGATGATCCTCAAAAAAAAAAAAATGAAGGTGGAAAATGTACTCCTTAGGTAGGTGCTCCCAACTTATTCAAACCCCATAAAATGCGATCACACACACACACACACACACACACACACACACACACACACACACACACACACACACACACACACACACACACACACACACACACACACACACACACACACACACACACACACACACACACACACACACACACACACTCTGTGGATGTAAGATTCGGATTCACACACAAAATACTGCAGTTTCGGACATAGACTATCACTAAAATTTAAAACGACGAAACTTGCAGACACTCGTCTCCAGTTGTGCTCACAAGTGACGCACGCATCCACATATGTATCAGTTGAAGAGTCGATTGATACATTAGTTGTATTCAAGGTATTTCTTGCAATAAGTCAAATATGGCTCGAAAAGATATTGATCAATGATGATAAACAAAGAAGAGAGAAGCTCTGATCTGTTCAACAATGCTTGAATCATTGGCTTGGCAGATCCTTGTCTCTGTCCTTTGACCCTCACACAGGGACTTGGTAACCATATTTTCACCCAAAATAACAAAAGTTTTCAGTTATTATCCAGTTCAAGTGAACATTCCAGATCTGTAGCAGATGATAGTGTAGGCAATTCCACAATGCCATTGAGGTGGTCAAACACAGTTGGAAACACCTGGAATGCTGTCTCTTCGGAGTCCGAAAGGAGTTGAAGCTCATAGTTTACCTTGTCCTTTCAGCCATCAGTGTACTTTTTCATAATGTACGAGGACATTGGTAAACAATGGACAAATCAACACAGCACATGGAATTTGAACCTTTGATCCCAGCATCAAGAGCTGGTGTTGGAGAATTTTGCAAAGTTTTTTGTGGTGCTTTTTGTGGTGCTGTGGTGTGGTGTGGAGCAAAAGTTTAAGTTGGAGAATTTTGTGGTGCTTTCATAAGTTACACGAACCTTGTGTTATCCTGCAGAATTTTCAAACAGAATTTGATGTGAATGTTCTCCAAAATGGTTAGATGATGGTCATTGTGTTTGACAGACTCTAGACCAAGTCAAATCCAGCTGGATCTTCGGTTCCCAAGCTCGATCCGTGCCCACCACGAGGTTTCATAATTGTTTCCAAATCCCAGGAGTTAAAAAGCTTTCTTGGTTTTCCTCGTGTGGTGGAGACGAGTCCAGCTGTGCGCAAAGCACGAGTTCCATAATTCCACCAATAAGTGTAACTCTTTACAGGCACAAGGTACACATATTGTGATCTGATGTTTACGGATATCCTGATCCATGTAATGCGAGCGGAAGAGCAAAGATATGAAGCACCTGGTGTGTGTAAAGTTCTTCACAAGGCAGGTAATCGTTGATCATTGAGAATTTCAGGAGTGAAATGGCAGCCTGACTGTTAAGATTCTCATGTCAGATGTGGTGAGGGATTCTGATTTACAAAAATGAAATGTTTAAAAATGAAATCACAAGTATATTCCAAAATACAACATTCTTCACACAGTACTCCAGACTTGTAAAGTTCATAAAATAAACTTTTTCTTTCAAAAGGATTTAAATCTTCATGAGGGATTAACTTTTCTGCCTTTGTGCCCAAGTTTTGGAAAACTTTAAACAGATCGAATTTGTATTCCAACCGAATTATTAATGACACCCATGAGTTTATTTCAATGTGAAGCTTATGCCATGCAGTTTCATGCCTGTCAATTACCTGGAGTTGAAGACCAGGTTTCATTCAGATCAGCAAGTCAGTAAACATCTGTTTCTCATTTGAAAAGATTTTTTTTTTTAGCCTTTCTGAATTGTATTTTTACTAGAATTATAACTTTTCGTTACCGCGCCACCTACGGTGGATGGAAGTTATGTTTTCACCCCTGTCTGTCTGTCCATCTGTTTGTTTGTGAACAGGGTATCTCAAATAGTTGTGACCGGATTCATTTTTAAGTGATTAAGTCAAAACCGATATATCATTAAGTTAAGGGCTAAAACCGATATGTAAAAACGATATCTCAAAAAGTTATGGATGGATTCGGACAAAACTGGGGTGACAGATTGTGTGTGTGACACGGACTTATTGATTTGATTTTGGAGTAGATCCGAATACGGATCCAGATAGGATAAGTGATTCTTCACCATTGAGTGATCATGCCAAAAACAATACATGGCATGATATTTCAAAAGATTGTAAACGGATTATGACAAAACTTGGTGGATGAGTTGGTTACGTGACAAGAACAAGTCTATTTGATTTTGGTTCAGGACCGGATCCATATTCGATCTGTCAGTGGGATACAAGACGTAAACTTTTCAGCCTGGCGGAGATATGTGATCGGCTGAATCCTGTTCTAGTCTATATATTTTTTAGGGTAATGCCGTCTTGTCTGTCTGTCTGCCTACCTGTCTGTCTGTCCCACCCTGAAACACAAATGCTCCTTTTTTTTTTTTTTTTTTTTTTTTTTTTTTTTTTTTTTTTTTTTTTTTTTTTTGTATACAATATCGAGGCTCGTGAAAGAGCGAACATTAATCACATGAACACACAGAAAGACAAACCGACACATAAAACATATAACATAGGGAGCGGTAGACAAGATGGGGAGAGAGGGGGAAGGACACAAACACAACATTTGAGAGCAGGGACCGAGAGACATGGAGACATCGAGAGATCTGAGAGAGGGCGAGGGCTTTGGGGGGGGGGGCGTGGGAAGGGGGCAGTGGGAGAGGTATAAAACATATGGACACTGCCAGGACTTCCAGGAAAGAAGTTGGAATTTCAAACAAGGTGGATCTGGGGTGAATTAGCAGGGGTAGAAAAGATCAAGGTTTTGGATGGGGGAAGATAAGAGATGGTGGTGAACAGCTGTTTTAAAGACCTGGAGGGAGGAGTGGGATTGAAGGGAGTGAGGGAGTTTGTTCCAGAGGCGGGAGAAAAGAGGAATGAAAGAGTGAAGGTGAGCGGAGAGCCGAGATTTCGGCAGTTTAACCATCAGAGGGTTGCTGGCAGATCTTGTGCGACCTGTAGGAATATTTGGGGGACAGAGCACAGAGAGAGCTGGGGGTGCAAGGCCGGAGAGGAGTCGGTAGAAGACAGAAAGACCACCTACCTGCCTGCGGTGAGTGAGTGAAAGGCCCTCAGAGATAGCTTCATCGCGGGAGATTCCAATAATTCTGAAAGCTTTGGTTTCAACAGCGTGAAGCCGAGCTAGGTGTGAGGCAGGAGCACCGGCCCATAGGGGAGAACAGTATTCCATTGAGCTGCGGATGAAAGCCTTGTATGTGGTGAGGAGCTCAGGTGTGCCGAGGAAGGACTTCGCACGACGGAGGATGCCCAGTCGGCGACTGGCTTTGGAGGCCAGCTTGGAAATGTGGTTTTCCCAAGAAAGATCATGGCAGATAGTGAGACCCAAAATCTTGAGCGACAGAACTTCTTGGAGAGGATTGTTGAGAAAGTAGATGGGAGGGTTGTCCAGTCGATCTTTTCGGAGAGACATAGTAAGAGTGTGAGATTTGTCAGGATTGAAAGACATGTTCCACTTGTTTGACCAGTCTGTGATTTTGTCCAGGTCTTCAGAGAGTGAGGAGGCAGCAGACTGCCGATCTGAGGGAAGAGGAATGGAGCGGCAGAGAGTGGAGTCATCAGCAAAGAGATAGAGAGGATTTTCGAGAGAGTCAGAGAGATCATTGATGAAGACCAGAAAAAGCACGGGGCCCAGAACACTGCCTTGGGGAACTCCAGCCTGAACAGGAAGAGGAGATGAGAGAAACCCATTCAGGGCCACACGTTGTCGACGACTAGAGAGGAAGTCCGCCAGCCATGCGTGGAGATTTCCATGGATACCAAAGGAGGAGAGTTTGGTGAGCAGAGCGGGGTGCCAGACCGTGTCGAAGGCACGTGATATGTCGAGGGAGACAGCTCTAATTTCCTGTTTGGCATTGAGGACCTCCATCCATTGTTGAGACAGCAGAAGCAGCATGTCCAGAGTAGAGTGACCTGGTCTGAAACCAAATTGATGATCAGAGATCAAGCCATTGGAGAAGAGGAAAGATTTCATATCAGAAGCAATGATGGATTCCATGACTTTGCTGATAATTGGGAGAAGGCTGATTGGTCTGTAGTTGCTAGGATCTGTTTTTGCACCTTTTTTGTGCAAAGCGGTGATGTTGGCTGATTTCCAAGCAGATGGCAGTTGACCTTGAGCAAAAGAGAGGGTGAAGAGAACAGAGAGAGGGTGAGATAGAGCAGCAGAGCAGGATTTTAGGACCCGTGGGCTGATGCCGTCGGGTCCAGTTGCAGAATCAGAGTCGAGGGCTGACAGAAACTTTTCCACCTTGTCAGGAGGAAAGGACACGGAGTCCAGGAGCAGCAGGGTACGACTGGGTATGGTGGGTACAGAGAGGGATGGGTTTGGGACACAAGATTTAGAGGCAAACACAGAGTTGAGGCATTCAGCTTTTTCACGTGCGGAGTCAGCTGTGGAGCCGTTTGAGGTAAGGGAGGGGATGGAGGGGGAACAAACACCAGAAACGGATTTGACCAGACGCCACCAGGATTTGGAAGAGGGAGACAGATAAGAGAGTTCGGTCTTGAGAACGGAGAGATATTGTTTCCTGGCTCTCCTGAGGGTGGACACACACTTGTTTCGGGCTTTGTGAAAGGAAATGAGATTTCCTTCCGTTGGATTTGCTTTCCAGGAGACGAAGGCAAGTTGTTTCTGGGCAACAGCCTCACCACAAGATTCCGTGTACCATGGACGGGAGGAAGGGTATGACAACTGAAGACGAGATGGGATAAATCTGTGCATGAGAGAGAGCAATTTACTTTGGAAGAATTCCCAGGATGAGTTGATGTCAGAGGTGGTAGAGATGGGAGACCAGTCCAGATGATTGATGGCTGCTTGAAGACCGTGCCAGTTGGCCTGAGTGAAATGCCAGACTCGTCGACGCTGAGCAGGCTCCCTGAGGATGGTCAGAGAGATGTCCACTTTAACAAGGACATGATCAGATGATCCGATCGGAGCAGAAGAAGAGCAGCAGACATTTTCAGGGAAGTTAGTCATAACCAAGTCCAGAAGAGAAGATGTTCCGTTGACTGAGATCCGGGTCGGGAAATTGACAGATTGTGTCAGTCCCAGTGAGTCGCAGAAGTCCTTTGCTGAGGAGCCATGGCTGGTGAGAGAGGTACCCACACCCAGCCAACTGGCATGATGACAGTTGAAATCACCACATATGAGGAAGAGAGAGTTGGGATGAGTAGATAGAAGTTGGTCCATATCATCAGACAGCGAGATGTAGATGGAGTCATCACTGTTTGGTGGACGGTACAACACACATATGAACAAGAGGTGGGAGCGAAGGGGAAGCCGTAGCCAGAGGTATTCCTGGGGGTGAGGTGGAGAGAGTGCAGTGCAGGGCGAGTGAGGAAGAGAGTTTTTGATAAAGATAGCAACCCCGCCTCCAGGACGAGGCTCAGGTCTATCATACCGGAGGAGGGAGTAGCCCGGGAGAGATACTATGGAATCAGAGACATCATAAAGGAGGAAAGTTTCTGTTAAGCAGATCACGTCTGGTTTGACAGAAGCAACCTGTATGGAGAGATCAGTTAAGTTTGAACGAAGGCCCCGGATGTTTGAGGTCCATACCGTTAATGAAGAGGAAGGGGGAGCATCAGATACAGAACAGGGGGGAGGAGGGGTAGGGTAAGATGTGGAAGAGGTGGAAGAGGTAGGGAGAGCTGTTGAAGGTGTGTCAGAGATTTCAGAATAGCTCGGAGAAAGGGAAGGATGGGGCGGACAAAAGGTTTGATGGTGATTGGGTGAGCCACAATGAGGTGTTATTTGAGGAGGGGGAAGAGCGAGGCAGAAGGTTGGGGGAGATGGAGGTGAGAGTTTGAAGGGGGAAGAAGCGGGGAGGACGCTTTGAGGAGGGGGAGTGAGCGGGGGGAAATTGAGAAGCAATGAGGGTGGGGAGATTTGAAGGGGAGGGGTGAGGGGGGAGTTTGGGAGGGAAGGGACAAGGGGAGGGATTTGAAAGGGATGGGATATGGGGGAGATTTGGAGGGGAGGGGTGAGGCAGGAGTCTAGGAGGGGAGGGGCGAGGGGGCGTCTTGGCGGGGAGGGGTGAGGGCGTAGTTTAGGAGGGAGGGGGCAAGGGGGGAGATTTGAAAGGGATGGGTGATGGGGAAGATTTGGAGGGGAGGGGTGATGGGGAAGATTTGGAGGGGAGGGGTTATGGGGAAGATTTGGAGGGGAGGAGTGAGATTGGATTTTTGAAAGTGTACGATTTATGGGAAACGAACATTTATTGCAAAATGAGTTTCTTGTGACCTTCGAGTTAAAAATACGTTTAAGGACGCTGGATGGAGGATGGAGTGCAGGAGAGTTTAGGGAATGTAGAACAAAGGCACTATAGGAGATGGATATATATATTTTTTTTTTTGGGATGAATTGATTTGGTGAGCAAGTCGAAAGCAGCCTTTTAAAGACGAAGAAGAAAAAGGTGTTATAAAATATGACGGAATACATAACTTGAGGGGAAAGTGTAAACATTGAAGGTTAATGAGTGAAAACTATCTGGGGAAATGGGGGAGAAACACGTGGTCGAAGAACGAACGAACGAATAAGAATGAATAAACGAATGAGAACAGAGAAGGAAATTTTTTTTTTTTTTTTTTTTTTTTTTTTTTTGAGTTGAGATTTACACAAGGAAGTAGGCTATGGGTGAAAAGACTGGGAATACAGAGAACGAAAGTTATTGGATCACAAACGACGGACCACTGAGAGAAAAACAAAGCCTCAAGGTTGTACAGTGCACACTGTACAAGGCCTTGCTCGCGACACGGCAAACAGACGATCAATTTATGAAAGATAAACACCGAGAAACAACCAAAGTTGCACACAATAACTTCACACACCGAAAGATAAATACAGTTTCGACAAAATACAATTGTGAAAAAAATCAGCAAAACCGAATCCTTGAAAAAAAAAATCAGCAAAATTAGCTTTACATTTATCCAAACCGATAGGAAAATTTATTTTATTTTCAATTGGACAGAAAATTTAACCATGGTGGTGGATAATGCAACAGACAGCTGCTTCGATTGCTCCCGATCTTTTTTTAAATTTGCTGTTGAGTGCTCAAGGTTATAAAGTGGGTGGTTGGTTGGGTGATCCACCATGGTTTTTTTTGCTTTTTTTCGGTGCTCTCATTCTGGGAGTGGAAGCTGTTGTTTTGTTATTGTTGTACTTTGTGTTCTCGCTGACTGGGGTGGGAGTGCGTGTGCATCCAACTGTAGTCACTGCATGTGGAGGTGTATGTGCCCCTGCTGGCCACCTTAGCTGACCGCGTCGAGGTTGAAGGGCCAAAACGGAATGATGCTGAGGACTTTTGGCTGACGGCACACTTGTGATCAGGTGTGTTTTGAAATTCTATAAATATATATATATATATATATATATATATATATATATATATATATAGTTGCGGTTTTGAGAAACCCTCACTTTGTAAATAAATAATCACTTCTTGTAAATATTCCATCATTTAAAAGGTCAAAGGTCGCACCCATAGTTAGTCCATATGCAACACGTAGGACACCATAGGACTGTCAGTTATTTCCTTACATTATATTTCGCATATGTAAGGTCCGGTCGCGCGCCAACGACATGCGAAGCTGCCTGCCGTTCTTCGCCCGCGGACCCGGAGCCTGGACGGAGTCGACCTGCCTGGACCCATCTGCCTGGACCTTCCTCCCCTACCACTACAATCCCATATGAGTCTATCTGTTTGTCCGGGGTTGTAAGTAAGACTGTATAGATAAGATTGCCATGTGTCCTTTTGCTCTCCTTCTTCTTCTTGTATATTCCTTCCGTTTCCTCTTTGGGTTTTTGTACATAATTAATAAACCCATATTTGTTCTCCCTTACTCTGGTTTCCTCTTATCCGATCGCTTTAGTCCTTTCTTTCAATTGAGTACCTGTGGCACGATTTCGGAACCGCTTAGAATCGGGTTAGTCATTTGTTAACGGCTCGGATCACGAATTGCTAACCGCTCGGCAATATTCCATCTTATCCGTGGTTCGAGCGGGAGTTATTTCCCTGCTTGCGGTCGGTAATTAGGTATTTGGGACTCCAAATTGACGAATCACCCTACCCAAGACCGACCAGGAGGAGCGTCATAATTTCCAGGATTGCGGGACAGCCAGCTTAAAAGTTAAGGGGATTAACTCCCCCCCCCCCCCCCCCTTAATAAGGGGAGCGCCGACCCCCGAATCCGCAACAATATATATATATACATATATATATATATACATATATATATATATATATATATACATATATATATATATATATATATATTATAAAACAGGAGCGTCTGTATGTTTGTGTGTCCGTCCGTCCCCAAACTACTCCCTCAGTTTTGGGGCTAGCCCCACCAAACCTCCTGTGGAACATTTTGGGAGTCCCAGCAGATGTTCTAAGGTAGTAAGGAGGTTTCAAAAATTCCTCAATAAAATTATGATTTTTAAATTAACTCGATACGAACCTGCCGCAAATCCAGAAGTGGACAGATGACGGCAATGAGCTGGTTTGATAATATCTCAATACAATCGTCATTTGAAACAGTATTTTGTTGAAGTATCAATTTATGATTGGAATGACATTTGGAATCGAGTGAATACAATTACGATTTTGAATTCGTAATTTTATTCACCCAACCGTACGGAACTACTTCACATCCAGGCTTAAATATTTGTTTATGTCACAAATGTTGGTAAAAGTTATATTAAAGCTATTTAATTTGTGATTGGAGTTATGCTGTTTGGAATGAAAATAGAAATATTGATTCAAGTGAATGATGAAATGCCGTGATGGTTTCTACTTTCGAAGCATGACATTCGCGGATCGCCATATGCAGATTCGCCATTGACTAACTATCGAACCATTCAAACAAGTACGTTTTTCGTGGAAGTCCTTCACGAACCTGCTGTCCATGCTTGATGTTTGACTTCAGGTGGCACAGGAATGTGGAATTTATTGGTTCCATGGTAGATGGGTGTCCAAGAAACAATCAGAAATCTAGCACAGACGAGATAACTCAAGAGTAAGTGTCCTGTAACTATGCACTATCCTGTAAGACAAAGTTAACCTTGAGAATATTAAGGTGCATGTCCCAAAGTGGTTTCAACTGACTTGTAGCTGCAGGTAAGCTGCTGCTCAAAAGAGGTAACCAACCCAAAAGGTTGAAACCCACATTTGACTTCATTAGTCAGATGAGAAAAGCTAAAGTGCTGTCCTCCTTACCAATTAGTCCAATTTCACATTGTTTAGCAATAATAACACTTTGTTGGAAATCAGAGGGGATAACAGTAACATCGTAAACATATACAGTCGTAACATATACGGAGTAAACAGTAAACATATACATAAACGTATCTACAGTGAAGCATGACAGAGCATTAGTGGAAGTTTGGGGTTTACAAGTTCAGGTATTTTCTGATCCATCATACCATTTGCTCAGGAATTAGGATTCAGATCCCAGCAATTGTGGAGAAATTATATTTTGGTGGAAAGAGGATGGTTTGGAATGCCAGTATAGGCACACGAATACAGATCGCACACAGCCAAGATTTACTCACAAATCTACTCTATTCAAATTCAACAAATGGTTCTTGAAGCTGTTTATATATCTATGCATTAATTGAATGTGCATATGTATATCTATTTACATTTATAAAATATATAAGAATATATAAGAGCATTTATAGAATATATAAGAATATAAATAAGAACGTTTCTAGAATATATAAGAATATATATGAACATTTATGGAATATATAAGAATATATACAAGTACGTTTCTAGAATATATAAGAATAAGAACATATATGAACATTTATGGAATATATAAGAATATTTATATCTATGAACGTTTCTAGAATATGTAATAACTAGCAGAGGTACCCGGCTTTGCACGGGAGTGGGAGGAGGAGGGGAGGGGGAAGAGGAGGGGAGGGGAACGGGGGGGAGGGGGGGAGGGGGGAAGCGGGGGGAGGAGGAGGGGAGGGGGAAGAGGAGGGGAGGGGAATGGGGGGGGGGGTGGGGGAGGGGGGGGGAGGGGGAGGGGGAGGGGGAGAAGGGGAAGGAAGGGGGGATGGAAGGTGCGGGGGTGCCCAGGGGAAGAAGGGCCCTCCCCTCCCCCTCCCCTCCTTTCCCTCCCCCCTCCCCCTTCCTCCCCTCCCCCACCCCCTTCCCCCCTCCCCCTCCCCCTCCCATCCCCTTCCCCCTCGTTCCCCTCCCCTTCTCTTCCCCCTCCCCTCCTCCTCCCCCTTCACACCAGGGGGGTTGACTCAGCCTGTCATCCCACCGAGGTCGGAAGTCGGAACTCATTGTCGTCAAATAAATGTAGCCTGTATGTTTCACTCTTTGTCACATGCCGTTGGTCCCATGTCAATCGGATGAAGTTGAAAAATTAACGTTACGAAGGTTCTCTGGGACGTACTGATTCCGAATAATGAAGTTGAAAAATTAACGTTCCGAAATACGCTAATTACGCTAACAGAAGCGCTGGAGGGAGCACTGCGCTCCCTCCCTTAGATTCCCTCCCTCTTCTGCTAGCGCTAATTACGCGTAACACACTAATTTTAAAACCCGAAGTTTTTTTAATTTTAAGGTGTGCTGTAGTCAGAAGCGCTAGAAGCGCTGCGCTCCCTCCCTTCAAATCCCTCTCTCTTCTGCTAGTGCTAATAATACGCTAATTTTAAAACCCGAAATTTTTTAAATGTTTATGTCTCCGTGACATTCCTGGGACCATCCCGAGTCGAACAGTACTTTCCGCTCGCAAATCCGTCCACGGGTTCTCGAGATCTTAGAGATCATAGATAGAGGCCAACTCTACTTTATATATATAGATATGTATATCTATGAACGTTTCTAAAATATATAAGAATATTTATATCTATGAACGTTTCTAGAATATATAATAATATATAAGAACAAATAATATGGAGACAAAAGGTCTGAAGGTGAATATCAGAAAAACGAAGGTGATGGCAAGTGGTAAAGCATGTGGTGAGGTGGAAAGAACTGGGAAGTGGCCGTGTGCTGTGTGCAGGAAGGGTGTCGGAGTGAACTCCATTCAATGTACAATGTGCGCTGAGTGGGTTCATCAAAATGTAGTGGTGTGAGAGGGTCATTAACCAGTATGGCAGCCACATTCAAATGTAAGGTGTGCACAGAGGGAGCTGCAGATGGAGGAAATGTTGAGTTGGATCTTGGAGATGGCGTGAAGCTGGAAGGTGTGAAAACATTTTGTTACCTTGGAGACATGCTGAATGGAGAAGGTGGATCAGACTCGGCAACGGTTGCTCGAGTGAGATGTGCATGGAAGACGTTTCGGGAACTGAGTGGCGTGCTGACGAGGAGGGGAGTGTCATTGAAGCTGAAGGGAAAGGTGTATGCTGCATGTGTGAGAAGTGTTATGATTAATGGGAGTGAGACGTGGGTCATGAATGTAGAGCAGCAACGAAGGCTGGAAAGGGTGGAAATGCGAATGGTTCAGTGGATGTGCGGAGTATCGTTGAGAGAGAGGAAGACAAATGATGGATTGCGAAAGATGATGGGAATAGAGCCTGTGATGGATGCTGTGAAGAGAAACAGGTTGAGATGGTTTGGTCATGTGTTGAGGAAGGATGAAAGTGACTGGTTGAGAAGAGTGATGGAAATGAATGCAGAAGGAAGTAGAGGACGGGGAAGACCGAGAAAGACTTGGCTAAAGATGGTGGAAGAAGAAATGCGGGCAGGGGGGTTAACAAGGGGAGATGCAGAAAATAGGGCAACATAGAGAACATTGTCATGGGGACTGCAAGGCTAACCCCTGCTCTTGCAGGGAAAATGGCCTTAAAATGCATGTTGTTGTTGTTGTATATAAGAACATTTATACAATATATAAGAAAATTTCTGGAATATATAAGAATATGTATATCTATGAACGTTTCTAGAATATATAATAATATATAAGAACATTTCTGGAATTTCTAAGAATATGTATATCTATGAACGTTTCTAGAATATATAATAATATATAAGAAAATTTCTAGAATATATAAGAATATGTATATCTATGAACGTTTCTAGAATATATAATAATATATAAGAAAATTTCTGGAATATATAAGAATATGTATATCTATGAACGTTTCTAGAATATATAATAATATATAAGAAAATTTCTAGAATATATAAGAATATGTATATCTATGAACGTTTCTAGAATATATAATAATATATAAGAACATTTATACAATAAATAAGAAAATTTCTAGAATATATAAGAATATGTATATCTATGAACGTTTCTAGAATATATAATAATATATAAGAACATGTATACAATATATAAGAAAATTTCTAGAATATATAAGAATATGTGTATCTATGCATTTATAGAAACCAAGTTTGTGTGGAAGGATGCTGGAAAAATGGAACAATATTCTACACTTATCTATATAATAATACCGTAAGGACTCGACTTTGTTATCCCTTTTACGCCGCACCCAGTGACCCGATGCCCACGGCACTAATGCATTTTCCATCTACGAACCGCGCTCTTTGTTTATCACGTACAGCCATACTCGAAAAATCTGAATTCGCCGACTTTGGGACCCAAAAGCATCCGATTATCGGCCGATACGACGCCATATTACGACGCCATCGTATTGGTGTCTGCTGGGCGAAGGGGATGCGAGCCGTCTGCTGATTGGACAGTCGAGTGGTGTCATTAAATAATGGGCCGTGCTTACTGCTTACTGATATTGATCTGAAACTTGCAAATGGGCATGTATTGCAAAGCTATTTTCCTTCTTATATTGTCCAAGTCTAAAATACACACCCACACACACACATAAATCAGCTGATCGTCAAATCTGCATTCCCTACAACCAGTGATTACAGGTTTAAAAAAATGATTTTTTGACGTATTGACTCAACGATGTAAATAGGAAAGCATTAATTTAATTATTTCCTTCTTATTCTGTAAAAGTGGCCTCGACGGTATAGTGTGCGATTGCCCAAAGCAGGTTCTTATTTTGACAATCGTTAGTCGTACAATAAATATTTACGGAATATTAAATGAAAAAAAATGTTTCTTTCTTGAATATTTTAAAGCATTTTGTTTTTCATTCCACATGGTGTGTTTCTTCCCTCCCTCTGTGGACAACCAAGTGCCGGCTTCCGGTGGTAGTATAATCCTCTGTAGCAGTGTCGGGTTTTATGAGCCAATGATTATGGTGCGGCGCATGTCGAGTCACAGCAGGATTTTATGAAACACCATTTGAAGTTGTGAAAAAGGTCAGAGTA
Organism: Myxine glutinosa; assembly: GCF_964187855.1. Lineage (NCBI taxonomy): Eukaryota > Metazoa > Chordata > Myxini > Myxiniformes > Myxinidae > Myxine > Myxine glutinosa. The sequence continues at coordinate 171,946,881 of NC_136266.1, read as the reverse complement.
CCTGCTAACATGTCAAGCTACAGCAGGGCGGCGCAGGTCAGTTATAGTTAATCAACGGATCAATGAGAATGTCCTTTACTGTACGTACTGTACTTTACCACATCGGTTAGAAACGCTGCCGCAGGAGATCTCCGATGGTCTTTACTTTAGCTTCTGTTTTGGATTCGGTTCCCGCCTCCTGATACCTCGCAGGTGTGACGTCGCATCAGAGGACGTTAAGCCAGCTGTCTCATCTGATTGGACAGTCAAAGGCGACAGCAAGCCGTCCACTGAGTGGACAATCCAGAGCATGCATTTGTGCCGGTGTCGGCGATCATTGTTCATATACGCACTCTTCATTCTCATCTTTCTTCCTAACTCTTACTCGGACAAGCAAATCCCATATGCCATCCATAATGGTACACTCTATCCATACACCACATCCTCCCTTCCGTGGATGTTCCACGGGTTTCAGCTAGTTCTTTAATAAAAATGGATGGTAGCGTAAAGGATAAGGTTCAGTGCTCTATGTAAAGTATAAAGCTGAGATAAAATATAAGTGCATCATACAACATGTTGACTGTTTTGTGTACGATTAACACATTTAGTAAATTAAATTACTCCTTTGCTACCCTTGAATGTGGGAATGGTATTTATGTTTCCAAGATATTTATTTTTACATTCATATTTATGTAGGAGTTTGAATCCAATTTCCATCAAATGTCATTGCTTGCGAGGAAACCCAGCTTTGTATGACGGGCAGCAATTTTGGGCCCATTCCATGTGTGCACAAGCATGAAAAGTCACCTGAGCCGAGAGGGCAGTGCGCTTGGTGATGTCAAAAGCATGCATTGTGTTCATGACAGGTTGAATGAGGCTCAGAGATGAGCCATGTATGAATGGCAGTTGTGAAATGAAAAGTGCCAAAAGTTTCACGCCATGGGACAAGCGGTTCCTTCTGGGTGCAAATACAGAGCACGTTGGACATGACAAAGCTATTATGCCAGGTGGCCTCCGTCTGTGTGCGGCCCAACCATTCTCTTTCTTACACTTAAAAAGCATCTGTAAGCATTTAATATAGTTTTCAAATCGTAAAAAGGATAAAACTTGCACATTTGTGAGCAATTTTCACTTCAGCAAACACTGCCATATGGTGTGACCGACTGAACCTGCACCGCATCCCACTCCTTGACACCAAATCTAACGATGAATATAATTTGCTTTCTCCTACTGAAGGAGCACGACGACCGAGGGTTCCAACATTCAATTGCAACTAAATGAAAAATCAAGTGTTCCAAAGGAATTAATTATGATTATCGATTTAAGTTTCTACAGATTTTAACGGTTACTGTTCTTTTTTAACGTTTTCCACCCAACATAAAATAAAAAAAATAAAATTGAAGCACTCATATCATCATAACCATCACTGCAACACTCCACCGATCTGGGCTTTGTGGCAGAGTGGCCAGACGGAAGCCTCTCCTCAGTGAAAGAAACATGAAAGCCAACAGAATCTTGTTTCTCACAGTCTGAGTCCTTTAGGTGCTTTTTTGCAAAATTCCAAGCGGGCTTTCATGTTTCTTTCACTGAGGAGAGGCTTCCGTCTGGCCACTCTGGCATAAAGCCCAGATCGGTGCAGTGTTGCAGTGATGGTTGTCCTTCTGGAAGTTTCTCCCATCTCCACACAGGATCTCTGGAGCTCAGCCAGAGTGACCATCAGGTTCTTGTTCACCTCTCTTACCAAGGCCCTTCTCCCCCGATTGCTCAGTTTGGCCGGGCGGCCAGCTCTAGGAAGAGTCCTGGTTGTTCCAAACTTCTTCCATTTAAGAATTATGGACGCCACTGTGCTCTTGGGAACCTTCAATGCAGCAGAGATTTTTTTGTAGGCTTCCCCAGATCTGTGCCTCGACACAATCCTGTCTCTGAGCTCTGCAGGCAGTTCCTTCAACCTCATGGCTTGGTTTTTGCTCTGATATGCATTGTGAGTTGTGAGACCTTATATAGACAGGTGTGCGCTTTTCCAAATCATGTCCAATCAATTGAATTTACCACAGGTGGACTCCAATCAAAGTGAAGAAACATCTCAAAGATTATCAAGAGAAATGGGAGGCACACGAGCTAAATTAAAAGTGTCATAGCAGAGGGTATGAATACCTATGTCAATGTGATATTTCAGTTTTTTCTTTTTAATAAATTTGCAAAACTTTATAAAATCCTGTTTTCTCTTTGTCATTATGGGGTGTTGAGTGTAGATTGATGAGGAAAAAAATGAATTTAAACGATTTCAGCATAAGGCTGTAACATAACAAAATGTGAAAAAAGTGAAGGGGTCTGAATACTTTATAAATGCACTGTACATACATATACATACATATACACACACACACACACACACACACACACACACACACACACACACACACACACACACACACACACACACACACACACACACACACACACACACACACACACACACACACACACACACACGTGTATATATATATATATATATATATATATATATATTGTTATGGATATGAGAATGTTTTTTTATTTTATTGTTGTGGTAAAATGTTGTTGTAAAAGGTTGTTGTAAAATATCACCCCTCCTCCCTCCGTTTGTGGTTGTATAAAGGTCAAAGGGCGTTCCCGTAGTTAGTCCATAAAACATACATGCAGGACACGATATATCTTTTTTGACAGTTATATCCTTATTATGTGTATTAGTGTAAGGCTGTGTCTCCCATTAATAGAAATACTCCATTGCACCAGTGAAAGAGATAGATTCCCTTCATTCCCACTCCCAAAACTTCCATTCCCATTCCCAAAACCTCCCTTCCAATTGCCTTCCGCATTTTGGGCGGTTTTCTTCAACCACCATTGGCCACGAGGTAGGGTTGGGGAAGAAAGGCGTGTCTCCACCTCGTCATAGAGGGGAGGAGTGAGCCAGCCCCACTCGACCAACCATGAGCCAGGGGTTTGGCTAGAGAGGGCGGAGGAAGAGCGATCGGGGAGGTTCGCAAAGGTTGAGGGGCGGGGGCCTATATAACCCAAGGCAGGGCGTGTCCAGGAGAGATGCGTTTTTACAGAGGAGAGCAGAAGACAGAAAGGCCTGGAGTTGGTCTGAGTTGGTCTGAGTCGGTTGCCTGAGGAGGGTCAGTGGTTGCGTTGGTGAGGAGTCGGTGGTGAGGAGTGAGAGAAACAAGAAAGAGTTGAGGGTTTGGACCAGACGAGTGGGACAAGGCCTGGCAAAGCACGCGACGAAAACAGCAGCCAAAACAGCAGCCAAAACAGCAGCCAAAACAGCAGCGTGGGGCCTGGCCTGAACGGCGGCTGCTAAACGCGCCGGTTGTGCTGCGGGACCCCCTTGGACCTCCCTCTCCCTCCAGCCATCCACATCCTGCCATTCCTGCAATTCCCCGCGTGAGTCAGTGTCTTTTGTTTGTTCTGTCCTGGGTTAATTAAGCTGTATAAGTTAATAATTGCACTGTGTCTCTAATCCTTCTGTATATTATTTTATTATCTTTCCTTCTCCTTGGTTACTTTGAGCATGTAAATAGTAGGAATAAATTTAGTGGTATTTCCAACCTTTTTGTCTTCTGCTTCTTCTTCTTCACATCCGTGTCGCCTTTGTCTTTTCCCTATTGACTAGCTGTGGTGCGATCCGGCCAAAGTTCGGGTGGAATCGGGTAAGTTTGTTAGGTCGCGGTCACCAACCGCTCGGTCTACAACATCTAACCGCGATCTGTAACAATTGGTGTCTGGGAGTGGGATTCGGGGCCCGAACCAAATTTTTAAAACATCTAGAAAATATTTGGTCAAAATTTGGAGCGGCCGAAATTTGTTTTGTTTTATAAAACCCGAATTTTGAAATCGCGCCATGGCTGGTCAAGGCGATCGAATGTCGGTGGGAGAGATAGACAGGGTGGAATCGACCCAGGACCTCGGGGAAATGTATGTGGAGGAAAGGGAGGAGGAGAAAAATAGCAATGTGGTTGAGGGGGTATCAGACGCACAAAATGGCGCTCTCGCGCACGTGGTTGAGGGGCCACGGCCGCGGAACCAATGAGCGCGGCCCAAATGCAAGCCTTCATGACCCAATTCATGGTGGAAATGCAGAAAAAAAACGATAGTGGGAAAATGGAAAGCAGAATGATGGGGGCCATTATGGGGCAAATGGGGGCAATGAGGGACGAATTGAGGGCTGATAGTGAGCGAATGAGGGACGAAGCGAGGGCTCAGAGTGAGCAATTGGGGGTAATGAGGGACGAAGCGAGGGGTACCGGTGAGGGATTAGAAAAAAAATTTGAGGGGTTAGACGATGGGATAAAAGAGGTGAAAAATGGGTTAATGGGGTTAGAAAATAGGATGGAGGACAATTTGCGGGAAATAGGGGAACAATCTGCCAGGGAAATCAAACGAATGGGAAACCAGATAGAGGAGGTGCAAATCGGGTTAGAAAGTAAACTGGATGCTCAGAGGGATGAATTGGGACAGATGAGGGTGGCATCTACAAAAGAGATGGGGGAGATGAAAGAGGAGATACGACGAGGTGTGGGTGAGGAGGTCTCGGGGCTACGCGAGGAGGTAAAGCGAGGTGAGAAGCGTATGGAGAAAGAGGTGAGGAATAATACGGCTAGGTTACAGGGGGGCATAGAGGGTCTGACGAAGGGAGTAGAACAACTGACAGTCGGACAAAGGGAACTAGCGGACCAAGTGGAAAAGAACACTGCAATCATCGGGGGTTTGAAAGCGACACAAAAGGACATTAAAAACGAATTAATAGCAACACAAAAGGAATGTCAGATGGTACATGAGGGACTGACGAAGAAGTTGGAGGAGGTGACAGAAGTGATGGAGACGAAGGACCGAGAGGTGAGGACGCACATCGAAACGGTTAAGGTGGCGTTAGAGGAAGAGATAGAGGGGGCGCACCGGGAGATGAAGGAGGTAAAGGAAAAATTAGAGGAGGTGGAAGAGGGGGTGAGTGAAATTAAGAAGAGACGGAGGGAAACTAAGAGGGAGATAAAGGAGGAAGTCATGGAATATGTACAAGGTCTGTGTTCAAATCATGATGAGGTGCTCACTAACCAAATAAAAAGTTTGCAGGTGGCAGAGGAGGTGCGACGACGAAGTACGGAGGTGAGTGGCAATGTATATGATGTGAGGGGAGATTCAGTCGGCTTGGGGGGTGGTGTAGACCCGGGTGTTCGTGAGGGACCAATGGTAAGATGTATGACTGGTCCGGAGTGGATGGACAGGGGAGGTGTGCAAGGAGGTTTGGCTACGGGGAGTGAGGGGGGTGCTGGTGAGCAAGGATGTGGGGGCATGGCGTGGGTAGCGGGTTGCGGAGGGGCGACCCAGGCATCGACACCAGGAGGGGTAGTGTTTGGAGGGACGGGGGGCGCGCGGGAGCCCCCCGGGAATAACGTACTGTGGGAGCCCGAACGGGTTGGTCCCGCGTTGATCCCGCAAGGAGTGACGCGCGGGGTCCGACCTTCGGGCGCCCACAAGGTCCCACTCGCGCCGTATGACGGCAAGAGTGATTTGAGGGCGTACCTGGCGCAGTTTGAGTACGTGTGTAAAGGCAACGGTTGGAATCCGGACGAAGGTGGAGTACACCTGGTAGGGGCACTGCGCGGTGCGGCGGCGGAGGTGCTGACAGCTTTACCACCGGGTGCTCTCACCCTGCCAGCTCTCCGTGCGGCTTTAATTAACCGTTTCGGTATCGAGCAGCAAAGCGAGCTTGTTAAAGCTCAACTTGCGCAGCGTAAAGGCAAGCCCCAGGAGACCATCGGGGAACTTGCTCACGATATTCGCCGCGCAGTAGGGATTGCACACGCGGACATGGCAGCGAGTTCCCAGGAAAGCCTGGCGCTGGATCACTTTATTCAGGCCCTTCCGGATCTGGAGCTCCGACAACAGCTCGCCATGTGGCGCCCGCAGACCATGAGTCAGGCGGCCGACGCTGCAGCCCGTTGGGAAGCAGCGAGGCCCCTGGCCCGGGGAGGCGAGCGCCACGCAGTGGCGGTGCGTCAGATGGGGCCCGTGATGGGGGGCGGCCCCCCAAGGGGGCCCGCCCCCGACGGGGGCCCTGACCTGGAGAGCATGGTCCGGAGGTTAGTGGATCGGCGCCTGGCGGGACCTGGACCATGGCAGGCGGCCCCAGCGGTGGCACCCGGTAGTCCACGACAGAGTACCCCAATTCGGACATACAGGGGGGGGAATTTGGAATACCGGAGGCAAGCACCTTACCAGGTGAGGTGCTATAATTGTGCTTGGATGGGTCACCGTGCATGGGAGTGTCGAGCTCCGCGCCGGGACGTTTCCCGCCAACCGATGCCCTCAACTCCGCCCCGTATAGATCGGCCTAGCCGACCTCAGACACCCCCCCGCCAGGACCCGGGAAACTAGAACGTGCCGGGCATGCAGGGCGGTGTTCGGCAGTAGGGGATGGGGAGAAGCCCTCGTTGACGCGACAGGTCATTCATTGTGGCCGAATTGGGACGGGTAGTTTGACAATTCGGTGCAAAATTGCCGGCGTGGGGGTAGACGCCGTGGTGGACACGGGAGCCAGCGCCACGATCATCAGCCCCGTGGTCCTTAATTTGAGTGCAGACGGCTGGGGTAAAATCCAGCGTCTGGAAAATCATAGTTTGCAGTTGGCTACCGGGGCAACGGCTCCGATCATAGGGCGTGGTTTTGTGACCCTCAAGTTGGGATCGGTAAAGCAAGAGATAGAGGTTTGGGTGGCGGAGGTGTGCGACCCGTGCTTAATAGGGTTGGATTTGTTGACTGCCAGCGGTTGTAAAATCGACTTGAGTCGGGGGATCCTGCGATGGGGAGTGGAGGAGCTACCATTGGAGGGGGTGAGCACGGCCGAGAGGGTGGAGCTGGAGGCTCCTGAGGCCGTGACCATCCCTCCAGGGGCCGAGGGCATCGTGCCGGCCCGATGGTCAGCTCGCCCGACATGGCAGGAATCCTGCGGCCTGGTCGAACCGGTGGCAGCGCTATCCATACCTGGTTTAATCGTGGGCCGTACCCTTGTAAAAACGGACGGGCCGGTGGTGGCCGTCCGAGTAATTAATATTAGCACAGAACCAGGCACTATAGTGAGGGGCACGAAGGTAGCTGGCTGCACCCCAGTTAGAGAAGTCGCGTCAGTGAGGGGCGAGAACGTCCAGCCGAGCCGGCCCCAGGGGGAGCCTTCAATAAGTTCTAGGAATTGGCCCGATCCCATTTGCGAGATGGTAAATCGTAGTAGTGTAGAGTTGGGAGGTACCCAGAGGGAGGCCTTACACAAACTGGTTGGGTCCCATTTGGACCTCTTCTCCTTGTCCACCGAGGATATTGGACGTACGGGCCTGGTGAAACATCAGATCCACACCGGTGAGGCCCGGCCTATTCGTCAGGCCGCCCGACGGCTCCCTTGGAGCAAGAGGGCGGAAGCTGACGAGCAGGTTGAAAAAATGCTCGACGCAGGTGTGATCGAGCCCTCGGGAAGTCCTTGGATGTCACCTGTTGTGCTGGTCAAAAAGAAGGATGGGACCACGCGGTTCTGCGTGGACTATCGCCAGCTAAACAACGTGACACTCAAGGACTCATATCCCCTGCCAAGAATTGATGACACCCTCGATGCCGTTGCGGGCTCAAATTGGTTCTCGACTTTGGACCTCAAGAGTGGGTATTGGCAGGTGGAGATGGATAGGGCAGGGAAGGAGAAAACGGCATTTTCCACAGGTAAGGGACTGTATCAGTTTACTGTGATGCCGCTTGGTTTGTGTAACGCCCCCGCCACCTTTGAAAGATTGATGGAGCATGTACTAGGCGGCATGCCATGGCAATCATGCCTGGTGTACCTGGATGACGTCCTAGTACATGCCAAAACGTTCCCCCAGGCAGTAGCTAATTTGGACCAGGTGTTCGGGTGCCTCAGACAGGCACGGTTGAAGCTGAACCCGAGTAAGTGCACTTTGTTTGCAAGAGAGGTGGCCTATCTAGGTCACGTGATCGGCCGCGAGGGGGTAAAAACGGACCCAGACAAAATTAAAGCGGTAGAGGAGTGGCCCGCACCACGTACCATCAAGGAGGTGCGGGGATTTTTGGGACTCTGCTCCTACTACCGGCGCTTTGTGGCGAAATTTGCGGAGTTGGCCCGTCCCCTCCACCGGCTTACGGAGAAGGGGACGCGATTTAATTGGACACGGGAGTGCCACGAGGCCTTCCTAAAATTGAAGGGGTGTCTAACATCCGCACCCCTTCTAGCTTACCCCACTAGTGACGGGACATTTACCCTGGACACGGATGCGAGCCAGGAAGGATTGGGCGCAGTTTTGTCTCAGACACAGGAGGGCGTGGAGAGAGTGATTGGTTACTATAGTCGGGCCTTAAGTAGGCCCGAGCGAAATTATTGCGTCACTCACAAAGAGTTATTGGCCATGCTGGCTGCCATGAACCATTTCCACCCGTACCTGTACGGGCGGAAATTTTTGGTTAGAACTGACCATTCCTCCTTGCAATGGCTCCTTCGGTTCAAGGAACCGGAGGGCCAAATTGCAAGGTGGTTGGAAAAGTTGCAGCAGTACGATTTTGATGTGGCCCATAGGGCCGGGAAGGCCCATGGTAATGCGGACGCACTCTCTCGGCGTCCTTGTCTGGGGGGAAACTGTAAATTTTGTGCGAGACACGAGGAGAGGGAGCAATTGGGCGATTCCGCCCCGATTCTCGTCGTCCGGGCAACCCGGGTGAGAGGGCCAATTTTGCCACTAACCGCGGACGAGGAATTTGGAGAGTTGGCTTGGAGCACGGCCCAGCAGGAGGATCCTGTGCTGGGGCCGGTGTTCCAATGGGTCAAAATGGGGCAAAGGAGCAATAGATTATGGGGTGTATGGCAGTGAAAACTAGCCCGGGTGGGTTAGGATATTGATAGGGATCTAGCGAAGATGACATTAGGTAACGTTAAGATTAGTTAGTGACTGATACCTGTAGTGGGGACGCAGGTAGTTTAGTGTGGATGATAATGACGTGGGAGCGCAATAGTTTAAAGGGACGACTGGGAAGCGCAAGTTTCAGAGGGGAGTAGTTAGCTGAGATGATGCCGTGTGTTTGAGAATTGAACAGGTGTGATTGCACTGGTGTGCAACTGAACAGGTGTGTGGAGCAGTGTATGAGGGAGTAGTGGTGATTGCGTGTTGTGTTGACCAAATGGTCCAGGAAGAGGAGGAGAGTGCAGGTGGCACCAGGTAGGATTGCACAGGTGTGCAACGACAGGTGAATGAAAGACAGGGGTATGGAATAAATGGTATGGAGTATAGGAATGGATGGTCGTGGAGTGAGTATGGTGGAAATTGTGGAGTGGAGTGGATGGTGCGAAGGTGTGAATGGGGGAAGAGTGGACCCCCATCACGGATACCCGGGGCGGGTAGTGTAAGTGTTAGGTAGAGGGTACAGGTAAATTGTGGTTGGATATTGGCATCTGTGGTGCGGGTGAAAGAATGGTCTTTGGATGGGTGCATTAGTGTTGTGGAAATGGCTGGGCGTGTAGCCTGTTAGTGTGTGTAGTTGGTTGGGCACTCCACCACTGTGAGGATGTCGGCCAGGTGAGGCCGCAGGTGGGCTCTGGGAGCCGGTAGTAGTTGTTGTGGATGGGGCCCGAGGATCCGGAGGACGGACCCGGGTAGCCCAGTGCCAGAGGGCACCGAGTGGGGTGACAGAGCCAGGAGGGGCTGTCCCCAGTTAGATAGGTTAGGGTGAGGAGCAGGTAAGCTCGGGTGGCAACTGCAGTGGTGGAGGTGTGCAGGTGGGTAGACCTGCAGGGAGAGCTACACGTCGCAGCCCAGAAATTGTGCGAGGCACCGGGAGAGGAATCGGGGGAGTGAGACCCCAAATTGAGAAGCACCACAGTTTGGTCAATGGGAATTGGTTTTTCGAACCCATAGTGTAAGTTGGCCAATGGATTGGCAGGGAGAGACCCCGGGTAGTGTAAAGTGTGTTAATGTCAGTTAGAAAGTAGTTAGGATGAAGTCTCCTCGCACCATCTGCATCCACTCACCTGAGGTGACAGGTACTCCGCACCATGCCATGTTTACTTATTTTTTACTGTGCAAATGTTTGGATTGTGAGACGCATCATGACGTGGGTGTGACATTGTGCGTAATTCCATCTCTCCCTCCTTATGAGGATTGATGATGAATTGGTGATGGCAAATTTTGAAGTAGAGGGATTGTGGTGACGAATTTGGTATAGGGGAAATATGGGGAAGACGTGACAGTAGTGACGAATTTGTAAATGTGTAGATTTTTGTACATATGGGGTAAGGGTAGGGTAGGTGACAGGGGGGTGACGTACGGTAGGGACGAGCTTTCTCACTTCGCCCTCCGTACGCATTTCGCCTTGCATTGCCTTATTGATGTGTACCCTTGTGACCTTACCCCTCGCTCAATTGTCTTTCCCCTTTTGTCTCCCACATGACCTGTGCGCCATTGGGTGCCGAGGGGAGCGTGCGTGGGTCGGCCATTGTGCGCCCGAAATTCCCAGAACCAGCTGTCTGCATCGATGCACCACATTATGGACCACATGCCTGTGGCCGAGCACCACTTATGGACCCCATGGGTTGGGGCATGGCCCCTCTGCTGGAACCGGCCATGAGGGCCCGAAATCTTGCTGGCGGACCTTGGCCACAGGGCACCGATGCCCCACAGGTGAACCACACATAGTCGGCCCTGTGGGCCATAAATAAAGCAAATAAAAAGGCCACATTGGGCACACTTTATTGAAAATAGGCCGCCAGTAAGCAAAGCAAAAGAATGACAACATCTGGAAGACAAATAATAATCACCAGCAGAGGGAGCCGAAGAGCAAGAGATCACCTGCAGGGTTAGGGGTTGTTGAATTTATTTTATTGTTGAACACTGATGAACTATGGTGACTGCACCGATTGGTGCTTGGGTGTGTATTGGTGCGTTTTTGGGTGCTTTAATGGTGCGTCGATGCAGAGCAGACTGTCTCCCCCCCAGAAAGAACAATCACAGGTCCTGGGTTAGTTTTGTAAATAAAAATAGCGTCATTGTAAATAATGCTTCCCACCGTCAGTGTATAGTTTGAAGACCATTCCGCAATTCGGTTAACTGTGGGCGTAAGTCTGTTAGGCAGGGTGCAATGGAGCAGCGGGACACATTTATTTATGTTTTAAAACTGTCGCACTCAGGGTCAGGTTAAAAGTAGAGGGAACTACACCTACGTGCCACACTAAGGTAAAAGTTATAGGCCCGGGACGTGCCTAAGGGGAGGAGGGTGCAGTGTTGTGGATATGAGAATGTTTTTTTATTTTATTGTTGTGGTAAAATGTTGTTGTAAAAGGTTGTTGTAAAATATCACCCCTCCTCCCTCCGTTTGTGGTTGTATAAAGGTCAAAGGGCGTTCCCGTAGTTAGTCCATAAAACATACATGCAGGACACGATATATCTTTTTTGACAGTTATATCCTTATTATGTGTATTAGTGTAAGGCTGTGTCTCCCATTAATAGAAATACTCCATTGCACCAGTGAAAGAGATAGATTCCCTTCATTCCCACTCCCAAAACTTCCATTCCCATTCCCAAAACCTCCCTTCCAATTGCCTTCCGCATTTTGGGCGGTTTTCTTCAACCACCATTGGCCACGAGGTAGGGTTGGGGAAGAAAGGCGTGTCTCCACCTCGTCATAGAGGGGAGGAGTGAGCCAGCCCCACTCGACCAACCATGAGCCAGGGGTTTGGCTAGAGAGGGCGGAGGAAGAGCGATCGGGGAGGTTCGCAAAGGTTGAGGGGCGGGGGCCTATATAACCCAAGGCAGGGCGTGTCCAGGAGAGATGCGTTTTTACAGAGGAGAGCAGAAGACAGAAAGGCCTGGAGTTGGTCTGAGTTGGTCTGAGTCGGTTGCCTGAGGAGGGTCAGTGGTTGCGTTGGTGAGGAGTCGGTGGTGAGGAGTGAGAGAAACAAGAAAGAGTTGAGGGTTTGGACCAGACGAGTGGGACAAGGCCTGGCAAAGCACGCGACGAAAACAGCAGCCAAAACAGCAGCCAAAACAGCAGCCAAAACAGCAGCGTGGGGCCTGGCCTGAACGGCGGCTGCTAAACGCGCCGGTTGTGCTGCGGGACCCCCTTGGACCTCCCTCTCCCTCCAGCCATCCACATCCTGCCATTCCTGCAATTCCCCGCGTGAGTCAGTGTCTTTTGTTTGTTCTGTCCTGGGTTAATTAAGCTGTATAAGTTAATAATTGCACTGTGTCTCTAATCCTTCTGTATATTATTTTATTATCTTTCCTTCTCCTTGGTTACTTTGAGCATGTAAATAGTAGGAATAAATTTAGTGGTATTTCCAACCTTTTTGTCTTCTGCTTCTTCTTCTTCTTCACATCCGTGTCGCCTTTGTCTTTTCCCTATTGACTAGCTGTGGTGCGATCCGGCCAAAGTTCGGGTGGAATCGGGTAAGTTTGTTAGGTCGCGGTCACCAACCGCTCGGTCTACAACATCTAACCGCGATCTGTAACAATATATATATATATATATATATATATATATATATATATATATATATATATATATATATACTAGCGGGGTCACCCGTGGGAATCCCACGGGCATGGATGTGTGTGACATTTCGACATATTGAGTTATATGCTGCACATTCATTTTTACAAAATGGTTACTGGCAAGTCATCAGATCCAGAAATGGTGTGAATTTAGTTATTTCACATAATATGTGACCCCTCACTCCTCTCCACCTGACACTCTCCTGTCTCCACCTGACACTCTCCTGTCTCCACCTGACACTCTCCTCTCTCCACCTAGCACTCCTCTCCTCTCCAAACCCTCACATCCCTCTCCTTTCCAATCCCTCACCTCTCCAATCCCTCACACTCCTCTCCTCTCCAATCCTTCACACGCCTCTCCAATCGCGCCTCACACTCCTCTCCAATCGCGCCTCACACTCCTCTCCAATCGCGCCTCACACTCCTCTCCAATCGTGCCTCACACTCCTCTCCAATCGTGCCTCACACTCCCCTCCAATCACTCCTCTCCAATCGTGCCTCACACTCCTCTCCAATCACGCCTCACACTCCTCTCCAATCGTGCCTCACACTCCTCTCCAATCGCGCCTCACACTCCTCTCCAATCGCGCCTCTCCAATCGGCTTTCCCCGTCTCGTTTCTCTCCTTTTTCTCCCGTCTCGTTCTTTTTCTTGCTCCAAATCGGCCCGTCGGAATCGGAAATCGGCCCGTCTCGCCCGTCGGCCCGTCGGAATCGGAAATCGGCCCGTCTTGCTTTTGTGCTTGTGCGTAAATAAATTGTGTTCATGACACCATTTCTGGTGTTGGGCTAGCGGCTAGGGTGCCGGCTTAGGATCCTGGGTTCGAATCTCGGTCGATCGCCGAATTAATGCCAGGGGGGTTGACTCAGCCTGTCATCCTTCCGAGGTCGGCTAATTGAGTACCAGTTCACTGGTAATTCCCTGTTTGTCGTTGAAGGCGGCAAAAAGGGTTGGCGTCAGGAAGGGCATCCGGCCGTAAAACATTGCTTCAAAAAGGGGACAAAAAAACAACAACTACCACGGTCCCCGAAAAGGCCAACCCCCGCTTTGCGGGGAAAAATGGCCTCTAAACGGTGGTTTTTACACCATTTCTGGATCTGATGACTTGCCAGTAACCATTTTGTAAAAATGAATGTGCAGCATCTAACTCAATATGTCGAAATGTCACACACATCCATGCCCGTGGGATTCCCACGGGTGACCCCGCAAGTTTGCATTGACGTTCGTCGATGGACTCGTTCGCCCGTCTCATTCGTTTTCTTGCTGCATCCTGTTCAAGTCTGCGTTCTTCATCGATCGTCTCATTCATTTTGGAAATAGAAGTTTCCACGCAGCGCATGAATTGTCACGATCCTCAAGAGGAATTTGTCTCGTAATCATCAAATGATAAATGGCAAGTAAATTATATTGTGGAAAATTAAAGATTTCAAATAAACCTATTTAAAGTGTATTCGCACATAACTAATTTTAAAAAACGAAGAAATATCTCTCGGTAATTTCCTGAAACATATTTTACTTCCGGCTAATAATGTTGAATTAAATAAAAACGAAGAAATATATGTCGGCATCATTGTTGACGTTTTTGTGACGACTGTCATCAAACGAAAAAGTAATATATCTTAACGGAAAAGCAAAAGCGAATTTTAAATATATATCGACACGTTGCCGTCGGTGTCATGTTGGGCGGTGTATGATACACCATGACGCGATTTTTAAAAATATATCTCTGCATTTTCCCGCGTGTGTGGAATGTTCTCAATTATTGCTGACACCGAGTCCAAAACCATCGATAAAAATGAAATCATATGGTGAGTTAGATTGGAGATAAAGGCGTGAGAGAGACTCAATGGCCTTGAAGTTGAAGTTACAGGCGTTTGAGAATTCATTTCGTTCTATAAACGGCAACTTTCATTGGATTTCCCCTTCCCGTTTTTTTTCAACCGAGTCGAAAACTATGTTAGCGACTGTGAAAAATGAAATGATATATCGAATTTTTAATATGTATCGACACGTTGCCGTCGGTGTCATGTTAGGCGGTGTATGATACACCATGACGCGATTTTAAAAAATATATCTGCATTTTCCCGCGTGTGTGGAATGTTCTCAATTATTGCTGACACCGACTCTAAAACCATCGATAAAAATGAAATCATATGGTGAGTTAGATTGGAGATAAAGGCGTGAGAGAGACTCAATGGCCTTGAAGTTACAGGCATTTGAGAATTCATTTCGTTCTATAAACGGCAACTTTCATCGGATTTTCTTCTCGTTTTTTTTCAACCGAGTCTAAAACTATGTTAGCGACTGTGAAAAATGAAATGATATATCGAATTTAAAATAGATATCGACACATTGCCGTCGGTGTCATGTTGGGCGGTGTATGATACACCATGACGCGATTTTAAAAAATATATCTCTGCATTTTCCCGCGTGTGTGGAATGTTTGTGGAAAATTAAAGATTTCAAATAAACCTATTTTAAGTGTATGCGCACATAACTAATAAAAAAAACGAAGAAATATCTCGGTAATTTCCTGAAACATATTTTACTTCCGGCTAATATGTTGAATGAAATAAAAACGAAGAAATATATGTCGGCATCATTGTTGACGTTTTTGTGACGACTATCATCAAACGAAATAGTAATATATCATAACGGAAAAGCAAAAGCGAATTTTTAATATATATCGACACATTGCCGGCGGTGTCATGTTGGGCGGTGTATGATACACCATGACGCGATTTAAAAAAATATATCTCTGCATTTTCCCGCGTGTGTGGATTGTTCTCAATTATTGCTGACACCGAGTCTAAAAGTAAAACCATCGATAAAAATGAAATCATATGGTGAGTTAGATTGGAGATAAAGGCGTGAGAGAGACTCAATGGCCTTGAAGTTACAGGCCTTTGAGAATTCATTTCGTTCTATAAACGGCAACTTTCATCGGATTTTCTTCCCGTTTTTTTTCAACCGAGTCTAAAACTATGTTAGCGACTGTGAAAAATGAAATGATTTATCGAATTTGATTTGAAATAAAACTGGGGGAGAGCAAGACACCACGGGCCTACAAAACAGGACTCAAAGCTATGCGAGTTAATAAAATGGTGGATATTTGTTTATAGCCACTCCCAGAATGGGTGGAGCTATGGGTGGAGCTACTCTGCAAACCGAGTAAGCCACACCCCGGACAGACACCCAACAGATAGACAGACAGACAGACAGAATCATCTACGGCTATTATAATATAGATATATATATATATATATATATATATATATATATATATATATATATATATATGTACAGTCACGTGAAAAAGTAAGTACACCCCATGTAAAGTTTTGACTTTTTCAACATATTTCAACATACAGCTATTTGATCTTCATTTCAACAATATTGATAGATAAAGGTGATATAATATAACAAATATCATGAAACATTTACATTTTGTAGTCCCTTGTATAATTTAAATAAACATAAATGCAAATTTCACATGTGGAAAAAGTAAGTACACCCCTACATTTATCACTACTTCAAATACCTAAAATTAGAATCAGGTGCACCAGCTCAGGTGCAAATGATTCGAACATCGTTAGAGAGGATCTTCGAGGAACCTGTCTTATTTAAACCTCAGACATTTAGTTTGGTTTGCTCTTTGTTGTTGAAGTGTGCGGCGTCACCATGCCTAGATCAAAAGAGCTCTCTGAGGCCTTCAGAAAGCAGGTTATAGATGCCTACGAGTCTGGGAAGGGATTTAAAAAGATCTTCAAACAATTTGAAATCAATCATTCGACTGTCCGGAAGATCATCTACAAGTGGAGAAGATTCCAAACAACTGCCAACTTGTTCAGGCCAGGCCGCCCCAGCAAGTTCAGCCCTAGAGCAGACCGCAAGATGCTGAAAGAAGTCTCGAAGAACCACAGAATGTCATCACGGGACCCACAGGTAGCTCTTGCCACTGTTGATGTCAAAGTGCACGAGTCTACCATTAGAAAGAGGCTGCACAAATTTGATCTACAAGGGAGGTGTGCCAGGAGGAACCCTTTGCTGTTCAGAAAGAACATCAGGGCAAGACTAAAGTTTGCCAATGAACACCGAGGCAAAGACCAGCACTTCTGGAACAATGTGCTCTGGACAGATGAGTCAAAGGTAGAGCTATTTCGCCACAGTACCAGAAGACATGTTTGGCGACATTTTGACCACAAGACCAAAGACAGCATTTGACCACAAGAACCTGATACCAACTCTAAAGCATGGTGGTGGAAATATTATGGTTTGGGGCAGTTTTGCTGCATCAGGGCCTGGGCAGCTCACCATCATGGAATCCACTATGAATTCTTCATTGTACCACAGGGTGCTTGAGGATAATGTGAGGCCATCTGTCAGAAAGTTGAAGCTCAACCGAAGGTGGACCTTGCAACATGACAATGACCCTAAACATACCAGTAAATCCACCAAGGAATGGCTGAAAAGAAAGAAATGGAGGGTTCTGGAATGGCCAAGTCAAAGCCCGGATCTAAATCCCATCGAGATGTTGTGGGGGGATTTGATACGAGCTGTGCATGCAAGAAACCCCTCAAACATCGCACAGCTGAAAGAATTCTGCATGGAGGAGTGGGAAAAAATTTCTCCCAGTCGATGTCAGAGACTGATAGACAGTTATAATAAACGCCTCCTTGAGGTTGTTTCTGCCAAAGGGGGCAATACCACCTATTAGAGCCAAGGGTGTACTTACTTTTTCCACATGCGAAATTTGCATTTATGTTTATTTAAATTGTACAATGGACGACAAAATGTAAATGTTTCATGATATTTGTTATATTATATCACCTTTATCTATCAATATTGTTGAAATGAAGATCAAATAGCTGTATGTTGAAATATGTTGAAAAAGTCAAAACTTTACATGGGGTGTACTTACTTTTTCACATGACTGAATATATATATATATATATATATATATATATATATATATATATATATATATATATATATATATATATATATATATATATAACTGTAAGAAATAGTAGAAACTCCAAAGTACGAGCAGGGCGTCTCATTTGTATTGAATAAATAATCGTTAGATTAAATAAGACGCGGACGTAGCTTCAGGACGTCGATCTTTAATTGTCGACAAGCTTTCGACCAACAAAGGTCTTATTCTGAGTCTACAAAAACATCAGGCATGTATATCAGTCAAGTATGTATGGTGATATGTGTGTGAGATGTGTGATGTGTGTAGAAAATGCATACAGAAGGAAGAGCCACGCCAAAGTTCACTCACCAGCCCCAAGTTCAACGGAAGTGACCGTTTGCGTTACAGTTAGGGTGCACGTGCATATACAAATATAGAGATATACATACATAAACACACAAGCATATATTCATATCCCATTTATATTCATATAATATATTTATATATTTATATAAATGACATATAAAGGTAGAATGAATGAATGAATGATGAATGAATGAATGAATGAATGAATGGGTTACGGTTAACAATTTGATTGGGTTGATGCGGGAACATGCTTTAGTCATCAAAATTTATGCCATGAGGGACTTTTGTCCGAAGTTTGTGTATCCAAAAGGACTCACGTTTCAGAATCGTGGTGTGTGATCGATTTGTGATTGATTCAATGGCAGAGATCTGAATGTCATTTATAGAGTGATCCGGTTGATTAAAGTGTATCGTGTAAGGTAGAGATTTGCCCTGACTGGTGTGGAAGTTATTGATTTCTGACCGGGTGTTATTAAATCGTGTGTAGAGTGTATTTTCAGTTTTTCCAACATATTGTTTGGTGCACTTTTAATATAACATACAATATAATATAACAACATATTGTGCACTTTGGCGCATAAGGTACATAGCGGTACCTTATGCGCCTATTAGAACTGACACTCAAACTGAATAATTTCCAATTCAACGGACGACATTACATTCAAACTCAAGGTACCGCTATGGGTACCCCTGTTGCACCATCGTACGCTAACATCTTCATGGGAATGATAGAGGCCAAGATCAATGCACAACCTCATCACGGAATCTTGGAAAAATCCTGGGTACGTTATATTGATGACATCCAGTTCATCTGGTCAAAATCCCCCCGTAGTCTCACCCAATTCCAAAATGAATTAAATTTGATTCATCCGACCATCAAGTTCACATTCGACAGCTCACAGTCCGAAGTTCACTTTCTAGACACATCACTCACGCTTCAAAATAACAGACTCGAAACAGAACTATACACCAAACCAACAGACACTCACTCTTACCTTCTCCCTTCTTCATCTCATCCTAAACATACAATTGCAAGCATACCATACAGTCAAGCACTCAGAGTAAGACGCATTTGCTCAACAAAAATGGCAGAAGAAACTTCTCTCTGCCAATTAGAAACACACTTCATTGCAAGAAACTATGACCCTCACTCTGTGCAAGAAGCAATAACCCGAGCAAAACACATACCGAGAGCAGACCTTCTGACTTACAAACCCAAACCTGCAACTAACCGTGTCCCACTGGTAACCACCTACTCTGCTACCTCATCCCAATTGCCAAGTATTCTGAATAAGGCCCTTCCTCTCCTCCATCAATCAGAAACACTCGGCACCACATTTCCTCAACCTCCACTAACATCATTTCGACGTGGTCGGACACTCAGGGACCTCTTGGTAAAAGCAAAGCACCCACAGCCCCACAACAAAGAAACTAGGATCCCTGGCTTCTATAAATGCACAGCAAACAAATGCATTATTCACAAGCATTTACTAGAAGGAAACAAATTCTGTAGTTCTAGCACTGGACAAAAATTCCCCATCACCTCCTATGTGAACTGCAAATCTACATGGGTCATATACCTAATCACTTGCCAAAAGTGCACCAAACAATATGTTGGAAAAACTGAAAATGCACTCTACACACGATTTAATAACACCCGGTCAGAAATCAATAACTTCCACACCAGTCAGGGCAAATCTCTACCTTACACGATACACTTTAATCAACCGGATCACTCTATAAATGACATTCAGATCTCTGCCATTGAATCAATCACAAATCGATCACACACCACGATTCTGAAACGTGAGTCCTTTTGGATACACAAACTTCGGTCAAAAGTCCCTCATGGCATAAATTTTGATGAATAAAGCATGTTCCCACATCAACCCAATCAAATTGTTAACCGTAACCCATTCATTCATTCATTCATTCATTCATCATTCATTCATTCTACGTTTATATGTCATTTATATAAATATATAAATATATTATATGAATATAAATGGGATATGAATATATGCTTGTGTGTTTATGTATGTATATCTCTATATTTGTATATGCACGTGCACCCTAACTGTAACGCAAACGGTCACTTCCGTTGAACTTGGGGCTGGTGAGTGAACTTTGGCGTGGCTCTTCCTTCTGTATGCATTTTCTCCACACATCACACATCTCACACACATATCACCATACATACTTGACTGATATACATACATGCTGTTTTTGTAGACTCAAAAGAAGACCTTTGTTGGTCGAAAGCTTGTCGACAATTAAAGATCGACGTCCTGAAGCTACGTCCGCGTCTTATTTAATCTAACGAATATATATATATATATATATATATATATATATATATTGTTACGGTTTTGCGTGACCCCATTCCCTTACCAAGGGGAGATTAAGCCCCTTGTTCTCCTTGGGTCTTCGCAACCGCGAGACTGTGTCGCCACCTCCGGTCAGACACGGGACAGGGTCTCGGGACAATTTTCACACGTACCTAATTACCCACGCCGCCACGGTAGTGGGGACCGAGTCTCGCACGAACCACGCATAATGGAGTACACCCGAGCGGATTGCGTACCACGTGGTCCGTGCTGTTACCTTACTATTGAACCCTGATCAGAGCGATATAATTCGTACCATGCTAAGTCAATGAGGGAAAACACGAGACCGGCGAATCAAAGGAATAACAGGTTTAATTATTATTTACAATGATTGGTAGAAGAAGCAGAGACACAGGGCAGTCTTAAACAGTCTTACTTATCCCTCCAGACAATGGGCCCATTCACACTCTCAGGGGGATGAAGGAAGAAATGTCCATGCGCTGAATGCGCCGGCTTCGGTCGTCCAGGAACAGCTCACCCGGCGTGGCCCTCTGGCGGTCACCGCACGCATCCCGACGAAGGCAGGCAGGCAGGAAGATATACGCGCGTCTCTGTAGCCCGGCGCGGCTGTCTTTCACAGCGCGATTAATACAACTGCGCGCTTTCACTCTCGTAACTCAACGGAGAATCTGACTCAAACTCAACCGAGTACTCAACTTGAAACTCATGCGCGTTTCACCCGAGCTCATAACTTGTAACTCGTCTGCCACCCTTCTCATAACTTGGCGCTCCGAACCGACTCTCATAACTCAACGAGCACCTCTCCCCTCATAACTGGTCACAGCGTGTCTCCCTTCATAACTTGTCACAGCACGTCTCTCCTCATAACTTGTCACAGCGCGTCTCCCCTCATAACTTGTCACAGCGCGTCTCTCCTCATAACTTGTCACAGCGCGTCTCTCCTCATAACTTGTCACAGCGCGTCTCTCCTCATAACTCAACGAGCTCCTCTCCCCTCATAACTCAATTCAACAGAGGACCCCAGCTCACAACTGAGGTGGGGGCTCCGGGCACAGGGTTATATCGCCACGCCCTGGCCTGCATCAAATGTTCCAAACCACGCCTTTTGCCGCAGGGGTAAGCCACTCCCCTCGAGCCCTGATTGGCAGCTCGTGCTTACCGGTCACTCCCACTCTTCCTGTCCCGCCTTCCTTCGGCCTGGATCGACTTGTTCAGGCCAGCCTCGTGGTATTTTGCGCCAAAACTCAAAGCATCGAGGCAGCATAAGCATCGGAAGGAGACCTAACTCTCATTATTCTACTCAACGCAAACTAAACATAGGAAAGGTCTACGCTTACATTTACTATGAAATAACTGAACTTAAACGAGGCTACATGTTGTAGTGTAACTAAACTATGAAGGGAAATTAACCTTTTATTGTAAAAACACAAAACTGCAACAATATATATATACTGTTGCGGATATGGGATTTGCATCCATCCATATCCGCTTGTAAATATTCCCCTATTTCCTCAATACTTCCCAACTATCCCCAATCCCCCATTCCCTAGTCCCATTTTCTGTAAACAACACTCTGTAGACCCGACCTCCCCCTATTTCCCCCATTAAATGTCGTGCCCAGGTTCACCGCATCTCATGTAAGACAACTATAGGACATCTTGCTAGTTATTCTTAGTCTATGTCAGTTAAGGACTCGTTTCCATTAATTCTGACCCTTCGTTGCACCAGAATGTGATTGTATGGCACCGTTAGGAAGTTTAGGACCTCCCAATACCTCCCCGCAGCTCTTCCTCACGGTTCAGCAACAACAACAACAACAGCAACGGCGGCGGCGTGCACAGGGAGTGCGCGTCCTCACTCCGGCTTGGTTGGTAGGGGGTGTTGGGAGGGCATGAGGCCTTCCCAACGAGCCGCCATCGAACATGTGCTCGACGGGGTTACCAAATAGGGGCTTCCTGTCAGCTCCTCGTCAAGGGCGGCGCCCGGTAACCCCCGCACCCAATGGAAGCGGCGGACCGGCCCCAGGGGGGCGGAGCCAACCAGCCGAGGGCGTGTCACTCCCCGCTGAGCATGCGCAGGAAGAGGGAGGTGACGTCAGATGCGCGCTGAGCTTGGAGCAAGCAAGACGTACCCTCCGAGCGCTGTGAGGCCTCCCCGCATCTCTGGACTGGACCGTGCTTTATCCTGTCCCCGAGCCAAGGTGCACCTTGTACTATCGACTACCTGTCCCTTCCTGCCATCAATCCCTGTGTAAGTCAGCCTTGTTCCGTTTGTCTGTGGTCTGTCTGGGTTAAGATAAGACGGTATTTAAGTGCCTATCTCTTCTGTGTCTTTACCTCACTACCGTGTAATCTACCCCCTTTTCTCCACCACTGTAATTATACCCTCCTCCGGAGGTCTTGAGAACTGTACCCTTGCGTCGTTTCATCTATCCCAGTCGTTGTGTCCTTTCCATCATTGATTTAGCATAGCGCGATTTGGTCAACGTCTGGGTGGAATCGGGATCTAGTCGGGGAATAACTGTTCGGTCGCGGTCATACCAACCGCTCGGTCAAAAATAACATCCAAACCGCGTCCGTAACAATTGGTGTCAGGAGTGGGATTCCACAGGAGTTGCACACCGACCAGGGACGAAATTTTGAGAGCAAATTGCTAAAAGATGTGTGCAGTCTCCTGTCAATTCGGAAAACAAGAACAACGCCTTTAAGACCTCAATCTGACGGGATGGTGGAAAGATTCAACCGAACTTTAATCCAACAACTGGCACTGTTCACCGCCACCCGTCAGGATGACTGGGACGAACATCTCCCTTATTTGCTCATGGCCTACCGAACCAGCCAGCACGGGGCCACCGCATGCAGTCCAGCGTTGCTTATGTATGGGCGGGAGTTACGGGCTCCTGCCGATTTGCTATGCGGTCCCGTGCCAGACACAGTGGTTAACCCGCCGAGGGAGGGGTACGCCCGTCACCTAGAGGAAGGCATGGAGCTAGTCCATGCCTTCGCCCGCCGCCAACTCCATCTGGCGGGGGAGAAGATGAAGCGCAGGTACGACCACCGGAGCCAGGGGAGTCAGTACACTCCGGGGATGAAGATTTGGTTCTTCAATCCCCGGAGGAGGAAGGGTAGGTGCCCGAAACTCACCTCTCTCTGGCAAGGCCCGGGGGTCGTCCTGTCGCAAGTCTGTGACGTGGTAGTAAAAATCAAAATGGGGCCACGAGCCCTCCCTCGGATCGTCCACGCCGACCGGATAAGGCCTTACACCGGCGAGCAGGCGCCCCCGTGGATTGCCTCGGCTTTAGATGCCGAGGCGGGACCCAGTGCCTCTGAATAAGGGGGGCTTATTAGTGCCAGAGGACTGGGGGATTGATGAGCGATGGGCCCGGTGGGTAAGGGTGGCATCCCTGCCACCCTTCCCATGAATGGGGCAAATGCGCTATAGATTATGGGGTGTATGGCAGTGAAAACTAGCCCGGGTGGGTTAGGATATTGTGTGTAGGGATCTAGCGAAGATGACCTTAGGTGAAGTTAAGATTAGGTAGTGACAATGACACCTGTAGTGGGGACGCAGGTAGTTTAGTGTGGATGATAATGACGAGGGAGCGCAATAAAGGGATGACTGGGAAGCGCAAGTTTCAGAGGGGAGTAGTTAGATGAGATGATGCTGTGTGAGAACTGGACAGGTGTGTGGAGCAGTGTATGAGTAGTGAGTGTTGTGGATCAGCGCAAATGCGCTTGGGGGAGAGAAGGGTGCAGGCGGCACCAAGTATGAGAGCACAGGTGTGCAAGTACAGGTGTGTGGAATATATGGAGCAGAGAATGAGTGGTGTGGAGAGAGTTGGAGTAAGTGGTACGGAGTGGTGTGCGTGGTGCGAAGGTGTGGATGGGGGAAGAGTGGACCCCCATCACGGATACCCGGGGCGGGTAGTGTAAGTGTTAGGTAGAGGGTATAGGTAAATTGTGGTTGGATTTTGGCATCTGTGGTGCGGGTGGAAGAATGGTGATTGGATGGGTGCATTAGTGTTGTGGAAATGGCTGGGCGTGTAGCCTGTTAGTGTGTGTAGTTGGTTTGGGCACTCCACCACTGTGAGGATGTCGGCCAGGTGAGGCCGCAGGTGGGCTCTGGGAGCCGGTAGTTGTGGATGGGGCCCGAGGATCTGGAGGACGGACCCGGGTAGCCCAGTGCCAGAGGGCACCGAGGGGTGACAGAGCCAGGAGGGGCCTTCCCCAGTTAGTTAGGTTAGGGTGAGGAGCTAGGTAAGCTCGGGTGGCAACTGCAGTGGTGGAGGTGTGCAGGTGGGTAGACCTGCTGGGAGAGCTACACGTCGCAACCCAGAAATTGTGCAAGGGCACCGGGAGATGAATCGGGGGAGTGAGACCCCAACTTGAGAAGCACCACAGTTGGTCAATGGGAATTGGTTTTTAGAACCACATAGAGTAATGAGGGCCAATGGTTTGGCAGGAGAAAGACCCCGGGTAATGTAAAGTTGTTAAAGTCATTTAGGAAATAGTTAGGATTGATGAACCTGTCGCACCATACGCAGCCACTTACCTGAGGTGATGATGATGACTCCACACCTGTGTTCCTTTGTTCTGTGTTGCAGGAAATGAGAATTGCTGTGTGGATTTGTGAGACGCATCACGACGTGGATGAGACATTGGGGTGATTCCATCTCTCCCTCCTTAGGAGGGACTGATGATGAATTGGTGATGGCAAATTTTGATGTTGAGTTGGAGATGGCAAATGTTGATGAGAGTTGGAAATGGCAAATTTGATTGGTTAGGAGGGAGAGAAGACGAATTTGGTTTATGGGAGGAACGGGGAAGACAGTAGGGACGTTTGTTGATGTGTAAAGTAGATGTTTATGGGTAGTGTTGTGTTTTGTGGATACAGTAAGGGGTAAGGGAGGGGCAATGTAGGTTACCTGGTGGGGGGGGGGGCATACGGTAGGAACGTACCTGTCTCACCTGGTTCCCATGTGCCCCCAGTGTGCATTACCTTGAATTGCGTGCACTTTTGCGCCCTTACCACCTTACTCACTTGTCTTCTTTTGTCTCCCACCTCCGAGGATCTGGCTTTGGGGCAGAGAGAGAGGAGAGAGAGGTGCTGGCTCCGCAGTTGTGGGCCTGTACTTCCGCTGCTTGCTGCCTGGATCGATACACCATATGGACCGCAATTTTTGTGGCCGCCCACCATGGACCGCAGTTCTTTTGCGGGCAAGCACCACCCGTTGATGGACCTCTGGGTCAACGTGGCACCTATGCCATACAGGTGAACCACTTTTAGTTGGCCCCCTGACGGCCACAATTCAGAAATGGACGCGGTTGGCGCCTTTCTTTATTTCTAAAGAAGCCAGAAGGCCAAGTGCACTCCATGAAGGCAAGACCAGCGGCAGAACATCGGCCGGCTGCGACACCACCGGTGACCATGGACACTTAATTGTGCATTTTTATGAACACTTTATTGGTGCACCGGATGGTGCTGACTGTGCGTAATGGGGTGGTGCTTTTGGTGCTTGGACGGGATGCTCTGCACAGTATTAAAGGCCGTAGGGCCACAGGGCACTCGTGGGTTGGTGTATCGATGCTGGCATGCGTGCTCTCCCTATGCATAACATCTGCATGTGTTCCTCAAAGAACAGGTCCTGGATCGTAGTGTAAATATCAGTGTTGTATAAATAATGCTCCCTACCGGCTGTATGTTTAGTTTGAGGATGCTTTCCGCGATTCGGTTATCCTGTGGGTGTGTTTCTGTTAGGAGAAGGGTGCAACGTCGCAGGGGGACATATTTACTCATTTGTGAACATCTGTAAAACTGTCGCACTCAGGGTTGAGTTAATAGTAGAGGGAACTACATCTGAGTGCCACACTAAAGTAGGTAAAAATTTATCGGGTCGGGAAGCCCTGAGGTAGAGAAGGGTGCAATGTTGCGGATATGGGATTTGCATCCATCCATATCCGCTTGTAAATATTCCCCTATTTCCTCAATACTTCCCAACTATCCCCAATCCCCCATTCCCTAGTCCCATTTTCTGTAAACAACACTCTGTAGACCCGACCTCCCCCTATTTCCCCCATTAAATGTCGTTCCCAGGTTCACCGCATCTCATGTAAGACAACTATAGGACATCTTGCTAGTTATTCTTAGTCTATGTCAGTTAAGGACTCGTTTCCATTAATTCTGACCCTTCGTTGCACCAGAATGTGATTGTATGGCACCGTTAGGAAGTTTAGGACCTCCCAATACCTCCCCGCAGCTCTTCCTCACGGTTCAGCAACAACAACAACAACAGCAACGGCGGCGGCGTGCACAGGGAGTGCGCGTCCTTACTCCGGCTTGGTTGGTAGGGGGTGTTGGGAGGGCATGAGGCCTTCCCAACGAGCCGCCATCAAACATGTGCTCGACGGGGTTACCAAATAGGGGCTTCCTGTCAGCTCCTCGTCAAGGGCGGAGCCCGGTAACCCCCGCACCCAATGGAAGCGGCGGACCGGCCCCAGGGGGGCGGAGCCAACCAGCCGAGGGCGTGTCACTCCCCGCTGAGCATGCGCAGGAAGAGGGAGGTGACGTCAGATGCGCGCTGAGCTTGGAGCAAGCAAGACGTACCCTCCGAGCGCTGTGAGGCCTCCCCGCATCTCTGGACTGGACCGTGCTTTATCCTGTCCCCGAGCCAAGGTGCACCTTGTGCTATCGACTACCTGTCCCTTCCTGCCATCAATCCCTGTGTAAGTCAGCCTTGTTCCGTTTGTCTGTGGTCTGTCTGGGTTAAGATAAGACGGTATTTAAGTGCCTATCTCTTCTGTGTCTTTACCTCACTACCGTGTAATCTACCCCCTTTTCTCCACCACTGTAATTATACCCTCCTCCAGAGGTCTTGAGAACTGTACCCTTGCGTCGTTTCATCTATCCCAGTCGTTGTGTCCTTTCCATCATTGATTTAGCATAGCGCGATTTGGTCAACGTCTGGGTGGAATCGGGGTCTAGTCGGGGAATAACTGTTCGGTCGCGGTCATACCAACCGCTCGGTCAAAAATAACATCCAAACCGCGTCCGTAACAATACATACGTAATTATGTTTTACCATTGTCGAACAATAGCACTTTTTATGTTCAGACCCTCAATTTTAGGTAAGCATATTTCAATTTTAGGTGGAATAGATGACTGACGTGTTTCTTGTTGCATTGATCGTTCACACATAAAAGAGATGTGAATGTCTATTGGTTTTCGCCTTTGCTTTTATCTTGGGAGTCTGCTTTTGGAGTCGGTTGGGATAAACCAACATGAAGACCATAGAACTGTCTATGAAAGAAAAACACAGCAATTTGGAAGATGAAAGAACAGAAGAATTCAATTATAATCATAGCACAAAAATTTGGCATAGCAAATGCAACAACTTGGAATATCTTTAAAAAGAAAGAAACCACGAGTGTACTTTGACCAGATTAGAATTTGCCAAGATGTAGAGGTGAGCCAGTACAGTTCCAGAACAAAGTTTTATGAACAGATGAGACCAAGATAAACCTTTACCAAAGTAATGAAAGGCAAAAGTGTGGAGAATGGAAGGAACTACATGTGACCCAAAGCATGCTACCTCATCTGTGAAACATAGTGGAGGTAGTATCAAGGCTTGGGTTTGCACGGAGGCCTCTGGAACCTGCTCACTCATCTTTATTAGCCCCCGTTGGAATTAGTCCGTACGTCCGCATGCGTGTGTGTGCCCATTCACAACATGCAAGACATGGACAATGGACATGTATGGAACGATTTTGTTCATGCTTGGGAAAAAGACAAAACATGGTGGTATACAAATGCATATCATTTTGTTTCGCGATGCGATCAAAGGTGGCCGACTGACGGCCATTTTTGTGGAAAAAAACCCAATGTTGAACTCATCCTCAACCATCTCGCATACATGCATTGACCGATCTTCAAACTTGGCAATCAGATTAATTAATGATGCCTGACATATGCACGTCATTTCTTTTCTATATCAGCTCCAAGATGGCCGACCTGGCCCATTTTGTTACCTAAATGTGTTCCCAACCATTTATCAGACATGTATGGACCGATATGGTTCAAACTTAGCACAAAGACAATACATGAGAGTATACATATGCAGAAGATTGTCTTGTAATCCGACCAAATATGGCCGAATTGCAGCCTTTAACTCCATACAGCAAAATTACTAAAACCACGGAGTCTATCACGAGGACTTCTCATTTTATTTAAAAACATTAAAAATACAATACTTAATTCAGTGTTATAAAGTGGACATCATATGTTACGTGTGTCCGATGCCTATCTATTAATTACGTACGTCTATTAATTATGCACTATCACAATGTACCCAGATCCCTGGTGTTGGGCTAGCGGCTAGGGTGCCGGCTTAGGATCCTAGGATCCTGGGTTCGAATCCCGGTCAATCGCTGAATTAACGCCAGGGGGGTTGACTCAGCCTGTCATCCTTCCGAGGTCGGCAAATTGAGTACCAGCTCACTGGTAATTCCCTGCTTGTCGTTAAAGGCGGCAAAAAGGGTTGGCGTCAGGAAGGGCATCCGGCCGTAAAACATTGCTTCAAAAAGGGGACCGAAAAACAACAACAACCACAATTCCCGAAAAAGGCCAACCCCTGCTTGCGGGGAAAAATGGCCTCTAAAGGTGTTTTTTTTTTTGTTTTTTTTTACAATGTACCTTTTGACCCTTTGGACTACTAAGACCGATTAGACCATTGAATAACCTTTATGTCTCTCAAGACCCTTAAAACAAGACCCCAAACAACCCTGAAGACCCTTAAATACGACAAAGAACCAGAGGACCTTGAGGACTCAAAAGACCCAAAAGACCCTGAAGACTCAAAACACCCCAATGACCCAAAAGACCCTGAGGACCCAAACAACCCCTCATTTAAAAAATATATATTTAAAATACAACACTGAATTCAGTTTAATAAAGAGGACATCATGTGACACGCATGTCCAATCAAAGCTGGGTTGTATCAAAACGGGAAGGCGGAGGAAACGGTCATCACTGCCAGCAGTTATAAAGTGGCAGTTATAGTTGTCGTTATTATACTTTTACTGCCATGTGACTATTGCGTGGGTTTCTCATAAAATGTCATGAGAATAGCAGAACCTGGCCTAACAATGTTGCAATGCTATTTTGC
This sequence comes from Myxine glutinosa, assembly GCF_964187855.1. Lineage (NCBI taxonomy): Eukaryota > Metazoa > Chordata > Myxini > Myxiniformes > Myxinidae > Myxine > Myxine glutinosa. The sequence continues at coordinate 171,917,539 of NC_136266.1, read as the reverse complement.
TCTATGTTGCAAAGGCACTTTTCCTGTACAGAAGAACCACAGAAGCTACAAGTCTGTCAAATGCGATAATCGAAAGGAAGTGAACATTTACACCAAAGTTTTCCTTAAGACAAGCAGCACTTGCTTTGATTGTGCATACTCGCTCTGACATTTAGCCTCTCATTTTGCCGTAGATAACTATGCTAATTCTCAAGTTTTTCCTGCTGCTTATTTTGTTGCTGCAAGAGAAGCAATGCTCTGCTACCTCGGACATCTCGACAACGGAGTTCAAGCATGTTGCACAGCTTCATGATAAATACAGACTCCAATGGAACTTCAACTCCACACACATCATTTTCAGAGCACAAGCTCAGACGCAAGGTTACATGTCGTTTGGGTTGTCCATCAAGGGAGGAATGTACGATTCTGACATTTTCGTGTGTACGCACAGAAATACTTGCACGGTAAGTGTTTATCTGTTCCATGATGAGTTTTCTTTTGAGAAAACGTCACTGAATTTTGTCTGCAGCATTCCTATATTATTGAACATTAACGATTTCACATCGACCATGACAAGTTTTACTGCTTCTGATTCGCTGTTGTACAATAGGATACTTTACATTTGTGTATGTTATATTACCTCCAGCACCCTAACCGCTAAGCCAACACCAGGCTATACACCAAACACGATATATATCACGATATTTCAAAAAGTTATGGACAAGTTATAACAAGACTTTGTGGACAAGCCGATTAGGTTTTGGTTCAGGTCCAGATGTAAATATTGCCTATCAATGGGATACAAAGCGTAGACTGTTCAGCCTGGAGAGGTATGCACTATGCACTCTACCGAGTGTCGTTCTCGTTTGGTGTTGTATTAAACAATTACATTTAGAGGCCATTTCCCCCGCAGAGCAGGGGTTGGACTTTTTCGGGCACCGTGGTCCCCTTTTTGAAGCAATGTTTTATGGCCGGATGCCCTTCCTGCCACCAACCCCGTTAGTCGCCTCTCGCGATACACAGGGAATTACCAGTGAACTGGTACTCAATTTGCCGACCTTGGAAGCATGACAGGCTGAGTCAACCCTCCTGGCGTTAATTCAGCGATCAACCGGAATTCGAACCCAGGATCCCAGGACCCCAAGCCGGCACCCTAACCGCTAAGCCAACACCAGGCTGTTGTATTAAACAATATAGTATGACAACTATTACTTCCACAACTACAACAAATACAGATACGTGCCATACTGATCCCGACTTTGCTCATGAATTTTTTTTCCAATGTCTAGCTTCACGCTCATGTTTTCTTTCTGGAATATTTCCATTTTAATTTGGTTAACTAAACGGAGTTGTTGCAGTGGCTTTCATTTTGAATATCGGTATTTTTTGCAATTCATGCCTCGTCTCTGTCGGCAAATTCTGAACCAGTTTAGGCCAGATCTATGTTGATCATCATCAGATTGTTTTTCAATCCAAAGTTAGGTTATCACTGTGACGCAGCATTTTAAAGTAGATCGGCACTCGGTAGAGCGCACGTCTCCGCCACGCTAAACAGTTTACGTTTTGGAGGCCACTCAGGCCAAATCTGCATCCGCATTTTAACCAAAATCTCATCAACTTCTTCTCTTCACCTACCCAACTCGTCCAGCAAGTTTTATCATAACCCGTCCACAACTTTTTGAAATATTGTGCTAAATATCGTTTTTCCCCCTATCTCTCAATGATGAAGAATATAATCACTTAAAAATTCTAGTACAGGGGTGCAGATCCAGATCTTCACCAAAATGTCATAGATTCGTCCTTGTCACACACCCAATCTGTCCACCAAGTTTCGTTTGAATCCGTCCATAACCACAGATAGACAAACAGAGGTGAATGAATGATCTCCGTACACCTTCGGTGGCGGAGGTGAATATTTTGTAAATACACATGAATGAGCAGAACAATATAGCGCAGATAATTTCCCATTGAGAAGGAAAGCAAAGAGAAGTTGATAGACGACCGATGTCAAAAATATATCATCAGTGGACCTCATGTTCCCTCCTCAGACAGGATATTGCTTCATGGAGTTAGAGGGGGTGTTCTGCCAGCTGGTCCATTCGATAGCATTTAGATGTGAACTTTAAGGATCTCACGGTATGGTACATTCAAAACAGATACCTTAGTCAAAGTTTCAATTCTTGTCGTAATCTATAAAAACACAATTCAGAATTTTTTCAGGATTACAAAAACAATAGGTTATATTGTATCAATTCCTGGGTGGATTATACCAGCCTCAAAACCCAAAAAAAAGTCATCTTTCCTTCATGCTTTTAATAACCCATATTTTTGTCCAGGTCATGATGTCTGTCTTCATCTGCGATCATTGGGAATCCAAACGATAAATCCGGTCTGTCGAGAATGTCAGCTCACAATCGTTAACTCTTGTCTACTACACACCATATGTGTACTGCCACACCCACATGCATCCCACTGTCCCCATCGAGCATTCCACAACCACGCCGCATGCCCCACTGCCCCCTGAGGGGAGCGGGAAGGGGGGAGGGATGGGCGACACGAAGGTAGTGGTAGGATGAGGAAAGCATGCACATTGCACACCAACCACACATTCACCTTTTGATGAAAACCTCAAAAAGACATCACAATAACTGCATATGCATACAAACACCCATCCATATGCAAACTACCTACAAGTCCTGCCTATATACCTATACCCCTCTATCTCCAATGCTTCTAGGTACCCATCTAATTCCAGTTTATACCTGCCCATCATTACTGTTGCCACTACCTGCCCAGAGAGATCATTACATTTGTTAATTACTCTCGAGGGAAAGATCCCTGCCTTCTTGCTTTCCTCACTCTCCTCATGTATTTTCAGGCTATGGCCACTGGTCCTATCTCTGCCTATTATGCCGAAATATTATTCTGCACTTTTCTTGTCCACATCCTTCATTTTCTAAAACATCTCGATGAAATCCCCTCGTGAGCACTTCCTTTCTAATGTATAAAGTCCTCTTTCTTCATCCGCTCCTCATAGCCCAGTCCTGCCCAGTATATACATTATAGCCTGAGAATTGATCTACTAAACCTACACTGAACCCTCTCTATGGCAGCTATGCCCATCCTTAGATGAGGCAGCTATGCCTATCCTTAGCTATGCCCATCAGTTTCATTTTGGAGAAGCTTCTCTCACATACTGCAATTTTCTATGGTCGCTTCATAAGGGGATGAGAAAGAGGGTTTCAGCTCTAATTTCTTGCTGCTGCTTAAACACATTATTTACCTTTTCTAGAATTAAAAACATTTTTTTTAGATGTTTCTCCATTGTGACATCATGAGATGTTATTATTGACTGATCCTGAGCTCTACATCACAGGATATGATGCCAGCAGCTCCATCTAAAGTCATCGTGTTTATGGCATTAAACTGCCATTGCAGACATCCTGTTATTATTGTTTCGTATGCAGCCTGCTCCGCAGGTTGGTCGAAGCGATGAAGAGAAGGACAAGTTCTGGTGTGCGATAGAGAAGCTGATGGAAAACGTGAAAGATGAGGAAGTTGTTGTGGTGGGAGGAGACCAGAATGGACATGTGGGAAGGAGTATGGATGGTTTTGAGGGAGTTCATGGGGGTTACGGATATGGTGTGAGAAATGGAGAAGGTGAAAGGATTTTGGAGTTTGCTGATGGAGCTGATTTGTTGATTTGTAATACTCAGTTCCAGAAAGAGGATAATAAGCTTGTTACATACACGTCAGGTGGGTCGACGACAACCGTTGACTACCTGATGGTGCGTAGGCGAGAAAGGGGGCACCTCCGTTACACAAAGGTGATCCCGGGGGAGGAGCCTGTTTCACAGCACCACTTGGTTGTCTGCGACATAAGGGTGAAAGGTGCGAGGAGAGCTCGGCGGGTGAAGTACCAACCGAGAATGAAGGTGTGGAGGTTGAAAGAGGTGACAGTAAGGGAGGCATTAAAAGAGAGGCTGAGTAGGGTCGAGGATGATGTGGTTGAGCTTGAAAGTGGTTGGATGTCAATGAAAGCTTGTCTGTTGGGAGCCGTTAGTGAGGTATGTGGATGGACAAAAGGACCACCGAGGCACTCGGAAACATGGTGGTGGGATGATGAAGTTGGAAAGAGGATTGACGAGAAGAGGAAGAAGTTCAAGGAGTGGCAGAAGGCGAAGGGTACGGGAGCAGAAACAGCAGAGCATGAAAGTTATAAGGCAGCCAAGAAGGCTGCAAAGAAAGAGAACGCTTGGCGCAGGAGGCATGAAGGAAAATGTTCGGAGAACGCTTGGATTCGGAAGAGGGTCAGAAAGCAGTATTCAGGATTGCAAAGCACGTAGCGAAAGAGAGGTGTGATGTGATGGGGGTGAGTTGCTTTAAGGATGAAGTGGGACAAATCGTTGTCGACCCAGATGGAATTAAAGGAAGATGGAAAAGCTATATGGAAATGCTGTTGAATACAGAGAATGAATGGGATGGCAACATAGAGAGTAACCCAGTTTTAGGACCGGCAGAGAAGATAACTGAGAAGGAAGTTGAGGAAGCGATAAAAGCAATGAAGAGTGGAAAAGCGGGAGGGCCGACGGGAGTTGTGGGAGATATGTTGAAGGCAGCAGGAAGTTGGAGTGTGAACAGAATGACAGAGATCTGTAATCTGGTGGTGAAAGAAGGCCGCATTCCAGTGGATTGGGAACTGAGTACCCTCGTCCCTCTATACAAGGGGAAAGGTGACCCTCTGGAGCTAACCACGAGTGTGGCTCGTACCGAGCGATAAAGTTATTGGAGCATGGAATGAAGGTATTGGAAAGGGTGTTGGAGAGGTGGATAAGGAAGAAAGTGAAGATCGACGAAATGCAGTTTGGATTTATGCCAGGAAGAGGAACGACAGATGCGCTTTTCATTGTGAGGCAGTTGCAGGAGAAGTACATGGAGAAGAGGAAGAAGTTGTTCCTTGGGTTTGTTGATCTGGAGAAAGCATTCGATAGGGTTCCACGCAAAGTATTGACATGGGCATTGAGGAAGTTAGGAGTGGAGGAATGGTTGATCAGAGTAGTGATGGCAATGTACAAAAGAGCGTGCACAGCTGTAAGGACGAAGGACGGGAACAGTGGTGAGGTTGAGGTGAAGGTGGGAGTGCCTCAGGGGTCGGTACTAAGTCCACTACTATTTGTAGCTGTGATGGAGGTGCTGGCTCAGAACGTAAAGGAGGGTTTACCGTGGGAGTTGTTGAATGCAGATGATCTGGTGTTGATTGCGGAAAGTATGGATGGACTGAAGGAAAAGATGAACAAGTGGAAGGAATGTATGGAGACCACAGGTCTGAAGGTGAATATCGGAAAGACGAAGGTGATGGCAAGTGGTAAAGCATGTGGTGAGGTGGAAAGAACTGGGAAGTGGCCATGTGCTGTGTGCAGGAAGGGTGTCGGAGTGAACTCCATTCAATGTACAATGTGCGCTGAGTGGGTTCATCAAAAATGTAGTGGTCTGAGAGGGTCATTTACCAGTGTGGCAGCTACATTCAAATGTAAGGTGTGCATAGAGGGAGCTGCAGATGGAGGAAATGTTGAGTTGGATCTTGGAGATGGCGTGAAGCTGGAAGGTGTGAAAACATTTTGCTACCTCGGAGACATGCTGAATGGAGAAGGTGGATCAGACTCGGCAACGGTTGCTCGAGTGAGATGTGCATGGAAGAAGTTTCGGGAACTGAGTGGCGTGCTGATGAGGAGGAGAGTGTCGCTGAAGCTGAAGGGAAAGGTGTATGCTGCATGTGTGAGAAGTGTTATGATTTATGGGAGCGAGACATGGGTAATGAAAGTAGAGGAGCAACGAAGGCTGGAAAGGGTGGAAATGCGAATGGTTCGATGGATGTGCGGAGTATCGTTGAGAGAGAGGAAGACAAATGATGAATTGCGAAAGATGATGGGAATATTGCCTGTGATTGATGCTGTGAAGAGGAACAGGTTGAGATGGTTTGGTCATGTGTTGAGGAAGGATGAAAGAGACTGGTTGAGAAGAGTGATGGAAGTTAATGTAGAAGGAAGTAGAGGACGGGGAAGACCGAGAAAGACTTGGCTAAAGATGGTGGAAGAAGAAATGCGGGCAAGGGGGTTAACAAGGAGAGATGCAGAAAATAGGGCAAAATGGAGAAGATTGTCATGGGGACCGCAAGGCTAACCCCCGCTCTAGCAGGGAAAATGGCCTTAAAATGCATGTTGTTGTTGTGGTGTTGTTGTATGCAGCCTGTGCCTGCTGGTTTGCATTATTTTTCTGGAAGCACGTTTGTGCTGCTGATGCAATGCCCCAATTACCAGTGAGCTGGTACTCAATTTGCTAACCTCGGAAGGATGACAGGCTGAGTCAACCCCCCTGGCGTTAATTCAACGATCGACCAGGATTCAAACTCAGGATCCGAGGATCCCAAGCCGGCACCCTAACCGCTAATCCAACACGAGGCTGCAGACATCCTTATTTTGCGATTATAAAAGTCATGTAACCTCTGAATTTGTCTGAAGTCTTTTGTCGAACATCCATATTTAACAATATGATTTTGATTTTTCTTGCTGAGCTTCTGAATAATTTTCTCGTTTATTGCTCTGTTCGAGAAAAAGGCAGCCCTGCTTAACTTCCATCTGAAATGTTCTACCTGTGAAGTAAATTTGTGTTTTTCTCTTATATTTAGGATCGTTATTCAATGGAAACTGCTATGCCAAAAGTTGATGATTCCCAAGATTATCATTTGTTCAACGATTCGACAAATGGAACTCATAGAACAATAATCTTTGGAAGGAAATTACAAACTGGAGACAACAAAGATCTTGACATAACAGTAAGTATGAGAAGAAAACTTGCTTGCATTTTTTGAATCAACTTATGTTGAGTTGAGCATGCACCTTTCCAAGTATTACCCAATTTGTTGTACGAAAGACTTGATATGTACACCATATGGCATAATATTAACCAGTATATACGATGATGCAACATGTCATCAAATCTTTTCCAAATTTGGAGATGTTACAATCCATCACAACAGATCCAGGTGCGCTTGGGCAATCGTTAATTGTACTAATGGTAGAGTTAACCTGCCAGCGATCAGTAGCTGGAGAAGTCTTTTAAACTTTGCCAACATATGCAGCCTGTTTTTTATGGAACAAAAGTTGTGCATAGCCCAAAGATACATGATCTCTACAACAAGTTGGCCAGGACATGATCATCATTGTTTATAAATGGGAATTACTTCTTTTTAGCTGCGACGAGCAGCTCTATGAGAGGACCGCATTGTTGTTGTTGTTGTTGGGGTGCCTTTTTGAATAGCGCATGCGCATACACTCGGACGTGCGTTGGTATGAGGTAAGAACGGCTGGTCGAATTTGGTAGCGCATATTGCAACGGATATCCTCATGATTCTACATGTCGCACCTGGTGACCACACTGTGGTCATTTTTCTCTTGTTTTTTGGAAAATTACTAACATTTGACATTTCTATTAGTGACTATACTGTATTTCTATTTGAAAAATGTTACAATCCAATATAACAATCTTTATACAACCAATAAGTAGAACGAGCAACGAAAGAATGCAAACCCTCACCTGAACTTGTGGCTTTATAGTATATATTTTACAGACGTACTCACATTCTAATTGTACATACTTTATAGACGTACTCACATTCTAATTGTATATACTTTATAGACGGAATCACATTCTAATTGTACATACTTTATAGACGTACTCACATTCTAATTGTACATACTTTATAGACGTACTCACATTATAATTGTACATACTTTAAAGACGTACTCCCATTCTAATTGTACATACTTTAAAGATGTACTCACATTCTAATTGTACATACTTTATAGACGTACTCACATTCTAATTGTACATACTTTAAAGATGTACTCACATTCTAATTGTACATACTTTATAGACATACTCACATTCTAATTGTACATACTTTAAAGACATACTCACATTCTAATTGTACATGCTTTATAGATGTACTCACATTCTAATTGTACATACTTTATAGACGTACTCACATTCTAATTGTACATACTTTAAAGATGTACTCACATTCTAATTGTACATACTTTAAAGACGTACTCACATTCTAATTGTACATGCTTTGATTAGAAATTAGAAATTGGAAAAATTAGAAATTAAAAAAAAAAAATTAAAAATTAAAAGCTGAAATGTCACGAGTCAATAAGTATTCAACTCCTTTCCTATGACTCTCCAATTTGAGCTCAGGTGCATCCAATTTCCTTTGATCATCATTGAGATGCCTCGACAACTTGATTGGAGTCCATCTGTGGCAAGTCAGTTGATTGGACATGATTTAGAAAGACACACACCTTTCAATAAAAGGCCCCACAGTTGATAGTGCAGGTCAGAGCAGAAACTCTACCATGAAGTCCAAGGAACTGTCCGTATAACTCTGAGATAGAATTGTGAGAAGGCGTAGATCTGGGGAAGGGGAAGAAAAAAATTTTCTAGCATCTTCAAAGTTCCCAAGACTTGGCAGAGACTGTGAGACTTGTAAGGATAGAGAGAAAAATGAATGGAGCCAAATACAAAGAAATCCTTGAGGAGCACCTGCTTCAGAGTGGAAGAGACCTTAGACTGCAACAAAGATTTACATTCCAACACCACAATGACCCCAAGCATACAGCCAAAGCAACAGCAGAATGGCTTCAGAACAAGAACATGAAAGTCCTTGAGTGGCCCCGCCAAAGCCCAGACTTGAATCCCATTGAGAATCTGTGGAAAGACTTGCAGATTCAACCCCAACTTTACAGAAATTGAGCAAATCTGCAAGGATGAATGGGAGAAACTCCTCAAATCCAGATGTGCAAAGCTGATACAGACATACCACAGAAGACTCGATGCTGTAATCACTGCCCAAGGCGCTTCTGCAAAGTATTGACTCAGGGGGTTGAATACTTATGTAAATTAGATATTTCTGCATTTCATTTTTATTTTGTAAAAATGTCTTTTTTTAAATTCCACTTTGACATTATGGGGTATTATGTGTAGATCAGTTACAAATAAATCTCAATTCAATCCATTTAAAATTCAGACTGCAACACAACAAAATGTGAAAAAAGCAAGGGGTGTGAATACTTTCTGAAGGCACTGTATGTACACATGATGATGATGATGATGATGATGATGATGATGATGATGATCATGATGATCATGATGAATATGATGATGACCACTCCTTTTTGCATCGTGATGTTGCATAAGGCTGCCGAAGCAGTTATATATATATATATATATATAATCGTTAGATTAAATAAGACACGGACGTAGCTTCAGGACGTCGATCTTTAATTGTCGACAAGCTTTCGACCAACAAAGGTCTTCTTCTGAGTCTACAAAAACATCAGGCATGTATATCAGTCAAGTATGTATGGTGATATGTGTGTGAGATGTGTGATGTGTGTAGAAAATGCATACAGAAGGAAGAGCCACGCCAAAGTTCACTCACCAGCCCCAAGTTCAACGGAAGTGACCGTTTGCGTTACGGTCACTTCCGTTAGGGTGCACGTGCATATACAAATATAGAGATATACATACATAAACACACAAGCATATTGTTACAGACACGACTTTGATGTTAAGGTGGGCCGAGCGGAATGGCCGTCGTGTCCGCACAAATTACCCGATTGTACTCGAACGTCGACGAAGCCGCGCTACGCTGGCTCAATAGGAAAGAGAAGACACCCGGCTGGGTTATAATGACACAATACGACACCAGGGGTTCAGTTCTCAAGACCTCCGGAGGAGGTTATATTAAGGCGGAAGGTTAGATTACAACTACAAGAGGTACATCATAGGAAGACAGGCACTTAGACACAACCTTATATTATTCCCGACAGACCACAGAGAAACAGGACAAAAACTGACTCACACGGGGATTGATGACAAGGAAAGCGGGTATTCGATGGCCAGCACAAGGTGCACCTTGTGCTCAGGGACAGGATGGCGCGGCCCAACAGATGCAGGAGGTCTCTCAGCGCTCGAGGTGGCGTCTTGTCGTCTCAAGCTGGGGGCGCATCTGACGTCACGTCCGGCAAGCGGCTGCGTATATCCGGCGGGGAGTGACACGCCCTCGGCTCGTTAGCTCCGCCTCGTGGAATCGGCACGTTGCTTCTCATTGGGTGCGTGCGGGGGGGTTACTGGCTCCGCCCCCGACGAGGAGCTGACAGCCAGCCCCTTCGGGGTAACCCCGTGGAGCGCATGGTCTGGAGCTAATCGAGCCGGTGTGAGGACGCATCCTCCCCCGCTCCGCCGCCATCCCCTCTGTTGTTGTTGTAATTGTTGTTGTAGTTGTTGTTGTTGTTATTGTTGTTGTTTGGGGAAGAAGATGGGAGGAGGTATGGGAAAGGTCCTAAACTCACTACTGATGCCATATAATCACATTCTGGTGCAACGAAGAGTCATAATTAATGGAAACGAGGCCTTAACTGACATAGATTAAGAATAACTAGGAAGATGTCCGAAAGTTGTCTACGTGTGGTGCGGTGGACCTGGGCACGACATTTAATGGGGGAATAAGGGGAAGGTCGGCTCTACTGATTGTTATTTACATGCAATGGGACTAGGGAATGGGGGACTGGGGAAAGTTGGGGAGTATTGGAGAAAATAGGGGAATATTTACAAGCGGATATGGAGGCCAAATTCCATATTCGCAACATTGCACCCTTCTCTACCCTCGGGGCGTCCCGACCCGATAAATTTTTACCTACTTTAGTGTGGCACGCAATGTAGTTCCCTCTACTATTAACTCTACCCTGAGTGCGACAGTTTTACAGATATTCACAAATGAGTAAATATGTCCCCCTGCGACGTTGCACCCTTCTCCTCACAGAAACACACCCACAGGATAACCGAATCCGGAAAGAATTCGCAAACTACACATACAGCCGGTAGGGAGCATTATTTACAAGATTACGCTGATATCTACACTACGATCCAGGACCTGTCTTTGGAGGAACACATGCAGATGTTATGCATAGAGAGAGCGCGCTTGCCAACATCGATACACCAACCCACGAGTGCTCTGTGGCCGACGGCCTTTAATAACGTGCAGAGCACCCTTTCCGAGCATCAACAGCACCACCCCACCACCAATCGGTGCAGTCACCATTGTTCAATGATTAAAAATAAATGCGACAACCCCTAACCCTGCAGGTGTCTCTTGCTCTTCTTGTGGTGCACTTGGTGTTAATTAACAGTGGTTCACCTTTATGGCATAGGTGCCACGTTGACCCATAGGTCCTTCCACGGGTGGTGCTTGGCCGCAAAAGAGCTGCGGTCCATTGTGGGTGGCCACAAACATTGCGGTCCATATGGTGTATCGATCCAGGCAGCCAACAGCGAAAGTGCAGGCCCACAACTGCGTAGCCAGCACCTCTCTCTCCTCTCTCTCTACCCCAAAGCCAGATCCTCGGAGGTGGGAGACAAAAGAAGAAACAAGTGAGTAAGGTGGTAAGGGCGCAAAAGTGCACGCAATACAAGATGATGCACACTGGGGGCACATGGGAACCAGGTGAGACAGGTACGTTCCTATCGTACGCCCCCCCCCCACCAGGTAACCTACATGGCCCCTCCCTTACCCCTTACTGTATCCACAAAACACAACACTACCCATAAACATCTACTTTACAAATCGACAAACATCCCTACTGTCTTCCCCGTTCCTCCCATAAACCAAATTCGTCTTCTCTCCCTCCTAACCAATCAAATTTGCCATTTTCAACTCTCATCAAAATTTGCCATTTTCAACTCAACATCAAAATTTGCCATTACCAATTCATCATCAGTCCCTCCTAGGGAGGGAGAGATGGAATCACCCCAATGTCTCATCCACGTCGTGATGCGTCTCACAAATCCACAGCAATTTCATTTCCTGCACAAAACAAAGAAAACACAGGTGTGGAGTCATCATCATCACCACAGGCAAGTGGCTGCGTATGGTGCGACAGGTTCATCAATCCTAACTATCTCCTAAATGACTTTAACAACTTTACACTACCCGGGGTCTTTCTCCGGCCAAACCATTGGCCCTCTTACGCTATGGGTTCTAAAAACCAATTCCCATTGGCCAAACTGTGGTGCTCTTCAATTTGGGGTCTCACTCCCCCGATTCATCTCCCGGTGCCCTCGTACAATTTCTGGGCTGCGACGTGTACCTCTCCCAGTGGGTCTACCCACCTGCACACCTCCACCACTGCAGTTGCCTCCGAGCTTACCTGCTCCTTACCCTAACCTAACTACCAGGGGAAGGCCCTCTGGCTCTCTCCCCACTCCGTGCCCTCTCTGGCACTGGGCTGCCCGATCCACACCCGGGATCCTCAGGCACCCACTCACAACTACCGGCTCCCAGAGCCCACCTGCGGCCTCACCTGGCCGACATCCTCACAGTGGTGGAGTGCCCAACCAACTACACACACTAACAGGCTACACGCCCAGCCATTTCCACAACACTAATGCACCCATTCACAACACCATTCTGCAACCGCACCACAAATGCCAATATCCAACCACAATTTACCTGCACCCTCTACCTAACACTTACACTACCCGCCCCGGGTGCTCGTGAAAGGGGTCCACTCTTCCCCCATCCACACCTTCGCACCATGCACACCACTCCGTACCACTTACTCCAACTCTCTCCACACACCTGTACCTGCACACCTGTGCTCTCACACCTGGTGCCACCTGCACCCTTCTCTCCCCAAGCGCATTCGCGCTGATCCACACACTCACTACTCATACACTGCTCCACACACCTGTCCAGTTGCACACCTGTGCAATCACACCTGTTCAATTCTCACACACACGGCATCATCTCAGCTAACTACTCCCTTCTGAAACTTGCGCTTCCCAGTCGTCCCTTGAACTATTGCGCTCCCTCGTCATTATAATCCACACTAATCTACCTGCGTCCCCACTACAGGTATCAGTCACTAACTAATCTTAACGTTACCTAATGTCAATCTTCGCTAGATCCCTACACACCATATCCTAACCCACCCGGGCTAGTTTTCACTGCCATACACCCCATAATCTAGTGCTCCTTTGCCCCCCGCATGGGAAGGATGGTGGATTTGCCATCCCACCACATCGGGGGTCTCTCACTACCAATTTTGCACATCAAATTTCAACAAATCAAAAATTTGCCAATCACTAATCATCTGCCAATCACTACTGCCAATCCCTTGCCAATCATCAAATTTTGTTTTTCTCTAATTTTGGGGCCAAAACACTAACCTCATCACCCAGTCTACTCACTACTGCCTCTCGGTGCGCCAATTCCTGTCCAAAGCCCGGCTTCGTAAAGCCAAGCAATGGATGCTGGTTGTTTTGTGCCAGCGGCTGGATGCGTCCGGCACTCGGTGCAGGGATGGGGGCTTACCCGTGCCGAGATCCCACGCACCATCTCGGCACGGAGCCATCCAATGTCCCGCTCTCGACCTGCCGGCACGTCTCACCAAAAAGTGGTCGCCATGACGACCCTTTCTATCGGGCTGCCCGCTCCGCCTAGTGGAGCACGGACGCGGCCGTTCAAAGCGAGGCCCAGCACGCACCGAGGGCCCGATTCGGCTATAAGTCGTTCTAAACTCTACCCCGTTTAATGTCGATGCTTCACCTGCATGCTTACATCCCGAAGCCCGTTCCTTGCTCACACATCCAGCCGTGCCCATGCTCCTCGTACCTTTCCTTACACACCCAGGTACACCCATTCCACTCACAGCCTTGGTCACACACCTGACCACCGAACACTTTGGCACACATTCGTTGCTCGCACACCTCACCAATACACCGCTTCGCGCCCCCTCCGCGGTCACCTCCTCTGTGACAATCACAGGTGTGCCCTCATTCGCACACCCAATCACGTGCCTCACCACCAACTCCAGCGTGCATTCCCACTCACGCTCTACCATTCCAGGTGTGCATCCTTCCATCCCAGGTGTACATCCTCGCTCACCTGTCACAACTAACTCACGCTCCATGTCACTCTCACTACTCTCACCTCCATTCTTGACAGCGCACTCACCCTTACTCTTGACAGCGCACTCTTTCCTCATGCACCTGTCCGTCACACACCTTTCTCGCGCACACTCCTGCGCACACTCTCCCATCACACCCTCTGTAACACTCACCACACCGCGCTCCCATGTGCTCCCTCGCACACACGCTACGACCGACTCACTCTCGCCAGCACCCTCACTACTCCTTGGCACGCACTTTTTTCTCACACACCCCAGAGTCGGACTTTCTCGCACACCTCCTCTTTCGCACACCAGACCTGTCGCACACTTCACCAATGGCCTCTCACGAACACCCGGGTCTATCTCGACCCCCAAGCTTCTTAAATCCCCTGGCGCATCATACGCACGACCATATTGGTCACCACTTACACCGGGTCCTCTTCCTCTTCGCTTCTCCTCCATCACCTGCGAATCCCTCATCCGGTTAATGAGCACATCATCACGATCCAAACACAGACTTTGGACCAATTCTTTTATCTCCTCTTTGATCTCTTTCTTATCCCCTCTCCGTCGCTTCTTAATTTCGCTCATCCCTTCTTCCACTTCTTCTAATTTGTGCTTCACCTCTTTTATTCCCCGGTACGTCTCCTCAAGCTCATCCTCTAAGGCTACCTTGACCGTTTCCAGGTGCGTCCTCACCTGCCGGTCCTTCGTCTCCATTACCTCTATCACCTCGTCCAACCTCGTTGTCAGTCCCTCACGTACCATCTGACATTCCCTCTTTGTCGCTATTAAGTCGTTTTTTATGTCGTTTTGTGTCGCTTTTAAACCTCCTAATACCGCAGTGTTCCTTTGAACCTGCTCCACTAACTCCGTCTGTCCCACCGTCAGCTGCTCCACCTCCTGCGTCAGGTCCTCTATGCCCCCTTGTAACTTTACAGTCCCCTTTCTCACCTCCTTTTCCATGTGCTCCTCACAGTGCCTCACCTCCTCGCGCACTCCTCCGACCTCCTCACTCACTCCTCTTCTGATCTCCTCTCCCATCACTTGCATCTCCTGCCCAGATGCCACCCTCATCTGCTCCATTTCCTCCCTGTGAGCATCCAGTTTGGTTTCTACCCCCATTCTGACCCCCTCTATCTGCTGCCCCATTTGGTTAACTTCCCTTTCCGCTTGGTCCCTCATGTCCCTCAATTTGCCTTCCATGGTGTTTTCTAACCCCTCTAACCCTTTTTGCATCCCTTCCATTTGATTCTCTTGAGCGGCCATTCTGTTTTCTACCCCCGTTAACCCCTCCTGTATTTCCCCTAATCTATCGTCTAATTTCCCAAATTTCATGTCTAATCCCTTAAAATTATTGTCTAATCCCTTAAAATTATTGTCTAATCCCTCACTGGTACCCCTCGCTTCGTCCCTCATTACCCCCATTTCGTTTCCCATTACCCCCATTTGGTTTCCCATTACCCCCAATTGGCCCTCCAATCGCTCACTCTGAGCCCTCATTTGCTCACTCTGAGCCCTCATTTCCTCCCTATTCTGGGCCATAAGGGCCTTCATTTGTATGAAAAACAAGTTCAAATCCACCGGTGGCGCCACTACGGTCGCGGGCGTGGACGCCGTGGCCACCTCGTGCATGACAACGCTATTTTGCGAACCTGCCGCCCTCACTGCTTCGCTCTCCTCCTGTCCCTCATTTTGGTCCTGGATCGA
This sequence comes from Myxine glutinosa, assembly GCF_964187855.1. NCBI lineage: Eukaryota > Metazoa > Chordata > Myxini > Myxiniformes > Myxinidae > Myxine > Myxine glutinosa. The sequence continues at coordinate 171,901,841 of NC_136266.1, read as the reverse complement.
CCCTACCTCACTCTCCTTTACCGGACCCCAGCCGTCTTGATCCGCCATAGCGCGACTTGCAAAATTCGAGTTTCGTAAAACAAAACAAATTTCGGCCGCTCCAAATTTTGACCAAATTTTTTTTTTTTTCCTCTATTCGTTTTTTTTTTCAAAATTTGGTCGGGCCTCGAATCCCACTCCTGACACCAATTGTTACAGACACGACTTTGATGTTAAGGTGGGCCGAGCGGAATGGCCGTCGTGTCCGCACAAATTACCCGATTGTACTCGAACGTCGACGAAGCCGCGCTACGCTGGCTCAATAGGAAAGAGAAGACACCCGGCTGGGTTATAATGACACAATACGACACCAGGGGTTCAGTTCTCAAGACCTCCGGAGGAGGTTATATTAAGGCGGAAGGTTAGATTACAACTACAAGAGGTACATCATAGGAAGACAGGCACTTAGACACAACCTTATATTATTCCCGACAGACCACAGAGAAACAGGACAAAAACTGACTCACACGGGGATTGATGACAAGGAAAGCGGGTATTCGATGGCCAGCACAAGGTGCACCTTGTGCTCAGGGACAGGATGGCGCGGCCCAACAGATGCAGGAGGTCTCTCAGCGCTCGAGGTGGCGTCTTGTCGTCTCAAGCTGGGGGCGCATCTGACGTCACGTCCGGCAAGCGGCTGCGTATATCCGGCGGGGAGTGACACGCCCTCGGCTCGTTAGCTCCGCCTCGTGGAATCGGCACGTTGCTTCTCATTGGGTGCGTGCGGGGGGGTTACTGGCTCCGCCCCCGACGAGGAGCTGACAGCCAGCCCCTTCGGGGTAACCCCGTGGAGCGCATGGTCTGGAGCTAATCGAGCCGGTGTGAGGACGCATCCTCCCCCGCTCCGCCGCCATCCCCTCTGTTGTTGTTGTAATTGTTGTTGTAGTTGTTGTTATTGTTGTTGTTTGGGGAAGAAGATGGGAGGAGGTATGGGAAAGGTCCTAAACTCACTACTGATGCCATATAATCACATTCTGGTGCAACGAAGAGTCATAATTAATGGAAACGAGGCCTTAACTGACATAGATTAAGAATAACTAGGAAGATGTCCGAAAGTTGTCTACGTGTGGTGCGGTGGACCTGGGCACGACATTTAATGGGGGAATAAGGGGAAGGTCGGCTCTACTGATTGTTATTTACATGCAATGGGACTAGGGAATGGGGGACTGGGGAAAGTTGGGGAGTATTGGAGAAAATAGGGGAATATTTACAAGCGGATATGGAGGCCAAATTCCATATTCGCAACAATATATTCATATCCCATTTATATTCATATAATATATTTATATATTTATATAAACTAGGGCATTGCCCGTACTATATCTATATCTAAAATTATATCCCCCCATGAAATGGTTTGGTCCAAAGCGAACGGCTTGCGAGTACGGTGACAATCCCCCCCCCTCTATTTACATGCAATGGTTTGGTCCAAAGCGAACGGCTTCCGGAGTTTGGTAAAGAAATCGCCATCGCGTGCACAAACGCGCAGGAAAGCGAATGAATCGCAAATTCGGTTTTATTAGTTTTAAAACATAGTTTAACGCCAACATAGTTTGCAAACGTGAAATAAATGAATACGCTCTCAAATGTGCCATCCGAGGCAGAGTGTGTCCTCCACGTTCGGCACACGCGATCGTTCGCTGCTCTCTGATTGGTTGAATCGTTTTTTGGACATAGCTCGGTAAGTAATTGTCCGATTAATATGAAACCTTGAAAAGGCACATCCTCGGGTCCCCAGCAATATACCTGGCAAGTTTCAAGTATATCGGACTGGTAGTTGTCGAGAAACAGCGGTCACAGACAAACAAACAAACGTACAGACGTACAGAGATTACTGGAATTATAGATAGATGACATATAAAGGTAGAATGAATGAATGAATGAATGATGAATGAATGAATGAATGAATGGGTTACGGTTAACAATTTGATTGGGTTGATGTGGGAACATGCTTTAGTCATCAAAATTTATGCCATGAGGGACTTTTGTCCGAAGTTTGTGTATCCAAAAGGACTCACGTTTCAGAATCGTGGTGTGTGATCGATTTGTGATTGATTCAATGGCAGAGACCTGAATGTCATTTATAGAGTGATCCGGTTGATTAAAGTGTATCGTGTAAGGTAGAGATTTGCCCTGACTGGTGTGGAAGTTATTGATTTCTGACCGGGTGTTATTAATACCGGTTAATAATTTTAATGAGATAAATCTAACGATTATATATTCAATACAAATGAGACGCCCTGCTCGTACTTTGGAGTTTCTACTATTTCTTACAGTTATATATATATATATATATATATATATATATATATATATATGTATATATATATATATATATATATATACGTATATATATATATATATATATATATATACGTATATATATATATATATATATATATATATATATATATATATATGTATGTATGTATGTATGTATGTATGTATGTATGTATGTATGTATGTATGTATGTATATATATATATATATATATATATATATATATATATATATATATATATATATATATATATATATACAGTCACGTGAAAAAGTAAGTACACCCCATGTAAAGTTTTGACCTTTTCAACATATTTCAACATACAGCTATTTGATCTTCATTTCAACAATATTGATAGATAAAGGTGATATAATATAACAAATATCATGAAACATTTACATTTTGTAGTCCATTGTATAATTTAAATAAACATTAATGCAAATTTCGCATGTGGAAAAAGTAAGTACACCCCTACATTTATCACTATCAAATACCTAAATTCAAATATTCAATTCAATTCAAATACCTAAAATTAGAATCAGGTGCACCAGCTCAAGTGCAAATGATTAAAAAATTGTTAGAGAGGATATTGGAGGAACCTGTCTTATTTAAACCTCAGACATTTAGTTTGGTTTGCTCTTTGCTGTTGAAGTGTGCGGCGTCACCATGCCTAGATTAAAAGAGCTCTCTGAGGCCTTCAGAAAGAAGGTTATAGATGCCTACGAGTCTGGGGAGGGATTTAAAAAGATCTCCAAACAATTTGAAATAAATCATTCGACTGTCCAGAAGATCATCTACAAGTGGAGAAGATTCCAAACAACTGCCAACTTGTTCAGGCCAGGCCGCCCCAGCATGTTCAGCACGAGAGCAGACCGCAAGATGTTGAAAGAAGTCCCTAAAAACCCCAGAATGTCATCACGGGACCTACAGGTAGCTCTTGCCACTGTTGATGTCAAAGTGCAGGAGACTACCATTAGAAAGAGGCTGCACAAATTTGATCTACATGGGAGGTGTGCCAGGAGGAAATCTTTGCTGTCCAGAAAGAACATCAGGGCAAGAATAAAGTTTGCCAATGAACACCGAGGCAAAGACCAGCACTTCTGGAACAATGTGCTCTGGACAGATGAGTCAAAGGTAGAGCTATTTGGCCACAGTACCAGAAGACATGTTTGGCGAAAACCAAAGACAGCATTTGACCACAATAACCTGATACCAATTGGAAAGCATGGTGGTGGAAATATTATTGTTTGGGGCAGCTTTGCTGCATCAGGGCCTGGGCAGCTCACCTTCATAGAATCCACTATGAATTCTTCATTGTACCGGAGGGTGCTTGAGGATAATGTGAGGCCATCTGTCGGAAAGTTGAAGCTCAACCGAAGGTGGACCTTGCAACATGACAATGACCCTAAACATATCAGTAAATCTACCAAGGAATGGCTGAAAATAAAGAAATGGAGGGTTCTGGAATGGCCAAGTCAAAGCCTGGATCCAAATCCCATCGAGATGTTGTGGGGGGATTTGAAACGAACTGTGCATGCAAGAAACCCCTCAAACATCGCACAGCTGAAAGAATTCTGCATGGAGGAGTGGGCAAAAATTTCTCCCAATCGATGTCAGAGACTGGTAGACAGTTATAGGAAATGCCGACTTGAGGTTGTTTCTGCCAAAGGGGGCAATACCACCGATTAGAGCCAAGGGTGTACTTACTTTTTCCACATGTGAAATTTGCAATTATGTTTATTTAAATTATACAATGGACTACAAAATGTAAATGTTTCATGATATTTGTTATATTATATCACCTTCATCTATCAATATTGTTGAAATGAAAATCAAATAGCTGTATGCTGAAATATGTTGAAAAAGTCAAAACTTTACATGGGGTGTACTTACTTTTTCACGTGACTGTATGTATATATATACAGACTTGGCATTTAATATGGAATATTTTTTTGTGGGTGTGAACTTACTTTTCAAGATGTCTTAGAACCAAAAGTTCATTGGAATTATGTTGAAATTATTCTAGATTTTGTTAATGTGACCTTCAAAAGAAACAAAAACCACATTTGACATTTTGAAACAAATAAATTGATCCTTGAAAGTGATGTAAACCGATATTGAACTCAATTCATGGACAGTACTGTGTTAAACATCTGTACGTTTTCCAGAAGTATCTCTTTATTTTGCACATTAGCCAAATTTTTTTTTAACAAAAACAAAAGTTAAATTACGACTGGGATTACGGACAGTAAAATTACAGTTCAGTACTTCGTGTAACCCCCACGAGCATTCAGGAGAGCACGTACACGTTGAGGCATGCTGTTCACGAGATTTGCCAAGGTTTGGACAGGAATCGCTTGCCATGCAGTGACAATAGCCTGCTGCATTTCACGCACAGAGGTCGGCTGCTGGTCCAAGTGGTCGATTTGATGCGTTAATTCTGCCCACAAGTTCTCTATCGGATTCATATCCGGGGACATGGCAGGCCACTCCATATGCTCCACACCACGGTCAGCAAGAAAGTGTTGGATCATGCGAGCACGATGAGGCCGTGCATTGTCATCTTGGAAGACAAAGTTTCCTGGAAAGGCTGCACGAGCAAATGGAAGCAATGTTTCTTCCAGAATGGCCCTGGCTTGAACTGGTTCAGGTTTCCATTCAGAACAACCAGGGCAGTTTTGCCCCCTGCATGAAAAGCAGCCCAAACGGTCACCCCACCACCTCCAGCTTGGACTCTTGGCACTATACAATCTTTGTTGTCGGCTTCATGCACTTGTCTGCACACTCGGACGCGACCATCTTGACGATAGACCAGAAATCTAGACTCGTCACTGAAGATCACGTGATTCCAGTGTCCTGGCTGCCATTGACGGTGCTCTCTGGCCCACTGCAATCGGCGCTGGCGGTGTTGTCTGGTCAGGCGTGGCTTTCTTAGGGAACGCCTGGCACGATAGCCTGCTTGAACCAGTCGTTGGTTGACTAGCCTTCTGGATACAGGCACATTTGTCAGTTGCTGCCACGCAGCCCTAAGCCGATTAGCTGACTTGGTACGGCCATTGCGGACTAATCGGTGCAGCTCGCGATCATCCCTCCTTGTGGTTCTGCGGGGACGTCCTGGCCTCGGTATTGGAGTAGGGACACCCCTCTGAGCATTTCGTTTCAGGATCTTTGACACCTGACCTTGAGTGATGCCATACTGCCGAGCAATAGCACGCTGTTTCATGCCGTAATTTCGTAAAGCCACCACTCCATGACAAACAGCATTGTCGAGTTGACGGGCCATCTCCAGAGGAAGCAGCATTAACTTTTGGAGACGTGCAGCAGTTGTTTTCCACTAATACAGAACGCAACAACCCTTGTATACCCGACTGTGAAGCCAATCATCAAATGCACCTGTCCGTACATTTTGCCACGCCACCTGTGATATAATCCTGTTGTTGACTTCTTGCTGCGACAGACAATCAGTGACATGGTTCTTTTAACAAATAAATCACCAAAGTGTAAAAGAAACTCACTAGATTGATATACTGAGTTAAGAAAGTAAACCCAAGTCAAGAAAAAAAAAAAATTCCATATTAAATGCCAAGTCTGTGTCTCTGTATATATATATATATATATATATATATATATATATATATATATATATATATATATATATATATATATATATATATATATATATATATATAATACATATATATATATATATACATATATATATATATATACAGACACAGACTTGGCATTTAAAATGGAATTATGCCGAATTATATATATATATATATATATATATATATATATATATATATAAGATATATACACATACATATATATATTTACACACTGGTTGGCCTGGCCTGATGTTTGACTCGGAATTTGGCATGGTGCCGGTGACCTCTCCCATCCACTAACATATGCTGGCAGGCAGGACGCCCGTTTAACGTACATCCGAGGGACAGCACACACATTGATGAATCACCCTGCCTGTGAAATCCCAGGCCGACAGTTTATAGCTGGGTCGGGAATCTAACCCAGGGTCAGGCGAGACAGCTCAAGGCGAGTGTGCGTACCTCTAGGGTCTAAGCCATCCTGCCAGCCTCCTTTCACATTGTTAAATGTAAATATATAATCCCTACACATTGTTAAATAATGTTGTTTTTTGGGGGGGGTTTTAGCCAGACACCTCCAGAGTGATTTTTGCATTTGGTGATACAAAGAATCTGCTGTGCCATGGACATACGAATGAAAACAGAGGAACAAAGTCTCTCTACCTGTTGGCTTACGTTCCAAGAGAAAGCACAGTTCCTGACAATGTAAAAACAGAAGACCTATTGTCTCAGAAGGTAAGAATTGCTCCAGCTTGTCTCTGCTTTAATTAGTTTTATTTTTTAGTTTTTTTTTTAATTATGTTTTTTTTTCTTAACTGCAGATTAAATATGAAAACATCATGTAGGATTATTTGAAAATCGCAGGATTCTTTTTAGTCTTTTTTTTTTTTTTTTTTTTTTTTCTCTGTTTCCACTTCATGGATAGTGTTACAAAATTGAGAAATTTTGTATTTTGCTGTGACGTTTTCCTTTAATTGGAATGGTTCAGATCATGCAATTATTGTTGTTGCAGGACATATTTTAAAAACACATCAATATTATTATTGTTTTGTCAAAAAATTGTTACCCTCGCCCGAGGAGAGGGTATTGCATCCGAGTCCGTTTGTTTGTTTGTTTGTCTGTCTGTCTGTCTGCACAGAACGAGTATGCTTTTCTCTGTAACCGTTGGTCCAATTGCCAAGAAATTTTTCACCATGGAAGCGCCTCCTCCAATATAATTGTTTAATAATTATGACGTCATATGTCACGTGGTACGGGCGCCATCTTAGGAAAACCGAAAAAAATTTCACCATGGGAAAAAATGAAATATGGCTCATTGTCAAGTACTCCTCATGGGGAACAACATATATTCATAACGATGTAATCGGCATCTTCATTATGACGTCATAATTAGACAAGTAGAACGCTTGATCCAATCAGTTTGAAATTTATTGTGCATGATCTACACAAAAATCGTATGGGAGAATCAAATTAATGACGTCATCGGTCACGTGGTTCAGCAGCCATATTGGATTGAACATAAATCCATGTCATCAATAAACCACACAAACACAGCAGCTCATGAACACCACACAAACTGCAAACACATCCTGGCGAGGGTCTGCAATCTCTGATTGGTCTTTCTTGTTTAGTATTTGTAATGTTAGTTCAACAAGAGGGAGAATTGTTTTACAAATCATTTCCCCTACCGGTCCCAATTAATGTTCTTGTTCCAAGCAAAAAGGACAAAACTCAATGAAAAATTGATGAAATGCCCCAAAACTAAACTTATTTTGTAACTTATCATAATAAAGCCATGCACCAATTTCATTTGAAAGTGTTAAAAGCTATAGGAAAAAAGTGTGAAGGGGAAGGTAGCGTCGAACATGTCAAAAGGGTCTAATCTCTCAAGCATATAAAATGGTCTAAAACGGTCCAAGTGGTCAAAAGATCGAAATGGTCCAAGCTGTCTAATCTGTCTGAAGGATGTAAGGGGTCTAAATGGTGTTAAGGTCTAAGCCTAAGGGATCAAAAGGAACTCAAGGGGTATAAAAGGTCTAAAGGATCTAAAGGTGTCGAAAGTATCGAAAGGGGCTTAACCCTTTGAGTACGGGATTTTTTTTGATAAAAATACCCCCATTACGGGATTAATTTGGCATTACGGGAATGCAACCACGTACTGACGATCTATTTATAGGTATAGTCCTGTGGTTCTTAACCTGAGTTCGACCGAACCCCAGGGATTCAGTGAGCCAGTCTCAGGGGTTCGGCGGAGGTCCTCCGAAACGCATTGCAATTTGTTTTTTGTACACCGCACCTTTCCTATGCCATCTCCAGGTATTGCAAATCGTCATTGCTGGGCACCGAAGGGGGCTCGGCAGTGACGCACGCTGAAAGGGAGTACTCAGTTTGCTTGTTTGTTTGTTTGTTTTCCTTCTTGTTTTCTTTCTTGTTTTCTTGTTTGTTTGTCCGGATGATATCTCAGCCATCCTTTGAGCTAGGAAGCTGAAATTTCGGCACAGTAGTGAGCAAGTCCTTTGTCAAAAACATTATTTTTTGTTTTTTGAATAATCAATTAATTGAGGAGTTATTTAATTATTAGCGATTAATTAAGTACTTATTTAATTAATCAAAGTTCCTTTCTCTTCTGACCATTAACTCAGGCACCTTTTGAGTTAGGAAGCTGATATTTGGACATGCCAATGACCAGGTGATTTGGCTGCAAAGGCTATTTTTGATTTATTAATTAATCAATTAATGGATTAATTATTTAATTATTCGATTAATGACAATTTTTTTTTTTTTTTTTTTTAAATTACAGATTCTGATGAAATGGTGGTGGTTTCTGTGTTCTCTGACCGAATTGATTAATAATTTAATTTTTTATAATTATTATTTACTTATTTTCATTACTAATCATTTATTTATTTTCTTTCTCATTTGGCCAATATCTCAGGCACCTTTTGAGCTCGGAAGCTAATATTTGGACATGAGTGACCAAGTGATGTGGCTATCAAGGATATTTTTGATTTATTGATTAATCAATTTATCAATTAATTGATTAATTATTTAATTATTCGATTAATTACTTTAAAAAAAAAAATTCAGTTACAGATTCTGATGAAATGGTGGTGGTTTATGTGTTCTGTGACCGAATTGATTAATAATTTAATTTTTTAATGATTATTATTTATTTATTTTCATTATTAATCATTTATTTATTTTCTTTCTCATTTGGTGAATATCTCAGGCACCTTTTGAGCTGGGAAGCTAATATTTGGACTTAACAGTGGCCAAGTGATGTGGCTATCAAGGATATTTTTGATTTATTGATTAATCATTTAATCGATAGAGGGTTAATAATTATTTAATTATTAGATTAATGACTAAAAAATCTTCTTCTTCTTTTTTTTTTTTTAAGTTACAGAATCTGATGAAATGGTGGTGGTTTATGTGTTCTTGACCGAATTGATTAATAATTTAATTTTTTATGATTATTATTTATTTATTTTCATTATTAATCATTTATTTATTTTCTTTCTCTTTTTTTTTTTTTTTTTTTTTTTTTTGTATACAAGATCGAGGCTCGTGAAAGAGCGAACATTAATCACACAGAAAGACAAACAGACACACAAAACAAATAACATCGGGAGCGGTAGACAAGATGGGGAGAGAGGGGGAAGGACACAAACACAACATTTGAGAGCAGGGACCGAGAGACATGGAGACATCGAGAGAACTGTGGGAGGGAGAGGGCTTTGGGGGGGAGGCATGGGAAGGGGGGGGGGGGGTGGGAGAGGTATAAAACATATGGACACTGCCAAGACTTCCAGAAAAGAAGTTGGAATTTCAAACAAGGTGGATCTGGGGTGAATTAGTGGGGGTAGAAAAGATCAAGGTTTTGGATGGGGGAAGATAAGAGATGGTGGTGAACAGCTGTTTTGAAGACCTGGAGGGAGGAGTGTGATTGAAGTGAGTGTGGGAGTTTGTTCCAGAGGCGGGAGAAAAGAGGAATGAAAGAGTGAAGGTGAGCAGAGAGCCGAGATTTCGGCAGTTTAACCATCAGAGGGTGGCTGGCAGATCTTGTGCGCCCTGTAGGAATATTTGGGGGACAGAGCACAGAGAGAGCTGGGGGAGCAAGGCCGGAGAGGAGTCGGTAGAAGACAGAAAGACCACCTACCTGCCTGCGGTAGGTGAGTGAAAGGCCCTCAGAGATAGCTTCATCGCGGGAGATTCCAATGATTCTGAAAGCTTTGGATTCAACAGCGTGAAGCCGAGCCAGGTGTGAGGCAGGAGCACCAGCCCATAGGGGAGAACAGTATTCCATTGAGCTGCGGATGAAAGCCTTGTATGTGGTGAGGAGCTCAGGTGTGCCTAGGAAGGACTTCGCACGACGGAGGATGCCCAGTCGGCGACTGGCTTTGGAGGCCAGCTTGGAAATGTGGTTTTCCCAAGAAAGATCATGGCAGATGGTGAGACCCAAAAGCTTGAGCGACAGAACTTCTTGGAGAGGATTGTTGAGAAAGTAGATGGGAGGGTTGTCCAGTCGGTCCTTTCGGAGAGACATTGTAAGAGTGTGAGATTTGTCAGGATTGAAAGACATGTTCCACTTGTTTGACCAGTCTGTGATTTTGTCCAGGTCTTCAGAGAGTGAGGAGGCTGCAGACTGCTGATCTGAGGGATGAGGAATGGAGCGACAGAGAGTAGAGTCGTCAGCAAATAGATAGAGAGGATTTTCAAGAGAGTCAGAGAGATCATTGATGAAGACCAGAAAAAGCACAGGGCCCAGAACACTACCTTGGGGAACTCCAGCCTGAACAGGAAGAGGAGATGAGAGAAACCCATTCAGGGCCACACGTTGACTACGACCAGAGAGGAAGTCCGCCAGCCATGCGTGGAGATTTCCATGGATACCAAAGGAGGAGAGTTTGGAGAGCAGAGCAGGGTGCCAGACCATATCGAAGGCACGTGAAATGTCAAGGGAGACAGCTCTAATTTCCTGTTTGGTGTTGAGGACCTCCATCCATTGTTGAGAAAGCAGAAGCAGCATGTCCAGAGTAGAGTGACCAGGTCTGAAACCAAATTGATGATCAGAGATCAAGCCAATGGAGAAGAGGAAAGATTTAATATCTGAAGCAATGATGGATTCCATGACTTTGCTGATAATTGGGAGAAGGCTGATTGGTCTGTAGTTGCTGGGATCTGTTTTTGCACCTTTTTTGTGCAAAGCGGTGATGTTGGCTGATTTCCAAGCAGATGGCAGATGACCTTGAGCAAAAGAGAGGGTGAAGAGAACAGAAAGAGGGAGTGAAAGAGCAGAAGAACATGATTTTAGGACCCGTGGGCTGATGCCGTCAGGACCAGTTGCAGAATCAGAGTCGAGGGTTGACAGAAACTTTTCCACCTTGTCAGGAGGAAAAGACACAGAGTCCAGGAGCAGCTGGGTACGACTGGGTACGGTGGGTACAGAGAGGGATGGGTTTGGGACACAAGATTTAGAGGCAAACACAGAGTTGAGGCATTCAGCTTTTTCACGTGCGGAGTCAGCCGTTAAGCCATTTGAGGTGAGGGAGGGGATGGAGGGGGAACAAACACCAGAAACAGATTTGACCAGACGCCAGCAGGATTTGGAAGAGGGAGACAGATAAGAGAGTTCGGTCTTGAGAATGGTGAGATATTGTTTCCTGGCTCTCCTGAGGGTGGACACACACTTGTTTCGGGCTTTGTGAAAGGAAATGAGATTTCCTTCCGTTGGATTTGCTTTCCAGGAGACGAAAGCAAGTTGTTTCAGGGCAACAGCCTCACCACAAGATTCCGTGTACCATGGACGGGAGGAAGCGTATGACAACTGAAGACGAGATAGTATAAATCTGTGCATGAGAGAGAGCAATTTACTTTGAAAGAATTCCCAGGATGAGTTGATGTCAGAGGCGGTAGAGATGGGAGACCAGTCCAGATGATTGATGGCTGCTTGAAGACCGTGCCAGTTGGCCTGAGTGAAATGCCAGACTCGTCGACGCTGAGGAGGCTCTCTGAGAATGGTCAGAGAGATGTCCACTTTGACAAGCACATGATCAGATGAGCCGATTGGAGCAGAAGAAGAGCAGCAGACATTTTCAGGGAAGTTTGTCATAACCAAATCCAGAAGAGAAGATGCTCCGTTGACTGAGATCCGGGTCGGGAAATTGACAGATTGTGTCAGTCCCAGTGAGTCGCAGAAGTCCTTTGCTGAAGAGCCATGGCTGGTGAGAGACGTACCCACACCCAGCCAACTGGCATGGTGACAATTGAAATCACCACATATGAGGAAGAGAGAGTTGGGATGGGTAGATAGAAGTTGGTCCATATTATCAGACAGTGAGATGTAGATGGAGTCATCGCTGATTGGTGGACGGTACAACACACATATGAACAAAAGGTGGGAGCGAAGGGGAAGCCGTAGCCAAAGGTATTCCTGGGGGTGAGGTGGAGAGAGGGCAGTGGAGGGCGAGTGAGGAAGAGAGTTTTTTTATAAAGATAGCAACCCCACCTCCAGGACGAGGCTCAGGTCTATCATACAGGAGGAGGGAGTAACCTGGGAGAGATACCAAGGCATCAGAGACATCATGAAGGAGGAAAGTTTCTGTTAAGCAGATCACATCTGGTTTGTCAGAAGCAACCTGTATGGAGAGGTCAGTCAAGTTTGAGCGAAGGCCCCGGATGTTTGAGGTCCATACCATTAATGAAGAGGAAGGGGGAGCATCGGGTCCAGAACAGGGGGGGGGGGAGGCGTAGGGTAAGATGTGGAAGAGGAGGAAGAGGTAGGGAGAGCTGTTGAAGGTGTGTCAGAGATTTCAGAATAGCTTGGAGAAAGGGAAGAATGGGGCGGACAAAAGGTTTGATGGAGATTGGGTGAGGCACAGTGAGGTGTTATTTGAGGAGGGGGAAGAGCAAGGCAGAAGGTTTGGGGAGATGAAGGTGAAAGTTGGAAGGAGGAAGAAGCAGGGAGGATGCTTTGAGGAGGAGGGGTGAGAGGGGAGTCTCGGAGGGGAGGAGCGAGGGAGAGTCTCGGAGGGGAGGGGTGTGGGAGGAGTTTAGGAGGGAGGGGAGGGAAGGGGCAAGGGGGGAGATTTGAAAGGGATGGGTGATGGGGAGGATTTAGAGGGGAGGGGTGAGATTGGATTTTGAAAAGTGTACGATTCATGGGAAACGAATCATTATTTAGTAGGATCATTATGCAGACTAACCCCAAGAAAATTCCTAGAAAACATTTTATGGTGTTTTTCAGTAATATTGTGGCCAGAGAACAGCATCACAAAAGTAGGCCAAATTATGAGAACCGCAAAGGGTTTAAATATGACGTCAAACACAATGGCCGCCATTTGACCAAAAATCCTAATATCTTCACATTTCTTTTGAAACAAGCAGTACTAGATCACTTTAAAAGTGAAAATTATTCATAAAGCTTTTGACCTTAGAAGTCTTGCAGTCAACAGAAGTGTCTCTAAGTTATGTCATGAAGTCATGACATGACATGACGTCATGAAATAACGTCATGACCTAATTTTTTAATCTGATGGTAAATTCCAATTTATGAAACTGAGATTCACATGAAATTAAATTGAACTAGTTTTTGTCCTGTATATCTGTGTGAGATGGCATCATAAAGTCACTGATGATGCCAAAATGCTCCACACTCTTTTAACACACAGTCTCATACACAAATAAAACCAATGTCCACCTTTTCTTAATTAGTTGGTACCCAGGATGTCATTCCAGGTGGGGAACCATTTCTACTTTACAACCGCCACCATGGCCACTACTCTACTACTCACCACCACCATGGCCACTACTCTACTACTCACCACCACCAACTACACACTAGTCACAATATTATCAGTCCTCATTTTCATCTAAAATGGGTGCTTGGTTCATATTTTCACAGTTGCCATCCTGGCAAGGTCCACAAGCCCCGGTGCACTCAAGTCCGTACTTCTTACAACTACATCTAAGCATGTTGCATCCAGCTGAGCAGTTGCAGTGAATCATTTTTAGCAGGATGTCAGGAGCATGGTTATTGTCCATCATTACTGGTGTTGGGCTAGCGGCTAGAGTGCCAGCTTAGGATACCAAGGATCCTGGGTTCGAATCCCGGTCGATCGCTGAATTAACGCCAGGGGGGTTGACTCAGCCTGTCATCCTTCCGAGGTCGGCAAATTGAGTACCAGTACACTGGCGACTGGCGTAAAAAGGCGACAAACAGGGTTGGTGGCAGGAAGGGCATCCGGCCGTAAAACATTACTCCAAAAAGGGGACCAAAAAACAACAACCACCATGGTCCCCGAAAAGGCCAACCCCCGCCTGGCGGGGAAAAATGGCCTCTAAACGGTGGTTTTATTACTGGTGTGAGTTTGTCCTCTTGAATATCCCAGCCCCATTTTGCAGGGTCCATGTTGTCACTGTGGCCCATCCATTGCATGACCTGAAGGTAACTTCGCTGTGCATGATATTTTGTTGCTGAGGTTGTGGGGGGCAATCGCTCTGGTGTTATGAATGTCTTTGCAGTCGCCACCTTTCTGCAGAGGTAACTGTACCGCATTGATGCTAGAGATTCAGACTGTGTCCCGTTAAACAAAGACACCATTGCCTTACACCCAGCACTTTCTACAGAAACTTGATCTGTGTTTGAAGCACAAAAAATCTTTGAACAGGTACACAAGACAGAATCACCCTTGATTACTTTTTGAAACACTGAGTTTTTCCCAACACCAAAGACTCTAGATGTAGTGTCACACCCAGTGAATGCAGTTTCATTCATGACGTTTAGTTCACACAATTTTTGCCTAAGAATTGTGTAGCTGACTTTACTGCCCGGAGTTGCAGCGGCAATCAGTCCCATTCCATAGAACGTACCCTTCCCATCAAGTCACAATGTTGTGGTCCACATTATCTGCGGCAAATAACAGCATCGTGTCGCTTATAGTCCTTGAGCCAGACCAAAAGTAATGCTCCGGCGGGGGGAGTAATTCTCATTATGATTTTCCATTAGACCAATGTCTCAAGTGTCAGAAAAGGTGTGATGGACATCTGAGAACGGTAGCTTAGTGCCCGGATGGACGCCATCTTTGAAACCACCCAGCTCGAAAATGCCCATTTGGTGGGGTACATTGTTGCACGTGTATCTGGACTTCTATACTAGCTATCGATGTGCGGTTGACGACTAAATATACGTCCGATGTGTACCGTCTAAATAAAAAATAATATGAAGCATTTTGTTTTAGATTAATTATTATAAAAATCAATTATCGAAAAAAAATCATATCTTTTTCAATATTTTATTATTAGACTTGTACTTTTTTTAGTGACACAACACTGGTATGATTTTCCAAATTATGCATTGTGCTACAGCACTCACAGTGTCACACCCGCTCCATGCATGAAGCCCTGGCAATGCACTGCAAACTCCAGACCCCAATACCGCAGCCAACTTTCCAACGTCGATCATTCTGACTCGAACCTTTGTTCCTCGTCTGATGAAGAGCTGACTATCGATGGTTCTGCTGAGATGAAGACTGATGATCAGAACGTCGGTGTCATCTGCCACTAAGATGATCGTCTTGTAGTGGGTAGCGGCGTGCTTTGCGTGGAGAAACATACGCGTGTCTGCTTCCTCGTGGCTACATTCGAGTGCTTGCACCAACTTCCACCTATCGCGGGTCAGTACCAGACATTTTTCACCACAGGTGACATACAGTGTTCTGTTGCCTAGCTTTTCGCGATTTGTTTCATGTTTCCACGACTCCTCCAGAAACACAACCAGTTTCTCCTTTGTCTGGCTGCAAGCAAGGAGACGCCGCCAGTTCATGATTTTGTGTGCGGGTCTGATCTCGCTGAAACTGATGCCTTCATTTGAACCGTGGTTCACACGCTCAGCTGCTTTGATGGATTCTTCTGTGTATGTGTCAAAGACAACATCGATGCGCTCACTGCCTTGACCAGCGTGGAGCGCTGCAGCAAGGATGCGGTCAGATAGTTCTTCGAACGTGTCGTTCTCGCCATGCATCTTTTGTATGAGAGCCATCGCATCAATTATTGTTGCACTTCGCTTGTCAACGTTCTCGGCTGGTTCCACAAGACCTTCCATGTGTTTCGCAAGTGCAGCTTTGTTCGTTTTTTTCATTGACCCATCAACGTTTGCCAAAGACCATGGTAACGGCCCTAGTGGGTGACAAAGGACAAGTTGCATGTCGAGGTTCCTTGTCTTGGCGATGAGTATCATGGTGGCAAACAGTTGTCTGTCAGCTCTCAGGACGATCTCCTTGTTTGTGCCCTTCACAACTTTCTGCTTGATCTTACCAAAGGTCTTCAAGTTTAGCTTGTTCAATGTGTCATGAAAGCCTGTTCCCTCTTCAAGACGTTTCTGGAAGCTTTGATACGCCGCTTCCCCCTTTTGCAGGGTGTTGAGTAGGTCATTAGAAACGTCCTCCCTCGCAGCCGCTCCGGTAGATATACTGAGAAGACATGACGGATCATCGGCGAATGGATTGGTCCAGTCATTTTCCAGTAGATCACAGATAGCTGTGACGCCAGACTCATCACGTTTGATGCGAGAAGTAGACAAGTCAGGGTGCTTGGCGTGAGATGTGTCGCTGCCATTCACAAGGATAGTTTCTCGTAGTTGCCTCAGTGCAGTAGCCCGATTTTCTGCAGTTAGATAGTATCGTGACACAGCCTCTTGTCGAAGACTAAAACCTCGTGTTCCTCCAGCTGTTTGCGTATCTTTGTTTACTGTTTCTTCTGTTGTCTGATCAACAGCGATTCTGGCAAATGGATTCCCTGGTCTAAGCTGTACGGAGAAGTAGCCTTGATTGAAATGCCTGTACAACTCGGGGCATGTTTCGTGGAGTTGCGTCATCTGTGCATAGTACACTGGTAGATATCTAGCATAGTTCACCTTGTTCATTGCGAAACACCAAGGGATCACTCTTCTGACACAAGCCAAGTGAAGCATCCAGTCGCCTTCTCTATCCGCACGAATCAACCCCAGCAGGGTCTCTACCATATCAATATACATCATCCAGAAGCGAGCCAGGTCTCCATGTTTGGTTCGCAGAAAATGTAGGTATTTCGCGAACATGTCAAAGCTCTGTACACATGAATCATCATCGAGAGCAGCAGCGAGAGTCTCGTGGCAAACATCCTCCTTGATGCTGCGAATTTTGAGGTCAGTGCTTCGAATCTGGGGTTCCTTGTCAGGATGATTGCTTTCTATCCACACCGGGAAGCCCTTCCAAATGATGCGCATTAGTGCCTCGTACATCAACTTGTGGAGTCGCACAGCACGGTTGTATTGCTTGCCTTCCAGAACCCTGTTGATGGAACCTTCAGCGATTACTCCTGACTCAACAGCTACATCCCGAAGGCCTGCATCTCCAAACATTTTCCCAATGCTCGACATGAAGTTACAGATGGTATGGAAGTTCCCCATCATGAGCACGATTCTTCCATATCGATCGACATCTTTCCATGCTATTTCGGTCGCCTTAGCAAATAGTGCCTGGTCTAGCACCACCGGTATACGCTCAAGCTGAAGTGATGACATGATGTTCAGAGCTTCTCTGAGGATTTCTTGCACTGTTGCCATATCTGTGGCAGGCGCGTTTATAGTCGGCAGGTAGCCAACTACATCTTCCGTCACCTGAACACGATCTCTAGTCATGATGTTGAAACCAGTCCACGAACTGATTGTCTGGTCGCATGGTTCCAGCATGCGAGTCATAATCCATACGTGATTTCGGCGCTGCGCAAGGGATGTTGCGCCTGCAAGAGTGTCAGAAAGATCTGCAGGCTTGATTGCAGGTGGGCCCTCTCGTTTCCCACCGCTGTATATTGGAACTAAATCGCTGGATGACGGGATAGATCGCTTCTTATCTGCTTTGGATACTGCCGATGGAGGTTGGGGCGGCAAACACGACTGCGACTTCGGTTGGACGATGATACCGTTGACGCGATGCAATGTTCCGCCACCACTCAGCGATTCCTCTAGCCTGTCGATGTTATCGAATGCTAATACAGTCGGGACCGAAGGGTGCACATGTGACGGAAGTGGTACTGTATCTTTCTCCACACTTGCTAATTTGTCTATGCATAGCGCTGTCTCGATTTCTTCCAGAACTGTGTACGAACATCCGTGCCCGAGTCGATTCAATATTCTGATGACCTCTGTATTACCGGTGAGCGTTTTCATGACCCACGGAAGTAGGACATGCTTCGATGTTCTGATGGTACCCCGGTGTACAGCATTGATGATATCTTGAGCCATCGACCATACCAGTGTGTCGGCACGCGCAGAGCTACCCCCACTCCCGCAAATCAAAGTATGCAGAAATACACGAAGAGAATCTGGTATCTTCACGTAATCTGAAGTGAGTTCTGCTGGCTGAGGCGGCCAACGTTCATTGTAATGAGCATCTTTGATCTGGTGTCGCAGTGAAGTAGCTGCACGCACAATGTTACTTTCACCGTCCGTTCGTTCAAATGCTTTCACTTCTGCTTTCAGGTTTACGCACTCTGCAGCAATCTCTCGCTTTGTCAGATTATCGGGCATCAAGTATACACGGTGTTTCACATTGAAGAAGATGAGCGATTCTCCAAACTCTCTTTGTAATGTGCGCTGCAGATTCTTCTTGATGGAGTCACGAACATCAACTGAAAATGTATCTGAAGACAGGATATCTGTTGCAACATCAACTATTGGAACAATCCTCGGGTTCAAGAACAAGTCAGTGCGAATGAAATTGAATATACATCGTATCATTTCTTTTTTCTCGATATTATCTTCAATGTCAGTTTCTACTTGAGGTTTTTGGGGCCGTGTGTAGTTTCTATAGCAGGAGAAGTGGTAGTGAGCCTCAGCTGCAACCATATCTCGTGTAGTCAATGCCAAAACTCTCTCATCATTGCGAGCTGTCGCAGCATCTCTTATTGTCTTATCTGCTCGAAGTTCAACAGCCAAGACAACTGTTTCACGGGTACGACTGCCTTTTATGAATTTTGAAGCACGCTGGCAAAAAATGCATTTATCATCGTAGACCGTTGAAGTTGATCCTGTCTCTTCCCGTGATGATCGCCGTCGCACCGCATCGCCAGTATCAACTGAAGAACTTCTAGCTGCATTGGTCAAAGTAGCTAGGTGGTTTTTGTGAGTGAAGTCTGATCTACAAGCCCTATGGTATAATATTGGAATATTAGGAAGTTCAACTGCGCCTTCTTGGACTAGCTTTAGAATTGGATAAAAGTTTCTAACTGCGGCTGCGTCACACAATGTCTTCCAAGAACTGTTGCCCGCTGCCTTGCTTAGTTCAGAGAGTGGCGACTTCTTGCTGCACAGGATGCACGTTCCGGACTCAGGTTCAATCTTCGCCCGTTTCGCCTCGACACCGGCCATCTCAGCTGAAAGAACAAAAAGACTGACGTTAGATTACTCCGATATCCGAAAAGCTCGCCAGCTTACATAGACATACTCATCCAAGTCAGTGAACATGTTAGATGGCGCCACAATACAACTCTATAATAGAGTTGTATGTGGCGCCATCTAACATGTTCACTTTTAGTTCTTAAGTCACCCACCCCCCCCCCCCCCCCCTCAGAAATTAATCAGGTCACCGCAACAAATCTCAGACTGAGATATAGAATATAGAATATAGATATAGAATAGACTGACGTCACTTTCGGCACTGGGTTCTGTGGGTTGATTATCGGCGGGAAATTCCAACTGACATAGTTTCGGTTTGTGGAAAGTGCATGCCTTTTCATATATTTTTTGTGTACACTCATGGTGGATGATATGTTTTAGTTTTTGAGTTATTTTTATAGACAGATAAACGGTGTAGCACAATGCATAATTTGGAAAATCATACCAGTGTTGTTTCACTAAAAAAAGTACAAGTCTAATAATAAAATATTGAAAAATATATGATTTTTTTTCGATAATTGATTTTTATAATAATTAATCTAAAACAAAATGCTTCATATTATTTTTTATTTAGACGGTACACATCGGACGTATATTTAGTCGTCAACCGCACATCGATAGCTAGTATAGAAGTCCAGATACACGTGCAACAATGTACCCCACCAAATGGGCATTTTCGAGCTGGGTGGTTTCAAAGATGGCGTCCATCCGGGCACTAAGCTACCGTTCTCAGATGTCCATCACACCTTTTCTGACACTTGAGACATTGGTATAATGGAAAATCATAATGAGAATTACTCCCCCCCCCCCCCCCCCCCCCGGAGCATTCACTTCAAAAAATGGCCGGTTGGCTCAAGGACTATTATGGCTGTTTGACCACCTAAAATATCTGGAGCAACTGAAGACGCAGCATTTTCTTCAAATCGCTGAACTTGCTGAATCGCTGAATCGCTGAATATGATGCACAATAACCCATTGCAGAAAGACTGTCTATAAGAAATCTAGATCGAAAGTGGTGGTGCATTTGTGATGCACGCCCTAGCTGTAGTGGGGCTATAACTGTCCTTGGACGAACTGCCTGAATGATTGAGTGGCCTATACTTGCTTCTTTCCTCCGAGTGTCCTTTCCGACAAGAAGATTCTGAAGCATGTAACGCAAGCTCCGGGGAACATACTCAAGAGTGGACTCCAGTTTCAGGTCTGTGGCTTTGGGATACTCACTCCTGATAGGCATTATAGCAGTCTTGATATCGCTTTTGATTAACTTCGTCGCAGTTTGTATTATTGCTCTCTTCTGGGCTTCCTCGTCATCCTTGTTTTGCATCTTAAAGTAGTCCCGCAGAATTGTACTTGTTTTTTCTCGAAAAGTCACAATATCATGTAGTCCCGCACCCTCAGCCACAAATATAGAATCCCCGTAGTGTGTTAATAATTTAGACTTCAAATACTGATTGCCATATGCACTAGAATCACTATCATGCAAGTACTCTTTCATCTTATTGGAAAGGTCTGTAATAGTCAACTGTTCTTCATCATTGTCCTCAAAATAGGCAAGCACCTTCTGAAAAGCTTGGTCCTGGTCACCGTCGGTTGGCCGCCCAACTTTCCTTCTCGTATTGCTCCCTGGTCCTGACCTATGCTGTGTTGGAATATCACATAATGTGCGAAAATGTGAGTCACAAGAATGATGGTACATACATCCTGCTGCATGAAGGTCTCCACCAAAGTACTCAACACGTCCCCGGACTGTAAATGCCCAATCATCATTTCGTGATTTAGACATTAAAAGTATCTTGTCCGCAAAGTTGTCTGTTCTAACAAAGCTATAATCATCATAATCAGGACTCCTCTGGCTCGTCAGTACTTTATTCCCACAGAATAAGCAGTCTGTTTTGCTATCATAAGGGCCAGTAGAGACACGTGTACTTCTTTTGGCAGCTTGAGCAGAATCTAGTTTACCTTTCTTATGGCTCTCAATGTTTTTTTTGTTTGTGTAATTCAAGCGGCAGGTCTTGTGAACCTTCGTTGCAGCAGCTACGATGATGCTGTCACCTCTCTGGACACTTGCACTGTTGATGCCGTCAGCTCCTTTTTGAGTAATAACAATGCTGTCCTCACTTTCTGAAGCAATTTCCTTTTTGCACAAGACACAGGTTTCTTCACTTGCGTTCATTTGCATGGTCTGAAACACAGAATAAGCTTTGTTTTGACTAGAGTTCTCAATATATGTAGAGTACAATCAATCACCCATGAAAAAGTTAAACAGGTACCTGATCTGACACAGAACAACAAGTGCACATAGAAAGTCATTTACACTATTGTCTATTGACCTAAATAAGACCAATCCTGATATTAGTCATTCTTCACCTGGCAATGGCCTCTTAATACATACAGTAGTCTATACTCTATGTTATATACACATGTCTCAAGAAAAGCACACTTTGATTAGGGTCCAGGGGGTGGGGGGGAGGGGGGGGGGGGTCCACCAAGGGTAAACATGACAGAGTGCACAGCAAGTAACTTGAGAAGTTGCAAGTAACCTGTAGCACATACGGCTACAACATCCATGTAGCACACGATAATGTTTTATCAACAAGTTAACTTTTTATGTTATGCCAGTATAACCTGGAGGCTCCTTGAAGAGGAGGGTTCATGCAGTCAAGTCAAGTCATGGCCTTAGCATGCAATGTTCACCAAGTGTTTATCAAGTCAGAAAGTAGAAAACAATGGCCATTGAAAAGTTGTTTTATCTTACCTGTATGATCTTTATTAGCTTAAATACATTGTGTCCTTTTCTATATCATAATGAAACACTGATTAGGTAAAATTTGGAGAAATGTGAATCTGATTGGAATCTTTTGTCTTATTCTGGAGAAGAAATGTTTATAGATGGCAGCACTACACTTATGGACTGCCTCACCAGGGCAAAATATGCTAATGCACTCATCTGCTTACTGTTTTTCTGGCATGACTGGAGTTTCCTACACAAAATTTAATAGCTAAAATGTCAGTACCATCTTCCATCTTTAATTTGCCACAAAAACTTGAAATAAAGAAAAGCTACATCATGACATCATTGATGACGTCATGACATCATTGATGACGTCATTACATCACGGGTACATTGGGCAATACTACATAATGATGAATTCACTGATATACTGGTTTGAAGAGTTTATTTTCACACATAAATGGGTAAAAACAGCTACATTGATAGGATATTGATAGGATATGAGCAGATATAAGGCACTTTTTAATAGAGGCGGTCATCTTTTTTTTGACGTCACATTTAGACTCTTTGCGATAGTCATATTTCAGCCTACTTTTGGTATGTTGTTCTCTGGACCAAATACTACAGGAGAACACCATAAAACGTTTTCTAGGAATTTTTTTGGGCTTTGCCCATTTATTTCATATTTTGACCTAACTAGTTAAGAACCACTGGTGTAGTTGATGACGTGTAGTAACGTCATCCGTACACAAAACTTTTTTGCGGGTTACGGCACTGGACGTCATCCGTACTCAAAGGGTTAAGGGTGAAAGAGGTCTTAAGTGTCTTCAAGGTTCTTATGGGCCTTCGGGGTCTTCCGGGTCTTAAGGTCGTTGAGGGTTTTCAAGGTCTTCATTAAAAAATTTAAAAAAACACCTTTAGAGGCCATTTTTCCCCGCAAAGCAGGGGTTGGCCTTTTTCGGGAACCGTGGTTGTTGTTGTTTTTTGGTCCCCTTTTTGAAGCAATGTTTTACGGCCGGATGCCCTTCCTGACGCCAACCCTTTTTGCCGCCTTTAACGACAAACAGGGAATTACCAGTGAACTGGTACTCAATTAGCTGACCTCGGAAGGATGACAGGCTGAGTCAACCCCCCTGGCATTAATTCAGCGATCGACCAGGATTCGAACCCAGGATCCTAGGATCCTAAGCCAGCACCCTAGCCGCTAGCCCAACACCAGGGACTTGGTGGAGGTGGAGGAATTCTTTGTACTCGCATTATAGATCTTTGGGATATTAACGGTGTTACGTGGTCCCCTCGGTGAATACCTGGTCTCGGTGACCCCCGGACCGTGAGAGGAACTCCGCCAGCAAGCTGTATTATATATGCGCTTTCGCCACGCAATCCATATGAATTTCACCCAGGAGACAACTGATGTTCAAGGATATATTTCCAATGGTAATGATACCATACAATTTCAATGACACAACCACGGAGATTTTCCCCGAGCAATCAACAATACACAATCATCACCAATTCCCAATTCACAATCAATTCCCTATGATTAAGATGGCCATCTTATACATGTGTGTCCCGGTGAGTACTCACGACACCCTTTTGGTCTCGGTCCCGCACAATGTCTCTGGGCCCCTCCTGACCAAGATGATGGTCGCCGTCGCCGCACTCGGGCGGTTGAACGAACCCCGGGTGGACGTGTTTCCACCGGGCAGGTATCGTACCAGGCACCGTGGCTGCAGCCCCTCGTGGCCACGCGAAGCGGATACGGTAGAGCAAGCCAAACCCCACGCCGCTTGCAAGGTGCGTTAGGCCCCAACGTGCGACCCACACGCGTCTGTTTGGACGGTGCCGCGAACGATGCCAGACGCGGGGTCGATGCACGGCCCCACGTCAACTTGACGTCTCCACCGGGCAGGTACACGTCCCGGTAATTCCTCTCGCCAGACAGGCTTCGGAATGCCGCTTTTCCACGCAGCGCAAGGTCGATCCCACCTTTTGTCGGAGCGGGGCGAGGAAGAATAATACTCGTCCTTTTTTCCTCTTCCGTTTCCGGTCACTTCCGTTTCCGGCCACTCCCTCAGAAGGGCTCCTGACCCTCCAACCACAACAACTACACAACAACTTAATATACTACACACGGATAAGCAAAGACCTGAATGGTAATTCACATACATTCACATAAATATGTAACACTCCCCCCCTTCAAGAAAGACAGTTTGAACCCAGCGAAAACTTTCTTTGCCGGCCAATTTGGAGAAACAAACCAGATAACTCAACCCCCCCACATTATCAGTTCCCCCCGGGCACAGTTATCACTTAAAAATAAAGCAACCAAAATTTCCCCACAACCCCTCCAGATTACTCCCTCTGGACTAAGCACCAGCAACGACATTGTCCCTGCTAAATCAAACTCCATCTCATGACCCTCTGACTTTGACCGTCAGTTTCTTGTGAATGAAGGTTAAGGGGTTGATCAAAGATCCAAAGTTAAGCAACTCGATAGCACTTTTTCCGGGAGGCCAAGCCGAGTATTCACTACATGGATGCCTTTAGGAACGTGAAGTTCACGGTTAGTCCGTGCAGGAAAGTTCTCTACAGGGGCGCCTTGAGGAACGGGAGTTCACGGTTAATCCGTGTAGGAATCTTGGCTCGGCGGCTCCGCTGCATTCAGTGCTTCAACTTCTCAGAACTTCCCTAATAATTATGGTGGGACCGCTTGTCCCTGTAGTCCCATGAATAGCGGTCTCCTTCTCGGCCACTACTTTGACAATCCTTCCTTCGGGAGCTGCCGTAACTCAGGGAGCCTCCATAATAATATTGATTGCGGCCACCACCAAAACTACCGCCCAGTTGTCCTCTCCTGTAGACCTCTCGACGCCTACGAAATGCCTTCCCTACTGTTATCGTCCGACCCTCCAAATCCTTGCCATTCCAATTCTTCTCTGCCTCTCTGGCGTCTTTTGTGCTGGCAAACGTGACAAAGCCGAACCCTCTTGACTGTTGCGTTTCCCAGTCTCTTACCACCCGCACTTCCACCAGCGGCCCATATCTGTTGAAGACAGAGGTCAGAACTTCATCCTCTGTTTTGAAGTTCAGTCCCCCTACAAATAACTTGGCACTTTTGTCGCCATCCCGAGCTGGTGTGGTGTTATTTTCCCTGCTGGGCTCTTTACCAACCCTCAGGTTACCATAAACTTGACCCCCGGCCAAATCATTCCCGATAACCACAGATACACCCTCTACAGGAAGTGTGGCTTGTAAACCGACGGTGACCGGTCCTGACACCAAATCGGACTCCAAATGGAGGACATGAAGGGGAGCACTAACACCGCCTCCGATCCCCTGTAAACGAACACTATCCCCCGTTGCCGTCTCCTCGGACCATGGCAAAATGCCTTCAAGCATTAAAGATTGATGGGCCCCTGTGTCCCTCAATATCCTAACCGGTCTCCGGTTAGTCGAGGCTCCATCCAGTGACACAAACCCCTCTGAAATAAATGGTTGGTAACCCTTTTGATGGCGATTTCTTACGCTAGCCATCGCATTCGGAGTTGTAATAGTCGGACTCCGCTCTGGGTTGTCCCTTTTCATGAGGTAACAACTGGACATCAAGTGTCCAGGTTTCTTGCAAAACGCGCAAGTAGGCCCGGAGGAAAAACTCGTGGTCTGCCTCGGGCCCCCTGAAAAATAAGTTTGTCTTGGGCCCGCAGCCCTCTGACTTCGAACAGGTGGGGTATCCACGTTGTCCCCATAATCCTCTCGAGGCCGCCGCCATGTATTGTCGTTCTCCGCACCTGCTGTTCCCCACCTCCCCTGCGGAGATCTAGGCGAGGAGTTAGGTTCGTGGACCCCTATTCGGTGGGTTAAGGCATAATCATCTGCCATGGTGGCTGCGTCCCACAACTTTGGTACCTTCTTTTCCTGCAGGTACACTTTGATGTCCTCGTGGACACACTGCTGGAATTCCTCCACCAGGATCAAGTCCCGCAATGTTTCGAAGTCTTTCCCGACTCCTTTTGACTCACACCACCGATCAAACATGTTTTCTTTCACTCTGGCAAACTCCACATGGGTCTCACTCTCCCTCTTCCTGGCATTCCTGAATTTTTGCCTGTAAGCTTCCGGAACCAACTCATAGGCCTTGAGGATGTGCTTCTTCAGTACCTCATAATCTGCACATTGGTCCATTGGTAGCGCCGAATAAATTTCCTGAGCTTTCCCCACCAGCACACTTTGCACGAGTATGGTCCAGGCCTCCTCCGGCCAGTTTAATTGTCGAGCCACTTTCTCAAAGTGTGGGAAAAATTTCGCGACTTCCTTTTCACTGAACGGTGGAACCAGCCTCACATGTCTGCCCACATCCCAGGTTTTCTGGTTAGGTGTCGACCCCGTCAGCAAGGGTGGTGCCTCTCCCCGTTCTCTCATTAACTCCAGCTCCTTGAATTTGATTTCTTGCTGAAGCTCCATGTCACGTTCCTTTAATTCCCTTTCCGCTTTTCTCTCCTCTGCTTCGAGGTCCCTTGCAGCTCTCCTCTCCTCTGCTTTTCTCCCTTCTAACCTTTCCTGGAGTTCTCGTTCCACTCTCCTTTCCTCCGCTTGTTTCTCTTCCCTCCTCTCTTCTGCTTTCCTTTCTTCTTCTGCTCTTTCCTTTTCTGCTTTCCTTTCTTCTTCTGCTCTTTCCTTTTCTGCTTTCCTTTCTTCTTCTGCTCTTTCCTTTTCTGCTTTCCTTTCTTCTTCTGCTCTTTCATTTTCTGCTTTCCTTTCTTCTTCTGCTCTTTCCTTTTCTGCTTTCGTAATTGCAACTCCAGTTTCCGGAGCTCAACGTCTTCTGGTTCTTCGGGTAGCCACTCCCAGGCTAACTCGTCCCATGTTCCTAATCCCACCATAGATTGTATCACCGTGGCCTGCAACTCTGCCTTCCTCAAATTAGTTCGGACCTCCAAGTTAAAATGTTTGGCCAATTTCAAGAGGTCCGACTTTAGCAATGCTCGGAACTGTGCCTCACTCGGGGTTACCCCAAAGTTCTGTGCCACAAACGCCATGGTGCCTATCGTTAACACCTGTTAACCTTCACCCAAGACTTTACCCCAATTTCTCAAAATTTTTTACCAATTAATAATTAATTAATAAATTTTAATTAATAAAAAATTATTATTTTATTATTTTATACAATTTTAAATCCCGGACGTAGACCCAATTGCGAAACCGCAAATCGTAATTTGGACGAGCCCCCAATTCTGTTACGTGGTCCCCTCGGTGAATACCTGTTCTCGGTGACCCCCGGACCGTGAGAGGAACTCCGCCAGCAAGCTGTATTATATATGCGCTTTCGCCACGCAATCCATATGAATTTCACCCAAGAGACAACTGGCGTTCAAGGATATATTTCCAATGGTAATGATACCATACAATTTCAATGACACAACCACGGAGATTTTCCCCGAGCAATCAACAATACACAATCATCACCAATTCCCAATTCACAATCAATTCCCTATGATTAAGATGGCCATCTTATACATGTGTGTCCCGGTGAGTACTCACGACACCCTTTTGGTCTCGGTCCCGCACAATGTCTCTGGGCCCCTCCTGACCAAGATGATGGTCGCCGTCGCCGCACTCGGGCGGTTGAACGAACCCCGGGTGGACGTGTTTCCACCGGGCAGGTATCGTACCAGGCACCGTGGCTGCAGCCCCTCGTGGCCACGCGAAGCGGATACGGTAGAGCAAGCCAAACCCCACGCCGCTTGCAAGGCGCGTTAGGCCCCAACGTGCGACCCGCACGCGTCTGTTTGGACGGTGCCGCGAACGATGCCAGACGCGGGGTCGATGCACGGCCCCACGTCAACTTGACGTCTCCACCGGGCAGGTACACGTCCCGGTAATTCCTCTCGCCAGACAGGCTTCGGAACGCCGCTTTTCCACGCAGCGCAAGGTCGATCCCACCTTTTGTCGGAGCGGGGCGAGGAAGAATAATACTCGTCCTTTTTTCCTCGTGTCTTTTCCTCTTCCGTTTCCGGTCACTTCCGTTTCCGGCCACTCCCTCAGAAGGGCTCCTGACCCTCCAACCACAACAACTACACAACAACTTAATATACTACACACGGATAAGCAAAGACCTGAATGGTAATTCACATACATTCACATAAATATGTAACAACGGTCTTTGACGTCTGAAAGAGTCTTCAAAGTATTAAAGGGTCTTCAATGTCTTCAGATTTTTATGGGTCTTAAGGGTCTTCGAGGTATTAAAGGGTATTTGAGGTATTATTGGTCTTAAGGGTCTTCGAGATCTTAAAGGGGCTTAGGGATATTTGGGGTCAAAAGGGTCTTTGGGGTCTAAATGGTTTTTGGGGTCTTAAGGGTGTTTTGTGTCTTCAAGGGTCTTAATGGTCTTTGGGATCTTATCTCTCAAGCATGTAATACGATTTCTCTCAAGCATATAATGTAATCTCTGAAGCATGAAAAAGGCATGTAGAGGAGTCTTCGGGATCTTTAAAGGCTGATGAGGTGGATGAATATACCTTTAAGACAATCCCTGGGTTGGACTTGGTCTGTTTACCAAATTTGGTGGTTGTCAACCCATTGGTTTTTGCAAAAAGCACGAACAGACAGACGAATTGTCAAACGACTTTTATTTGTTAGATATACAAAGGGAGTTCAATCCCATAAAAAGGTGTTGTATCTCTAACTCAGCCCTTTGTGTCTTGCAGTACAAAAT
Organism: Myxine glutinosa; assembly: GCF_964187855.1. Lineage (NCBI taxonomy): Eukaryota > Metazoa > Chordata > Myxini > Myxiniformes > Myxinidae > Myxine > Myxine glutinosa. The sequence goes on along the minus strand of NC_136266.1, from coordinate 171,873,032 downwards.
TCCTGGAGAGAGCACAGTCTACTCTTGTACTATGTTTATGCTGCCAAATATCAGCACAAAACACCATCTTGTGAAGGTAAGAGCACAAAGTAGTAAAAAAAAATTGTTTCGTCTCACACATCCTGGCTTGAAACATTCGATGACAAAGCCTGTTCATGTATGTATGATTACATTGAAGCTATAATCATAGATATTGGAGAAAAATTATCGTACAACAGAAAACGCGTCTTTGAGATAAAACTGACATATGGGGTTACCCACGTGCATTTGACACCAGGTGGAACCAGTCATCCAGCAAGGAAACGAGCGCTATGTTCATCACATGATCCTGTACAGCTGCAGACGCGGCACGAAAGAGTTACACAGAACGGAGCACCGCTGTTACAACAAGAACATGCCTGATGATTTCTGGTCCTGTGTCGGCATCATTGTGGCATGGGCAGTCGGAGGCCAGGTAAGCATCTCTTCCAAGAAATATGGAAGTTTTTGGAGGTATGCGTCAGACCCATGTAAGTGCTGTGCTGTTAATCCCTTTGCTACGATGAAAATCCTCATCCCAGCTCAAGGCCTGGCTTACCTTCAGAGGTAGTGCCCCTTCAAAAGGAACAGCATGCTGTGAACATTGTAATAAGATCCATTACTATATTGAATGTGCTGAAGATGTTGTTACAGCCGTTGGATCAGGCCAGTTGCCCAGACTGAATCCTGACGAGCCACATCAATGAGGCCGCAACAGCCAACCGATTCTGTCGTTCCGAGTCGGATCATAGGCCTGTTTGCCAAGAACCGTAATCCAACGTCACGATACCATATGTGCTTGTGAAAGTCAACATCCCTCCAGCCATTCTCAAAGAACATCCTCAGCACCGGTCAGTCTGGCAGTTCACTCAACCAACAACCAGTCTGGCAGTCAACCAACAACTATTTTTGAGATCAACATTGGCCAAAAGGTCAACATAGGCCAAAGGTCAACAACCTTTTCAGATTTCTAAAATCCTCAATTTTCATCCGATTGACTTGAAATTTGAGTAGGATTTGCATTTCAGCAAAATAAATTCAACCATCAATTATATTTGAGGTCAACATCGGCCAAAAGGTCAACATAGGCCTAATTTCTAAAATTGGCAATTTTCATCCGATTAACTTGAAATTTGAAGACGATTTGCATATCAGGTCACTGAATTCTACCACTAATTATTTTTGAGGTAAAAAGGATGCTCTACCGAATGCCATTATACTTTGTTCTCTTTTGCCAAGTGTCGCTCTATGAGTGATTTTTCATTATTGTCTTCACTTGTCATAGTATAGTGTTGTCACATTAATTGTGAATTATTGTCTGCAAATACATGCTTCTCCCCTCTCCCAAATTTATGAAATCTGCTTAATTCCCTTTATTTGTGTCGGCCGGTTTGCAATTCGTCATTGGGCTAGCGTGGTTAAGAAACACGACTGTGGGAAATTGGTGCAATTATCTCGCAGGAGGCTTTATAACCCAACCACCGGATCGTCTGGGCGGCTGAGCCACCGCTCGGGCCCCTCCTGGCAGAGGGACGATCTGAACAGAGCATCAGATTCTTGTTTGAGCTATCTGTATGTCAAAAACCGAAGTAAACATCTATTTGGCTTTCCCGGCGGACAGGTCTCTTTCGGACAGGACAGGACAGGTCTCTTTCGACGATCCGTTGCTAAACTGGTGATTGTGCGGGTGGAGGATTTGACCTCGAATCCACCCGGCGGTCTACCAACCATAACATTGGTTCATCATGATTGGGGTCTGGACACTGGTCCAAATCTGACAACCGTAATATAAAGCAATAGTCTATGCCAGCACTGGACAGGCCACGCAGACAGAATTTCTCATTCTTCTGTGGTCCACAAAGAGGTCCTGGGTGTCCAGGCAGATTATGTGGACAGGACCCATCTTTTTCTATATACAGGAAACATATTGGCATCCTTAAAACCTTCAACATTCCAGATTAAAATCCTCATTGAAAATTCAATCACCTTTTCTGCATGGTAAGAGCAACACATTTGAATCTTCTTTTGAAGTCGTACTTTAGATTTGAATCTTCTTGTCAAAGAACAGAATAAATCAGTTAAGTTGCGGAACATCATACGAATATCACATGCAACTATGGAAGTTGGAGGTCACACTGTGACTTAGAATAGAGATATTATTTCCCAACATGCATCACTTCATGCCAATTCTTGTGATTTGCATAAATACATGTAATACAAGAACGCAATCATTATCATGCAGAATGTGGTAAGTTCCACAAGAATTCATAAACCTTAAAGTTGTAACTTTAAAAAGTTGTAACTGAAAAAAAATTGAAAGATCTCTATCCATAACTTATGGTGAAAAGTGGTATCACAGTAAGTGTATTTACAAGCCAGTAGTGTCTTGCAGTTAATTGAATGTATAGCCACAGATGTTTTCTCATATTATACCAAAATCAAAACTATCAAAAACAAACAAAAAACAAACAAACAAAAAAACAAAAACAAAACAAAAAAATCAAAACATCTACCAAAATATTTAAGGGAATTGCAGTTCTGCTGCTGCTTTGCTCTCCATGAAAAATTCAAGTACAGTATAATATATTTTTTACTTCAAAGGAACGCATTAAACCCATTGTTTTCCTCCAGAGTTTTGTTTATCCCAAAGATGTTGGATTCTCTCTGGGAATGCCAGATGACCCGACTATCGTTCTCTTGGAAATTCATTATGACAACCCAGGAAGAAAAACAGGTTAGTAAACTTATTAGAAATTAAATGCTTATGATAATGTAATATAATAATAATATTAATCATATTAATAATCATCATCCTATCCTACTATCTATACCTCTAAAAGGCAAAAATCTCCCTCTCTCTCACTTTGTTTGTATGCGTTCAATGCACGGCCATATCTTTTTGAGTTACAAACTCCAAACTCAGGGTACAAATACATTTTTGTGTGATTTTTCCATAAAAAAAAAGTAATTATGTCTCTTCTATTGGAATTGTGGCATGCAAACAGAGAATCAAGGGTGGTGTGTAGAAGTTTTTATATTTAAAAAAACACTAAATACAAGGCACAGGGAGGTGAAATTTGCTGCACGTGACGTGCAATGCGTGGAATAAAACGAGTGTTCATGTACGTCTGTAGGATATCTAATAAATAAAAACGATATAAGCACATCTGACACGAGGCCGAGGCTTCAGACTTTGGCATGCTCACGAGACTTCACTGTCGAACATGTTGAATTTAGTCACACAGGATGTGGAGATGACACCAGAGCTCGGGTGTATATTCATATTTGTGTGGCTTTGTTGGTATCTTTTTTTAAACAATCACTTTTTTCTCTACAGTCGTCTTGTTTACTCTGGATTCTGACTTGACTCTATCCCTGGTTACCTCCGCCACCAAAGGTGGATAGAGGTTATGTTTTCACCCCTGTCTGTCTGTCCGTTTGTCTGTTTGTGAACAAAATATCTCAAAAAGTTGTGGACGGATTTGGACTAAATTTGGCAGAGCGGTAGCATATGTGACAAGGACGAAATGATTCGATTTTGGTGAAGCTCCGGATTCGGATGCGGCTAGTAGGATTTTTAAAGTCATTCTTCATCATTGGGAGATAGGGCCAAAAACGATACATAGCAGGATATCTCAACAAGTTGTGGACGGATGTGGACGAAACTTGGTGGACAGGTTGTGTGTGTGACAAGGACTAATCGATTCGATTTTGGTGAAGATCTGAATATGGATTCGGATATGAGAATTATTTAATTTTTTAAGTGATTCTTCACCATTTAGTGATAAGGCTAAAACCAACATATAGCAGGATATCTCAAAAAGTTACGGATGGATTTTGACGAAACCTGGTGGACAGGTTGTGTGTGCGACAAGGAAGATTCTATTCAATTTTAGTGAAGATCTGGATCCGGATCCGGATAGTATATTTTTTTTAAGTGATTCTTTACCATTGAATTATTTACCTTTACCATTGATTCTTTACCTTTACCCGCCCCCACGCGTCGCCACCCGTCCCCACGCGTCGCCACCGGTCCCCACGCGTCACCACCCGTCACCACCCGTCCCCACGCATCGCCACCCACGCGTCGCCACCAGCCCCCACCCATTCCCACGTGTCGCCACCCATCCCCACACGTCGCCACCCATCCCCACACGTCGCCACCCATCCCCACACGTCGCCACCCATCCCCACACGTCGCCACCCATCCCCACGCGTTACAACCCACTCCCACCCGCCCCCATGCATCGCCACCCTGACCCCACGTGTCACCACCCGTCCCCACGCATCACCACCCACCCACACACACACATTGCCACCCGCCCCCACGCCTCGCCACCCATCCCCATGGGAGATAGGGCCAAAAACTATATATAGCACGACATCTCAAAAAGTTGTGGACAGTTGATTTTTTTTATTAAATGTGATTCTGTATTGCGATTTTCTGGTCTACTCTGGTATACAAAACAAACTGTTCACCTGGCGGAGGTATGCTCTCTACTGAGTGCCGTTCTAGTTGTTTGAGGGGGTTGCATGACGGGCCTTGTAGATGTAAAAAAAAAAGTAGGGGAAAAACCACAGGAGGGTAATCACAGACTGGGGAACTAATCTTAACACCTATATAGATAGCATAGCTTCACCCCTCGTGTAAAGACACAATGTTAAGCTCCAGTTTCTCTACTTAATACATCGAGATGTCTCCTACGCATCCACGGTCCATGCTACACCTATACGATCCTACCTGTGCTATGGTATTTTTTCCCCTACCCCCACAAACGTAACATTATTATGATTATTATAACTCCAGTCAATTGTCTCTGGTCAGCATGTGAGTATTGCAATAAATGCATTTGTGTGTTTGTCATTAGATTAGCCCGACAATAAGAGAAACTGGAATCACCAACTTTGGCACAGCTTCCTAATGTAGACACAGACCTGATTACTATAATACTCATGTGCCAGCCAATGGCCATGGTGTGAATTTTTATATATAAAGAATTTCATATTTTTCCATGTGAATCCAAAGTTGAACTCGTCTGAGACTTTTACAATATGAAGAGCTGTGCCAAATTTGACAATTCCAGCTGCCATCATTGTCCAGTTACTTTTCCGACAAACAAACACACAGATGGGATCACCGCAATAGTCATGTGCTCGGCCAATGGCCATTCTTGATTTGACCTTCTGACAACATTTAGGGAAGGTGTGCAATATGTTTAAATGTTTACCAACCAGGATTGTATTCTGCAAACCACTGTTATGAAATGTGGAGCAATAATATATGATATTTTGTTGAATTCTGTTACTACAGTTTTTCATATTCTTTACTCAATGATGCCATAGAGTTATAAAGTATACAGGGGAGAATGTGGAGGGTTAGGGTTAGGGTTAGGATACCAGCCCACTTTGTACCTACACCTGCATCGAATTTGAAGTGAAGCACCTCAACGGAACTTCCTGAAGTTCTCCCTATCTTATTATGTATGTACCTTTTCTGGTATCACCAGAACCTCTGTGATTTTACATCCACTGATGCTTTTTCACAGCAATAATCAGCAATGATAGCCAACACTTTGAAGCATAGCATAGCTCAGTTTGGAAAGATGATCAATTTCAAGTTGGATTTGAGTTGGACTCAAGTTGGTCGCAACACACCTTTTGGAAGTGATGTGATTGCTGGACGAATTTGAAATGGATTAATTTGCTCAAAAGTCATTGATTAGTGTTGCTGCATTTTTTTTTTTATTATTACTCTGAGCCTCGACTTGGTGATGAGGTGTGTTTCTGGAAGAACGTTTGTGATCTTGGGGAGGTGGAAGAGAGTGGGTGGGTGTAGGGAAATGGCAGGAGGACTGAGATCAGAAGAGAGTCATGGTAGAAGGGTAGAGAACTACCAGGCCACCAACTTCCCTGTATTGATTAGGAGTTCTTGCTGAAAGACTTTCACAACTTCAAGTTCCTTGCTTTCAACTCCAACCAGAGCATCAGGATAGAAAGTACCATCTCCAATGACAATATAATACTTATGATGATCACCATCTCTGACAGATGGCCATATGAGAGTATTTTCCGAGATTTAACAACAAGCTAAGAATCCTTGCTGGGCCAAATCATAGGGCACAGGACAATTTTTAATGATATTGTACAGATGTTGTATGAAACTCACAAAATTGGTGACACGATGCATAAGCAGCTTTATGAGGACTGTAGTAGTAGCAGTAGTAGTTGTAGTTATAGTAGTCGTAGATCTTCCGCCACTTGCATCCTCTTTCACTCACTCGCTTGCTCTGTTCAATTCTCTGTCTCTCACTCTGTTATAATTTTGCCTATTCTCAATCTGCTTCCTATTCCTTGGCATTTTAGCCAAAAAATTATGTTCTTTCATTCCAAATAGATGGTGTAGATTCATCTGGATTTAAGCTCTTCTACACTCCTGAACTGCGGCTAATTGATTCTGGAATCCTTGAAGTTGGAGCTGATCCTTCCCGCCTGCAAATCATTCCACCCAGAGCCGCATCATTCCGTGTTTATGGAATTTGTCCAACCCAGAATTTTGGAGATGTGAGTACACCTCAAGCTCAGCTGACAAGCTTTAAACTATATTTATTTGGCTTAAGGGGTTCAGCAGTCGGTTGCCTATGTCCGTACATGTCTGCATCTATTAAATTCATTTTCTCGGCAACCGTTGGTCCCATTGACACAAAACTTTCACCATAGGAGCTTCTCCTCCTGTAGAATATTTTAATGATAATTATGACGTCATAGGTCACGTGGTGCAGGCGCCACCTTGGAAAAACTTTGTACCTCTACATCTCTGAAACCGCTCAATGGAAAAAATTGTAACAAGGCTCATTGTCAAGTACTCCCCATGGGGAATAAGATGTGTTAGTGATGATGCCATCAGAGCCTTCATTATGACGTCATAATTTGACAAGTATAACGCTTCATCCTATCAGGATGAGTTTTTTTTTCTCTGCAACTGTTGGTCTGATGTACACGAAATTGTCACCACAGAAGCACCTCCTCCTGTAGAATATTTTAATGATAATTATGATGCAATAGGTCATGTGGTACAGACTCCATGTTGGAAAAACTGAAAAACGTTGCACCTCTATATCTCTAAAACCGCTCCATGGAAAAAATTGAAATGTGGCTCATTGTAAAGAACTCCATATGGGGAATAGGTGGCGTTAATGATGACGTCATTGGTGTCGTAATTATGACGTCATAATTTGACAAGGACAATGCTTAGTCTGTCAGTTTGAAATTTATTGAGTGTGATCTATGCAACAATTATGTTAAGAGAATATAAATTTATGATGTAATCGCTCACGTGGTCTGGCAGCCATATTGGATCAAAGAAGAAAAAAAAACGTTCAAAAACAGAAGAGTTGGCTCGCACCAAGTTGACTGCACAGGATTAAGTATTCTATGAATACCATCTAGTTTACTTCTGTTCAGGGTGCTCCCAAGAAACACCACGATAAGCTATTGATACACGTCAACACGGCGTTTGTTCAAGGAGGAACAAACCCCTTGGGGAAGGGGACATTATGAGTATTAATATTGTTTTTTTTGTTTTTTAAAATACAGTATCGATATTGTTTTGTAATACCATTAATATCATGCTAATATCATTCGTGTTGTGTGCAGGAGACGGGTTTTGTCATCACTTCTGTGTGTCTGTCCAGGCAAAAACTTTTTTAACATTTGAGTTTTGTCATAAATGTTAAACGAAGGCTTCATTATGATAACACGTAGAAGGCAAATTAATAATTTTCTCAAAAGGTCAAAGGTCAGCGTTGCATAAATTCATCAATTTTCATCCAATTGACCTGAAATTTCAATTTACCATTTGAGTTTTGTCATCAAATTTTCAATACAACATTATAATGATAATATGTAGAAGCCAAATTAACAATTTTGTCAAAAGATCAAAAGGTTAAAGGTCAGCATCACCTAAAATAATCAATTTTCATCTAATTGACCTGATATATAAATTTATCATTTGAGGTTTGTCATCAAATTTTCAACAAAGCTTCATTATTAAAATATGGAGAAGGCAAATTATAATTTGGTCAAAAGGTCAAAGGTCAGCATCACATGAAATCATCAATTTTCATCCAATTGACCTGAAATTTCAATTTACCATTTGAATTTTGTCATCAGATTTTCAATAAAACATTATATAATGATAATATGTAGAAAGCAAATTATAATTTGGTAAAAATATCAAAAGGTTAAAGGTCAGTGGCAACTAAAATAATCAATTTTCATCCAATTGACCTGAAATTTAAATTTACCACGAGTTTTATCATCAAATTTTTAACAAAGATTTATTATGAGAATATGGAGAATGCAAATTATAATTTGGTCAAAAGGTAAAAATGTCAAAGGTAAGCATCACCTAAAATCATCAATTTTCATCCAATTGACCTGATATTTAAATTTATAATTTGAGGTTTACCATCAAATTTTCAACAGAGCTTTATTATGAGAATATGGAGAAGGCCAATTATAATTTAGTCAAAAGGTCAAAGGTCAGCATCACCTAAAATCATCAATTTTCATCCAATTGACCTGAAATTTAAATTTATCATTTGAGTTTCGTATACATATTTTCAACAAAGCTTTATTATGAGAATATAGAGAAGGCAAATTATAATTTGGTCAAAAGGTGAAAAGGTCAGAATTACATAAAATCGTTAATTTTCATCAGATTGACCTGAAATTCTAAGAATTCACATATTGGGTCACTGAGTTGGTTCACCAATCCAAAGCTTGAAGCTGATTGTTGTTTTTTTCGATCAAAAGGTCAAAGGTCAACGTTGAGTAAAATCGCCAATTTTCACCCTGGTAAAAATGGGAAAAACGCAACATTTAGATATCTTAACACGGATTATACAGCCTAACACGGATTTCACCCAAGATGGAAAACCCCTTTAGGAAGAGGGGTAAATGAAGCCGCTACAACCTCCATCAAGTGACCTTCCTGTCAAGTTTGGTTGAGATTGTATAAGTAACGACCGAATGTATCGTGGTGAGACAGACAGACAAACTTCCAAAATTGCGTATTTTAGTATGCCGTAAAGGAATCAGTGTGACAGTAATCTAAAAGTGTACAGTGTTTACAGATATTCAAAAACTTAATCCCCAGTGTCATTGTAAACCTTTCAAAACTTATGTATTTACTGTAACTTTTTTAAATTGTAAAATTGTAAAAATTGTAATCAGCTTTTAAAGCTGTTACACAAGTAGCCATCCAACACAGAATGGTGCATCCTGCAGCTTTAGCTTGCATTTTGTTGAGCATCACATTTCGTGCAGGAGGTTACTTTGACGAGCAAAATTTATTTGAATCGTGTGGGATTATTTTACTGACATGGAGCAATGAACTGAAAATGACAGTTATCTGCCTTATCGACGTTTTCTGTAACAATGAAGCAACATTCACTTTTAGAACAATTTACTTTTGTTTTTGGGCAAAGTGTTGATTCATTTTCTGTTATCATTTTATCCAGGGTGAACAGGATGTGATTTATGCATTTGCATCCTTACTCCACAGCCATCTGGCTGGTACAGCAATGAGATTAAGAAAGATTAGGTGAGTATTTAAACAAAAAAAAAATGGTTGGGGGAAGCGAAGTATTTTAAATTAGATACATCGACTGCATACAAAACAACAACAACAACAACAACAACAACAACAACAACAACAAGTTGTTGTTAGCAAATGGGTATTAGACAGGAATAAAATTCTGAATTCCACCTGCTGGTTCCACTATTACTGAGTCATAGCTGTGCCGTTGATGCACTGCTCCCTATCAGTTCAAGCAGGAGTTTGCAAAATGTGTTCAGGGTGCTGGCGATAACTATAACCTACCCTTTAAAATCTACCAACTAATGCCGGGACACAGAGTTTACTGTCCATCTAAGGTAAGGCGAATTACATTGATGTATCGTGCTGCATGCAAAACAACAGTGTAACACTTTATAGGTGGGCTGAGATTTGAACCCAGGCTCATCTTCATCTCCACAAGTAAATATTTGCAATATAACAAGACTGTTAGCCTCACAACGGCGTAGCCAGACTTGGATCTGCTAAGTGGAGGATCTGCTGTCCCCCTGACATGTGACCAGATCCTCAGCTCTGATTGGTGGACGTTTGTGAGGGACATACATACATACACCGGATGGACAAACGCTAGATGGCATTGCCCTATTGGCTACGCCATAAAAATATAGCTGCCGAACCTCGTGACCGATGACATCGTCGATTTTGTTTTCTTGCCCAATTTTTTTTTTTTTTTTTATGTATAAGGCTCCAGGCACGGACTATATAATCCTCATTGAGGCCAGGCCTAAATAAAAGAGCTGCATTGATAGAAAGTGAAAAGAGAGAAAAAATAGTCAGTTTTTGAGGAAGTAAAAAATCTGCTTTTTGAAAAGGGGAAGATCGCAAGTGTTTGGAAAAACTTGGAAAGGTAAAGAATTCCAGAGTTTGGCAGTGAAGGGGAAGAAACAAACATCATAATGGCCCACCCTTGAGTTGCCAATGGCCAAACAATAATCATGAGATGTAGTGGCTTGTCGTGTATTCCGTGGTCTCGCCAATAAAATCATTTTCACTAATAATTGTAATAAAAACGGAAAAAACCCCATCTCTATATGTTTTGAGCAGCATGTTTTGTTTTTGACAACTTATTTATACATTTCTACATTTACATATTGTCAATAGATTTTTTTTTTTAATTTGTCTGTTTCATATCTACCAACATCATCACAGTGGAAATGGAAGCATCTCGCTTGTCACGGAAGACAAAGCGTACGATTTTAATTTTCAAGAAAACAGATTTTTTCCTAAGCCAATACCTATAAGAAAGGTATGTTGATGATATTGGCATTGCATTTGAATTCATTATCATGAAGAATAATCTTGATTGTTACATCCACCACCAAAGGTGGATGGAGGTTATGTTTTCACTACTGTCTGTCTGTTTGTCTGTTTGTGAACAAGATATCTCAAAACGTTATGGACGGATTCTGACAAAATTTGGTGAGAGGTAGTGTATATGACAACGACGAAATGATTAGATTTTGGTGAAGATCCGGATTCAGATCCGGCTAGTAGAATTTTTTAAGTGATTCTTCACCATTGGGAGATAGGGCCAGAAACGATACATAGTAGGATATCTCAAAAAGTTATGGACGAAACTTGGTGGACCAATTAGGTGTCTGACAAGGACGATTCGCTTCGATTTTGGTGAAGATCTGAATATGAATTCGGATTTGAGCATTGTTTAATTTTTAAGTGATTCTTCACCATTGAGAGATAGAGCTAAAACCAACATATAGCAGGATATCTCAAAATGTTATGGATGGATTTGGACGAAACTTGTTGGACAGGTTGTGTGTGTGAGACAAGGAACAATCGATTCCATTTTGGTGAAGATCCGGATTCGGATCCGGCTGGTAGAATTTTTTCAGTGATTCTTCACCATTGGTAGATAGGGCCCAAAACGATACAAAGCAGGATATCTCAAAAAGTTGTGTACAGATGATTTTGATTAAATGAGATTTTCTGGTCTACTCTGGGATACAAAACGTAAACTGTTCACCTGGTGGAGGTATGCTCTCTACTGAGTGCCATTCGAGTTATAACTGAAACTGTTGTGGAACATGAATCTGTCTACTTAATCTTTTTGCCTACCTGTGACAATAACAAACACACTTGTGATACCCAGTAATACCAGTAATTTACATGGTATCGGTAAAGCGTACCTATCACACGCTCATACTCATCAGGTTCTTTAATACTCACCAACATTCTTTTGAAATTCAGTAACACATTCAGGGCACTGACAGTTAAAAGATAATTGATACAACTTTTTTGGGGTGGGAGAGGGTAGTCATAGATTCCTCCTTTTGGTATTTGTAATAAATTGACGGTCCGTAATAAAATAAAATAAAAAAATAGTCCCTTGGGGGACTGACTGTTATTTCCCCACTGTGTCTGAGATTTAAAAATAAATTACCTAAATTTGAAGCGAAATCCTTCTTTTCAGCCTCTTATAGGGGGCGGTTCTGGATGGGGAGCGCAACCCCATGAGACATTACTGTTTTATGTGTCATATCAAATTTTGTCTGTCTTTCTCAGGTAGCTGTGGGGAAGATGTTTTAGTGGAAATGAGAGATTCTGAAAGAGGGCCTGTGTCCCCCTTTCCAGGGAAGATACGACCATGAGGAGCACAACTTAAGGTTAGGGCATGGTCCCGATGCCTCGTGGTGACTTTGGTCTGGATCTGTCTGGCGGTTTCTGAGAAGATTTTTGAATGAAATACCAATGTTTGGGACAAAACCCCCTTTACCCCTTCTATTGGGTAGCACAACCCCTTGAGATGTTACTGTCCTGATGCATCGTACCAAATTTGGTGCATATCGGTCAGGTAGTTTGCGAGAAGATGTTTTAGTCAAATATTAACTGACGTACAGATGTATGGACAGACATACATAATAAGTATGGCCGGACACCAGAACCCACTCTGAGGTTATTTCAGACATAACCTAAAAATAATAATGCACTATAGTCTATATGTCACAATACCAGACTTGGTGGCATAATGGTTAGAGCGTCCGCTCGGAGTCTGAGAGGTTGGTGGTTCAAACCTGTCCGAGTCATACCAAAGATGTTAACTATGGTACGTGCTGCTTCCTTGCTTGCTGATCAGCATTTAAAAGGATAGAGTATGGACAAACAGTGCTAGGAAGGCAATGGCAAACCAAAAAGTATAACCCTTGCCAAGAAACTGCTCTCACAGTACCCTGCTATGTAAAAAGCCTGGTACATTAAAAATGTCAGTATAAATTACATTATTGGTACTTTTGTCAGTGCAGAGAGGTACTGGTCAGTTTCTGCCTGAATACTTGAAAAACTAGAACAGCACTCAGTAGATAGCATACCTCCACCTGGTTGACCATATCACTCAATGGTGAAGAATCACTGAAAAAATTCTACTAGCTGGATCCGAATCCGGATCTTCACCAAAATTGAATCGAATCGTCCATGTCAGACACACAACCGGTCCAACAAGTTTCGTCCAAATCCGTCCACCACTTTGAGATATCCTGCTATGTATCGTTTTGGCCCCATCTCCCAATGGTGAAGAATCACTTAAAAAATTCCAATAGCCGGATCCGAATCCAGATCTTCACCAAAATTTAATCATTTCGTCCTTGTCAAATACACCATAATCTCTGCCAAATTTCGTCCGAATCTGTGCACAACTTTTTGAGATATTTTGTCCAAAGACAAACGGACAGACAAACAGACAGGGGTGAAAACATAACCTCCTTTCACCTTTGGTGGTGGAGGTAATTATCAGAGGCTCACTGCACAATGATTTTTTATGTAAAACATTATGGTAAACCAGACTTATTTTGCAACTCTATTTCAGTTTTGACTAGCAGTATAATTACCATCCAAAATTGCACCACCATCTCGCTAACTTAAGGGGTTAAATCAGATATTGCAAAACACCTTTTAACACTTAACAATATTGAAGTAAATGAAGTGCTTGATTGATATATATATATATAGATATATATATAGATATATATATATATATATATATATATATATATATATATATATATATATATATATATATATATATATATATATGTAGTACATATTGTTACAGCACATGCGTTTAACACATCTCATTCACTTTTATTTCATTTCAGGGAGAGACATTGCTGATAGATTGCATTTATAACACCGAAACACGATCGAATGTAACGACAGTAAGTATAATTTATTTGAGATCAGCATAATTTAAAATGCATTGTGTTTGAATGTTCTGCATGTGGTTTGTTGTTTTTATAACAGGAACAGGAATTTCATTCTCAAATGTTAAATCTCAAAGATTACCTTATTTTATAGAATGCAGAAAGGTGGGACAGTATCTTGTTTGCATTGGTGGATGGTTGGTTGAGCTGGGGGTGGGGCAGGGGTGGGGGCAGGTATTGGTGGGGTAAAATGAAACAATATAACAGGTAAGTTGTACAAGCAACTTTGTGACAGGTGTTACGGGGTCCCCCCCTTACCTCTGGTCTCGGTGGACCTCCGAACCCCGAGAGGGTCCCCGGCAGAAAGATGTGTTATCCTTGGTTGAAATCCAGCAAATAATGAAACCCTCAATGGAACCAGCAAATGAAACCAGCAAATGAAACAGTCAAATCAATAATGCAACCACACCAGGTTATAAACAAACAATAATATATTATAAATCACACACAAAGAGCCATACAACAATGGGGGCAATCACCCCTACTTTCAAATCTTATGACGATATCCTTGTCAAGCCCCTTAACCCCACACTCACGGCGCCTCCCCCAATGTCTCTGTGCGCTCCCGCGATCGGGGAGTCGAGGCCCGATGGTCAATTGAGGCGTAGGCGAGCGAGACGACCCCGAGGTCACGTGCTCAGCACCCAGCACCCAGCAACACAGCGGTGGAAAGGAACCTCACAAAGACGCGCTCCGACGTACACGTTGCAGTTCAATCCGCGAGCCTCCGTATAATTCTCACGTGCCCCTTTCTGGCACAGCCGTCCCTGGCAAAACACCGGGGAATAATGCCCAGCCGACACGACAAAAACCTGTTCCCTCCAGGTTGCTCGCGTGGCGAAGATGGCGGACGGCTTTCACTCCAACCCGGGCTTGGGAGGTCCGGATCCTCCGGAACCTCAATGAGAATACCCGACGACACAGGCTCCACGCACTCCGGCGATATTTCTTATCGCCCGAACTTCCCTTCAAGGATGCAAAGTTCACTCGCACTGTACGTCGAACGCTCGGGCCAGAGCTTTAACAACAACGTCTGTTTCACGATCTCCTCGCCTCTCTCTTCCCCTTTGCTCCACCTCTTCCGGTAACGATCCGGATTTCAGGCCACATTTTACCAGGAGCGCTTTTAAATCTTTTAACTATAATAACCCTTTCCCTTCAACCACAATCACCAGAATACTTAGAATCAACAACAATAATCATAACAACAACCCTTAGGGCCAAATCCATAACACTTCCCCCCCTCAAGAAAGAAAGTTTGAACACAGCGAAAACTTTCTTTGCATGCCCTCTTTAAACAAGCCAAAGTAAATTCACAACCCAAATCAGCAATCCCCGTGGGCAACAATATTCAACCTTCCCCAAAAATAAAGCAACAAAATTTTACACCACCCCCAGAGCTTTCCAAAGTTAATTCCCTCTGGACCAAGCGTCAACAACGACATAGTCCCTGCCCCTCTGATTTTTACTTCTAGTTTCTCTTGAATGAAGGTTAAAAGGTTGTGATCAAAAACCCAAAGGCCAGCAAATCTACAGCACTTTCCCCGGGAGGCCGAGCTGAAAGCCAGGTTCCATGGTGGTTGGGTGGTGGGGCCTGGAAGTATTCACTACCTGGACGCCTTTAGGAACGTGGAATTCACGGTTAGTCCGGGGAGGAAAGTTCACTACATGGACGCCTTTAGGAACGTGGAGTTCACGGTTAGTCTGTGTAGGAATCTTGGCTCGGCGGCTCCGCAGCATTCAGTGCTTCAACTTTTCCGGACTCCTAATAATAACGGTGGGACCACTTGTCACAGTAGTCACCTGACTGGCGGTCTCCTTCTCGGCCACTGCTCTGATAATCCTTCCCTTGGGAGCTGTCATAACTCTGGAAGCCTCCATAATAATATCGCTTGCGGCCACCACCACTACTACTCCGTGGTCCTCCTCTGTAGCCCCCTCGACCCCAAAGAAATGCCTTCCCTACTGTGATGGTCCGACCCTCCAACTCCTTGCTATTCAGATCCTTTTCTGCCTCTCTGGCGTCCTTTGAGTTTTCAAACGTGACAAAGCCAAACCCTCTTGACTTTCGTGTCTCCCTGTCTTTTATCAGCAGCACTTCCAAAAGCGGTCCATAGTTGCTGAAGGCAGACTCCAAAACATCTTCCTGTGTTTTGAAGTTCAGTCCATCTTCAAATAACTTGCTAAACTTGTCGCCATCCCTTACTGGTGTGGTGTTATTTTCCCTACTGGGCTTTTTAACAACCATCGGGTTACCATAAACTTGACCACCGGCCAAATCATTCCCGATAAAAACCGATACTCCCTCTACAGGAGCCATACAACAATGGGGGCCAACTCCTTGCTATTCAGATCCTTTTCTGCCTCTCTGGCGTCCTTTGAGTTTTCAAACGTGACAAAGCCAAACCCTCTTGACTTTCGTGTCTCCCTGTCTTTTATCAGCAGCACTTCCAAAAGCGGTCCATAGTTGCTGAAGGCAGACTCCAAAACATCTTCCTGTGTTTTGAAGTTCAGTCCATCTTCAAATAACTTGCTAAACTTGTCGCCATCCCTTACTGGTGTGGTGTTATTTTCCCTACTGGGCTTTTTAACAACCATCGGGTTACCATAAACTTGACCACCGGCCAAATCATTCCCGATAAAAACCGATACTCCCTCTACAGGAAGCGTGGCTTGTAAACCGACGGTGACCGGTCCTGACACCAAATCGGACTCCAAATGGATGACATGAAGTGGAGCACTAACACAGCCAGCCACCAATCCCCTGTAAACGAACACTATCCCCAGTTGCTGTCTCCTCGGACCATGGCAAGATGCCTTCAAGCATTAAAGATTGATGTGCTCCTGTGTCCCTCAATATCCTAACCGGTCTCCGGTTAGTCGAGGCTCCATCCAGTGACACAAACCCCTCGGAAATAAATGGTTGGTAACCCTTTGAGGGCGATTTCTAACAATGGCCATCGCATTTGGAGTCATACTCGTCGAACTCCGCTCCTGATTTTCCTTTCCTAGAGCATAACAGTTGGACATCCAGTGTCCAGGTTTATGGCAAAGAGTGCAAGTCGGCCCGGAGGAGAACCTCGTGGTCTGCCAAGGCATGGGGGCGGCGGTCTGCCTCGAGACCCCCGGACGATAGGTCTGTCTTGGAACCACAGTCTTCTGATTTCTAGAAGTCGTGGTGTCAAAGTGGACCTCATTTTCATCCCGAGGCCACCCCCATGGATTTTCATTCTCCACCCCTGATGTACCATAGCTCCCCTGGCTAGGTCTGGGCGAGAAGTTCGGTTTGTGGAACCCCATCCTGTGTGTTAAGGCATAGTCATCTGCCATGGTGGCTGCCTCATACAGCTTTGGTACTTTCCTTTCCTCCGGATGAACTTTAATGTCCTCGTGGACACACTGCTGGAATTCCTCCACCAGGATCAATTGTCGCAATAGTTCGAAGTCTTTCCCAACTCCTTTTGAATCACACCACCTATCAAACATGGTTTCCTTCACTCTGGCAAATTCCACATGGGTCTCACTCTCCCTCCTCCTGGCATTCTGGAATTTTTGCCGGTAAGCTTCCGGGACCAATTCCTAGGCTTTGAGAATGTGTTTCTTCAATACCTCGTAATCTGCACATTGGTAAATCGGTAAAGCCGAATAAATCTCTTGAGCTTTACCCACCAGAACACTTTGCACTAGTATGGACCAGTACTCCTCAGGCCAGTTTAACTGTCGAGCCACTTTCTCAAAGTGTGGAAAAAACTTGGCTACCTCCTTTTCATTGAAGGGTGGAACCAGCCTCACATGTCTGCCAACATCCCAGGTGTTCTGACTAGGTGTCGAACCAGTCAGCAGCGATGGTACCTCTCCCCGTTCTCTCTTTAACTCCAGCTCCTTGACTTTAATTTCCTGCTGACGTGCCAATTCACGGTCCTGTAACTCCCTTTCAGCTCTTCTCTCCTCTGCTTCGAGTTCTCTTGCAGCTCCCCTTTCCTCTGCTTTTTTGTCTTCTAACCTTTCCTGGAGTTCTCTTTCCTGTACTTTTAACCTTTCCTGGAGTTCTCGTTCCTGTGCTTTTTCCCTTTCCTGGCTCTGCAATTGCATCTCCAGTTTCCGGAGCTCCACATTTTCTTGCTCTTCTGGTAACCACTCCCAGGCTACCTCTTCCCATGCTTCTAATCCCACCATAGATTGTATCACCACTGTCTGCAACTCTGCCTTCTTCATATTAGTTCGGACCTCCAAGCTAAAATGTTTGGCCAATTTCCAGAGGTCCGATTTTACTAACGCTCTGAACTGTGCTTCACTAGGAGTCACTGTAAACTTCTCTGCGTCAAACTCCATAGTGACGACTGGTAACACCTGTTAATCTTCACCCAATAATTTTTTTTAACAAACAAAAAAAAATTCCTTTTTTTTAAAGTTGTTTGTTTTTGGAATTTTTTTTGGGAATGTTGGAAAAAGTTCCAAATTTGGGAATTCTGGGAATGTTTGGGAATTCTTTCCCGGACTAAATTTAGGAATTTTTATATCCCGGACGCAGACCCAATTGCGAGCCCACGAATATCAATTGGACGAGCCCCCAATTTCTGTTACGGGGTCCCCCCTAACCTCTGGTCTCGGTGGACCTCCGAACCCCGAGAGGGTCCCCGGCAGAAAGATGTGTTATCCTTGGTTGAAATCCAGCAAATAATGAAATCCTCAATGGAACCAGCAAATGAAAGTCAAATCAATAATGCAACCACACCAGGTTATAAACAAACAATAATATTGTTATAGATCGCGGTTAGATGTTATAGACCGAGCGGTGGTGTAAGACCGCGACCTAACAAAACTCACCCGATTCACCCAGACTTTGGCCGTATCGCACCCCAGCTGCTCAATGAGGGAAAAGACGAAAACGACGCAATGCAAAGAGGAAAAAGAAGGCAAAGAAAGGTTTGGAAATACGACTGAATTTATTGGCTATTTACACACAAGCAAAAAGAAAGCAATCAAGGTTTATTTACAACACATAAGACGCAGGTGACACAGGGAAAATACTAGCTTATACAGACTTAATTAACCCAGGACAGAACAAACAAAAGACTCTGACTCACGCGGGGAATTGCAGGAGGTGGATGGCTGGAGGTGAACGCTTGGTGGAGCCAACACGGAGCTTGGTGGAGCCTTGGTGTGACGGGTTCTCTCTTCTCTGTAAAAGCTCAACCGTCTTGTCTCTGGTAAAAGCTCAACTCTTCCAGTCTCTTGTAAAAGCGAATCTCTCTGACTCCTCTCCACGGCTTGGGCTCCCTTGTGTCTGCCGGTAAAAACTCATCTCCTTTGGCCACACCCCTGCCTTGGGTTATATAGGCCCCCGCCCCTCAACCTTTGCGAACCTCCCCGACCGCTCTTCCTCCGCCCTCTGTAGCCAAACCCCTGGCTCATGGTTGGTCGAGCGGGGCTGGTTCACTCCTCCCCCTCTATGACGAGGTGGAGACACGCCTTTCTTCCCTGACTCGAGCCTCGTGGTCAATGGCGGTTATTGGAGGGGAGGTAATATGGGCAATCGAGGCTCGGCAATGACGAGAGGGGATGTAATATTGGATGGAGATTTTGGGGATGGGAAGGAAAGGGGATCTATTCTCTTTCACTGGTGCAATGGAGTACTTTCAATTAATGGAAGACACAGCCTTACGCTAATACACATAATAAGGATATAACTGTCAAAAGAAAGGATATATCGTGTCCTGCATGTATGTTTTATGGACTAACTACGGAAACGCCCTTTGACCTTTATACAACCACAAACGGAGGGAGGAGGGGTGATATTTTACAACAACCTTTTACAACAACATTTTACCACAACAACAAAATAAAACAACATTCTCATATCCACAACACTGCACCCTCCTCCCCTTAGGCACGTCCCGGGCCTATTACTTTTACCTTAGTGTGGCACGTAGGTGTAGTTCCCTCTACTTTTAACCTGACCCTGAGTGCGACAGTTTTAAAACATAAATAAATGTGTCCCGCTGGTCCATTGCACCCTGCCTAACAGACTTACGCCCACAGTTAACCGAATTGCGGAATGGTCTTCAAACTAAACACTGACGGTGGGGAGCATTATTTACACTGACGCTATTTTTATTTACAAAACTAACCCAGGACCTGTAATTGTTCTTTCTGGGGGGAGACAGTCTGCTCTGCATCGACGCACCATGAACGCACCCAATAACGCACCAATACACACCCAAGCACCAATCGGTGCAGTCACCATTGTTCAATGAATGTTCAATAAAAATAAAATCAACAACCCCTAACCCTGCAGGTGTCTCTTGCTCTTCGGCTCCCCCTGCTGGTGATTATTATTTGTCTTCCAGATGTTGTCATTTTCATTTTTCTTTGCTTACTGGCGGCCTATTTTCAATAAAGTGTGCCCAATGTGTCCCTTTTTTATTTTCTTTTATTTATGGCCCACAGGGCCGACTATGTGTGGTTCACCTGTGGGGCATCGGTGCCCTGTGGCCAAGGTCCGCCAGCAAGATTTCGGGCCCTCTTGGCCGGTTCCAGCAGAGGGGCTATGCCCCAACCCATGGGGTCCATAAGTGGTGCTCGGCCACAGGCATGTGGTCCATAATGTGGTGCATCGATGCAGACAGCTGGTTCTGGGAATTTCGGGCGCACAATGGCCGACCCACGCACGCTCCCCTCGGCGCACAGGTCATGTGGGAGACAAAAGGGGAAAGACAATTGAGCGAGGGGTAAGGTCACAAGGGTACACATCAATAAGGCAATGCAAGGCGAAATGCGTACGGAGGGCGAAGTGAGAAAGCTCGTCCCTACCGTACGTCACCCCCCTGTTACCTAGCCCACCCTTGCCCTTACCCCATATGTACAAAACCTACACATTACCAATTCGTCACTACTGTCACGTCTTCCCCATATTTCCCCTATACCAAATTCGTCACCACAATCCCTCTCCTTCAAAAATTTGCCATCATCAATTCATCATCAATCCTCATAAGGAGGAAGAGATGGAATTACGCACAATGTCACACCCACGTCATGATGCGTCTCACATTCCAAACATTTGCACAGTAAAAATAATTAAACATGGCATGGTGTGGAGTACCTGTCACCTCAGGTGAGTGGATGCAGATGGTGCGAGGAGATCCTTCATCCTAACTATCCTCTAAATGATTTTAACACACTTTACACTACCCGGGGTCTTTCTCTGGCCAAACCATTGGCCCTCTTACACTATGGGTTCTAAAAACCAATTCCCATTGGCCAAACTGTGGTGCTTTTCAATTTGGGGTCTCACTCCCCCGGTTCATCTCCCGGTGCCCTCGCACAATTTCTGGGCTGTGGCGTGTACCTCTCCCAGCGGGTCTACCCACCTGCACACCTCCACCACTGCAGTTGCCTCCGAGCTTACCTGCTCCTTACCCTAACCTAACTACCTGGGGAAGGCCTCTCTGGCGCTCTCCCCACTCGGTGCCCTCTCTGGCACTGGGCTACCCGGGTCCGTCCTCCGGATCCTCGGGCCCCATCCACAACTCTACCGGCTCCCAGAGCCCACCTGCGGCCTCACCTGGCCGACATCCTCACAGTGGTGGAGTGCCCAACCAACTACACGCACTAACAGGCTACACGCCCAGCCATTTCCACAACACTAATGCACCCATTCACAACACCATTCTGCAACCGCACCACAAGTGCCAATATCCAACCACAATTTACCTGTACCCTCTACCTAACACTTACACTACCCGCCCCGGGTACTCGTGAAAGGGGTCCACTCTTCCCCCATCCACACCTTCGCACCATGCACACCACTCCGTACCACTCACTCCAACTCTCTCCACACACCTGTACCTGCACACCTGTGCTCTCACACCTGGTGCCACCTGCACCCTTCTCTCCCCAAGCGCATTCGCGCTGATCCACACACTCACTACTCACACACTGTTCCACACACCTGTCCAGTTGCACACCTGTGCAATCACACCTGGTGCCACCTGCACCCTTCTCTCCCCAAGCGCATTCGCGCTGATCCACAACACTCACTACTCATCCACTGCTCCACACACCTGTCCAGTTGCACACCTGTGCAATCACACCTGTTCCATCCTCACACACACACGGCATCATCTCATCTAACTACTCCCTTCTGAAACTTGCGCTTCCCAGTCGTCCCTTTAAACTATTGCGCTCCCTCGTCATTATCATCCACACTAATCTACCTGCGTCCCCACTACAGGTATCAGTCACTAACTAATCTTAACGTTACCTACTGTCATCTTCGCTAGATCCCTATCAATATAACCTAACCCACCCGGGCTAGTTTTCACTGCCCTACACCCCATAATCTATTGCTCCTTTGCCCCCCACATGGGAAGGATGG
Source organism: Myxine glutinosa (assembly GCF_964187855.1). Lineage (NCBI taxonomy): Eukaryota > Metazoa > Chordata > Myxini > Myxiniformes > Myxinidae > Myxine > Myxine glutinosa. The sequence goes on along the minus strand of NC_136266.1, from coordinate 171,850,789 downwards.
TGGATTTGCCATCCCACCACATCGGGGGTCTCTCACTACCAATTTCGCACATCAAATTTCAACAAATTAAAAATTTGCCAATCACTACCCATCATCTGCCAATCATTACTGCCAATCCTTTGCCAATCATCAAATTTTGTTTTTCTCTAATTTTGGGTCCAAAACACTATCACTATCACGATCACCATCATCACAGTCCGCTATATCCTAGCCTCGGTGCGTCATGACATCATTAAACTCGGCTTCGTAAAGCCGAGCAATGAATTCGGGTGGTTTGGTTGCCTGCAGGTTGAATCCGTCCGGCTTTCGGTTCAAGGGAGGTGGTTTGGTTGGACCGAGATTCCACGCACCATCTCGGCGCGGCACCTTGCGGTCCCGGGCCCGATGGCTCCATCTCCCCCGGTCGGAACCCCGTCCCCACGAGGGGGCACCGTTCCGCTTCCTCCCACTCGCCCTCGAACCGGACCGGTCGCCTCGCCCGACAAAGCCCGGACTCGACCGTGCGGGGCGGGGCCAAGCCCGAATCGGCAACGACGCTTCGAAGAGAAACGACGCAGTCGATCGACGCCGGGCCTCGCACCCAACCAAGCACCCCTCGCACCGAGTGCTCGCATCGGCTATCCGTCGCTCTAACCACTAAACCGGTTACCATCGATGCTTCACTTGCATGCTTACAAGCATATGCTACCCCTTTCACCCTCACAAAACCTGGCGTTCCAACGCCGTCCGTACATTCCACCAACGCTCTCTCTGCTACACACCACCCCTCTTGCGCACACTTCGGTCCACACCTCTCCTCCGTTACGTCCTCCGTAACACTCACCATGGGCGTGCACTCCGTATTGCTCTCACTCCCTGTGTCACACCCCGTACACACCGACGTGCATTCTCGCTCGCACTCGGTTTCACTCCCACACTTTATAACACACCCACTCGCCGACGCACACTTTTTCCTCCCACGCGTGCCATTTCCACTCACTCGGGACCCTTCACCAACGCCCGGGTGCTTCCTCGATCCCAAGCGCGCGAAAATTCTTTTGTCGCTAAACATCCTCTTACAAAATCTACCCGCACAATATACAGCACGACTCACCTGGGGGATCCTTTTCTCCACGCGAACCTGCAAACTTCCATTCGGGTTAAGCACAGCATCGTGATGTGAGCAGGGACTTTGTACATAATCCATTTCTCCCTGCAATTCCCGGGTTACCTCCGTCATCTCTTCAATTTTAATTCCCGCCACTGCTTTTTCTTTATTCACCTCGGCGACCGTTGGCTTTAATAAAACACCCTCCTCTACCTCAGCGGTCGCCGGCTTTTCCCAACACCGTGTCGCGATTTCTACCCCCGTCATTGTACCCGTGCTTTTCTCCGCTTCGCTCAACCAGCGCTTTTCGACTCGCGTTACCTCGTCGTGCACCCCTGGGACCCTTTCGCCCAACTTGCGGTCTCTGTCCCTCTGCTCCCTTGCCTCCCTATCGGCCCTCATTCCGTTCGTTGTTTCTTTTAGTTCCTTAGTCATTTGAACACCCATGTTGTTAATTTCCCTGTTGGATATGAGCCCCTGGGCATACATTTTGTTTTCTTCATCCCACTGGGTCAAAAATTTCAACATATTTGCAAGAAATGGATCCCAGGCCGTTGGCACCGCGGGCTCGGCTGCCGCGCGCTCGTACGAGGCGCCTTTTTGCGCGCCTGATACCTCGTGCGTGAGAGCGCCATTTTGTGCACCTGATACACCCTCAACCACACCTTCTTTACTCTCCTCCACCACTTTTCCCACTTCTTCCCTGGGGTCCTGGGTCGATTCTACCCCGTCTATCTCTCCCACCGGCATCCCGTCGCCTTGAACAGCCATGGCGCGATTTCAAAATTCAGGTTTTGTAAAACAAAACAAATTTCGGCAGCTCGTAATTTTGACCAAAAAATTTTTTTCTAGATGTTTTAAAAATTTGGTTCGGGACCCGAATTCCACTCCCAGACACCAATTGTTATAGATCGCGGTTAGATGTTATAGACCGAGCGGTGGTGTAAGACCGCGACCTAACAAAACTCACCCGATTCACCCAGACTTTGGCCGTATCGCACCCCAGCTGCTCAATGAGGGAAAAGACGAAAACGACGCAATGCAAAGAGGAAAAAGAAGGCAAAGAAAGGTTTGGAAATACGACTGAATTTATTGGCTATTTACACACAAGCAAAAAGAAAGCAATCAAGGTTTATTTACAACACATAAGACGCAGGTGACACAGGGAAAATACTAGCTTATACAGACTTAATTAACCCAGGACAGAACAAACAAAAGACTCTGACTCACGCGGGGAATTGCAGGAGGTGGATGGCTGGAGGTGAACGCTTGGTGGAGCCAACACGGAGCTTGGTGGAGCCTTGGTGTGACGGGTTCTCTCTTCTCTGTAAAAGCTCAACCGTCTTGTCTCTGGTAAAAGCTCAACTCTTCCAGTCTCTTGTAAAAGCGAATCTCTCTGACTCCTCTCCACGGCTTGGGCTCCCTTGTGTCTGCCGGTAAAAACTCATCTCCTTTGGCCACACCCCTGCCTTGGGTTATATAGGCCCCCGCCCCTCAACCTTTGCGAACCTCCCCGACCGCTCTTCCTCCGCCCTCTGTAGCCAAACCCCTGGCTCATGGTTGGTCGAGCGGGGCTGGTTCACTCCTCCCCCTCTATGACGAGGTGGAGACACGCCTTTCTTCCCTGACTCGAGCCTCGTGGTCAATGGCGGTTATTGGAGGGGAGGTAATATGGGCAATCGAGGCTCGGCAATGACGAGAGGGGATGTAATATTGGATGGAGATTTTGGGGATGGGAAGGAAAGGGGATCTATTCTCTTTCACTGGTGCAATGGAGTACTTTCAATTAATGGAAGACACAGCCTTACGCTAATACACATAATAAGGATATAACTGTCAAAAGAAAGGATATATCGTGTCCTGCATGTATGTTTTATGGACTAACTACGGAAACGCCCTTTGACCTTTATACAACCACAAACGGAGGGAGGAGGGGTGATATTTTACAACAACCTTTTACAACAACATTTTACCACAACAACAAAATAAAACAACATTCTCATATCCACAACAATATATTATAAATCACACACAAAGAGCCATACAACAATGGGGGCAATCACCCCTACTTTCAAATCTTACGATGACATCCTTGTCAAGCCCCTTAACCCCACACTCACGGCACCTCCCCCAATGTCTCTGTGCGCTCCCGCGATCGGGGAGTCAAGGCCCGATGGTCAATTGAGGCGTAGGCGAGCGAGACGACCCCGAGGTCACGTGCTCAGCACCCAGCAACACAGCGGTGGAAAGGAACCTCACAAAGACGCGCTCCGACGTACACGTTGCGGTTCAATCCGCGAGCATCCGTATAATTCTCACGTGCCCCTTTCTGGCACAGCCGTCCCCGGCAAAACACCGGGGAATAATGCCCAGCCGACATGACAAAACCTGTTCCCTGCAGGTTACTCGCGTGGCGAAGATGGCGGACGGCTTTCACTCCAACCCGGGCTTGGAGGCCCGGATCCTCCGGAACCTCAATGAGAATACCCAACGACACAGGCTCCACGCACTCCGGCGATATTTCTTATCGCCCGAACTTCCTTTCAAGGACGCAAAGTTCACTCGCACTGTACGTCGAACGCTCGGGCCGGATCTTCAACAACAACATCTGTTTCACGATCTCCTTGCCTCTCTCTTCCCCTTTGCTCCACCTCTTCCGGTCACGATCCGGATTTCCGTCCACATTTTACCAGGAGCGCTTTTAAATCTTTTAACGATAATAACCCTTTCCCTTCAACCACAATCACCAGAATACTTAGAATCAACAACAATAATCATAACAACAACCCTTAGGGCCGAATCCATAACACAGGCATGACAATATGACAAACCATCACTTGAAATGTATTGTATATATAGTCACGTGAAAAAGTAAACGTACACCCCATGTAAAGTTTTGATTTCTTCAACATATTTCAACATACAGCTAATTGATCTTCATTTCAACAATATTGACAGATAAAGATGATATAATATAACAAATATCATGAAACATTTACATTTTGTAGCCCATTGTATAATTTAAATAAACATAAATGCAAATTTCGCATGTGGAAAAAGTAAGTACACCCTTGGCTCTAATAGGTGGTATTGCCCCCTTTGGCAGAAACAACCTCAAGTAGGCGTTTCTTATAACTGTCTACCAGTCTATGACATCGACTGGGAGAAATTTTTGCCCACTCCTCCATGCAGAATTCTTTCAGCTGTGCGATGTTTGAGGGGTTTCATGCATGCACAGCTCGTTTCAAATCCCCCCACAACATCTCGATGGGATTAAGATCCGGGCATTGACTTGGCCATTCCAGAACCCTCCATTTCTTTCTTTTCAGCCATTCTTTGGAGGATTTACTGGTATGTTTAGGGTCATTGTCATGTTGCAAGGTCCACCTTCAGTTGAGCTTCAACTTTCCGACAGATGGCCTCACATTATCCTCAAGCACATTCTGGTACAATGAAGAATTCATCGTGGATTCTATGATGGTGAGCTGCCCAGGCCCAGATGCAGCAAAGCTGCCCCAAACCATAATATTTCCACCACCATGCTTTACAGTTGGTATCAGGTTCCTGTGGTCAAATGCTTTCTTTGGTTTTCGCCAAACATGTCTTCTGGTACTGTGGCCAAATAGCTCTACCTTTGACTCATCTGTCCAGAGCACATTGTTCCAGAAGTGCTGGTCTTTGCCGAGGTGTTCATTGGAAAACTTTAGTCTTGCCGTGATGTTCTTTCTGGACAGCAAAGGTTTCCTCCTGGCACACCTCCCATGCAGATCAAATTTGTGCAGCCTCTTTCTAATGGTAGACTCGTGCACTTTGACATCAACAGTGGCAAGAGCTACCTGTAGGTCCCGTGATGACATTCTGGGGTTTCTTAGAGACTTCTTTCAGCATCTTGCAGTCTGCTCTCGGGCTGAACTTGCTGGGGTGGCCTGGCCTGAACAAGTTGGCAGTTGTTTGGAATCTTCTTCACTTGTAGATGATCTTCCGGACAGTCGAATGATTTATTTCAAATTGTTTGGAGATCTTTTTATATCCCTTCCCAGACTCGTAGGCATCTATAACTTTCTTTCTGAAGGCCTCAGAGAGCTCTTTTGATCGAAGCATGGCGATGCCGCACACTTCAACAACAAAGAGCAAACCAAACTAAATGTCTGAGGTTTAAATAAGACAGGTTCCTCCAAGATCCTCTCTAACGATGTTCTAATCATTTCTAGCTGAGCTGGTGCACCTGACTCTAATTTTAGGTATTTGAAGTAGTGATAAATGTAGGGGTGTACTTACTTTTTCCACATGCGAAATTTGCATTTATGTTTATTTAAATTATACAATGGACTACAAAATGTAAATGTTTCATGATATTTGTTATATTATATCACGTTTATCTATCAATATTGTGGAAATGAAGATCAAATAGCTGTATGTTGAAATATGTTGAAAAAGTCAAAACTTTACATGGGGTGTACTTACTTTTTCACGTGACTGTATATATGTATATGTATAAGTATATACATGTGGCGGGCACAAGGGGCAATAATTCCGCGCACCAGTGGGTGGCGCGAGCGCCCAGGCGGGGACCGATGGCACATGCCCCGCCCTTCGACCGATCGGCCACGCCCGGGGACTAGGCGTGGCTCCAGCACATATATGCGGGCTCTAAGCTCGAGCCCGCTCAGTGCTGCAGTTCGAGCTTTCGAAATAAAGACTCTTTTGTTTTAACAAACGCGTTGTGGCCTACCTCTTTGGCAAGCAAGTTGTGTGTGCGCAGCACCACACTTCATACATATACACTCAACCCTCGGCTATCGCGAACTCAGCTATCGCGTTTATCTGCTATAAAAAAAACTAAAAACGACCTAAAAAACTGCACAAACACGACTATCGCGCCCCAAATACGCGCTATAGCGCACCGGAAATGGTGGGGAAAAAAAAAAATTCAAACAGTCCGGGTGCTACGTCATCACCGAGCGTGGGGTGATTCACGTGCTGATTGGTTGTGACGTCAGGACGTCAGGGGCACTGTGATTGTCCGCCCGGCGCCATTCAAGTGCGCGTCGCCTCAGAGTGAATACTGTATGTACTGTAATAGCAGTGTCTAAACCTTTTTTTTGTGATATAACAATGGCCGATATACCCCGACCCCGACCCCCCACCATTGCCCAGCGTAATGCAGCGGCACCTGCAAGGGAAACCAAGAAGAGGAAGAACTTAACTTACGCTCAGAAATGCGAAATTGTGCAGTTGATCGACAATGGTGAAACAAAGCGAAGTGTAGGAAAGAAATTTGGGATAAATGAGTCAACAGTGCGAGGTATTTACCAAAACCGTGACCATATCAAGGCCCATATGAATCTTGCCTCATCAGATGCAGGTGCCCAAGCTATGCAAAGCCGTAATCAATTGCTCCTCAAAACAGAACAATTACTCGGACGATATCTGGAGAGGCAAGCAAAGCAAAACTTGGCGATTGATACTCGTGAAATTATGGACACTGCCAAGGACATTTATGCTGCTGTGGCTCATAAGATGGGTGTGCAACAACCTCCAGTCTTTCTTGCATCCAAAGGGTGGGTAGATAAGTTCATGTCCCGTCATAAAGTGAAAAGTGTGAAGTGTGAAGATATCTGGCGAGGCGGCAAGTGGGGACAAGTCTGCAGTCCGTGAGTACCCTGAATCTCTAAAAAATATTATTGATGAAGGCCAGTCCACTCCCGATCAAATTTTTAATATGGACGAAACCAATTTCTATTGGAAAGCAATGCCTCGGCGAACATTTATCACTACCAAGTCAGCCAAAGTTCGTGGAAGGAAGGCCATAAAGGAGCGTTTCACCCTGCTGTTCGCTATGAATGCGTCAGGAACGTGCCGCCTTAAACCCACAGTTGTGCATCGAGCTAAACGACCCAGGGCCTACAAAGGATGCAACATGAACAAATTAAATGTGCACTGGTTGACATCAAAGAAGGGGTATATGTCGGCCAAACTTTCCCAGGACTGGCTCAAGGAGGCATTCATTCCCGAGGTTGAGGATTTTTGCAAGTCCCAAAACATAAGGTTGAACATTCTCCTGCTCCTCGACAATGCCCCTGGACATTCGCCACTGCTAAGGGCCGAGCATCCTAATGTGAAGGTCGAGTTTTTGCCACCAAACACGACTTCCTTGATCCAGCCCCTCGATCAGGAGGTCATATCAGTTGTGAAGGCGTCCTATTCCACACGGCAATTTAGGAAGATGCGGCAGGCAACTAAAGACACCGCCGTTATCCAGCAATTGCTCGACAGTGAGGATGAGGATGACATGGTTCAATGGGATACTGAGGCAGAACAAAAAGTGATTCGGTATTGGAAAAACTACAATGTGAAACAGGCTATCGACTTAATGGTAGACTGCTGGAACAATGTTACCCCAGCCACTATCAATCATGCCTGGCGTAACATTTTGGAAGGTCTCCCTGAGGACCGCCAGGTGGCTGTGCCAGGTACGCCACAGACTGTTGAGGCAGAAGTAGAGGCAGCGGCGGAAGAGGCACGCCAAATCCCTGGAGCTGGTTTTGCTGAGACTGGTGAGGACATCCGAGAAATGATACAGCCTGCTGCAGTTACTGTCGACGAAATAATTGAGGAAGATGATGTGGAACAAGAAGAGGACAGTTCAGGAGAGGATGAGGAAGGTGTAAATGTGAGGCGTGAGGGATTATCCATGGCCGACATCAAGAAGATGATAGACTTCGGTTGCCAGCTTCGCCACCTCCTTGAACAAGATTTAACAATCAACAGCGAAGCAAGGTGCTCCTTTATTAATAAGGCACTGGCAGGTTACGAGGAGCAGTATCACGCCCACATCAACTCCCTCCGCCAATGCCAGATCACCGAATTCTTACAGCGTCGCAACGAGGCACAGCCCTCTGTCTTTGACGAGCCCTCTGACGTTGAGGGCTTCTCTGGTGCTACAGCTGACGCAATCCTGGATGAGTTAGAGGCACGTAGGGGTGGTCAATAAGACTCCACCCAAGCCTCGGAACCGACCCAATCATCTAAGCCCCTCATCATCCCCAAAAAGTAAATAAAATGGTTAAAGAAAGTACGTTTTTTATCATTTTATTTTTATTTACATATTGTGATTCTTGTTTTAATGTTTCTTTATATGTTAATGTTTCTTTATATGGTAGAAACACTTGGTAAAAAAAGGGGCAAAAATAGGTTAAATATGTGGTCAATTTGGGGGTCCTGGCACCAATTAGAATTATTACCATACGTTCTTCAGTTCGGCTATCGCGATTTCGGCTAACGCGCACCGATGGCGGCACCAATTAGGCGCGATAGCCGAGGGTTGTGTATATATATATATATATATATATATATATATATATATATATATATATATATATATATATTGTTGCGGATCTCTACGTCGGCCTTCTTCCCCTTAAGAAGGGGGGATTAGTCCCCTTGTCTGTGACTGACCGACGTGAGTCCTGACGCTGCACCGCTCCCTCCGGAGAGGGAGGAGCGCAACCCCGTTCGCGACCGCGGACAGATGTTAATTGCCGAGCAGTTTAGCAACCGCGGCACAAACTATTAACCAGAACTGACCCGATCCTTAACGTTGGCCAAATCGTGCCACAGGTATTCATTGAGGGAAATCACTAAAGCGAAACGGATGTAAAGGAAAGAAAGGCAAGGTAGGAAGAACAAATATAATTTATTCCTCATATTTACACAAATCAAAGGAACCAAGGAAGAAGGAAGAATAAGAAAATAATTTACAGAAGGAGGAAGAACCAGAAGACACAGTGCAACACTAGCTTATTTAAACAGGCTTAACTTATTCCCAGGGACAAGACAGACAGAACGAACTCACTCACACGAATAGGGGTAGATGGATGCCAGGGATCGATGGTTGGGAAGGCAGAGGAAGGGCCAGGCAGACGGTAGGCGTCGAGGTCCGGCTCCCAGCGTGCGCTCCGGTCCACGCTTTTGGGGTCGAGGCGAAAATCCCGGGAAACAGCTCCGCTCCGGGCTGGCAACGAGGAGCCGGCAGCTCCACGTATTCGGCTTCACACCGGCAGCTTGCTTTATTCGTCCTCCGCCTCCTGCGTCTCCGAAGTTCTCTTTACACTCCACAGAATCTGCCTCTTGCCCAGCGCACCTCCCTCAGAACTCTCTCTCTCTCGTCTGGCCCCTTACACATCTCTCTTGGTGGGGGCTGATGCAATGGGTTTTATAACCCCGCCCTCTTGACCCATACCCACTCATCCTTGGTTGGTCGGCAAGGGCTTTCCTGGCTCCACCTTCAGATGACGATGGGCGGGCAACGCCCCTTCTTCGCCGGGCTGACCACGTGCATAATGGAGTCAAATGTAGTTGGTAATGTGGTTGGCAATGCGGTTGGCAATGCGGTTGGCAATGGAGGTTCTGGGGCAATTGAAAGGGGATTCTACCATATTTCCATTTGATGCAATGCAGTGTCAACTAGTGCGAACAGAGCCTTCAACTACATATAATAAGGAGATAACTATTTAAGAGGGTATATGATTGGCTACGTGTATGTATATGGAGTAACTAGGAGGGCGACCTTTGACCTTTACACACGGAGGGTGATATTTACAACAATTCATTACACTTACAACAATACAAAAAAAACCACAACAATTCTCAAATCCACAACACTGCACCCTCATCCTCGAGGCACGTCCTCGGGCCTATAACACTTTAACTTTAGTGTGACACGTAGGTGTAGTTCCCTCTACATTCAACCTGACCCTGAGTGTGACAGTTTTAAAACACAAATAAGTATGTCCCCCTGCTGCATTGCACCCTACCTAACAGATTTACGCCCACAGCTAACCAAATTGCGGAATTGTCTTCAAACTACACATTTACGGTGGGGAGCATTATTTACAATTGACGCTGGTATTTACAAAACTAACCCAGGACCTGTGATTGTTCTTTTTGGGGGGGGGGGGGGGGGAAGACAGCCTGCGCAGCATCGACACACCAGTACCAACAAAGAGCACCATAAAGCACTGGAGTGCACAATCACCACAGTTCATAATAAAAGATAAACAAACCCCTGGTGCTGGTCTTCCTCTTCGGCTCCCTCTTCTGGCCATTATTCTTCCAGATGTTGTCTTTCTTGTTCTTCTTGGTTGCGGCCTATTTGGTGGATATAAAAAAATGCACAAAATGTGTCCGTTTTTTATTTATGGCCCACAGGGGCCGACTATGAGTGGTTCACCTGTGGGCTTGGTGCCACCTCACCGGGTCAGCAAGCAAGATCTTGGGCCATCATGGCCGGTTCCAGCAGAGGGGCCATGCCCCAACCCGTGGGGTCCATAAGTGGTGCTCAGCCACAGACATGTGGTTCATAAGTGGTGCGTAGATGCAGGCGGCTGGTTGCAAGGATTCGGGCACACAATGGCGGACTCACGCACGCTCCCCTCGGTGCCCAGAGAGCACAGCCCTCGGGTGGGATACAGGGGAACAGAAGACAGGTGAGCGAGGGGTAGGGTCACAAGGGTACACATCAAAACAGGTAATGCAGAATGAGGTGCGTACGGAGAGCGAAGTGAGAAAGCTCGTCCCTACCGTACGCCCCCCACATGTGACCTACACTACCCCCCCCTTGCCCCTCCCCGTATTTACAAAAACCTACATATTTACAAATTCGTCACGACTGTCTCGTCTTCCCTATATTTCCCCTATACCAAATTCGTCATCACAATCCCTCTAACCAAAATTTGCCATCACCAATTCATCATCAATCCTCATAAGGAGGGAGAGATGGAACACAACACAATGTCACACCCACGTCATGATGCATCTCACATCCAAACATTTGCACAGAAAAATTAAAACAACAAACCATGGCATGGTGTGGAGCACCGTCGTTACCTCAGGTGAGTGGATGTAGATGGTGCGAGGAGACTTCAATCCTAACTACCTTCTAAATGACTTTAATACACTTTACACTACCCGGGGTCTTTCCCTGCCAAACCATTGGCCAACTTACTCTATGCGGTTTTAAGAACCAAATTTCCATTGACCAAACTGTGGTGCTTCATCAATTTGGGGTCTCACTCCCCCGATTCAACTCCCTGTGCCTTTGCACAATTTCAGGACTGGGTCGTGTGGCTCTCCCAGCAGGTCTACCCACCTGCACACCTCCACCACTGTAGTTGCCTCCGAGCTTACCTGCTCCTTACCCTAACCTATCTAACTGGGGAAGGCCCTCTGGCGCTCTCCCCACTCGGTGCCCTCTCTGGCACTGGGCTACCCGGGTCCGTCCTCCGGATCCTCGGGCCCCATCCACAACTCTACCGGCTCCCAGAGCCCACCTGCGGCCTCACCTGGCCGACATCCTAACAGTGGCGGAGTGCCCATTCAACTACACACACTAACAGGCCACACGCCCAGCCATTTCCACGTCACTAATGCACCCATCCAAACACCATTCTTCCACACGCACCACAGATGCCAATATCCAACCACAATTTACCTACTCCCTCTACCTAACTCTTAAACTACCCTCCCTGGGTATTCGTGATGGGGTCCATCCTCCCCATACACACCTTCGCACCATCCACTCCACTCCACAGTTTTCACCATACTCCCTCCACACCATCCATTCCATACTCCATATATTCCATACAACCATGCTCCATACCTGTATTTGCACACCTGTGCCATCACTCGTACACCTGGTGCTTCCTGCACCCTCCTTCCTCCCAGGACCATTTGGTCAACACAACACTCAATCACCATTACTCACTCATACACTGCTCCATACACCTGTTCACTTGCACACCTGTGCAATCACACCTGGTGCCACCTGCACCCTCCTTCCTCCCAGGCTCCCTCAATCATTCAATACAATGCACAATCAATTATATTCCTCATACGCTGCTTCATACACTTCCACGCTCAATACAACTCACAATCACCTTTTCACAATACACTTCTGAGTACACTTTTAAACACACACACGGCATCATCTGATCTACCTGGTTTCCTGCTAACACTCGGGCTTCCCCGTCGCCCCTTCCATTATTGCGCTCCCTCGTCATTATAATCCAACTACCCTCTCTATGTCCCCACTACCTGTCCAATGTTGCTCCTTAACCTTACCGTTACCTATGGTCATCTCTCGGTCCCTATACATTATCCAAACCCTCCCTCGGCGAGCTTATACTGCCATAAACCCCATAAAACTATTGCTCATGTGCCCCCGCTGTGAGGGATGGTGAATTTGCCATCCCACCACATCGGGCATCTTCTACTATAAATTTCGCTCATCAAATTCCAACCAATCAAAAATTTTCCAATCACAAATTCCCTATCCCTACTAAATGTCCTTTAACTCGAGCCTCGGTGTATCTTTACATGCTCAGAACTTGGCTTCGCCAAGTCGAGCAATGAATGCGGGTGGTTCGTTGCCGGCAGTTGGATCCGTCCGGCATTCGGTGCAGGGAAGGGGGTTCGCTCAGGCCGAGATCCCAAGGTCCACCCCGGCGCGGAGCCTTTCGGCCTCCCGCCTGATGACCCGATCTCGCCCTGCCAGAACGCCTCAACCACAAGGGGTCGCCGTGCCGACCATTCCTACCGGGCCGCCCGCTCCGCTGAGCGGAGCACGGACGCGACCGTTCAGAGCGCGGCCCGGCATGGACCCCGCACGGTGGTTCTTTCGAAACCGCCGCGGTTACGATCCCCGCTGGTTCCCGCTGGTTCCCGCTGCACACAGAGCCCGGCACGAACCGCGGGCTCGCTTCGGCTACAAGTCGATCTAACCGCTATCCCGTTTAACGTCGATGCTCCACTTGCATGCTCACACCACGCATTCCGTTCCTTGCTCACACATCCAGATGTCTCCATGCTCTTCGTCATTGCACCTTCTCTTACACAACACCCAGGGACACTCATTCCGCTCACAGACTTTGTCACACACCTGACCACCGCACACCTTAGCACACACTCGTCGTTCGCACACCTCACCAACACACCTCATCGCGCCCACTCCTCGGTCACATCCTCTGTGACAACCACGGGTGTGCTCTCCTCCGCACACCCAATCACGTGCTCCACTACCAACTCAAGCGTGCATTCCCACACGCGCTCAACCATTCCAGGTGTGCATCCTTCCATTCCAGATGTACATCCTCTCTCACCTGCCACAACCGACTCGTGCTTCGTGTCACTCTCACTACTCTCACCACCACACTCGGTCGCGCATTCACCCTTACTCACAACAGCGCACTCTGTAATCATGCACTCCTCTGTTACACACCGTTTTCGCGCATCCTCTTGCACACACTCTCCCGTTACATCCTCCGTAACACTCACCACAGGTGTGCACTCTTTCGTTACATCCCCTGTAACACTCCCCATCACGCGCTTCCATGTGCCCCACCCCGCACACGCGCTACGACCAACTCACTCTCGACAGCACACTCACTCCTCGGCGCGCACTTTTTCCTCACACACCCCATAGTCGGACATCCTCACACACCTCCCCCTTCACACTCTGTACGTGTCGCACACCTTACCAGCGGCCTCTCACGAACACCCGGGTCTACACCAACACCCAAGCCGACTGAATCTCCCCTCACACCATATACATTTCCGAGTATATCGCCACTCACCTCGGCACCTCGTCTCCGCACCTCCTCCGCCACCTGCAAACTCTTTATTTGGTTAGTAAGCACATCATCATGATTTGAGTACAGACCTTGAACCAATTCCATCACTTCCTCCTTTATCTCCCTCTTAGTTTCCCTCCGTCTCTTCTTAATTTCACTCACCCCCTCTTCCACATCCTCTAACTTTTTCTTCACCTCTTTCATTTCCCGGTGCGCCCCCTCAATTTCTTCCTCTAATGCCACCTTAGTCGTCTCTATGTGCGTCCTCACCTCCCGTTCTTTCATCTCCATTGCCTCCGTTACCTCGTCCAACCTCTTTGTCAACCCCTCATGTACCATCCGACATTCCCTCTTTGTCGCTATGAGTTCGTTCTTTATCTCCTTCTGCGTCGCCTTTAACCCCCCGATTATTGCAGTGTTCTTTTCCACCTGCTCCACTAATTCCTTTTGTCCCACCGTCAGCTGTTCTACTCCCCGTGTCAGGTCCTCTCTGCCCCCCTGTAACCAAGCCGTATTATTCCTCACCTCTTTCTCCATACGCTCCTCACCTCGCTTTACCTCGTCGCGTACCCCCGCAAACTCCTCGCTCACACCTCGTCTGATCTCCTCCCCCATTTCTCCCATCTCATTGGTCGATGCTGCCCTCATCTGTTCCAAATCATTCCTCCGGGCATCCAATTTAGTTTCTAACCCGATTTTCACCTCCTCTATCTGATCTCTCATCTGCTTAATTTCCCGGGCGGATTGCTCCCCTATTTCCCACAATTTGCCTTCCATTGTGTTTTCTAACCCCCCTAACCCATTCTTCACCCCCTCCATCTGGTTCTCCTGGGCAGCCATTCTATTTTCCAACCCCGTTAACCCCTCCTTCATTTCCCCCATTTGATTACCCATGTCCTCCAGTTGTCCCCCTAATTTACCTTCTAGCCCTTCCAACCTGTTGTCCAACCCCTCAAATTTGGCTTCTAGCCCCCCGATTTTGCCGTGGAGCCCCCCGATTTTGCCGTCGAACTCCCCGATTTGGTTTTCCAATCCCCCAAATTTACTGTCTAGCCGTTCACTGGTACCCCTTGCTTCGTCCCTCATTTGGCTTTCCATCCCTTTGAAATTATCATCTGTTTTTACCATAAAGGCTATCATCTGTTTCATAAACAGGTCCAAATTCATTGGTGGCGCTGGCTCAGCTGCCGCAACCACGTGCGCGAGGGCGCCATCTTGTGCACCTGATACCCCCTCAACCACATCTTCATTGCTCTCCTCCTCCCTCTCCCCCATATACATTTCCCTGGGGTCCTGGGTCGATTCTACCCCCTCTAACTCCCCAACCGGCATCCGATCACCTTGACCATCCATGACACGATTTTTAAATTTAAGATGTTAAAATAAAATTGTGGGCCACTCGTAATTTGAGCGCGCTAAGCGCGCTTCAGGTCCGAATCTCGCTCCCGACACCAAATGTTGCGGATCTCTACGTCGGCCTTCTTCCCCTTAAGAAGGGGGGATTAGTCCCCTTGTTTGTGACTGACCGACGTGAGTCCTGACGCTGCACGCTCCCTCCGGAGAGGGAGGAGCGCAACCCCGTTCGCGACCGCGGACAGATGTTAATTGCCGAGCGGTTTAGCAACCGCGGCACGAACTATTAACCAGAACTGACCCGATCCTTAACGTTGGCCAAATCGTGCCACAGGTATTCCATGAGGGAAATCACTAAAGCGAAATGGATGTAAAGGAAAGAAAGGCAAGGTAGGAAGAACAAATAGAATTTATTACTAATATTTACACAAATCAAAGGAACCAAGGAAGAAGGAAGAATAAGAAAATAATTGACAGAAGGAGGAAGAACCAGAAGACACAGTGCAACACTAGCTTATTTAAACAGGCTTAACTTATTCCCAGGGACAAGACAGACAGAATGAACTCACTCACACAAATAGGGTAGATGGATGCAAGGGATCGATGGTTGGGAAGGCAGAGAAAGGGCCAGGCAGATGGTAGGCGTCGAGGTCCGGCTCCAAGCGCGCGCTCCGATCCACGCTTTTGGGGTCGAGGCGAAAATCCCGGGAAACAGCTCCGCTCTGGGCTGGCAACGAGGAGCCGGCAGCTCCACGTATTCGGCTTCACACCGGCAGCTTGCTTTATTCGTCCTCCGCCTCCTGCGTCTCCGAAGTTCTCTTTACACTCCACAGAATCTGCCTCTCGCCCAGCGCACCTCCCTCAGAACTCTCGCTCGTCTGTCCCCTTACGCATCTCTCTTGGTGGTAGCTGATGCAATGGGTTTTATAACCCCGCCCTCTTGAGCCATACCCACTCATCCTTGGTTGGTCGGCAAGGGCTTTCCTGGCTTCACCTTCGGATGACGATGGGCGGGCAATGCCCCTTCTTCGCCGGGCTGACCACGTGCGTAATGGAGTCAAATGTAGTTGGTAATGCGGTTGGTAATGCGGTTGGCAATGCGGTTGGCAATGGAGGTTCTGGGCAATTGAAAGGGGATTCTACCTTATTTCCATTTGATGCAATGCAGTGTCAACTAGTGGGAACAGAGCCTTCAACTACATAGAATAAGGAGATAACTATTTAAGAGGGTATATGATTGGCTACGTGTATGTATATGGAGTAAGTAGGAGGACGACCTTTGACCTTTACACACGGAGGGTGATATTTACAACAATTCATTACACTTACAATACAAAAAAAACACAATTCTCAAATCCACAACAATATATATATATATATATATATATGTACTAGCTTGGCTCGGCTCGCTACGCTCGCCTCACCAAGCGTCGATACAATTGAAGTTGAAAAAAAAAAATTCCCCCCCCCAAAAAAACAAAAACTACCCTGAGGACATACCGACGGGAGAGATATGTGCATTCCAGAAGTTTGGTACGATTTCACAAAAGTTTGAGAAAGTAGTTCAGTGACAACACAGGACAGGACAGACGCTGCACAAATATATATATATATATATATATATATATATATATATATATATATATATATATATATATATATATATATATATATATATATATATATATATATATATATATTGTAACGAATGTGAAAAGTATGGTTTTGTTGTGTTTTAACTGACCCTTGTAGAGTAAATAAGATCGAAAGACGTCCCCCTAGTTAATTCCATGAACCTACAGACAGGCCACGATATATCTTTTTAAATAGTTTATTTCCTTATTCTATGTAGGCTAAATATGTGTTTCCCACTAGATTGACTCTGCATTGTATCAAACGAAATAAGCATAGGCCCCTTTCAATTTCCCCAATCATCTCCGCTCTCCAAAGTTCCTTTCAAAAGCGGTGCGAGTGGTGTTCAATCCCGCAAGCCGCCATTGCCCATGTGCTAATCTCGGAGAAGAGGGGGGTAGGAGCCGCCAACTCACGGGCGTGGCACGTCGTCATGATCAAAGGGGGAATCGGACAGCCCTAACAGCCAACCAGCACCGCGGTGAGCGACCCGGTAGGCGTGCCCTCGCAGCCGGCGGCTTGATTCCGACCCGAGTAATAAAAGCGACTGGAGGGACTGCTTCGGCAGATGAGAGAAGAGATGAGAGGAGAGATGAGCTGTGAGATGAGATGAGAGAAGAGATGAGAGGCGAGATGAGCTGTGAGATGAAATGAGCTGAGAGATGAGAGACGCTCCAAACCAAAAAGGAGAGGTACTTGGAGATGAAACAAGCTTTGGAGAGACGCGCTGAGAGGAGGGAGACGGCTCCACCAGAAGGAGGAGCAGGTGTGACCGAGCCAGCGCGTGACGTCCACAGAATCAGCAGCGTCGACGCGACCGAGGGTTTTCCCGCCAAAAAGGAGCTGCTACCTCCAGCCCTGCCGGTTGCAGGGACCTGACCCTGCCTCCCTCTCCAGCAACCCACCTCCGCCATTCCTGCCTGCAATTTCCCCCGTGTAAGTGTGAACGTCGTCTGTCCTAATCGTTGTCCTGGGGTTAAGTAAATTGAATAGTATAAGCTAACGATTCACTGTGTGACTGCTTCTTCCATCCATTGCTTGTAAATAACTTTGATAGCTCCTTCTTTTTGCTTGTGTGTATAATAAATCCTGTTATTCCTCCGTACTCTGTCTTCTTCTCTCTTCCTTCTCTTTCGGTCGCTTTAGAGGTTTCCAAATTGAATATCTGTGGTGCGATCTGGTCAACGTTGGGGGAGTCGGGCCAATCGGGGATCCTGTAATGGTCGCGGTTGACCATCCGCTCGGCCCAAAGTAACATCTTGTCCGCGACCCGTAATATGTATATATATATATATATGTATATATATATATATATATATATATATATACAGTATATATATATATATATATATATATATATATATATATATATATATATATATATATATATATATATATATATATATATATATATATATATGTATATATATATATATATATATATATATATATATATATATATATATATATATATATATATATATCGTATCAGAATATCGGTGTTGTGTCGATATCGGCTATTTTTCGGTAGGCCTAATCTATATCGGCAGATTACAATAAGTGTACAGTTCCGATGACCGATTAAAGTTCTACTGTACTTGATAGAATATTCAAACCTTGAGTAGCTTTACCAAACAACCAACCAAGTAGTAAACCCCAAACCTTGAGTAGCTTTCACCCTTGTTTAGAGCGAGTTTCAATAAACAAATTAAACAAAACAACGTTGCACCCACTGCTTTAGAAGCAGCTGCGAGTGCAAAGCAAATTGCGACGGCTTCTACTGTACCCCCGTAACTTCCTGATGGAGTATGGCGCTTCCTGACTTCCTGGTGGAATATGTCTTGACGTCATACGTTCCAGGCTGCATCAAAGTGTCAGTTAAATTAATTTTTTCCGAATTTCAAAGGTGACTCACAGTATTTTGGTTCCCCGAGGAAAATGAGGAACATTTTACATGCAGTTTGTAAAATTATTGCTTCATTCGTTAATTCGACCATATGCTGTTTAAAATTATTTTATTGTGTCGGTATTTTCCTTCATATGTTTGTTTCATTAATTTTGCCATATCGTCAGTCATACTACCCACTGCATGAGTCCTTCCACCTCCTTTACGTTCCACATCCCTCACGCCAGTCTGGCTGGGTCATACTAAACACCGCCCGGAGACGCTCGGAGATGCTCGCAGAAACGTTTTTAGCAAATGAACTTTTTTTTACCAGTCGGAACTGTTCTTGAGTTCAATTCCACTGTTTAAATTTTGAAAATCGGTTCACAATAAGAGTTTATAGACCATTGTGGCGGACACGAAAGCCCACTGGCGTGGTGACATCATTCCGCGCACCAAGTGGGCGGCGGCCACGCCCGAGGGGTAGGCGTGGCCTTACGATATAAACCAGGCGCGCAGCCCGGAGCGCGCCAGTGCTACAGTGACCTATTGTCAATAAAGACACTTTTGTTTTAACTGCTTCCTCCTGCTTCCTCCTTGGTAGCAAGTCGCGCGCGTAGCACCTCGCTTCATTGGTGACCTCGACGTGATGGGTAGCCGTCACTGACCACCCGAACCCGCCACAGCCATGGCAACCAACGCGGTAGCGATAAAGCTCCCCGAGTTCTGGGAAGCTCAGGCGGAGATCTGGTTCCTGCAGGCCGAAGCCCAGTTCAGGCTTCGACGCATCACGGCGGACGAGACACGCTACTGCCACGTGGTCGCCTCCCTCGGGGCCGGCGCAGCCGCCCGCGTCGTGTCGGTCCTAAGGAACCCACCAGCCGATGACATGTACGAGGCGATCAAGCGTCTCCTCCTCGCCACGTTCGGCCTCACGGTGGACGCACGGGCCGATCGCCTCTTGGACCTCCCCGAGCTCGGTGACACGCGACCGTCGGTCCGAATGGACCATATGCTGTCGCTCATGGGCGACGAAACCCCAAACGCTCTATTCCGGGTGTTATTTCGACGCCAGCTGCCGGCACGAGTACGCCTCGCGTTGGCCGGTTTCGCGACAACGGAGCCCCGCACGCTCGCGGCCTAGGCCGACAAGTTCTACGCGGCTTTGGACACTCAGGCGAGTTTCGGTGCGGCCGTAGCGGCTCCCGAGCCCGAAACTGCTGCGGGTGCCCACGCCTACTATGCGATGCACCGCGTAGCCGCTGAACCTCCTGCGGGTGCCCACCCCTACTCCGAGGGGCGCCTCGTGGCGGCCACCACGCCCCGCCCACCACCACCGCGGAAACCGTGGCCTCCGGCTTCGCCGCAAACCTGGTGCCATTTCCACGCTAGGTTCGGCCACGAGGCCCGGCAATGTCGCCCACCGTGCTCATTCGGCAGGTCGGGAAACACCCGGGCCGGCCCTCGGTGGTGGCACTGAGCACCGGCCGATTAAACAGCCTCCTGTACATAACGGACACCTTATCCGGGCGCCGTTACCTGTGCGACACGGGAGCGCAGGTGAGTGTCGTTCCCACCGGTACGTCCGACAAGCAGTCCGCGGGCCGGGGCCCCACGCTGCTTGCTGCCAACGGTACGCCCATTCGCACGTACGGAAAACGCTGCCTTTCTCTGCGGTTCGGAGGGCAGGTTTTCCGATGGTCGTTCGTGACTGCCGACGTGCCTATGGCATTGCTCGGCGCGGACTTCCTCTGTGCCAATGGCCTGTTGGTCGACGTCAAGCACAGAAGGCTTGTCCAGGCTGAGACGTTCAGCTCGCTCGTTGCGCGCTGCCCGCCTCGTTGAGCAGCTCACGGAGAGGCTCATCGAGCGGCTCTCCGAGCGGCTTGCTGAGCGGTTCGGTTCCGGCCAGGTTCATCTGCACGCTTCCGGCAGCGGACGAATTCACCCGCCTCCTCGCCCGTTTCCCGGCCCTCACGAGGCCCACCTTCTCGGCGGGGACCGTCAAGCACGGGGTGGAACATCACATCCCCACCGCCGGGCCACCGGTCTATGCCCGGGCACGCCGCCTCGAGCCGACGAAGCTCGAGGTAGCTAAAGCGGTGTTTGCTACGCTGGAGCGGCTCGGCATCGTGCGGCGCTCCGAGAGCGCTTGGGCGTCGCCGCTCCACATCGTGCCCAAGCCCGGCGGGGGATGGCGACCGTGCGGGGACTACCGCCGTCTCAACGATGCCACCACCCCCGACCGCTACCCCGTCCCCAATATTCAAGACTTTTCCGCCCGCTTGGCGAATATGTCCTTCTCGAAGGTGGACCTCATACGCGGTTACCACCAGGTCCCCGTCAGGCCGGAGGACATCCCGAAGACGGCTGTCATCACGCCGTTCGGTCTTTTCGAATTTCTTCGGATGCCCTTCGGTTTGAAGAATGCGGCTCAGGCGTTCCAACGCCTCATGGACAGCGTCTTGCGCGACTTGGATTTCGTCTACGTCTATCTGGATGACATCCTCGTCGCAAGCGCGCCCCACGAAGAGCACCTACACCATCTCCGCACACTCTTCGAACGTCTGGGCCAGCACGGCCTGATTGTGAACCCCGCCAAGTGCCGGTTCGGTGTCGCTGAAATCGACTTTTTGGGGCACCGCGTCACCAGGCACGGGGCCGTCCCCCTACCGGCCAAGGTGGAGGCGGTGAAGGGGTTTCCACGCCCCCGCACGATCAGGGGGCTCCAGGAGTTCCTGGGCATGGTAAACTTTTACCACTGTTTCCTGCCCCGCATCGCCCAGCTCCTGCGCGCCTTGCACGAGGCCCTCCGAGGGAAGCCGGGCAAAGGTGACGTCACCTGGACCGAGCAGATGGACGCGGCGTTCGTGGGCGCGAAGCTCGCCTTGGCTAACGCCACCATGCTCGCGCACCCGGCGCCCGATGCACCGATCGCCCTCACCACCGACGCCTCGGACTACGCGGTGGGTGCGGTGCACGAGCAATGGGTGCGTGGAGCTTGGCAACCGCTGGCGTTCTTCAGCCGGCAGCTTCGCCCGCCCGAACGCCGGTACAGTACCTTCAACCGCGAGTTGCTCGGGCTCCACCTGGCGGTCAGGCACTTCCGCCATATGCTCGAGGGCCGTGCGTTCACGGCCTTCGTCGACCACAAGCCACTGGTGTTCGCGATGGGCAAGGTCGCCGAGCTGTGGTCAGCCCGGCAGCAGCGTCACCTCTCGGCCGTGTCCGAATACACGACGGACATCCGGCATGTCGCGGGGAAGGACAACCCGGTGGCGGATTGCCTTTCCCGGTCCGTTGCCCACGCGGTCCACCTCGGCATCGACTATGCCCGGATGGCGGCGGACCAGGCCGCCGACCCCGACGTCCAGGCCTTGCGGACCACCGTTACGGGCCTCCCCGTCACCGAGGTGCCGTTCGACGGCGTGGGCACGGCCCTCTGGTGCGACGTCTCCCTCGGGCGGCCTCGCCCCATCGTGCCCGCGGGCTGACAGCGCCAGGTTTTTGACGCCATCCACGGCCTGTCCCACCCGGGCACGAAGGCCTCCCAGAGGTTGGTCGCCGACAGGTTTGTCTGGCATGGCCTCCGGAAGGCTGTCCGCGGCTGGACCAGGACGTGCCTCACGTGCCAGCGCGCGAAGGTGCACCGGCACACCCAGGCCCCATTGGCCCCGTTTACGGTGCCGGAACGTAGGTTCGACCACGTTCACGTGGACCTGGTGGGACCTCTGCCCCCCTCGCGGGGTTTCACCCACGTCCTGAAAATGGTGGACCGCACCACCCGGTGGCCGGAGGCCGTGGCTTTGGCGTCAACGACGTCGCGCAGGCGTTCATCGCCACCTGGGTCGCCCGGTTCGGCGCCCCCTCGGACATCGCGTCCGACCGCGGCCCCCAGTTCACCTCGGAGCTCTGGGGGGCGGTCGCGCGGGGGCTCAGGGTCCAGCTGCACCGCACCACGGCCTACCACCCCCAGGCCAATGGCCTGTGCGAGCGGTTCCACCGCTCATTGAAGGACGCGCTCTGGGCCACCCTCCGCGACGGCGGCTGGGTCGACAGGCTCCCCTGGGTCCTGCTGGGCCTCCGGACGGTGCCCAAGGACGACTTGCGCGCATCCGCGGCGGAGTTGGTCTTTGGACAACCGCTGCGGGTGCCGGGCGAGTTCCTCCCCGACCCCACGGCACCTTGGTCCGCGGCGCAGGAGCGCTCCGCACTGCAGTAGACCGCCCGGAGGTTCGCCCCGGTGCCGACGGCGCACCACGGGCACCCACCCACACACGTCGCCCCGGAGCTTCGCACCGCGGAGTATGTCTTCGTCCGACACGACGCCCACCGGACACCACTGCGGCCCCCGTACGACGGGCCTTTCCGCGTGCTGGAGACCGGGGTGAAATACTTCACCTTGGACATCGGCGGTACTCCCGAACGCGTCTCGGTGGATCGACTCAAGCCAGCCCACCTCGACGTGGACCACCCACCGGTTGATCTTGTGCGTTGTTACTTGGCAAAAAAACATTTTTTTTTTTTGCAAGTATGATCGTGTGTTTGTGTGTGTGTGTGTGTGTGTGTGTGTGTGTGTGTGTGTGTGTGTGTGTGTGTGTGTGTGTGTCCGCTCACTAAAACTTGCCCACAGGTCACAATTTTAAACCGATCTTCACAAAACTTCACCAAATGGTAAAGTTCGTGGTCTGACAAAATCCTATATATTTTTGAGGTCAAAAGGTCAACATAGGCCAAAGGTCAACCACATTTTTGCGAATTTCTAAAATCCTCGATTTTCAACCGATTGACTTGAAATTTGATTAGGATTTACATATCGGCTAACTGAATTCAACCTCCAACTATTTTTGAGATCAGCATTGGGAAAAAGATCAACATAGGCCAAAGGTCAACCACTTTTTTTCCAATTAAAAAAATCCTCAATTTTCATCCGATTGAGAATGGGATTTATATATCAGTTAACTGAATTCAACCACCAACTATTTTTTGATCAACATAGGTCACAAGGTCAACAAAGGCCAAAGGTCAACAACGTCAGATTTCTAAAATCCTCAATTTTCATCCAATTACATTTAAATTTGAAGACGATTTTCATACCCGCTAACGGAAGTCGATCACCAACTATTTTTAATATCAAAATATGCCAAAAGGTCAACATAGGCCAAATTTATAAAATCCTCAATTTTCATCCGATTGACTTGAAATTTTAAGAGGATTTGCATACCAGGTCACTGAATTGAACCACTAATTATTTTTGAGGTCATCATTGGTCAACAACTTGTTTTAGAAATTTTGCAAGTATCGTGCTATGCACGACATATTTCTTGTTTACTTTTTTTGAATAATGTGACAATCCACACACCTCCCCTTCTAAAAAGATGCACCATTTGAAATCTTCCATCTTTATGATTTGCAACTGGAATGACTAAGAATACTCCTTCTGAGAATACATGCCATTTTATTTATTACCTGCAAGATAAAAGTATTTTTGAGAATAAAATGCATTTGAGATGGTCAAAATTATAACCCAGAACCTGGTTGATTATTTCATGAAGTAGCTCCACATCCATTGCACATGAATAATAATTAATATATTATTTGTTGACGTTTTATAACTGTGGAGTGAATCTTATGTGTGCAACACAGGGTGGTTTTCACACAGAAGAAGAGATGTGCATTGCCTATCTTCACTACTACCCACGCATTACCCTCGCTCGTTGCCGAAGTAACTACGATGCGACTGAGCTGATGTCTGACTTCCTTTCTGCTAATATGAAAAGCAAGTGAGTGATTTTTTTTTTATGACTTCAACAAATACCTGTATCCAATAAATTAATTATACCAAGTAAATATTTGAAGTATCCTTTGTAAGGAATATACTTAGCATAACACCATAAAATCACCATAAGTTCATCCATGAACACTTGGGGGAGTGGAGGGGGGACTTTCAGCAAAGACTTTCAGGGTTGGAACAGTTTATTTGATGGTGCAACCTCGTGAGCGTGCCAAAGTCTGAAGCCTCGACCTAGTGTCAAGTGTGCTTATATCTTCTTTATTTATTAGACATCCTACAGAAGTGAATGAATACTCGTTTTACTCTGCGTGTGTTCCACATCACATGCAGCGAATTGCACCTCCCTGAGCTTTGCAGTTATTGTTATTTTAAAAAAAAACGCTTCTGTGCACCCCCCTTGAAGCTCAGTTTTGAGGCCACCATCTACAATTCCAATGTAAAAGATATAATTACTCTTTTATGGAAAATGTTTTTCGAGTTTGTTTTATGCTCAAAAATAGACCGCAGTGAACACACATTCATGTTAAAATATTTGCCTTTAAAACAATCCCTTATGACAGACATCTGTACAAACACACAAACTGATATAGTGGTTTATATGGTAGATAGCATTTCAATTTGTTTATTTTTATTCTTGGTTTGCGTTTTACAGAAGCTGTGTTGTTATGCCGAATACAACAAATGTATGCAAGAAATATTTAACTGTAATGTCACAAGTTGACTGGAAAAAGGACACGATTGAGACGTTTCAAGAAATAACGAGCAGAGTTTCATACGAGGTCAAGCAATACATGACTGTAACCGTAAGTGCAGTTTTTGTTGATACTTTTTATTGCAGTAGCTAACATTAAAAAAGAAAGTTGAACAACATTTTAAAAAATTGGTGCAAAAAAATATTAATATGTTGAATAATATCATTATTTTTCAAAAGGGACAATGGCAGTACAGTGCAACAAAGTTACCCGATTTCGTACAGCAAGAAGTTCATCAACGCAAAACATCCTCGAAGAATTCTAAAAGTGAAGGTGCTGTTTGTGTTCTACCGTCGTGGTGGGCAATGATCGTGTTTCTCATAGTTTCCATCATAATGCAAAAATAATCCATCATCTTGTGCAAAATTAATTTCACTCCAGGGATATTGCAAAACCAACGAGTAGGGTGATACAACAGCACAACAACTTGCAAACCCTCTCTTTTTCAATCATTTATACTATTCTTTCTTATTTCCTCCAATACTGTAATTTTAACTTTATATTGTGCTGTTTAAAGAATAACATAACAAGAAAACGTCATGTGGAGCACGATACTTGCAAAATCGCCCCCAAAACCCAAAAGTTTTCCATTGATACAGCAAATTATCCATTTAATCAATATTAAAATTGACGATCTTGATCAAAGCTCGGGTCAAGAGGATGAAAAGTTACGATTTTTCAGATGAAAAATAATGATTTTGGAAGTTTAACCTTGAGTTGACCTTTGACCTTTTGACCTAAAAAAAAGTTGGTTTCCCAATTTAGTGAGGCAATATACAAATGCTGTTCAATTTCGAAGTCAATTGGATGAAAATTGATAGGTTTTCAGATGAAAATTGATGATTTTGGAAATTAGACCTTGAGTTGACCTTTGACCTTTTGACCTCAAAAATAGTTGGTTTCCCAATTTAGTGACTCGATATACAAATGCTATTCAATTTTCAAGTCAATCGGATTTAAAATGGTGATTTTAGAAATTTGACCTTCAGATGACCTTTGACCTCAACATCAATAGGCTTCTCAATTGAGACGACCTATAACAACTTCGTGAAGTTTCGTGATGATCGGTTTAGAATTGTGACCTGTAGGCCTGTGACAAACAAACAAACAGACAGACAGACAAAGGGATGAAAAATCGGTCCGAGACCGAGGACTTGCCGGAATGTACTTTTTTTTTAATCGGCCATTTTAGATCATTAAAAGTAAATAATGACCTCTGCCAAAGTTCAAGCAACGTGGGTTTAATCTCGACATGAGAGAATTCCACATAGCTATTTGGGTGGTGTATAAGCTAACAGATCGCTGTCTCCATCGATCTTGCCAAGGCCGTAACACCTATCGGCTCAAAATCCTTTTAACTGTTGACTTGGTAGTTTTTACAATGAAGGAAACACGTATCGGGAGTACATATGACATAGCGATTGTGAATGTCACAGCTCTGAGGCGTCTTTCGCTTCACATCACAGTGACGGCGAGCACAAACATGGCGGCTGTAAGATTAAAATATGGCTTCAAGTCCCCTCACCACCCCAAAGCCTTCAACCAGACATATTAACACGCTCCTCCCCCTTCATTCCCGTTCTTCAAAGCAAAGCGGTAAAAATTGTTGTATCGCCATTATATATTACTAGCAACAGTACCTGCCCTAAGGGTGGGGCTTCAATTGGGAGGCGCAAATGATTGGCTGACCATCGTTTTGGGTGACCTTGAGCTTGACCTTAGGCCGAGAGAGTTAAAAATTGGGCACAGTCTATTCCAGGGCAAGGCAAATATGTGTGTAAAGTATGGCGATGTAGACGTAGTACTGCGCACAAACAGACAGCCAGACAAATCAACCAACTAACATACTTGCCGGAATCTATTCCGGCAAGTAACAAACAGACAGAACCACAAACGCAACCGACCAATATACTTCAAAAATCTTCGATTTTGCAAGTAATAATATAATACATTTATTCTGGTTGTTTGTTTCTCTGTCGGTCTATCTGACAATTTTCTCATAAACTACTCGACCAGGGACCATAAAACCCATTTCAGTATAAGGGTCTTTGTCCTAGGACTTCCTGTTGCATATTAAGTTTTCCCATTCCGAATGACGTTGTATGGTTTTTTTCATTTTCCTTGCTTATCCGCTATTTTTTAGTGAAAAATCGTGAGATGACGTAATATCGCGAGATTGTAAATTAAACGTGTTTTATTTAATTTTAACATTGTTCCTAACAAACGAGAACAGGAATGTTGTTAACAATGAGAAGAAAGTCAAAGATATTGTGTATTGTGAAATTGTGAAAATTGTGTAAACATTGTGAAAGTTCCATCCTTATTTGCTTTTAACATTGTTCTTAATGAAAGAGAACAGGAACAACGCAGGCATGTTTTTAATCATTCAGGCATTCATCTTCATGCTCCTGGAATTTTAGACTCTCATTTGCGCCGAATTCAATTCACATGTTTAATGCCAATGTGAAAAGGGTGTGATGCACCATTTTTGAATGAATTGCCAGTGGATGAAAAATTTCCATGTTTCACATGCACAATATAAACAGTGTAATAAAATGAAATGATGGACTAAATGGCCTCCTCCCACACCAAAGTTTATTGTGTATCTTTGTGTAACATTGTTAAGAATGGGAAGAAAGGGGGAGGGGAGAACAGAGGGTTGAGGTTGAGGGGACAAATAATTGGGAAAGGGGGGTTGAGGTGCTGAGAAAAGTGTGAGGAGGGGAGAATGGGGGGCAGGGAGGTTTTGAGGACTTGAAGATGAAAGGGGGAGAGAAGGATATAGGGATGGGTGGGCCAGAGTCAGGAGAAGGAGGTTGAGGAATTGGGGGAGGGAGTTGAGGACTTAGGTTGGGAGGGGAGTTTGCACACTTGGGCTTTTTGGGGAGGGGGGTTAGAGTATATAACTTGAACAATAATGGGGGTGTTGAGGACTTAGTTTGTGCGGGGAAGGGAGGGATTGTTGAGGACTTGAAATCACATTTCACATCACGCATAACTTTTGTGGGTCCCTGCAAGTTATTTCAGTAAAACAGTTGTAATTTAACCTTTTAATTAATAATTATTGGAATTAGGAATGCATAAATGGATGTTAATATTGCTCTGATATTAACATTTAATAACTGTGAAAATGTTTCACAGTTTAGACAAATTCCACATATAGCAAGTTTACTTTGTGTGTACAACATGTGCAATGATTCTGCGTTTACAATAAAATATATACAATGGATGTTGTGCTGTCCTCTTCTTACCACTGCTGCTCTAATGGTTCTAATCATTAACCATTCTCCTGGGGTTCACTGTCCTCAAACCTATTTGGGCTCGAAACTTTCAGGAACCGGTTGGCCATGCCTGATGTTTGAATTGAGGTAGCAGGAATTTAGAATTTAATCAGGATCCTGGCGATAACTCATCGATTTTGTGAAAGACACTGACATATTTAACTTTCACAAACAGATGCTAGCAGACAGTAAACCCTTGCTAATGTCCATCTGAGAATGGCAACCTTTGTGAAGCAATGTCTTGCCTGCAAAGCACAAATCTGACAGTTCATCAAACCCAGGCTTGACTGCTCAAAGGTAAGTGTGCTACCTCACCTCCATCATGTTGGACCAGCTATATATTGTTACGGGCTTCGGGGATGAGGACCTGAGTCCCAAACGTCACTCCTGACTAGGTGCATTATAGGGTGACGAATGGCAGCGACCCCAAGTCCTATTCCCAACCCGCCGGGCCGAGGTCCGCAAGCTGGCCGAGCGGTTTTTGGAAGCTTGAACTTTTGGTTTAGTGCAAGGAGTTTAAACTGCCACACTGTCAGCTCAGGGGAGCTTGCAAACCGATCCGAAAAAGGTCAATGAAACAAAATGAAATACAATCGATTTACTTCAAATAAAGCAAAACACCACAATAAACAAATCATACAAAAGTATGACAGACTTAATTAATTAATAATGACAGACTGAAACAACTAACACAGGCCACATACAACCGATACGAAAGGCCGACACAACATCCACACACAACACTCTATCTAACCCAGGGAAGGAAAGGTAAGCAAAGTAATAGCCGGCGAAGCCGGTGTTGTGAATGAACACGTACGTATTATGTTGAAAAGCCAGATTTTGCTGAATCCTTTGAGAATTCCAAGCTTTGACGCACCAAATCGCTCCATGGAGGCCGCCATCTTGCGGATGCGGAAGTATGCATAAACAATTGCGAAAAAGTTCAATAGGAGTTTGTTTCACCCGCCTTTTTTTGATTCACAATCTTATGCACCTCTAATTTGTAATTAAAATACTTTAAGACCAACCTCGTTCCCCGGGCCCGCACGGGCCCTGGTTATCTTCAACGAAAATCTTCACCAAACACTGGAACCAATGAGATTCGAACATTTGAAAAAATATTTCAAAAAAGCTTATAAAATTTCTTAAAATAGGCCCTGAGCTAGCACATCGTATAGTTACTTCCTTGAGCTTCTTGTGACATTTATTGTATGTAGGTATTGCCATTGGGGAGGACTGTCTGCTCTTCTCTTTTACCAACTCTTACCAGGTACGGTACCTACTACACCTACCTACTACCAACTACCTAACCCACATATGCCATAGGGATGGGTAAAATAGTGGCAAGAGGCTTTGGCTTCGCCGGCTCATTGCGGCTTTGCAGTCGGGTCATATTAAAATCATATTCGCAGGGAATTTAAATAAAATGGGGTTTGAGGATGGGATGGAATGGGGTTCAGGCCTGTTTGAAGAGCAGCTTCATCAGCGTTCGTCATACTCATAGCGGGCTTGGCAGGAACCAAGATTCATAAATGCTCTGCAATCCCTTTCTCCTTTCATCAACCTCCTTCATACAACAGCAAATCCCACAGCTCAGAAAGATCGGAGAGGTCGAGTCTTTCAGTTTCACACCAACAAGCTCTCCGAAGCCGTTCATACCACGAGCAAGGATCGCTTTTTACCACCCCAAAGGAGCGCTGTTTTCCACACAATACGCTCTTTTCCCTTTTATCCACCTCCTTAATGCACAATGAATCCTTCAGAAAGTTTGTAGTGGGCGAGTCTCTCACACCAACACGCTCACCGAAGCCGTTCACACCATGAGCAAGCATCGCTTTTTTACCACCCTGCCAACTGCCAAGAGGCAAGAGCCGCTCTTCTTCTTCCTCTCTGGCTTTTCCCTGCACTTTCTTGCTTGAAAGAAAAAGGGGTGAATCCTTCCCAATGCTGTTTTTGTGCAACACCACCAACAGTCAAAATCACGTGGCGTAAAGGGAGTGGGTATGGGCATGGGGTAAAGTTTAAGAAAAAGGAAAAATAAATACGAAAAGGTCATATTTGGGGAACCACAATCGAACTGGCTCCCCTATCCAACACACCCCAAACAACACGACTCCCAAATGACCGACATTCCCACAAACATAACAATATATACAGATTACGATATGTAGATGTATGTAGATTACTATATGTAGATGTAAGTAGA
The DNA here is from genome assembly GCF_964187855.1 of Myxine glutinosa. NCBI lineage: Eukaryota > Metazoa > Chordata > Myxini > Myxiniformes > Myxinidae > Myxine > Myxine glutinosa. Next base: position 171,820,170 of record NC_136266.1, on the reverse strand, counting down.
TTACTACATGAAGATGTCTGTAGATTACTATATGTAGATGCATGTAGATTACTACATGTTGGTCTCTGTAGCTTACGATATGTAGATGTATGTAGATTACGATATGTAGATGTATGTAGATTACTATATGTAGATGTATGTAGATTACTATATGTAGATGTATGTAGATTACTACATGAAGATGTCTGTAGATTACTATATGTAGATGTATGTAGATTACTACATGTTGGTGTTGTTACGTGGTCCTCCCCGTAACTACCTGGTCTTGGTGACCCCCGGACCGTGGGAGGACCCCGCCAGAAAGATATCTGATTTATACGCTTTCGTAGCGCAATCAATATGAAAGACACAATAATTCAAGTCAATAAGAAACCCCACACCAAGGATCCGGATTACTTAATAATATATTCTCCATCCATCATCAGCAATCAACAATCCATCAACAATCTTACTAAGATGGCCATCTCATATATTTCCCCCCTTTCCCCACTCACGACCCCTCAATGGTCACTGTCCCTCACAATGTCTCTGGGCCCCTCCAGACCAAGGTGAAGGTCGCCTTCTCCGCACACGGGCGGTTGAACGCACCCCTGGCTGACGTGTTCCAAACGTGCCCGTCGCGTACCGGGGACAGCGGCTGCAGCGCACACCTCCTTGCAAAGCAAAGCGGGCCAAGCAAAGCGCAGCTTGCACAGCGCGCGAGGCCCAAGGTGCGAACCATACGCGTCCTTTTAGACGATGAGGCGAACTGTGCCGGACGCTTGGTTCCGTGCACGAACCCACGGCAACTTGACGTGCAATCGGTAATTACCCCGCGCAGGTAACTCCTTTCGCCAGACGGGCTTTCAAACGCAGCGTCCCCCACGCTGCTCAATATCGACACCGCTCGCATCGGAGCTGGGCGAGGAAGAAGAAGACGGCAGCTTCTCCCGGACCTCGTGTCTTTTCTTCCTCCGTTTCCGGTCTCCTTTTCCCCAGAAGGGCTCCTGACCCTTTAATCACAACAACCTTTAATCGAATAAACATTAATAAGCAATGACCTGAATAGTAATTCACATAAACTCACATAAATCCGTAACACTCCCCCCCTTCAAGAAAGAAAGTTTGAACCCAGCGAAAACTTTCTTTGCCGGCCAACTTTGATAAACAAACCAGATAACTCACACCCCCAACTCATCAGTTCCCCCCGGGCACAATTATCACTTAAAAATAAAGCAACAAAATTTCACAAAACCCCTAGATTAATTCCCTCTGGACCAAGCGTCAACCACTTCTAGTTTCTCTTGAATGACGGTTAAGAGGTGGTGACCAAAGCCCCCAAAGTTAAACCTCTTGATAGCACTTTTTCGGGAGGCCCAGCTGAGTATTCCCTACATGGACGCCTTAAGGAATGTGGAGTTCACGGTTAGTCCGGGGAGGAAAGTTCATTACATGGACGCCTTTAAGAACGTGGAGTTCACGGTTAGTCCGTGCAGGAAAGTTCACTACCTGGACGCCTTTAAGAACGTGGCATTCACGGTTAGTCCGTGTAGGAGCCCAGGCTCGGCGGCTCCACCGTATATAGTGCTTCAACTTCTCCGGACCCCTAACAGTTACGGTGGGACCCCTTGTCCCAGCCGTTACCTGACTGGCGGTCTCCTTCTCGGCCAGTGCTCTGACAATCATTCTTTCGGGAGGTGCCGTAACTCTGGGAGCCTCCATAGTAATATCGGCTGCTGCCAACACCAAAACTACCGCCAAGTTGTCCTCTTCTGTAGACCTCTCGACGCCGACGAAATGCCTTCCCTACTGTTATGGTCCGACCCTCCAAATCCTTACCATTCCAATTCTTCTCTGCCTCTCTGGCGTCTCTTGTGCTTGCAAACGTGACAAAGCCGAACCCTCTTGACCGTTGCGTTTCCCTGTCTTTTACCACCCGCACTTCCACCAGCGGCCCATATCTGTTGAAGACAGAGGTCAGAACTTCTTCCTCTGTGTTGAAGTTCAGTCCCCCTACAAATAACTTGGAACTTTTGTCGCCATCCCGAGCTGGGGTGGTGTTATTTCCCCTGCGGGGCTCTTTACCCACCCTCGGGTTACCATAAATTTGCCCCCCGGCCAAATCATTCCCGATAATCACAGATACTCCCTCTACAGGAAGCGTGGCTTGTAAACCGACGGTGACCGGTCCTGACACCAAATCGGATTCCAAATGGATGACATGAAGTGGGGCACTAACACAGCCACCGATCCCTTGTAACCGAACACTATCACCAGTTGCGGTACTCTTTGACAATGGCAAAATGCCTTCAAGCATTAAGGATTGATGGGCTCCTGTGTCCCTCAATACCCTAACAGGTCTTGGGTTAGTCAAGTCTCCCTTGAGTGAGACCAACCCCTCATAAATAAATGGTTGGTAACTCTTTTGTGGGCGATTTCTTACGCTTGCCATCGCATTCGGAGTGGTAATAGTCGGACTCCGCTCTGGGTTTTCCCTTTTCATGAGGTAACAACTGGACATCAAGTGTCCAGGTTTCTTGCAAAAAGCGCAAGTAGGCCCGGAGGAAAAACTCGTGGTCTGCCTCGGGCCCCCCGAAAAATAAGTTTGTCTTGGGCCCTTAGCCCCCTGATTTCGAACAGTTCGGGTATCAGCGTTGTCCCCATAATCATCTCGAGGCCGCCGCCATGTATTGTCGTTCTCCGCACCTGCTGTTCCACAACTCCCCTGCAGAGATCTAGGCGAGGAGTTAGGTTCGTGGACCCCTATCCGGTGTGTTAAGGCATAATCATCTGCCATGGTGGCTGCGTCCCACAACTTCGGTACTTTCTTTTCCTGCAGGTACACTTTGATGTCCTCGTGGACACACTGTTGAAATTCCTCCACCAGGATCAAGTCACGCAATGCTTCGAAGTCGTTCCAGACTCCTTTTGACTCACACCACCGATCAAACATGTTTTCTTTCACTCTGGCAAACTCCACATGGGTCTCACTCTCCCTCTTCCTGGCATTCCTGAATTTTTGCCGGTAAGCTTCAGGAACCAACTCATAGGCTTTGAGGATGTGCTTCTTCAATACCTCATAATCTGCACATTGGTCCATTGGTAGTGCCGAATAAATCTCTTGAGCTTTACCCACCAGCACACTTTGCACTAGTATGGTCCAGGCCTCCTCTGGCCAGTTTAACTGTCGAGCCACTTTCTCAAAGTGTGGAAAAAATTGAGTGACTTCCTTTTCACTGAAGGGTGGAACCAGCCTCACATGTCTGCCCACCTCCCAGGTGTTCTGGCTAGGTGTCGACCCCGTCAGCAAGGGTGGTACCTCTCCCCGTTCTCTCATTAAATCCAGCTCCTTGAATTTAATTTCTTGCTGAAGCGCCAGATCACGTTCCTTCAACTCCCTTTCGGCTTTTCTCTCCTCTGCTTCAAGTTCCCTGGCAGCTCTCCTCTCCTCTGCTTTTCTCCCTTCTAACCTTACCTGGAGTTCTCATTCCATTCTCCTTTCCTCTGCTTGTTTCTCTTCTCTGCTCTCTTCTGCTTTCCTTTCTTCTTCTGCTCTTTCCTTTTCTGCTTTCCTTTCTTCTTCTGCTAACCTTTCCTGGAGTTCTCGTTCCACTCTCCTTTCCTCTGCTTGTTTCTCTTCTCTCCTCTCTTCTGCTTTCCTTTCCTCTTCTGCTCTTTCCTTTTCTGCTTTCCTTTCTTCTTCTTTTAACCTTTCCTGGAGTTCTCGTTCCACTCTCCTTTCCTCTGCTTGTTTTTCTTCTCTCCTCTCTTCTGCTTTCCTTTCCTCTTCTGCTCTTTCCTTTTCTGCTTTCCTTTCTTCTTCTTTTAACCTTTCCTGGAGTTCTCGTTCCACTCTCCTTTCCTCTGCTTGTTTCTCTTCTCTCCTCTCTTCTGCTTTCCTTTCCTCTTCTTTGATCCGTTCCTGGCTCCGTAATTGCAACTCCAGTTTCCGGAGCTCAACGTCTTCTGGTTCTTCGGGTAGCCACTCCCAGGCTAACTCGTCCCATGTTCCTAATCCCACCATAGACTGTATCACCGTGGTCTGAAACTCTGCCTTCCTCAAATTAGTTCGGACCTCCAAGTTAAAATGTTTGGCCAATTTCAAGAGGTCCGATTTTAGTAATGCTCGGAACTGTGCCTCACTAGGGGTTACCGCTAAGTTCTGTGCAACAAACGCCATGGTGACTACTGGTAACACCTGTTAACCTTCACCCCAGAAATTTCCAACAAAGAAAAGCAACAGTATTACTATTATTGCTATTGTTTTTTTTTGTTTTTTTTTGTTGTTGTTTTGTTGGCAGAGCAAAACAATTTTGGGAACGTTGGAAAAGTTCCCACTCTTGGGAATTCTTTCCCGGACTAAATTTTAGAAAATTTTATAGATCCCGGACGTAGACCCAATTGCGAATCCGCAAATCGTAATTTGGACAAGCCCCCAATTCTGTTACGTGGTCCTCCCTGTAACTACCTGGTCTTGGTGACCCCCGGACCGTGGGAGGACCCCGCCAGAAAGATATCTGATTTATACGCTTTCGTAGTGCAATCAATATGAAAGACACAATAATTCAAGTCAATAAGAAACCCCACACCAAGGATCCGGATTACTTAATAATATATTCTCCATCCATCATCAGCAATCAACAATCCATCAACAATCTTACTAAGATGGCCATCTCATATATTTCCCCCCTTTCCCCACTCACGACCCCTCAATGGTCACTGTCCCTCACAATGTCTCTGGGCCCCTCCAGACCAAGGTGAAGGTCACCTTCTCCGCACACGGGCGGTTGAACGCACCCCTGGCTGACGTGTTCCAAACGTGCCCGTTGTGTACCGGGGACAGCGGCTGCAGCGCACACCTCCTTGCAAAGCAAAGCGGGCCAAGCCAAGCGCGGCTTGCACAGCGCGCGAGGCCCAAGGTGCGACCCGTACGCATCCTTGTAGACGGTGAGGCGAACTGTGCCGGACGCTTGGTTCCGTGCAGGAACCCACGGCAACTTGACGTGCAATCGGTAATTACTCCGCGCAGGTAACTCCTTTCACCAGACGGGCTTTCAAACGCAGCGTCCCCCACGCTGCTCAATATCGACACCGCTCGCGTCGGAGCTGGGCGAGGAAGAAGAGGACGGCAGCTTCTCCCGGACCTCGTGTCTTTTCTTCTTCCGTTTCCGGTCTCCTTTTCCTCAGAAGGGCTCCTGACCCTTTAATCACAACAACCTTTAATCGAATAAACATTAATAAGCAATGACCTGAATAGTAATTCACATAAATTCACATAAATCTGTAACAGTGTCTGAAGCTTACGATATGTAGATGTATGTAGATTACGATATGTAGATGTATGTAGATTACTATATGTAGATGTCTGTAGATTACTACATGTTGGTGTCTGTAACTTATGATATGTAGATGTATGTAGATTACGATATGTAGATGTATGTAGATTACTATATGTAGATGTACGTATAATACAATATGTAGATGTATGTAGATTACTATATGTAGATGTCTGTAGATTACTATATGTAGATGTACGTATATTACAATATGTAGATGTATGTAGATTACTATATGTAGATGTATGTTGATTACTATATGAAGATGTCTGTAGATTACTATATGTAGATGTATGTAGATTACTATATGAAGACGTCTGTAGATTACTATATGTAGATGTATGTAGATTACTATATGTAGATGTCTGTAGATTACTATATGTAGATGTATGTAGATTACTACATGTAGATGTATGTAGATTACTATATGTAGATGTATGCTGATTACTATATGTAGATGTATGTAGATTACGATATGTAGATGTATGTAGATTACTATATGTACATGTATGTTGATTACTATATGAAGATGTCTATAGATTACTACAGGTAGATGTACATATATTACAATATGTAGATGTATGTAGATTATTATATGTAGATGTATGTAGATTACTATATGTAGATGTCTGTAGATTACTATAGGTAGATGTACGTATATTACAATATGTAGATGTATGTAGATTACTATATGTAGATGTATGTTGATTACTATATGAAGATGTCTGTAGATTACTATATGTAGATGTATGTAGATTACTATATGTAGATGTATGTAGATTACTATATGTAGATGTATGTAGATTACTATATGTAGATGTATGCAGATTACTACATGTAGATGTATGTAGATTACTATATGTAGATGTATGCTGATTACTATATGAAGATGTATGTAGATTACTATATGTAGATGTATGTAGATCATGATATGTAGATGTATGTAGATCACTGTCTGTAGATACATTCAGATTACGATTTGTAAATGTCTGTAGATTACTACATGTAGATGGATGTAGATTACGATATGAAGATGTCTGTGATTTTCTATATTTAGATGTCTGTAGATTACTACATGTAGACGGATGTAGATTACCGTCTGTAGATATATATATATATAGATTACGATATGTAGATGTATGTAGATTACTGTCTGTAGATATATGTTGATTACTATGTGTAGATGTCTGTAAATTACTATATTGTGGCGGACACGAAGCTCACTGGCGTGATGGCACCATGCCGCGCACCAAGTGGGTGGCGGCCACGCCCGAGGGGTAGGCGTGGCCGCGGGATATACACCGGATTCGCAGCCCGGAGCGCTCCAGTGCTACAGTGGAGCTCTTGAAATAAAGACTCTTTAAACCTACCGCGTTGTCCGCTTCCTCCTTGCTAAGCAAGAAGCGCGCGTAGCACCACACTTCATTGGTGACCCTCCGACGTTCTGGTCAGCCGTCGCTGACCACCCGAACCCGCCACAGCAATGGCAACCAACGCGGTCCAAATCAAACTCCCCGAGTTCTGGGAGGCTCAAGCCGAGGTTTGGTTCCTGCAGGCAGAAGCCCAGTTCCGACTTCGAGGCATCACGGTGGACGAGACCATGTACTGCCACGTGGTCGCCTCCCTCGGGCCCGGCACGGCCGCTCGCATCGTGTCGGTCCTGAGGAACCCACCGGCCAACGGCAGGTACGAGGCGATCAAGCGTCTCCTCCTCGCCACGTTCGGCCTCACGGTGGACGCACGGGCCGACCACCTCCTGGACCTCCCCGAGCTCGGTGACACGCGACCGTCGGTCCGCATGGACCATATGCTGTCGTTGATGGGCGACGAAACGCCGAACGCTCTATTCCGGGCGTTATTTCGACGCCAGCTGCCGGCACGAGTCCGCCTCGCATTGGCCGGTTCTGTGACGACGGAACCCTGAGCTCTCGCTGCCGAGGCCGACAGGTTCTTCGCGGCTTTGGACACGCAGGTGAGTTTTGGCGCGGCCGTCGCGCATCCCGAGGCTGACCCTGATGCTGATGCACCACACCTCGTGGATCTCGAGGCTGATGCCCGCCGCGTGGCCGCCGCCACACCACGCCCACCACCACCGCGAAAGCCGCGGCCTCCGCCTTCGCCGCAAACCTGGTGCCATTTCCACGCTAGGTTTGGCCACAAGGCGAGGAATTGTTGCCCGCCGTGCTCCTTCGGCAAGTCGGGAAACTACAAAGCCGGTGCTCGGTAGCGGCCCTGAGCGTCGGCCATTCCAGCAGCCTTCTTTTTATAATGGACACCTTGTCCGGGCACAGTTTCCTATGTGACACGGGTGCACAGGTGAGCGTTATCCCTACCTCTACGTCCAACAAGCGAACCGCGGGCCGGGGTCCCGCATTGCTTGCCACGAATGGAACACCCATACGCACATTTGGGAAGCGCTGCCTCTCCCTGCGGTTCGGAAGGCAACGCTTCAAGTGGACGTTCGTAACCGCTAGTGTCCCCATGGCACTGCTCGGTGCGGACTTCCTCTGTGCAAACGGGTTGTTGGTAGATGTGAAGAACAGACGTCTCATCCAGGCTGAAATGTTCAGCTCGCTTGCTTGCACGCTGAGCAGCTCGTTGAGCGGCTCACTGAGCGGCTCACCGAGTGGCTCGCCAAGCGGCTTGCTGAGCGGTTCGGTCCCGGCGAGGTTAGTTTGTACGCTTCTGGCAGCGGATGACTTCACCCGCCTCCTCGCCAGCTTCCCGGCCCTTACGCGGCCCACCTTCTCGGCGGGGGCCGTCAAGCACGGGGTGGAACACCACATCCCCACCGCCGGGCCACTGGTCTACGGCCGGGCACGCCGCCTCGAGCCGACGAAGCTCGCGGTAGCTAAAGCGGCATTCGCTACGCTGGAGCGGCTCGGCATCGTGCGGCGCTCCAGGAGTTCTTGGGCGTCGCCGCTCCACATCGTGCCCAAGCCCGGCGGGGGATGGCAACCGTGCGGGGACTACCGGCGCCTCAACGACGCCACCACCCCCGACCGCTACCCCGTCCCCCACATCCAGGACTTCTCCGCCCGGTTGGTGGGCATATCCTTCTTTTCGAAGGTGGACCTCATACGCGGCTACCATCAGGTCCCCGTCAGGCCGGAGGACATCCCGAAGACGGCGGTCATCACGCCATTCGGCCTTTTCGAATTTCTTCGGATGCCCTTCGGTTTGAAAATGCGGCTCAGGCGTTCCATCGACTAATGGACAGCGTCTTGCGTGACTTGGATTTCGTCTACGTGTACCTGGACGACATCCTCGTCGCCAGCGCGTCCCGTGAAGAGCACCTACACCACCTCTGCACGCTCTTCGAACGTCTGGGCCAGCATGGCCTCATCGTGAACCCCGCCAAGTGCCGGTTCGGCGTCGCCGACATCGACTTTTTGCGTCACCGCGTCACCAGGCACGGGGCCGTCCCCCTACTGGCCAAGGTGGAGGCGGTGAAGGGGTTTCCGCACCCCAGCACGATCAAGGGGCTCCCGGAGTTCCTGGGCATGGTAAACTTTTACCATCGGTTCCTGCCCCACATCGCCCAGCTCCTGCGCCCCTTGCACGAGGCCCTCCGGGGAAGCCGGGCAAAGGCGACGTTCCCTGGACCGAGCCGATGGCGGGGGGTGGTCCAAGTCGAGGTGGGCCGGCTTGAGGCGGTCCACGGAGAGGCGGTCAGGAGTACCGCCGATGTCCAGCGCGAAATGCTTCGCCCCGGTCTCCAGCATGCGGAAGGGCCCGTCGTACGGGGGCCGCAGCGGTGTCCGGTGGGCGTCATGGCGGATGAACACGTACTCCGCCATGCGAAGCTCCGGGGCGACGTGCATTGGCGGGCAACCATGGTGCGCCGTCAGCACCGGGGCGAACCTCCCGGCAGTCTCCTGCAGGGCGGAGCGCTGCTGTGCCGCGGACCATGGTGCCGTGGAGTCGGGGAGGAACTCGCCCGGCACCCGCAGCGGTTGTCCGAAGACCAACTCCGCCGCGGATGCGCGCAGGTCATCCTTGGGCGCCGTCCTGAGGCCCAGCAGGACCCAGGGGAGCCTGTCGACCCAGCCGCCGTCGCGGAGGCTGGCCCGGAGCGCGGCCTTCATGGCGCGATGGAAGCGCTCGCACAGGCCATTGGCCTGGGGGTGGTAGGCTGTGGTGCGGTGCAGCTGGACGCCGAGCCCCCGCGCTACTGCCCCCCAGAGCTCCGAGGTGAACTGGGGGCCGCGGTCGGACGAGATGTCCGAGGGGGCGCCGAACCGGGTGACCCAAGTGGCGATGAACACCTGCGCGACGTCCGCCGCCGTCGTTGCTGCCAAAGGCACGGCCTCCGGCCACCGGGTGGTGCGGTCCACCATGGTGAGGACGTGGGTGAAACCCTGCGAGGGGGGCAGAGGTCCCACCAAGTCCACGTGAACGTGGTCGAACCGACGTTCGGGCACAGCAAACGGGGCCAACGGGGCCTGGGTGTGGCGGTGAACCTTCATGCGCTGGCACGCGAGGCACGTCCTGGCCCAATCGCGGCCGGCCTTCCGGAGGCCATGCCAGACGAACTTGTCGGCGACCAGCTTCTGGGAGGCCTTCGTGCCCGGGTGGGACAGGCCATGGATGGCATCAAAAACCCGGCGCTGCCAGCCAGCGGGCACGATGGGGCGAGGCCGGCTGAGGGAGACGTCGCACAAGAGGGCCATGCCCGCGCCGTCGAACGGTACCTCGGTGACGCGGAGGCCCGTGACGGTGGTCCGAAAAGCCTGGACGGCGGGGTCGGCGGACTGGTCCGCCGCCATCCAGGCATAGTCGATCCCGAGGTGGACCGCGTAGGCGACGGACCGGGAAAGGCAATCCGCCACTGGGTTGTCCTTCCCCGCGACGTGCCGGATGTCCATCGTGTACTCGGACACGGCCGAGAGGTGACGCTGCTGCTGGGCCGACCACGGCTCGGCGACCTTGGCCATCGCAAAGACCAGGGGCTTGTGGTCGATGAAGGCCGCGAACGGGCGGCCCTCGAGCAGATGGCGGAAGTGCCGGACTGCCAGGTGGAGCCCAAGCAGCTCGCGGTCGAAGGTACTGTACCGCCGTTCGTGCGGGCGGAGCTGCCGGCTAAAAAACACCAGCGGCTGCCAAGCTCCCTTCACCCATTGCTCGTGCACCGCGCCCACCGCGTAGTCTGACGCGTCGGTGGTGAGGGCGATCGGTGCATCGGGCGCCGGGTGCGCGAGCATGGTGGCGTTAGCCAAGGCAAGCTTCGTGCCCGCGAACGCCGCGTCCATCGGCTCGGTCCAGGCAACTTCGCCTTTGCCCGGCTTCCCCGCAGGGCCTCGTGCAGGGGGCGCAGGCGCTGGGCGATGCGGGGCAGGAAACGGTGATAAAAGTTCACCATGCCCAGGAACTCCTGGAGCCCCTTGATCGTGCGAGGGCGCGGAAAACCCCTGACCGCATCCACCTTGGCCGGTAAGGGGATGGCCCCGTGCCTGGTGACGCGGTGCCCCAAAAAGTCGATTTCGGTGACGCCGAACCGGCACTTGGCGGGGTTGATGATCAGGCCATGCCGGCCCAGGCGTTCGAAGAGCGTGCGGAGATGGCGGAGGTGCTCCTCACGGTACACGCTTGCGACGAGAATGTCGTCCAGGTAGACGTACACGAAGTCCAAGTCGAGCAAGACGCTGTCCATAAGCCGCTGGAATGCCTGGGCCGCATTGTTCAATGCAAAGGGCATCCGCAGAAACTTGAAGAGGCCGAATGGTGTGATGACGGCCGTCTTCGGTATGTCCTCCGTCCTGACGGGGACCTGGTGGTATCCGCGGATGAGGTCCACCGTGGAGAAGAGGGACATTTTCGCCAACCGGGCGGAAGAGTCCTGGATGTTAGGGACCGGTTAGCGGTCGGGGGTGGTAGCATCGTTGAGGTGGCGGTAGTCTCCGCACGGCCGCCACCCGCCGCCGGGCTTGGGCACAATGTGCAGCGGCGATGCCCATGCACTGTTGGAGTGCCGGACGATGCCCAGTCGCTCCAGCATGGCGAACTCCTCCTGCGCCACGGCGAGGTTCGCTGGGTCGAGGCGGCGTGCCCCGGCGTAGACCGGTGGCCCGACGGTGGGGATGTGATGCTCCACCCCGTGCTTGACGGCCACCGCCGAGAAGGTGGGCCGCGTGAGGGCCGGGAAACTGGCGAGGAGGTGGGTAAACTCGTCCGCTGCCGGAAGCGTGCAGACCAACCTCACCGGGACCGAACCGCTCAGCAAGCCGCTTGGCGAGCCGCTCGGTGAGCCACCGAGGGAGCTGCTCAATGAACTGCTCAGCGCGCAAGCAAGCGAGCTGAAGGTTTCGGCTTGGACAAGGCGTCTGTGCCTCACGTCCACCAACAGCCCATGCGCACAAAGGAAGTCCGCTCTGAGTAGGCCCATGGGGACTCTAGTGGTAACGAACGACCACTGAAAGCGCTGCCCCCCGAACCGCAGCAAGACACAACGCTTCCCGAACGTGCGGATGGGCGTACCGTTGGCGGCAAGCAAAGCGGGGCCCCGGCCCTCAGCTTGCTTGTCGGAAGCGGAGGCAGGGAGGACGCACACCTGCGCTCCCGTGTCGCACAGGAAGCAACGACCCGAGGAGGTGTCTGTTATGAACAGAAGGCTGCCAGTATGGCCGACGCTCATGGCAGGAAGCGAGCACCAGCCTGGCCGTTTCCCGACCTGCCAAAAGTACAAGGCGGGTGGCAGGACCTGGCCTTGTGGCCGAACCTGGTATGGAAGTGGCACCAGGTCTGGCCCGGTGGTGGTTGTCGCGCCGCTTGTGACAATGGTGGTGGGCGGGGCGTGGCGGCGGCCACGCGCGGATCCGAACAACCTGCGCCGTGTTCGGGAGGATCCGAACGCCATGCCACGTGGCGATCCGAACCACTCGCGCCGTGATCCACAACGGCTGTGCTATATGCCGGCCGTGTGTCGTGGGCTGTGAAAAACTTGTCCGCCTCCCTGGCCAGGACGCACGGTTCCATAATGGTTGAACCGGCCAGCGTGAGCCGTACCTATACAGGTAGCTGGCGGAGGAAGAGAGCACGGAAAAGGAAATCCGCATGGCCGTCGCCAAGCAGGGACAGCATGTAATCCTTGCGGGTGGACAGCCGCGTGTCGCCGAGGACGGGAAGGTCCAAAAGACGGTCAGCACGGTCGGCCTATGTGAGGCCAAACGTGTCGAGGAGAAGTCGCTTGAGCGCCGCGTACTTGCTCTCGTCCGGCGGGTGCCGGAGGAAGGACACGACTCGGGCGGCCGTGCCGGATCCAAGGGCAGCGACCACGTAAAAGTACCTCGTGTCGTCCGCCGTGACGCCCCAGAGCTGGAATTGGGCCTCGGCCTGTAGGAACCAGGTGTCGGCCTGCGCTTCCCAGAACTCCGGGAGCTTTATCGCGACAGCGTTGATGGCCATGGCACGTTCGGAGGACAGCAACGGCTGAACCAGTGGGGGTCACCAGTGTGGTGCTGGGCACACACGTTAAACAAAGGTAGGCCACAACGCTTTAGGTTAAGTCGAGCTCTTTATTGGTTGCTCACTCGTCAGCACTGCCGTGCTCAGGGCTGCGAGCCCGCGTGTATATCTGGAGGCCACGCCTCACCTGGGGCGTGGCCGACACCCACTGGTGCGCGGAATTATGTCACTGCACCAGCAAGCCATCGTGTCCGCCACACCACTTGTTTGACCAGTCTGTGATTTTGTCCAGGTCTGCAGAGAGTGAGGAGGCTGCAGACTGCCGATCTGAGGGACGAGGAATGGAGCGGCAGAGAGTGGAGTCGTCAGCAAAGAGAAGGAGAGGATTTTCCAGAGAGTCGGAGAGATCATTGATGCAGACCAGAAAAAGCACAGGGCCCAGAACACTGCCTTGAGGAACTCCAGCTTGAACAGGAAGGGGAGATGACAGAAACCCATTCAGGGCCACACGTTGATTGCGACCAGAAAGGAAGTCCGCAAGCGATGCGTGGAGATTTCCATGGATACCATAGGAGGAGGGTTTGGTGAGCAGAGCTGGGTGCCAGACCGTATCGAAGGCACATGATATGTCAAGGGAGACAGCTCTAATTTCCTGTTTGGCATTGAGGACCTCCATCCATTGTTGATACAGCAGAAGCAGCATGTCCAGAGTAGAATGACTTGGTGTGAACCAAATTCATGATCTGAGATCAAGCCATTGAAGAAGAGGAAGGATTTGATGTCAGAAGCCATGATGGATTCCATGACCTTGCTGATGGATTGGGAGCAGGCTGCTTGGTAATAAAACAAATAAGGTTTGTTTGTAATAACAAGATATATAGAACAAATAAGGGAATGGATAAACAGACAAACAAAGGTGGATTGTGACAATTAGCGCAGCCTTGCTTGGGTTTGTGTCAGATTTGCCTGGTGTGAGACTGGTTATCAAATGAGGAACACGTAAACCAAAAAGGAATAAAAGGACATAAGCAAAATGAGATGCAAAACACAACAGCAGTTCAATATCACACATAGATAACAGTTCAATATCATGCAGGTAAAAGGTAACAAGGCTTCTGGAACCTAATGCAAAATCAAAATGATGCAAAAGAAAGCTAATAATCAGTTTGTAAATAGCAAGCAGAACGAGTAGAAAGGATACGAGAAAGATTGAAAAAAGCAAACCACGTCCAGTAATGAAGCACAGTTCACACACTGTCTACAACTGCAGGTCCACGTGTGGGGATGGGAGGCTTCGTTGGAGATGGTAAAATATGATGGTCGCTGATCGATATCGGCCACAGCTCCTCCATTTGGAAGAGACCACGGAGAGGGACAAGAGGGAAAGGGTCGGTCCATGGGGACCGATCGGTACTATGACCGTGACCGTGCTGCCCTGAAGAATCCGGGCAAAAGGGAAGATGTGGCCCCCGACTTGCGTTGGGGGGTACAACCACCATGAAGAGGCGTCCCCGATAGTTGTAATGGCATGTGTTGTTACCCTGCGCTCGCGAAGCAAAAGCGGGGTTAAGCATTCAACTGCGTACGTGTGCCGTGTGCCGTACACCGTGCCTGTCTGCATTTTAAAAATTCATTTTCTCGGCAACCGTTGGTTCGATTGACATGAAATTTTCACCATAGGAGCGCCACCTCCTGTATAATATTTTAATGTTATTATGACGTCATAGGTCACGTGGTACAGGCGCCATCTTGGAAAAACTTCGCACCTCTATATCTCTGAAATCACTCCATGGAAAAAATTGAGACCTGGCTCATTGTCTGCTATTCCCCATGGGGAATAAGATATGTTCGTGATGATGTCATCGGTACCTTCGTTATGACATCATAATTCGACAGGTACAACACACTTATCTGACCTTTATTTTAAAAAATTCAGCAACTGTTGGTCTGATGGACACGAAATTTTCACCATAGGAGCTCCTCCTCCTTTGGAATATTTTAATGATAATCATGACGTCATAGGTCATGTGGTACAGTCGCCATCTTGGAAAAACCGAAAAATGTTGCACCGCTATATCTTCAAAACCGCTGCACGGAAAAATATTAAACGTGGCTCATTGTAAATAACTCTATATGGGGAATAGGTGTTGTTTACGATGACATCATTTGTGCCATAATTATGGCGTCATAATTCGACAGGGACAACACTTAGTCTGATCAGTTTGAAATGTATTGAGCGTGATCGATGCAACAATTATATTAGAGAAGATAAATTTATGATGTCATTGCTCACGTGGTGTGGCAGCCATATTGGATCAAAGAAAAAAATGTTCAAAAACAGAAGAGTTGGCTCGCAATAAGTTGACTGCACTGGGTAAATAGTCTATGAATACCATCTAGTTCCCAGGTGCGACGTGCAACAATATATTGAAGGTGAAAGGCAAAGGATGATGATGGTTGGAAAACTTTATGGTCTCTCAGCTGCCAAATCATATCCCTGTTTCTTCAAGCCACCTGCCTTTTTACCTGCATGTTCCCCATGGATGAACTGGTGACCTCTCAACCCGCTTTTACAATCACCGTTATATCCCAACAGGTGGCACTTGGCAGTGTAAAAGAGCTAATCGTGCTTGGCAAGCTTAAGAGCAACATGAGCTCTCCATTACATTTAAAGCCTCCACAAAGTTTATATCAGCAATTCTAGATTTCATTCAAAAGTTTAATACAAATTCAAAACTTCAATTTGGTCCTTACATCTTGTGTGCGCGTTGCTTCGACAGGTCAGTGGCCTCGCTCTCTTCTACCGGATGGCATGCAGACTGACTGCTGCCACCTTTTAGGCCAGACAATCCTGCTTCAGACCTGTGTACAAATACCTGTTAAGTTTTGATTACCTCCTACCCTCATACTCATAAAGAGTTATGTTGGAATTTGATCAGCATCTTGTACTTTTTCCATTTGCCAGCTCTTTCAGGGTTCTACGTACCTCACATTCTATCACTAAATTGGTTCCTGCTCATATTCTCTTTCTTCGAAGGTTGCCATCATATTGCAATCTTGTTTGTATCGAGTTTCGGTATAGTCCTTCCATGTTTCTTTCATCTGTGTTTCTTTTGTCAGATCTTTGCCTGTTCTCCTCTTGATGACCCCAATCCTAAATCTATATTTTCCTGTGATCTCTCTGATCTTTTTCAAAATAGCTGTTGGTTTTACAGCTCTATCTCTTTGCTTGCCTCTTTGAAATGTTTATCTTTGTCCTTCCTAGCTTGTCTTTGGAAATCAGCATTTAGCCACATTATGTCCTCTCTTGATGCACCTTTGGTTTTCATCTCTCTTCTTCTGCGCATTATTCATTGCCTCTTCTGACAAAGTTTCACTCGGAGATTCCTGTTGGCAGATTCACCACTGTCGTGTGTTCTGAGACACCAATTTGTGCCAAATTAACCCAGCAGATGTGAAGATCCTTTCGTTCCATACCGACCGGGCGGCCTGATGGTCGTTGAAGACCCCATGAGCGTTACAATATGTTTGGGCTAGTTGACCCCGTTTTTACTTATTTTGGTTTACAAAACAAAGCCATGCCATGAACCTTAATTTTACAAACATTTTCATATTCGACACCAGTAAAATCGAAAAGAAGACACAGATCCATCTACCCTAGTCTGTAGAAGCGGCAATAAGGTATATTTTTGCAAATTATTGTCTGGAGTGATTGCAATACAAACTGGTTGTGCAATAAAGATTTGAGCAATGCCAGGAACACAGCAATAAATTGGTGATGGCAGGTTTGTCAGTCAAAAAGAGTTATAGGATGGAAGAATATTTTATTATCATTGAGAATTCAATCATTACACATAGAATTCAAGCCTTTCCACATGCAGTGGGACATGTCTGTGGATTTGCCTCCTATAGATATCTCACTGGCTCTATGATGACGTCAACCTGTGAGCTTAGCTTTATGGTAACTTCAACAGCAAGATAATTAAAAACAATTTTTACCTCCAACCACAAAATTCGCCACCACACGTACTCAAGGCTTAGAGATGACTCCATGTACCATGCAATTGAATGTTAAATAGCGCCAATTTTTTTTATTATTATTATGCATATAATTGGATGAAACAGAAATAAATTCACAAAACATAAATGTTCAACTGGAATTTCAGGTTCTCATCGTGAAAACTGATCACTGAAAGCAGATTCAGGTGAAATTTCAAGATGGAAATGACAATTAGTACAGTTTAATCAAAACAAATGCAAAATCTGTTCCACATATTGTCCTCTCACATTCAGGAAGCTCTTGTATGTACGTTTGCCTTTCAGCTGCAGAAATCCATCTTTATGAAAGCATCTACTAGTTCGGAGGAAGATTGCCATATTTGACTCCAGGAAGAACACAAAGCATCTCGAACAATAAGTTTGCACCGACTAGCGCTGTGTTACCTGCAAGAAAGTTACAATTCTCATGATATATTTCAAAACATTCAGAAAAAGATTTAATAAGTCAGGCTTAATGGTAGATTAAACTGAAAATGATTAAATAAGTAAACAAAATATTACAATCTACCAAAATTGAGTTCTGCAACTTTGTGTTCGTAAACAATCCGACTGCCATATCCACATTTATTCCAAATAAATGCACCAATAAATAATATACGTAAAGAGATGTCTTGCAGAACATAAAGAAAAAGACACAAAATGTCATCGCCCCGCCGTAGTTTTAGTAATTTTGCCATGCAGAGTTAAAGGCCGTCAGTCAGCCATCTTTGGTTGGATTACAAAACAAAATCTTCTGCATATGTATATTGTACTCTCATGTATTGACTTTGTGCCAAGTTTGAATAAAATCTTTCCATGCATGTCGATAAATGGTTGGGGGAACATTTAAGTAAAAAAAATGGCCGCCACTCGGCAATATTGGATCTGATTTCGAAAAAAAAATGACGTGCATATGTAAACCATCGTTCATTTTCTGTGTGCCAAGTTTTAACAAGATCAGTAAATGCATGTCCGATAAATGATTGAGGACGTGTTCAATATCCGGATTTTTACAACTAAAATGGCCGCCAGTTTACGAGTCGGCCATCTTTAATCAGATCGCAAAATAAAGTAAGGTTCACGTATATGCTATCATCATGTGCTGAGTTTGTGCCAAGTTTGAACAAAATCGGACCATGCCTGTCTGAGAATTTTTTGAGGATATGTTTAAGTAACAAAATGGCCGACAGTCGGACATCTTGGATCTGATCTCGAAAGAAAACGATGTGAATATGTAAGCCATCATTCATTATCTCTGTGCTAAGTTTGAACAACATCGGTAAATGCTTGTCGGAGAAATGGTTGAGGACGTGTTCAAATTCGGGTTTTTTACAACTAAAATGATGTGCATATGTGATGTATATACCATCATGTATTGTCTCTGTGCCAAGTATGAACAAAATCAGTCCATACATCTCTGAGATATGGTTGTGGATGCACACACGCATGCACGGACGGACAAACGGACGAGACCCAATCCATAAGCTCCCGTTTCGGATTAAGCCCAATGGTGGCTAATGATATTAAACAATGACTGCTAACATTTTGGTGAGAAAGATCTTCATTTGCAGAAAATTTTAAACTTGCTGTTTGAATTAACATCATTATTTTTGGTGAGCCAGTTGGGCCTGGTTGGATAGTCTACACTGGTAGGTATGTGCACTCACCTTTGAGCTGTCTAGCCTGTGTTTAAATCTCGGCCCAGCCGTCTCAACTGTCATTTTAGTATTTTGCATGTAACTGCGAGGCATGACCCATCAATGTGTGCGCCACCCTGTCCATGGAAGGATGTTGGGCTGAAGGACCCATCTGGACATTATCGTTGCTGGACATTAAAGGCCCCACCATTTATTTCAGGAAGAAGAGGCTATACTAGTTATGCTTTATGTGAGTATCCTGTTCCTGTGTTAGATTGGTGAGCCCTCTAGTCTAGAGAAACGTTTATTCTAGGCCAGAAACATCGTCAAAATACTCCCAGATCTCTGTTAGAGTATCGGCCTCTAAATCATAATTCATTGCTATTTTAGCCAGTTTCTCCCACCTGTATTTTTACGGAATATAAATTTCCCATGATTCTTTTAAAATATAAAGATTGAGTGTCAAAAACAGATTCCATTTTTTAAAAATCTTGTGATTCTTTTTTATTGATATCGGTATGCTTATTGATTCTATTTGTATAGTGGTTCAGTTTTGTATAACTAGTGAGGTATCCGTGAAATTCATGTGTGTGGGCCCGAAAGCAAACAAAAAAATTGGAAATGGCAAATGCCAAACCAAGACCCAATAAATTCCACATTCCTGCGCAACCTTCAGTCAAATGTCAGGCATGGACAGCCGGTTTGTGAATGACTAAGGCGAAAAACCTATTGCAGCTGTACCAACCAAATGGTGGTAATGTTTCGATACGCGGTTATTGACAAAATTTCAAATGCTGAATCTGCGAATGTGAGAGAAAAATTGCGGCATCTGACAGGTGGAAATCAAGAATCGCAATTTTATTGAGAAATTGCCAAAGCCGTGGACGTGTTTACAGGCAGAGAAAGATCGGCGTCATACGAGAGGAAACATAAAATCTAATTTTTTTTTACTTCTGGTGGGCTTTCCCCCATGAAATGCCATGATAAGCTCTTTATACATAACCCCTTGGGGAGTGGGGATAATATTAGGATTCATATTGTTTTATTTTAACATTAATATTATGCTATTATTATTGGTGCTGTTATTACTTATGTTACTGGAAGCGGTCAAGATTAGGAAAAACGCCATGATTAGCTATCTTAACACAGATATACACCTTAACATGGATTTCTCCCAAGATGCAAAAACCCCCTTGGGGAGGAGGACAAACGAATTCGCTACAACCCCCGCCATGTCACCCTTAGTCCTCCTGTCAAGTTTGGTTGAGATTGGATAAGTAACGACCGAATGTATCGTGGTCAGACAAGAACCGAACCACCTTTAGAGACCATTTTTCCCCGCAGAGCGGGGGTTGGCCTTTTTCGGGCAGCGTGGTCCCCTTTTTGAAGCAATGTTTTATGGCCGATTGCCCTTCCTGCCACCAACCCTGTTAGTCACCTCTTGCGACACACAGGGAATTACCAATGAACTGGTACTCAATTTGCCGACCTTGGAAGGATGACAGGCTGAGTCAACCCCCCTGGTGTTAATTCAGTGATCGACCGGGATTCGATCGTGGTCAGACATGATCGAGGTCAGACAAGGAGACACCAAATTGTGTATTTTAGTATGATGCTCAGATATGGTAATGGTACACATTTTTTAAAATCCTTTTTTCGAGGTAAGGAGAGGTGATGAATATGCAGAAATGTCATACCTGTGGTATCATATGGAGGAGAAACTTCCACCAAGTCGCAGCCGACAATGTTCATGCCACGACATCCACGTATAATTTCTAATGCCTTGAGAAGAAGAAATCAAAGTGGTATAATGAGTCGAGATAAATGAGATCAACATTTGTGAATTCAGGTTGAGGGGCCTCAATAATGTATTAAAAATCAAAGGAGGGTGCATTGCTTTTTGTATAATGTGAGTAAAGTATAAATTTGAAACTTTACTAATGTGATATTATGCTTTCATTTGGAGGGATAACATGAGATTATTTTATGTGATATTATGATTTTCATTCTTTCCTTCTTTCATTTCATTTTATTGCATGCTCAGCCTCATATGTTGGTTTGAGTTGGTCAACACAATAAATATACCTGTGGTGGTGTCAGACCGCCAATTTCAGGTGTGCCTGTACCAGGTGCAAATGCCGGATCAAGTGCATCGATGTCAAAGCTGATGTACACGGGACCTGTCCCCATCTGTGTGGCGACTTCTTCCATCAATGGTGCAAGACTTTTGTACCAGCAATGTTCAGCCTGGACAACACGAAATCCCTGCAAATATATGTATATAAATGTATATATATATATATATATATATATATATATATATATATATATATATATATATACATACATATCAAAAAGGGTTACATGAGAAGAACAAAGATGGGGGTTCACAAACAACTAAACTGCTTAGAAATCGTTCCTTTACCTTCCTCAATATGATTAATTTGGTATTTTTTGAGGGTTAGCAACATTGGGATATTTTAAACCAGAAACAAAAACGAAAAAAAACATATGAATAATAATCAAAATTCAGTGAACTCTCGCCAATCTGAATCGATACATTTCCAAAATCATTTGAATGAACAAAAATTTGGGATAGAAAGATTTGGTTTTTTTTGCTTCCAATGCTACAGGCAAGAAACCTATTGTTGTTTGTATTATTGTTCTCGTTCCATCTATTTTTATTCAACGATTTTTTTTTTAAACTGTTGCAGCTGGCTGTACCAATCTGTGCATGTTTAGAGCACAACATATACATTGTGTGTGTATGTATGTATGTATGTATGTATGTATATATATATATATATATATATATATATATATATATGTATAGTTGCGGATATGAGGATTGTATTTTTTTTATTGTGTGCTTTATTATTACTAGGGCGTGCCCGCACGTACGGGCACGCCCGTACGTGCTTGCCCGTACGTGCGTGCAAAAAAACATGCGTGCAAACAACAACAACAAAAAAAAACTTTGAAACCACGTGGCAGTAACGACCACAGAACCCCCCCCTCTATTTACATGAAATGGTTTGGTCCATTCGCAACGACCACAGAACCCCCCCCCCCCCTGTATTTACATGAAATGGTTTGGTCCATTCGCAAAGCCAAAGCGAACGGCTTGCGAGTACGGTGACCATACCTTGGGAACCACTTGTCCGATTAATTTCAAACCTTGAAAAGGCACATCCTCGGGTCCCCAGCAATATACCTGGCAAGTTTCAATTAGATCGGACCCGTGGTTGTCGAGAAACAGCGGTCACAGACAAACACACACACACACACACAGACACACACACATACACACAGAGATTACTGGAATTATATTATTATTATTATTGCTTGATCCTGGCCCCTCCTGCCTCCAGTGTTGTGTAAAGGTCAAAGGGCGTCCCGGTAGTTAATTCCATAAAGCATACATTGAAGGACACTATAATACCCTTGTTCAGTAGCTTATATCCTTATTCTGTGTATCAGGTTAAGGCTTTGTCTTCCATTAAAATGACACTCCATTGCACCAAGTGAAAAAAGATAGATTCCCTTCATCTTTCATTCCCATTCCCAAAACCTCCATTTCCCCTTTCGTCAATTGCCATTCGCATTGCCAACTACAATTGCCGCCATTGAACATGTGCTCGGGTTGGGGAAGAAAGGCGTGCCCGCCCGTCGTCATCAAGGGCGGAGCCAGAGGGTCGCGCGACCAACCATGGCCGAGGTGAGCACACCGATGGGCGTGTCCTGAAGGCCGGCGGCTTAATCGCCGGAGGCGTTATAAAAGCGCGCGCGCAAGAGTGACAAGAGAGCAAAGCGGAGTAGGAGGTCCAAGAGAGAGCTGCGTAGAGAGGTCCATGACAAAGAGAGGTCCATGACAAAGAGAGGTCCATGACAAAGAGAGGTCCATGACAAGAGTGACGGTTGCATCCACAGCAGCTAGAGCCACCGAAACTGCATCCACAGCAGCTTGAGCCACCGAAACTGCAGCCACAGCAGCGTGGGGCCTGGACGGCAGTTTGGAGCAGGGCCGCGAAGGAACGGCGGCTGCCCAACGCGCCGATCGTGCTGCAGGACCCGTTGGACCTCCCTATCCCGCCAGCCATCCACCTGCCATTCCTATCATCATTCCCCGTGTAAGTGTGTTCGTAGTCTGTCTTTTGTCTTGTCCCTGAGAATAAGTTAAGACTGCCTAGGATAAGCTAGTAATTTTCACTGTGTCTCTAATACCTTCTGTATATTATTTTCTTATCTTTCCTTCTCCTTGGTTATTTTGAGCCTGTAAATAGTAAATAAATTTAGTAGTATTGCCAACCTTTTTTTGCCTTCGTCTTCCTCTTCTTCACATCCGTGTCATCTTTGTCTTTTCCCTATTGAATATCTGTGGCGCGATACGGCCAACGTTTGGGGATCGAGTGAATCGGGGAAACTGTTAGGTCGCGGTGCCATCCGCTCGGCAAACCAACATCCTTAACCGCGGACCATAACAATATATATATATATATATATATATATATATATATATATATATATATATATATATATATATATATATATATATTACATCGTGGTTATATAGCTCGAATAATTGCAATTGCAGGCACCCTCCCCCTATTCTCCCCTCCCCTTTTGTCATCAAATCTTCAACAAACCTTTATTATGAGAAGACAGTTTCTGCAGAAATTCCCAAAATTCTGAATCATCGTTCACCTCCACTCATTTGTTACTCTTTTCCCCACATGTGGAACCAAGTTCTGCGTTCTCTTCAATTTCATTTGTTCCTCCAGGTCTTCAAGACACCTGCTCACCACCATCTCCGATCATCCCCCATCCAATAACATATTTTCTTCATCCGTTAAACCACCACCTCACCCAGCTCTCACCCACCCAATTTTTTTGCTTCTGTATCCATCTTTTCCACCCCTTGCGTTCTCCGCTACCCCTCATCTTTACCCGCATTATTTGTTTGTCCATCTCCATCGATTTTCTCACTCGACCCTACTGTTGGTATTTCCCCCCTCTCGTTATGCTGTTCCTTTTGTTATGTTGCATCCTGATTGGATGTGTGTTCTAGCACTTCCATGAGCCTTGACTCTGCATATATTATTGGGGGAAATGCCAGGGGCATAGAAAGGGCCCCTTTATATGGTATGTGCCATGTGGCAAATTACAGAAAAGAAGGGACATTCCATGGCTTGTGGAAAATGCCAGACGATAGAAAAGAAGGGACATTCAAAAAAATATCGTGTTCATGCTGGACTACCCTTGTGTTCTTAGGAGGAACCAAGTGATGCTCTAGAAAGGTTCATATAAAGGGGTGAGTAGTGTAATAATGTTGCTTCTGGGACACCTCCGTTTAACATGGGAAATCCCTATCTAATGTCATTTACCCCCTTGTCTTTTTCAAAAATCATAAACACCTCTATTTCTCCCACCCTCATCTTTATGAACCTTTTGTCTGTAGTACCTATCCTTAATGTTGTTCATTAGACCACTCAAACACTACAAATATTTGTTTTCTCTTATAGACCTATCATCCTTCTTCTACATATCATCTGGCAGATTAATCTTTGACCCATTCACTTCCATATTGACCCTAAAGACCTCTATTTCTCTCACCCTGTTCTTTACGAACCTTCTAACCTTTTGACATGTTATCCTTATTCATTAGACCACTTAAACACCTGTGATCCTTCTGACCTTATGGACCTTTTAACCTTTGACTCTTAATATCATCTGGTGAATATAACCCACTCAAACATCGACCCCACAAATATTTGTTTATGTGTGGGAAATAATTTAATTCTCCTACAACTCTCCTCACCGTCTAATACATTAACAAAAAATATGTTTGAGTTTGGTTCTTTATTAAGATATTTTAACTGAGCTAAGATAAAATGGTAAACCTCCCTCAATGTTCTTATTTGAGCGCCTCCAGTGCCACATACCATTTTTAAATTAAAGTATATATTTTCCTGACAACCATCAAAGTTTTCCGTCCACTCAAAAATATTTCCATCTTTTTTACCCAATTCACCGGTATTTAAATTAATTCTCTTATTTGTTTTGTGAACTTTTTTACCAGTTGCCTTTTCAATTATACCTATTTGATATTTTTCACATTCATTATGTTTTCCATTTATATACCAAGGTTGATTACACCTCCACTCTTTAGTCTGGTTGATACTTGGTTCTATCATTTATATAATAGTAAAAAAGGCGGCGGTAGCCCGTTAAAATCCCCAACCCCCCCCCCCCCCCCTTTTTAACTTATCACTTATATATATCTTATCACTTATATATATCTTATCACTTATGTATATCTTATCACTTATATATATCTTATCACTTATATATATATCTTATCACTTATATACTTATATAACCATAAGGGAGACTATCAATTCCATTTTCTAAAATAAACCTCTTATCATCAAAAGCCCCCAATGCTTTCTTATTTATCTCTTCTGAATATAATTGATGTTTATAACTTCTTATTCCATTAATCTTTCTAAACTCTTCTTTCTTTGTTGTTAAACAGTTATAATAATCCTTAAAGTTTATTGTTTCTTTAATAACATTTTTCTTTACACCTTTTAACTTCTTATCAGTCTTTTCAACGTTATTCACAATGTATTTATAAGCATAAGCCTTTGACCTCAATCCCACAAATTCACTCATAACATTTCCTCCTAATTCATCCTTGAACTTTCCAATCACCTTTTTATTTTTAGAAGAGAACAACTCACTCTCTGGACTGTAATTACTCGTGTCATAGATATTAATGTCTCTTTTCATGTCTGAATAAACATCGTTGGTATTAATTTTCAAAATAAAACTATCTGTATCCATATAAAGTAGATTAACATCATTTTGATATTTCTTCCTCAAGTTATTATAAAAGTAATCATACATTAATGACTTTGATAAATCAAGAATTGTTGTTCCAATATAAATAGGTTTGTTCATTTCAATACTCTCTTTAATCAAATGGATCGCACAAAAGTTCTCAGTAAAGACCTCAGCTCGAGTAAAACTCGGTCTATTAATTAATTTTGATGCTTGTTCCCAAGATGTTGATAGTCTGATATTTTGTCTTTTCCTCACATTCTCCATAGTCTTACCAAAGACCGCATTATTCATCAATTTATAAAAGTCTTTCTCAAAATCTGTTTTTGACTCTGTTCTTCTTTGTGTATTAAAATCAATGTACCCCTTTAACCAATGACTTTGATTGAACTTTAGAACCCTATGGATCTTCTCTACTCTTAGACCTTTTGATAAATATTGTCGCAAATTTCTTTGGTGTAGAACATAATTTTTCTTGTTATATAATGTAGTAAGTAATTTTTCTGTTGATTCACCTATATCAAACGATCGTTGATAATCACTCAACCATTCTTTCTTTGGACTTTCTTTCTCACAAGCAAATGGGAGATCTTTGTGTAGGTTATGGAGTTCCTCTGGATATTTTAAATCAATTTCAAAATAATAACCAACTTTTTCTTCATCCAATTCTTTTTGTGTAGAGATACATACATCTTGTAAAACGTTTTTGTAGTCTTTTTCCTTTACCCATCTAAGTTTTCCATAAGGAAGAGCCTGAGACATTGCCCAGCCATACAGGTTGTTCGCGTCATAGTACATCAAGTAAGAACTCTCTTTCGTTGGATCATAATTTGGAAGATATTTGTTATTTGCTTTTGCGTATCTACTCGAGCAGACTTGTGAAATTCCACCTCTTTTTGCCTTTTCAATCATCAAAAGCATATCAACATCGGTTATCAAATCCAAATCTTGTTTTGTCATTTTCAACATCGCACTCCAGGCCAATCCAGGTGCTGTGTAGTAGTGAGCAGGATCCAATCCATATCCAGTGCGACAAACAGATCTAAAGGCTTCAAATACATCGGCCAATAAAAGCACATCAGTTTTGAGATACAAATCGTGATACTCGCCAAGATTCTTGATGTTATATTTTTCCCAAACATTTTGTGCGTGTACATAATCTTTATCAGATATATGACTATTATTTAATTTGTTATAGAAATTTTCTTTTGAAGGAAGTTGTGTTTCATTGAATCTCTCAAATGAGTCCATATAGTCATAGGGGTAAATTCCCTTTTGTGTTAGAAAATCTTTATCTAAAAAATACTCTGAAAGACATGGAAACTCTTTTAGATTTTGAACCAAGTTAACCAATGGACTTGCCATGAATTTAAATGTATCAAGAAATCTGATATGAGTAATAGGAGATGTGTGAATTGTTTTTGTGAATGAAATGTATTTCTGATCCGTGTTTGGAATTGCTGAGATACTTCCAGAAGTCTTTGAGAGTTCCTTGATAAATAGATGTGTATCATAATGAGCGTTGTTATGAAGAAAGACAGGAATGAAAGAGGGGAGTTGATAATTAATATTACAACTTTGATGAGCCGGACCTCTATATTTACCAGTGAGATGACAATGGTCTCTAACCTTTAGACCTTTACCAATTTTCTCCTCACAAATATGACAGACATTGTTTTTTATAAATTCCCTTTTTTCTTTACTTGTTAAGGACATTGGTTTATTGGTTTCTCTCATTATCTTGGTTAATCGAACACAGTCTTTTTCTAGTCGTTTCACAAACTCCTCTGGGGTATTTGAGCCTCTATACATCTCTAACTTGTTATATTTATCACCAACGGATGATTTGATATAATAACAAAAACCACAAGGAGTATGTTTTTGATATTTATTTGTGTATGATTCTTTTGGATCTTGAGAAGCAGTATCAATTTTTTCTAAAATACTTTCAAAATCAGCATATATAACAAATGGATGTTTGATCTTTTTATTTTCATCTTTGAATGTGATCTTTGAGCCTTCTTTAGGCATATTGATTACCGTTGATTTATGTTCGCCACAATAATTTGAATGTTTATCTAATCTTTCTTGTGAATTGAAGAAGTTAAGACAACGCAAACAAATATATATTTTATTTGTTCTCTTACAGACTTGTGGTTTTATTAATTTAGCAATATCTTTGATGTATGTATAATGTGAATTTTCGTCTGAATTAAAATATAGAAGATTAATATGAGTTTGTTTACAATTGTCAGAAAGCTTTAAAACCTGAATGTTGTTTGTTTCTGTTAGACCATAAACATTAACTGATAAATTATTCATCTTTTCAAATTTAGGAATATCATTTAAAGTCATCGGAAACTTTAGATCTTTCGTATTTAATGTATTCTCATATTTTTTATAATGAGATACTCTTTCATCATGAAAATGTGGAGGATGTAAGTGTGCTAAAATAGACCAGAGAAAACATTTATTGTCTTTATTTTTGATATTGATAACTGCTTTTCTATTTTTGATAACACTGGGTAAATCAATGTAAGAAGAAGCTTTTAGAGGATCTGATTTAAGAATATGAATGTCTATGTAAATAATTTTTCCTATATTGAATCCACTTCCTACGATTGAATTATCCACATCTTGCTCTTGTTTAATAAGTTCATCATAGACTCCTGATGTTTTAAAATCTTGATATGAAGATATAAAGTGTGGCTCAGTTCTCATGTATGGTGCATCTATAACTCCTTCATCCTTTGTCATTTCTAATTTTACTCCCATATAAAATTTAAGTGGTTTCATTTCCTTTAGTGTTTTTTCAATCAACGTTTGAACAGCAGGTTTAACTATTTCTACAGCATCAACTATAGACTCTGGTTCAGGAGGTTTGAAGTTAAAGACTCTTATTTTAATATGTCCTTTGAATGCTCCATCAGAGTTTTTAGTTGTGATAAAATTTGATAAATGAAGATTTGTTTTAAGATGTATTTTGAAGCCTTTCTTGAGGATATTTTTATTACATGTAGAACAGTGTTTTGTTTCAGGTGGAAGAGGGGAAAGTTTGTTTAAAATGTTGTATGTATGTTTTGCGGTGAGAATATGTTGTTTATAATATTTTACTTCCTTCTCGCAAGTATCACAATAAACCATATTTATAGCGTGAGAAAACGTGGTGTTTTATATATATCACTGTGCTTAAAATAAAACACTTTTGAGCTTTACAGCTCCGTTTTATATATATCACTGTGCTTAAACTAAAACACTTTTTCACTCAGAATCATCTAAGTCATAACTATCACATGAATACTCAGAATCATACTCAGAGTCATCAATAAAGCTACTCTCATAACTATCATTTGAGCACAAACTATTAGTATCATAACTATCATCTGTGTTCAATGAAATACTATCATCACCATCGTCCGAGTTCAATGAAATACTATCATCACTATCGTCCGAGTTCAATGAAATAGTAAAATCTTCACTGCTGTATTGACTCATATTTAATTAGCAGAAAAAACCTTTCCATCTATACCAATATACTTTCTTTCATTAACGGATTCAATCTCTACATTTTTAATATCAAAAGTTATCTTTAAATAATCTCTAACTATCATAGAACGAAATGACATTTCACCAGAAATATTAACATCATTCATTTTACTTAGATCTACACCCTTTGGATTATTAAAGAAAATACAAATGTCTCCTCTAGAATTATTAATGGTCTTATCATTCTTTTTCAAAGTATCGTGGTCAATCACTTTTTCAAGCTTTGAATAAATTGCCAGGAGTAGAGGAGAAACTTTTGTTAGATTTACTTTAATGGATGTCTTTCCAGGTATAGTTAGAGCTCTTCCTTTAAATGAAATAGAGGGGCTCATGTTATTTTCCATAACTGGTTTTACCCAAAAATTTCCATATTTATCTTTGTTCAATTTAACATCTTTGACATATTTTTCTATATCTTCCACCGAAGTAGAGATTGATTGAAATTTGTCTTTTGTGCTTTGAAACATTGTATTTATTAATGAATAAACTTGCGTTTAGTTTAAGTAAAAATTTACCACATAAATATGATAAGTTCTGAAGGATATTTAGAATTTCCAGACTCTCCATATGATAAATTAGAGAATTGTCCGGCTTGTGATAGAGTGGGGCTTAATGATGAGGATTCATATAAACAATGTATTTTCTGTGATTTAATTTTAATTAATGATAATAAGAAATATAAAAAAATATATAACTCTTTTAAATTAGAACCAAAAATGAATTACTTTACAAGATTAATAAGAGAGATGAATGTTAAGTATTGTGATGATAATACACCATTTCTTTCAAGGGAAGAGACTAATTGTATTGAGGAAATGTATAAGGGTTTAATGATATTTATTATTCAAAATAATTTTAATGGAAATGTTAATACAAGATACTATATAAATAAAATAATGGATTATTTTGAAATTAAACCCGAACTCAGGATAAAATATAGAGTTTCTCAAATAGCTCAAAAAAAGTTGGATAACTTGTTTTCCAAATATATAAATGAATGATTTTTTACCCGTTTGGGAAAATAAGATAAAATTTAATAACCATAAAAACATTCCAAATTCATTGAGATGTCTAATAGTTGGTTCAAGCGGATGTGGAAAAACCTGTTTACTTTTAAAGATGCTCCTTGGTTCTAATTTTTTAGATTATGATAATTTAATAATTTTTACAAAGTCAAGTTTTCAACCCGAGTATCAACTACTCTCACAGGGTTTTAATGCGGGTCTTAAAAAGGAAGACATTATCGGTTTATTTAAACTTCAAAACAAACTAAATGATTATAATATTGATGATATAATACAATTATTTTGTGATACACAGAAATCAAAATCGAAACCCATAACTTGTATTCTCAGTGATAATACGGATGATATACCTTCACCTCAAGATTTAGATAAATCAAAAAAGAACCTTGTCATCTTTGATGATTGTGTTAATGAGAGAAACCAAACAGTAATGGATAGCTACTATACAAGAGGGAGACATTCTTCTTGTAATTGTATATATCTTAGTCAATCATATTTTCAACTCCCTCGACGCTCAATAAGAAACAATGCCAATACTTTTATTTTATTTAAGTTAAATTCAATAGATGTAAATAATTTTTGGAGAGATAATTGCTCTACGTTATGTAGTAAAAAAGAATTTGAAAATTATATGAAACACACGATTGGAAAATATAAATATATTGTTGTGAAACAAGATGAGATACTAAATGATATTTTTCAATAAATAAATACAGAAAATGAATACTGAAGAAAGAGAAAGAAAGTTTAAGGAACATCAACAATTAGTTTCAAAAGTTGTTAAACAACAGGAAGAGATAAAGAAGAAACGGAGACAGAAACTAACTGGTGAAGAAGCCTTTGAAAGAAAACAAGAGAAATTCTTTAAACCACTTTTGAAAACTCAACACCCTACAGTTCCCACGGTAGAATTTACTCCGAAAAAACTTCAAATGCTCAAAGATTTTAGTCAGATAACAAAACAAGAACTTGGTGAATTAGAATATGATGACGAGGGATTATTTCGGAAACTTGAGCAGGTAAATCAACCCCCTAATTATGTTGTGGAAGCTCTTCAAAACAATGAATATTCTGCGGGTTCAAAAACCAGAGCAGGTCTCATTCCAACAGAAGAACCAGCAGTGTTTCATCTTGTGGAAGAAAAGGTATTGATATTTAATGATGAATTGATGTTCTTGAGTTCTACTCAACCAAATGTTAAATTAACTCCAAGATTAATGTTTCTTCTAACAAACCCCGGATTCAGCGGTTCAAAATATTTTGAGGAACCACTTGATATGGAAAGAGAGGAAGATAGGGTATATATTGAGTTGTTAAATACACTTGATTATGGAGTTTCTGTTGCTGGTAAAAGTAAGAAGAATGAGAAGGAGAAACATATTATTGATGCTTTAAGTAAACTTGGTTCGGGTGTTAGTTTTCTTCCAAATGACCCATCACAATTAGTTAATAGGCTATTATTGTTATTAGGTAGTAAGAAGGCTGGAAACAACAATTGTTTTAATGAATCCTCAGCCATTTTAGATCAGTTGATGAACATGAAAATAATTAATAAATGTCAATACAAAGATATTTTATTAGATATTAAATAAGATGAGAAGCACAATTCTTAGTTTTAATTTCACAACGAGCGATTACACAGCTTCATTCCCTTACCCACTACAACTTGACCCCCTTACCTCATATGAGGCATCTTTGTTGTCAATGGAAACTTACAATACCCTTTTTAATATCACAGAGAAAAACAACAAGTTTAGTTATAATCCAGGCACTGCCTACAAAACTATAACTGTTTCACCTGGAGCTTACGAGATTTCTCAAATATCTTCAGAAGTCTCTCGCCTTATGAAAGAAAAAGGTGATGAACCAAAAAATATTGTAATAGATATTCAAACACACACTTCAAAATCAACTATTAAACTGAAAAATAATTATAAAGTTGATTTCACGATTGAAAATTCGTTCAGAGAGCTATTGGGTTTCTCTTCAAAAAAGATTGAAAATAACGGGACGTTTTACAGTGATAATGTTATCCAAATATCCTCCGGTATAAATTCAGTATTAATTCATTGTGATTTGATTGATGGTGCTTATAACGATGGAATAAGAACAAATACAATATTTTCATTCAGTGCATACTCAACCCCGATTGGTTATAAATTTAATATGGAACCAAAAAATCTTGTCTATTTACCTGTGTCAGGAAAAACCATATACAGAGTAAATTTTAGGATAACCGACCAAGATAATCGTATGATATCCTTTAATGATGAAATTATATCCATCAGAATTCACCTACGTGAAGTTTTTCAATAAATAAATAATGGTTATTGTAAGAAAACACGAGTTGGGAAAATATAAAATAATTACAGGGGAGGGCATGTTCCTTTCACCAGACTATACAAGGTATGTGGGTAAAGGATACTATAAACCTAAGAGACAACGGGGTGTGGGTCATCAATTTCGAAATAAAGGAGATGGGATAATTGATACTCTAATGGGTATTGGTTCAACCATCGTTAAACATAAAGACCTAATTGGTTCAACTGCTTCTCTCATGGGAAATGTAGCAGGTGTTGTAAAGAGTATAAAAGATGCTCAAAAGGAGTCCCATAAATTACAAGCAATCAAAGAAATTAAAAAAGGTAAAACTCAACTATCTTCACAAGAACGACAAAAAATCATTAAAATACTTGGGTCAGGGTTTCAACAATTTTAATACTATATAAATACAAGTATGGAAGCGATTGATAGTATCTATGATTTGGATGATACGATTATCATTTCAAACTCTACTAAAAAGGAAGACTATTTTAAGGTAAATGCTATTACAGGAACCGACTGGAATTCAAACGGAACAAAAAGTTTTGAAATAAATAATCAACAAACTTACTTGAATATAGCTGATAGTTTCTTGCTGTGTAAATTTAAATTCACTAAGGCTGCGAATAATACTAATGCTACACTCGTAAATGATTTCTTCTGGAAAATGTTTGACAGTGTTCGCCTGTATATTGGAACACAAGAGGTTGAAGCGGTTGATTATGTCTCTGCTACATCTGAAATGATGAAATTTACACTATATTCGTTTGGTGATAGAATGGGTAAGGGAGCTGTTGAAGGCTTTATTCCTGATATGTCAACGGGAACAAACACAGACCCTGGTTATAGTCAAAGGAAGTCAATGTATAATGATGACGCAAAAGCTGAGAATAGTTTTACCGTAGCAGTACCTCTTAAAGGTATATTTGGATTTTGTGATTATGATAAAGTTTTGTATGGTCTTAAAATTAGATTTCAACTACAAAGGAATGATAATGTAAATAGATTGCTTTTTGGGGCTGAAAATGCTTTTGGCGACAATAATAAATTTGTTATTAATGATTTGTGTTGGTATATCAATGAATATACTCCTAATCTTAAAACGGAGGAGATGTTAAATAGAAGACTTAACTCAAAGAAACCGCTAAATGTATCATACCTTAAAAGAAGATGTCAACACGTTAAACTGGAACACACTACCTACACTTGGAATTTGGGTGTTCTTGAAGGAAAGCCACGATACCTATGGCTCATTTTTAAAAAACCAGATGGAGAGGAGGGTACTAATAAGAATAATGCGCTGAGTGATAATGCTAAGGTGAAACAACTTCGGGTTTCTCTTGATGGCACATTTTATCCGCGAGATAGATTGGAAATTGATTGGGAAAAAAATGATTATGCGGAAGCCTACAAGTCCTACCAAAAAGTGTGTGAAAGTAATGGTAATAATGATCCTATTTTGGATATGGTTGCATTTAAAGGTTTATATACAATCTACGCAATTGACCTGAGTTCTCAAAAGGAAACTATAAAGTCTAATCGAGTGGATACTTCTCTATACATTGAAAGAGGGGAGAATGAAGAAGTTGATGCTTATTGTTTGCTTTTGGAGGAAACAGAATTACAGATTAATACAGATAATGGTGTTATGATTAATATCACATAGGTTTTTTCTCATAAATAAATGGTTGGGGTATATGTTAATCAAATCAATCTTAATAAATTAACATCTTGTATTCAAAATCAAAAGCCTTGTATTATTAATGTTAATACAATTCAAAGAAAAGGAGCTGTAAGAATTGATGTTTTACTCACACACACACAAGTAAAAACACTAAATGATGTTGGATCACTTAAAATTAAAATGACGAAACCTATGTTAAAGAAATATTCAATAGACGAGTCAAGAGGAGGATTTCTCCCGTTTCTAATTCCTTTATTTGCTGGTTTAAGTGCGGCGGGAGCATTGACTGGTGGTATTTCAGCAGCGGTAAAAACTGCTAACGAAAGGAAGGCACAACTAAAAGCTCAAAAAGAATTGGAAAGACATAACAAGGAGTTGGAGAAACAAATTAGTGGAAGTGGTGTAATTGTAGATTTTGCTCAAAAACTTGAAAGTCTACCTGATAAAGCTAGATTGTTGGTTGGAGATATGCTTTCCTCTATCGCTCAAGCGGGTGTTAAACTAACTAAACGGGGTAATGGATTGTATCTTTCTCATAAATAAATGGATAAATGGTTTAAACAATTTGGAAAGAATACAACGTCAAATATAGAACTAGCTAAGTATTGTAAAACACTAAAAATTGATAATGTGGTTATTTGTATGAGAGATGAATTAATACATATAAATAAGAATACAAAGAATATTATTATGAATTTAGACACACAGAATGGTTCTCATTGGGTTTGTATTCATAATAGTCAGGATAAATATTATTTTGATAGTTATGGTATGCCACCACCTGTTGAAGTAATACAATTCTTACAGAATGGTGTTTATCAAACATTTCAAGTTCAAGAAATTAATTCTAAATGTTGTGGTCAATTATGTTTATATGTATTATTTCAACTCAACAATAATGAAAATTTTTATGATATCATTTTTAATCTAATATAAATGACTTATGTTGGAAAAGATGGTTCTATCTTTGGAAAATCCTCTCAGGATATTGATTTATCAAATTATTATACAAAGGCACAGGCTGAACGACAAAAATATAGTGTAAGTAAAAATATTAATATGAAGAATACTTATAAATTAATCAATTATCCAAACCCTACAGATGCGAATGACTTAATTAGATTAAGTGATTTATCACAATATATATTTTTAAAGAAAACAGCACGTTTTGTGAAAGAAGTAAAATTTACAACCACAACACCTGGTTATACTGACCATACACCTTTCCTCATTGAATTTAACTACCTGCTTACAATTGAATTTTATAAAGAAGGACATTTAGTTAATATGCGAATTAATAAATGGGGGTATGATATGCCTGATTTAGGGTATAATTGGTCTTTTTCAATAAACATAGAAGACCTACATGATTTAAATCAGTCTCGTAAAGAAGAATATTATCCACTTGGTGAGGATAAGGATTTATGTGGAAGTACAATTAGTAAACAACAAATACGTGATTTTAAGAAAAGAAAAATATATGATAGTATAGCGATGGTTCGCATGACGAAGAAGGAAGGTAATGAGATAAGGATAGAAAGCCGAGGAATACAAACCGATTTGGTAGTGGGAAGATGGGGTGGTATTACCTGTCATAATATTAATCTCACATATATTTCTGATACATAAATGGCAGGAAGAAGACTACAAGAGAATTATAATTTTTGTATTCAAGGATACCTACAAGAAAAGGGTGCTCGGTATTACATACCTTATGATTTGGAGCATATACATGGGAATTTTGTCATTAAAAACTGGCCTTATACTGATATTGTTAAACCCACAAATAGAGACTTGTTTAAAATATTAAATAAAAATGAACTTCTCAAAGTTATGAAATATAAAACTCTTTTAGAAATCGTCAACAAATCTTATTGGTATCCTATTATGAGAAAAATAATTATAGATACAAGAATATCTCAAAATCCAGATGAGTATATGTATAATATTCTTTGGGGTTCAAACTCAAGGGTAGCAAGGGATGAGGAAGGAGTTGAAGAAGAGAAGGAGGAAAGAGAGAAAAAGGAGAAGGAGGAAAGGGAGAGGGAGGAGAAGGAGGAGAGGGAGAAAAAGGAGGAGAAGGAGGAGAGGGAGAAAAAGGAGAAGGAGGAAAGGGAGAAAAGGGAGAAAAAGGAGAAGGAGGAGAGGGAGAAAATGGAGGAGGAGGAGAGGGAGCAAAGAGAGAGGGAGGAAAAATATAAAAAGATGGAAATCATTGAGATTCATAAAAGATTGAGTGTATTAAAGCAAATAAATCAATCTCAACGCACCGAAGAGGAAATTAAAGAATTAACAACTCTTATGAAGATAATAGTTTCAAAAATAAGAACGTCAATGTCTTCAATTTCAGAGATTTAAACGAGAAAGTGGTGAAGAAGAAGAAGAAGAAGAAGAAGGAAAAGATTATGTGATTGATGATGTTGGTGTCATTGACTTTAGTTAGTTTTTATTTGTAAATAAATGGAGGAGAGAGTGAAGGCATTCCTTAGGATTCTTTATGTTTTAAAAATAAAGATTGAAATGTATATGTTGAAAACCAAAAAGGTTTTGATACTCTGTCGGAATTTTTCTGATAAATAAATATGAGTTATTGTCTCAAATGTAAAAAGAAAACTAAATCTAAAAATATCTCTTATGTTAAAGCTAAAAATAATAGAGTTTATCAAAAAGGAATATGTCAAGTATGTGGCTCTAAAAAGTGCCAATTCATCTCTCCTAAAAGAGGAGGAGACATACAAAAGTTTCTGTCAGGAAGTAAATTTACAACAACTGGAATTCCAGGGGAATTACACCTTCCAGGGTATTCTTTCTGTGGTCCAGGAACAAACTTGGATAAAAGATTAGATGAGGCTGACAATCCTAAACCTTGGTCTAAACCTACAAATAGGGTTGACGAAGTGTGTATGAAGCATGATATTGCTTATGGGAAAACCACTACGTTGACTGAAAAACATAAAGCCGACAGCGAAATGTTGTATAATTTGTCTTTGATACAAAATCCAACGTTGAGAGAGAAAGTTGATAGGTTTATTGTGAGAAATTTGATAAATGCTAAATTGAAACTTGGTCTTGGTTATTCCTCAAAAAACTATTAGGCTCTAATGATGTCATCAAGACTGAGGAGCTTTTGGCTGAAGAATTACACAAACCTATAATCACAAAGTTTAAAAGAAGGAAGGTTTATTCTAAATACACCGACCACATATGGTCCGCTGATTTAATTGAATTGAATAATGACAGGGGATACAGGTATGCTTTAACCGTTATTGATTTGAGGAGTAGATTTGCCTGGGTTGTCCCTTTAAAAAATAAAAGGGGTGATACTTTAATGTTAGCCTTTAAGCTAATATTTGATCGGGATAAAAGGAAACCAAAGAAGTTATGGACTGATGAGGGAACAGAGTTCTATAACAAAATATTCATGAAATTTCTTAAGGGGAAGGGTATTAAATTATACAGCACCTTTAATGAAGGAAAGGCAGTTGTTATTGAGCGTTTTAATCGTACTTTAAAAGAGAAATTATATAAAAAATTCACACAACTCGGTTCTCAAAAATGGGTGTATTTAATTCAGGATATTGTAGATAATTACAATAATACAGTTCATTCATCAACACAATCAAAACCATCAGAAACATTTACAAAATTAGAATATGAAAAGGAGATTAATTTGAGAAAGCCCAAGTTTAAAGTTGGTGATATTGTAAGAATATACAAATGGAAAAGTCATTTTGAGAAAGGTTATACACAAAAATGGACTCGTGAATTATTTAAAATCATTGATGTAATGGATACAGTCCCTTGGACCTACAAATTATATGATTTAAATGGAGAAGAAATCTTGGGTTCATTTTACTCACAAGAATTACAAAAAACACAAGTAAGCAGATAATACCCTTGAAAATAATAAATAAATAAATAAAATGTAATGGGGATACGTTTTTAAATCTGTGAACCCCAAACACAGAATCCCACAACTTTTTAGTTGGGGCTTAACTTTTGTGTGTGTATAATGGGGATACGTTTTTAAATCTGTGAACCCCAAACACAGAATCCCACAACTTTTTAGTTGGGGCTTAACTTTTGTGTGTGTATAATGGGGATACGTTTTTAAATCTGTGAACCCCAAACACAGAATCCCACAACTTTTTAGTTGGGGCTTAACTTTTGTGTGTGTATAATGGGGATACGTTTTTAAATCTGTGAACCCCAAACACAGAATCCCACAACTTTTTAGTTGGGGCTTAACTTTTGTGTGTGTATAATGGGGATACGTTTTTAAATCTGTGAACCCCAAACACAGAATCCCACAACTTTTTAGTTGGGGCTTAACTTTTGTGTGTGTGTGTATGTGTGAGTGAGTCATAATAATATACAAACCCTAACCCAACCCAAGCCCTAACCCAACCCCATCCCTAACCCAAACCCATCCCTAACCCAACCCATCCCTAACCCAACCCCATCCCTAACCCAACCCCATCCCTAACCCAACCCCATCCCTAACCCAACCCCATCCCTAACCCAACCCCATCCCTAACCCAACCCCAACCCTAACCCAACCCCATCCCTAACCCAACCCCATCCCTAACCCAACCCATCCCTAACCCTCACATTCAAAATCCCAACCCTAACCCAATCCCATCCCTAACCCAACCCCAACCCTAACCCTCACATTCAAAATCCCAACCCTAACCCAACCCATCCCTAACCCAACCCCATCCCTAACCCAACCCCATCCCTAACCCAACCCCAACCCTAACCCCCACATTCAAAATCCCAACCCTAACCCAACCCCATCCCTAACCCTCACATTCAAAATCCCACCCAAACCCTAACATAATCTTTCTTTTCTTCTTTTTTAAATACGTATTTCTTTTTTTTTTTTCCTCTTCCTCCAATTCTGTCTTTCAAGGCTTTTAAGTTTGAAGAAGTAGAAATGGGAAGAAAGAATTTTCCAGCATTTTCTTCCTCGAACTTTCTTGATATTGCTTAAATCAAGCGTCATTAAATAAAGAACATTGTTCATTGCTTTAGAATCCAAAGAGTCTCCAAGAGGAACCCCACAGGTAGAGTCTCCAAAATAAAACCAACTTTCCAAGTTCCCAAGGTATAACCACATTCCTGTTGAGCCTCCAAGATAGGTATCACATTCCGAGTCATCAAAACAAAACCCCCATTCAGAGTCTCCAAAACGAAACCAGTTTTCAAAGTCTCCAAGGTAAAACTCTTTTCCTAATTTTATGAAATTTAGTGAGTCTCCAAGGTAGGCTCCACAGTTAGAACCATCTAGGCAGACCTCATAATTAGTTTTTCCCAAATTTAGTGAGTCTCCAAGGTAGGCTCCACAGTTAGAACCATCTAGGCAAACCTCATAATTTGTTTTTCCCAAATTTAGTGAGTCTCCAAGGTAGGCTCCACAGTTAGAACCATCTAGGCAGACCTCATAATTAGTTTTTCCCAAATTTAGTGAGTCTCCAAGGTAGGCTCCACAGTTAGAACCATCTAGGCAGACCTCATAATTAGTTTTTCCCAAATTTAGTGAGTCTCCAAGGTAGGCTCCACAGTTAGAACCATCTAGGCAGACCTCATAATTAGTTTTTCCCAAATTTAGTGAGTCTCCAAGGTAGGCTCCACAGTTAGAACCATCTAGGCAAACCTCATAATTAGTTTTTCCCAAATTTAGTGAGTCTCCAAGGTAGGCTCCACAGTTAGAACCATCTAGGCAGACCTCATAATTAGTTTTTCCCAAATTTAGTGAGTCTCCAAGGTAGGCTCCACAGTTAGAACCATCTAGGCAGACCTCATAATTAGTTTTTCCCAAATTTAGTGAGTCTCCAAGGTATAACTCTTTGGCTGGGTCATCAAGGTAGAACTCGTTCAGTGGGTTTTGTTTTGATAACTCACAATAAGTATCATCATGGTAGAACTCTTTTTCAGGATTTTGTGGATCTCCAAGGTATAACTCTTTGGCTGGGTCATCAAGGTAGAACTCGTTCTGTGGGTCTTGGTTGTTCAAAAGATCTTCAAACAAAAAAATAACTTTATCCCAAGTTGTGTTAAAAGTAGAATTTTCATTTCGTAGCTCAGATACAATTTCCTCCATCGACAAGAGGTTCGAGTCCAGTTCATCAATCTGAAGGTTGAGCGCTACACAGGTAGTAGGACTCCAAGGAATAGCAAAGTTATCCCATTCCATTTCGGCATAGGAGTCCATTCTCAAGTGAAGCAGAAAGCGTGTTTGAAAAAGCCTGTGTGGTCGGTGCCTTTTATAAGAAGGGCTGGGTGTGTGTCATTTCCTGTGGAAATTCCCTGGGCGTGTCTTAACTGGAAATGATGTGATGGAAATTCCCTGAAAATGATGTTATGTATTACCTAGAAATGATACAATGCTGAAGAGTTTATAAAGTGGGTGGGACTTAGCAAAAGTGGGCGGAGCTTAGCAAAAGTGGGCGGGGCATAGCAAAAAGTGGGCGTGGCTTAACAAAAAGTGGGCGGGGCTTAGTAAAAGGTGGGCGTGGCTTACCAAAAAGTGGGCGGGGTTTTTCCAAAAAGTGGACGGAGCTTAACAAAAGGTGGGCAGAGCCTACCAAAAAGTGTGTGGCACTGGAGGCGCTCAAATAAGAACATTGAGGGAGGTTTACCATTTTATCTTAGCTCAGTTAAAATATCTTAATAAAGAACCAAACTCAAACATATTTTTTGTTAATATATTAGATGGTGAGGAGAGTTGTAGGAGAATTAAATTATTTCCCACACATAAACAAATATTTGTGGGGTCGATGTTTGAGTGGGTTATATTCACCAGATGATATTAAGAGTCAAAGGTTAAAAGGTCCATAAGGTCAGAAGGATCACAGGTGTTTAAGTGGTCTAATGAATAAGGATAACATGTCAAAAGGTTAGAAGGTTCGTAAAGAACAGGGTGAGAGAAATAGAGGTCTTTAGGGTCAATATGGAAGTGAATGGGTCAAAGATTAATCTGCCAGATGATATGTAGAAGAAGGATGATAGGTCTATAAGAGAAAACAAATATTTGTAGTGTTTGAGTGGTCTAATGAACAACATTAAGGATAGGTACTACAGACAAAAGGTTCATAAAGATGAGGGTGGGAGAAATAGAGGTGTTTATGATTTTTGAAAAAGACAAGGGGGTAAATGACATTAGATAGGGATTTCCCATGTTAAACGGAGGTGTCCCAGAAGCAACATTATTACACTACTGGGGTGCCAATTTGATTTATACAGCTGCATGAAGAAGTAAATGCATTTTAACCCATATACGTATGTAGGGCTCAAAGGTTCAGGCAGACGTAAATATAGATTAAATTGATATATGTGGGGAAAATTGCACACCCAGATGAGGAATCGAACCCATGTCCTCTGGTGAACTGCACCAGTGCTCTGCCACCTGAACTATCTGGATGACCTTGCCCAAGCATGCAATGTTCCCACATATGATTTCCACTCTTTCCGCCAATGCTTCTGGGGCACTCGCTGCCAACCATAGGAGCACCAAAGGCCTGATCACGAAAGGGTCTTCCTCCAATGGGGAGCACTCACCAAGACAGTGGCAATTCTATGTGGGGGGGAAAAATGACATGTTTGGGCAGGGTCACTCAGATACTCAGATGGCAGAGCACTGGTACGGTTCACCAGAGGACCTGGGTTCGATTCCTGGTCTGGGTGCATAATTTTCCTGAATATATCAATTTAATTATTTATAATCCTGTTCATTAATGTAATAAAGATAGATGTTGCTTGCAGGAATGAGACAGAATGAATCTACAGACATAAACAGAGCACTGAGACAGGACGCAGAGACTGACACCTTTTGTTGTCACGTTCATGTATGTTCCCAATTATTTCCCTGTTCCCAAACACAAAGAGAGGCTTGGTGGTGGAGCAGGGAAGGTCTTATTGCATTTCCTTTACTGGTGTGGGTTTGGGTCACATGACTTTTCCACACATTGTGACAGAGTAGAAACCGGTCCAGGATTTGAGCATAGCCATGGAATCGTTTATTGTCATGAATGTCCAAATACTTGATCAATAGCATATGGGCCGACAACCGCATTCCAATGTGGATCTGTCCAAACCAGCACCCCCAAACACTCTCCTGCTTATACGATGTCATTTTGTTTTTGCTCACTCTGTATGATAATTTTCGATACTTTTGGTCGAGCTTCTCCAAGAGCTGAGAACAAAAATCACCTTAATTACCCTCGCCTGAGGAGAGGGTATTGCATTTGAGTACGTTTGTTTGTTTGTCTGTTTGTCTGCTTGTCCACACAGAATAAATATGATTTTTCTCTGCATCCGTTGGTCCGATTGACAGGAAATTTTCACCATATGTGCACCTCCACCTGTAGAATTTTTAAATTATAACTATGACGTCATACGTCACGTGGTACGGGCGCCATCTTGGAAAAAACGAAAACATTTGCACCTCTATATCTCCGAAAGTGCTGAATAGAAAAAATTA
This sequence comes from Myxine glutinosa, assembly GCF_964187855.1. Taxonomy (NCBI): domain Eukaryota; kingdom Metazoa; phylum Chordata; class Myxini; order Myxiniformes; family Myxinidae; genus Myxine; species Myxine glutinosa. Next base: position 171,777,874 of record NC_136266.1, on the reverse strand, counting down.
AGACATGGCTCATTGTAAAAAACTCTCCATGGGGAATAAAATATGTAAATGCTCATGTCATAGGTGCCTCCATTATGACGTCATAATTCTGCAAGTACAAAACTTCATCCGATCAAAATAAAATTTCTTGAGCGTCATCTAGGGTTAAATTGGTGGAGAATTTTTTTATGTCATAGGTCACGTGGTTCGGCCGCCATCTTTGAAAAACCGAAAAAAATTGCACCTCTATTTCTCCGAAAGTGCTGAATAGAAAAATTGAGACATGGCTCATTGTAAAGAACTCTCCATGGGGAATAAAATATGTTAATGATCATGTCATAGGTGTGTCCATTATGACGTCATAATTCGACAAGTACAAAACTTCATCCGATCAAGATGAAATTTCTTGAGCGTCATCGAGGGATAAATTGGTTAAGGAAAAAAACAAAAATTATGACGTCATCGGTCACGTGGTTCGGCCGCCATATTTGTTTTTACCCCAAAAGCCTTAAAACCACTGAAAACACATCCTGGCAAGGGTCTGCAATCTCTGATTGCTCTTTCTTGTCAATCTTGCATTTTGCTGTTTAATGTCGCCATTAATCCTGAAGTTAACGTTTGTAGTCTCAGTCCCTCATTACACTGGTCAACAAATCAAATGTTTTTTCTCTCATAAAATATGTATACACACTTTTCTAGATCAGTTTTACTCGCTGATTCCAAATCTGATTTTGGTTTTCCTCCAGCAAGTAGAAGTTTTCGTGATGAGACGGATCAAATTTGAAAGGTTTTTGCCTTATACTCTAACAGATTTGGAATCAGCGTCCCAAGAGATATCTGGCCCACCTATAATTATATCGTTTGGTATGCAGTCATAATCTCAAAAAATATGCAATTTATTGTCAACTCCTTTGTGCAATCTGCTCATCGCGATGGCCTTATGATTAGCTTCATGAAGGCCGAGGCTCTGCTTCAGCCGAGACCAGAAGGTGCGTATACCATCCCATCCATTACCATCGATGACACACCGCTCAATGTTATAGATAGGTTCTGCTACCTTGGAGGTGGTCTCTCTCAAATTGCAATGATTGACGACGAAGTAACATCAAGACTTAGTAACGCATATGTGTCCTTTATAAGATTGACACATCGCCTTTGGCCTGCATGTAGCATTCAACTGGACACCAAGATCAGTGTCTGTCGTGCCGTTGTCTTATCGACACTACTGTGCGGATGTAAATCTTGGACACCCTATTGTCGCCATATCAAATGCATTGAGCAATTCCATATGCGATGTCTTCGCAAGATTCTTGGCATCACCTGGTGAGACAGAATACCTAACATCTCAATCCTAGACCATTGTCATATCCAAGGAATTGAGTGTTTCCTGATGCAAGCCCCGCTTCGGTGGTCATGGCACCTCACACACATGGAAGACCATAGAATCCCAAGAGCGCTTCTCTATGGCCAACTTCAATTTGATGAAAGATCACGTGGTGGACAAAGAAAGCGCTATAAGGATGTCTTTAAGTCTACACTCACGTCTTGTGCCATCCCAGTTGTCACCTGGGAATATCAGGCCACAAACAGGTCAGCTTGGTGTAACATTTGCCGCAAAGGCCTGGACCACTTTGAATGTGGGAGACATGCTATCCAGAGACAGTGGGGAGGCAACGTCCATCTCCGCAAGGACCAGTCTATACCTGCTATGTTTGCGGTAGACACTGTGGGTCCCACATTGGACTATATAGCCATCAGAGGACACACAATACTGAGTGAGCACGTCAACAAAGAGAAGGGAAGCAACGACTCACACCATCATATCTGATGAAAATGACTTGTTGGCCAGTCTTCAGTGTTATTAGTACGACTTTTGGAGATATTTATCCATAAAGATTCTGCATATCAGCTTTATCTCTTTCGCCATAGATTCAAACAAAAAATTTTTTTTTGGGATACAAGATGGAGGCCCCTGTAAGAGCTAACATTAATGACAAAAAAAAACCGGACACATAAAACGAAATAAAGGGAGCGGGAGACAAGATGGGGAGAGAGGGGGAAGCACAAAAGTACAACATTTGACAGCAGGGACAAATGTAAATTTTGTGTCTTCGGAAGATCCGAAGGGATCTTCCTCCCATCGGAAGATCTGTGGGAGGTAGAGGGCTTGGGGGGAGGAGGCGTGGGAAAGGGGTGGAGGGTGGGAGTGGTTAAAAACAAAAAAACAAAAACACATGGACACTGCTAGGACTTCCAGGAAAGAAGTCGGCATTTCAGAAAAGTGGATCTGGGGTGAATTAACAGGGGAAGAAAATATCAAGGTTTTGGATGGGGGAAGATAAGAGATGGTGGTGAACAGCTGTTTTAAAGACCTGGAGCGAGAGAGTGGGATGGAAGAGAGTGAGGGAGTTTGTTCCAGAGGCGGGATAATTAATTGGCCTCATTTTTTTGCAGGTGAACATTTTGTTTAGATTTGTTCCGTTTCGTGTTTGTAGGTCCATCATAATGAGTTATTGAAATCGTGATTCAAATTGCACCTTTTTATATATATTAAATGTGGAGTAAAGTAGCAGAAGGAAATGGTGATGGGTTTTATTTTATCCATTAGATGTACAGTAAAAACAACAGTTCCAACAAAAGGGTTTACTCTCGTTGGTGTTCGAATTTATGGGGGTCATAGTCTACATAGCTCGATTCAAAATGGTCCACCTGAATTTAGTGGATAATCAAAAAGGAGAGAGTTCACTGAAGATACAAAACCAGTAAAATAAATAAATCATTAATGCTTTTCACACTGTGATTAAATTTAAATAATAAAAAAAATCGTGTAAGTCAAGTGAAGAAGATCAAAATAGTAGGGGAAGGCGGGGCAAGTTGAGCATAGGGGTAAGTTGAGCCACCACCTCCCAGCCAGTTATGAATGAGTCAGACTTTGTGGTGGCGCCATCTATAGATGCCCCATTGCATAACTCCAAATTCTGCCATATTGTTTTCTAAATTGAAACAGAAACCAGTGTTGCAGAGGGAAAAATCCAATTTTCAGCCATAAAAGTAAAAAGGTGTAAAACAGGTAAGTTCACGTTTCTTCCATATGCAGCATAGATATAATATGGATATCAGATGACAATTGTTAGTCCAGGTATGTGTCTCCATTCTTGTCATAGACTTTAATACGATGGATGCATAGAATATGTGTGTATGTGGAGACATCTCAGAAAGTTCAGACTGGGGTAAGTTGAGGCAGACCCTACGGGGCAAATCGAGCGATGGCTCAACTTGCCCCGTAGGGTCTGGCTCAACTTGCCAACTCATGTTGGTGGAGATAATAATAATACGTATCACCATCTGATGTTCACCCATTTCCGAAAGCAACAGCAAGAAAGAAAACGAAAGCTGGTCGCAAAAAAAGGCAGCACAAAGATTCTGACTGACACCCCAGTACGCCAGGAGCTTGCAGCCCTATCTGAAAATCGCAAACGGAAGCCATCAGCCAAGAAATCAAAGAGATGCTTGTTCAAAGCTAATGGGAAAAAGACATGTCCCCCAAGATCAAAAACCCCTAGTTCCAGTGAGACAGATGGTGATTCAGAAGTTGAGTATGATGACGAATCAGATGTGGACAGTGATATGGATATCATTGAAGGTGACTTTGTAGTTGTCAAATGTGCTGGCAAATCAAGATTTGTGCATTACATTGCTCGGGTTGATGTACTGAATGGAGAGGAATTTCAGTTTGAAGGTGTCTTCCTGCAGAAGGTTGCTGGAAAAGTTGGATCTGACAACCCAGTGTTTGTTCCAAACCCAAAGGATGAAGCAGGATTTGAACTGGAAGACATCGTGCGTAAGCTGCCACAGCCTAAGTGCGTTGGCAGTTCTGCCCGTTGTTCTGGACAGCTTGTGTTCAATTGTGACTTGTCAGTTTGGCAGCTTAATTGACTTAATTTCTGACATGTTTTAGTTTTAGTTCCAGATCCAAATGATGAAGCTGGCATTGATGAGCAAGATATTGTGCCTTAATTGCCACAGTCTGACTGTTGGCCTTTCTGGGTGTATTTGGGACACTTTTGTTTTATTGTGACTTAAAACTGTGGCAGCTGTTTTCAACTCAATCCAGCTGCCACATTGAATTATAACCATGAACACAAGGCACATGTAAATATTTCGTTCAGTGTTGTAACAAGTACATTAAATATTTTTCGGGCAGACCAATTTTTGTACTTCAGTTATCTTTATTTGGGGCAATGATCAAATATTTGGGATACTTTTTGTTTAATTGTGACTTGAAACTGTGACAGGTGGATTGAGTTGACTTTTCTTACCACAGTTGACAATCTTGTTTTTCTATGAGAGTGACTCAATTTGTTCATAACTGATTACTATAACCATGAACACAAGGCAGTCATTTCGTTCAGTGTTGTAGAACTTTACAACATTAAATATTTTTCTGGCAAAACAATGGTTTTCTACTTTAGTTATCTTTATTTGGGGCAATGATCAACTTACCCCTATGTGGTACAACTTACCCCAGAGGTTGGATCAACTTACCCCTCAGGCAGGCAAGTTGAGCCATTTGGCCTCCGTGTTTTCAAAGGTCACAGTGACTTTCAGTGTGGGGATAGAAAGTAAGAACTAGCTACAAAATGTTTCCCAAGGATTAAATTAGAAGGCAAGATACTCATTTGTGCAAGATCATCAGTAAGTTCAGTCCTAACATTCCAAGAACAAAAACTGGCTCAACTTGCCCCGCCTTCCCCTACAAAAAGAAGTTCAATCAAAACTCAATAGATATTAAATGTAAGGGTGCTCTACATGTTATTATTATTATTATTATTATTATTATGATTATTATTATTGCTGTGCCTGTTTGATGCTCCAGTCGTAGCCATCGGACTGAAGCAAGCTTCCGCGTAGGCCAATCTGCAGCACACGTTTACAATCGAGCAGGCCTTCATCAACGCAGCGCCGAAATGGTGAACCATGGTACACTTTCTCTCCAGCAACAGAGTCATTAGTGTCATCATGTGCATCCACGTGCACCAGTCCTACTGGCCCATACCTGCCTCACAAAAGTAGAGAAATCTGGATGAGATAGTGTATTTACATTAACAATGTCTTATCAGTCCACTTCAATCATTATCAAATGCCGGCTCTCTAACTCGCTTACCTTGTGCTCACCATCAATTTGGTTGAGCTCTGGGCTTGTTGGAACATCTGACTTTGTGAAAACAGGATGCTTTGGATCACAGACGAGAGGTTGACAGGATAAATTATTTTATATCCAATATAAAACCAGTACTTTATACCTCCATCATGCTCAACAGTTTGTTTTGTATCCCCACTGATAGGCCGGATATGGATTCGGACCTGAACTAAAATCGAATCGGTTTGTTATTCCCACCTACCCAACTCGTCCACAAAGTTTTGTCATAATCCGTCAACAACTTTTGATATACCCTACTGTATCCTCCGTATATATCGTTTTTTGCCACCGTCTCTCAATAGTGAAGAATCATTGGATTTTTTTTCATTTCTCATATCCGGATCCGGTTCTTCATCAAAATCGACTGTCCATGATGTTTCATCCGATACCATTCACGACTTTTTGAGATATCGGCAGACAGAGACAGACAGAGCTGAAAACATAACCTGTATCCATTTTCAGTGGTGGAGATATGTATAGTTTTCCATGCTGCATGATATGGCTAAATCATCACGTCTCAGGATAATATCTCAGGCATACTCTAAAAACCCACACATGCAGAAACATGGACATGAAGCCATCATGGAAATAAATTTCTGGAAGCTATTTAAATGTGCAGGTTAAACTAATTCCTTTGTTTTCATCGTCTCCATCTGCCTGTGCAATTTTGACTCATCCTTCCTGCTTTGTCCAAAATAATCATAAACAAACTATACGTCTTAACTCATGTCAGAACAGCTATACACTCAAAGGCACAACAGAGTATGTGGAGTAATCCACTGGCACATCCGCCAAAAATTCAATATCCAAGTTACAGAAAACTCATGGAAACATGAAGCAAAAACAAAGTTGTGTAAGTTGCATGTTTGTTTTTCCCCTATTATATGTGTCAAACAACCATCTAAGAAATACAAAAAAATTACAACATACTTTTTTGCAATGGCCTGAAGTATCGGGTATGTAATCGTGTGATCTCCTCCTTTATGAAGGAATATGGGGGGTGGAGGTTGAGGAGGAAACAAAGATAATTAAACCTGAAATAAATCAATAATTACTGCCAATACAGTATAACTTTGTGTGCATCAAGACAAAAATTATTCATGCAACTCAGAGCAGCAAAAAACATTGTGAATGACCAATATCTCTCAATATATTTAATTATATAATAGATCTTCCAATTTCAAAAGCATGAATTTGTTCAATAATTTGATCATATTGTCATTTTCCAAGAGATAAAAAATATTGCTGATTCTTTTCATCCATTAAATGTGTAAAAGAGTAAATCAAAAATACTTGATGCTAACCCAAGGTAAGAGGCCGACAACCACTTGACAATATGTTGTGGTAGAATTCCCGGATGATGCGTATATTGTCTTTAAGGTTGTACAAGTTGACTGCGACATCCCCAATGTCTGCCACAGCCAAGGATTCAAATGGTGCAGCCCAGGTGAAGCTATTGTATCGTCGTAGTAACACTGACTCATTGCGGATTTGCCTGGGACCAAACCTGTGAAAACAAAATGGTTGAATGAGAAACTGGTCCTCGGTCTTAGGTCTTATATCTTATGCTGTGATGATATGTCCATTGTAAAAAAAAACTCATGGCAGAACAACTGAGCATACAAAGCCACAACAAAGTATGTCGAGTAATCCACTGGCACATCAGCAAAAATTTCAACGTCCCAGTTCCAGAAAACTCATGGAAACATGAGCCAAAAGTAATCATTGAAAACAAGGACATAACCCTCACGTGTGAGCTGATGATCCCATCAAGTGTAAGCATAGAAAACAAAGCATTGTGGCCAGATATAGTACTTAAGTACAAAAAAGAAAAGAAGGCATTGCAAATTGAGGTAGGTGTCAGTTCCCAATGATTGTGGCCTAAATAATGCAGAAATCAAGAAAATAACCAAATACCATGATCTCAAAAATGAATTCAAAAGATATTGGAAGCTGAAGAGTGCTAAAACTGTACCAGTGATAATAATTGGAGCAATTGGAAAGATAAAGAAGAACCTCGCAGAGATCTCAAAAAACATCCCTGAGAACATTACTACAAACAAACTACAATTGGAAGCTGTCCGAGGCTCAGTGACGATCCTCAAAAGAGCTCCCAGAACAAAACTTTGAGAATATTGAAAACTTCACAAATTGGTCCATGAATCCTGATAACTGAAATGGAGGTGGATACTTCGAGTCCCGGAGAACTCTGTTTCACCTTCTGAAAGCCACATATTGAGATAACAACCAATGACACACACTAACACACACACACACACACACACACACACACACACACACACACACACACACACTGGAGGTGGATACCTTGAGACCTCGTAGATCTCCGTTCCATCTCCTGAGGCCCACTCACGTGTGGGATAGCAGGAAAAAACAACTTGCATGCACACACACACACACACACACACACACACACACACACACACACACACACACACACACACACACACGAAGGTGGATACATCGAGACCTAGGAGGTCTCAATTCCTGAAACCTGCATTTGGAGATAGCAACCGATGACACACACACACTGTAAAAAAAACTGTTTTGTAGTACGCGGAACAATACACCACCTCCTACCAAACAAGGACCTATTCGGAAACAGTAAAAGCACAAGAACCAAATTATCTACAACATGGATAGATGGCAAAAAAAGCTTTTGATAGTGTTCCACAATCATGGATGATAAAATGCATGCATTTGTACAAGAGCAACACACAAATATTCAAACTAATTGAGAAAGCAATGGAGCTTTGGAATACCACATTGATATTACAACACCCAGAAGGAAGAATTTAAATATTAGGAGTGAAGATAAGTCATGGGAACTTCCAGGGTTCCCAGGCCTTTTCCCCTCCTGCTTTGCCTGGGCCTGGACCCTCTAAGTAACCTCATTAATAAGCGAGGACATGGATACACCCGAACATCCAATAATATAGCATCAAAAGAGACAAGAAAGGTAATACATCTCTCTACTTTACATGGATGATTCAAATCTCTTTGCACCAAATGACAAAAAATTGGCAGAACAACTCAAATAGGTGAAACGGCACTCTGACGATATTCAAACGGAATTTGGCCAAGATAAGTGTGTTAAGTACACATTTGTACAGGATAAATCAACAAAAGTGGACAACATAAAAATCGACCGCGATACAACAATACAGGATCGAGGCAACAAAGCATTATACAAATACCTCTGAGTAAAAGAGGGCCACCAAAGTCACAATACAATGCACAAAAGAAGGGTCAGGCGAGGATGGAAAAACAGAATGAGAAGATGATGGCAGAAGATGGCAGAGTGAGGCTGATCCTGAAACACACCTTTCTCCAAGGAACAAAATCAAAGCCATTAACAAACTCGTAATACCAATATTCCAACACATCTGTAGAATATTAAACTCACCACAAGCGGAAATCAATAAACTAGATATCAAAACAAGGAAACCCCGTCACTCACCGCAGGCAGGTTGGTGGTCTTTCTGTCTTCTACCAACTCCTCTATGGCATAGCTCCCCCAGCTCTCTCTGGGCTCTGTCCCCCAAATTTCCTACAGGTCACACAGGATCTGCCAGCAACCCTCTCCTGGTGAAACTACCAAAATCAAGACTCTCTGCTCACCTTCAGTCTTTCATTCCTCTTTTCTCCCGCCTCTGGAACAAACTCCCTCACTCTCTTCAATCCCACTCCTCCCTCCAGGTCTTTAAAACAGCTGTTCACCACCATCACTTATCTTCCCCCATCCAAAACCTTGACCTTTTCTACCACCGTTAATTCACTCCAGATCCACTTTTTTGAAATACCAACTTCTTTCCTGGAAGTCCTTGCAGTGTCCACGTGTTTTTTTTTTTACCTCTTCCCCCCCCCCCACCCCCCCCCCTTTCCCATGCACCCAGCCCTAAGCCCTCTCGCTCACACAGATCTCCTGATGCCTGTGTTCTCTGCTGTTGTACTTGTGTGCTTCCTTCTCTCTCCCCATCTTGTCTCCCGCTCCCTTTGGCTTATGTTTAACGTGTCAGTTTGTTTTTATGTGGTTAATTTAATCTCTTAGGTTAATCGCTCTTACACGAGCCTCGATCTTGTACAGAAAAAAAAAAGATCAGGACAAAACAGGGCAAACGGAACAGTAGAGAGGAGGGCACCAACAATGGAATTGAAGGACAACATAAAGGGAGATTTGGACAAACAAAGGGGCAGGGAGGAAAGAAGTGGACAAGTTGGATGCAGAACAAAACTTCTCCCCTGTACTGCCCCCACCCCATCAACCTCTCCTTCCTCTCATGAACCGCCCACTCTCTCTCTCTCTTGACCCCATCCCCACTCTCTCTCTCCACCCCTTGTTCCTCCCCCCTCCTCCCCCTCTCCTCCTCTTTTCACTTTTATAGGCTACTGTTATGGACTTTCAGTATAGGCTACTGTTATTAACAATGCTGCCATGGTTTGTTCAACTTTGTGATAATCCACATATTCTATCACAAAACATTAGTGCCGCTAAAGCAGCTCCCTGAGCAATTGATGCACAAGATTGGAGGTCACGTCTCTTCGAAGCTGTCCATGCGCTCACGCTTTCGAAGTTAAGTAATGTTTCACAATTGTGTTTTTGTCGAAACTGTATCTATCTTTCGGTGTGTGTACCTATAGTGCGTCTTTAGGAAGATTATCGGTGTTAATTTTTCATACATGTATACAAAATCGTCAGTTAATTAGTGTCGCGTATTTTGAGGCCGAGTAGGCTACCGTGTCCGACCTTGAGGCTTTGTTTTTCTCTCAACGGTCCGTCGATTGCGCTGCAATTACTTTCGTTCTCTGTTTTTGTCCCAGTCTTTCACCCCATACTTCCTTGTTTGAAATCTCAACTCAAAAAAAAAAAACCCCAAAAAAATATTTCCTTCTCTGTTCTTATTCATTTATTCGTTGTTCTTATTTGTTCGTTCGTTCTTCGATCACGTGTTTCACCCCCATTTCCATTTTCCATTTCCCCAGATAGTTTTCACTGCTCAATTTAAAAATGTTTAAACTTTCCCTTGAAGAACTGTATTCTGTCGTATATTATAACACCTTTTTGTTCTTCTTCTATAAAAGCATGCTTTCGACCTGCTCACCAAATCTATTCATTCCAAAAAAAAATTCCATCTCTTACAGTTCCTCTTTTCTACATTCCCGAAACTCTCCTGCACTCCACCCCTCCTTCAGCATCCTCAAACGTATTTTTGACTCGAAGGTCTCAAGAAACTCATTTTGCAATAAATGTTCGTTTCCCATTAAACGTACACTTTCTAAAATCCAATCTCACCCCTCCCCTCCAAATCTTCCCCATCAGGAGATTCTCGCGAGATCTCGGAGACGGTGGGAGGGATTTTCGAAGCTCCACACGGTCTCCACGTTTTTCGAAGTTAAGTCTGTTCACAATTGTATTTTGTCGAAACTGTATTTATCTTTCGGTGTGTGAAGTTATTGTGTGCAACTTTGGTTGTTTCTCGGTGTTTATCTTTCATAAATTGATCGTCTGTTTGCCATGTCGCGAGCAAGGCCTTTACCGCGTCGCGAACGATTTGAAATCGAAGTTAAGTGATTGTTCCCATTTGTATTTTTGTTAAAACTGTATTTATTTATGGTGTTGTACGTATATTGTGTCCCGACGAAGATTTTTCGGTGCAAATCTTTCATACCTGTATTGAAAATCGTGTTAATTCGTGTCGTGTCTTGAGGCCTTGTACAGTGTACACTGTACAACCTTGAGGCTTTGTTTTTCTCTCAGCGGTCCGTCGTTTGTGATCCAATAACTTTCGTTCTCTGTATTCCCAGTCTTTTCACCCATAGCCTACTTCCTTGTGTAAATCTCAACTAAAAAAAAAAAACAAAAAAAAACATTTCCTTCTCTGTTCTCATTCGTTTATTCATTCTTATTTGTTCGTTCGTTCTTCGACCACGTGTTTCTCCCCCATTTCCCCAGATAGTTTTCACTGTTATTAACCTTCAATGTTTACACTTTCCCCTCAAGTTATGTATTCCGTCATATTTTATAACACCTTTTTCTTCTTCTTCTTTAAAAGGCTGCTTTCGACTTGCTCACCCAATCAATTCATCCCCAAAAAAATATCCATCTCCTATAGTGCCTTTTTTCTACATTCCCTAAACTCTCCTGCACTCCATCCTCCATCCAGCGTCCTTAAACGTATTTTTAACTCGAAGGTCACAAGAAACTCATTTTGCAATAAATGTTCGTTTCCCATAAATCGTACACTTTCTAAAATCCAATCTCACCCCTCCCCTCCAAATCTTCCCCATAACCCCTCCCCTCCAAATCTTCCCCATCACCCCTCCCCTCCAAATCTTCCCCATCACCCATCCCTTTCAAATTTCCCCCCTTGCCCCCTCCCTCCTAAACTACCCCCTCACCCCTCCCCGCAAAGACGCCCCCTCGCCCCTCCCCTCCTAGACTCCTGCCTCACCCCTCCCCTCCAAATCTCCCCAAATATCCCATCCCTTTCAAATCCCTCCCCTTGTCCCTTCCCTCCCAAACTCCCCCCTCACCCCTCCCCTTCAAATCTCCCCACCCTCATTGCTTCTCAATTTCCCCCCTCTCACTCCCCCTCCTCAAAGCGTCCTCCCCGCTTCTTCCCCCTTCCAACTCTCACCTCCATCTCCCCCAACCTTCTGCCTCGCTCTTCCCCCTCCTCAAATAACACCTCATTGTGCCTCACCCAATCACCATCAAACCTTTTGTCCGCCCCATCCTTCCCTTTCTCCGAGCTATTCTGAAATCTCTGACACACCTTCAACAGCTCTCCCTACCTCTTCCACCTCTTCCACATCTTACTCTACCCCTCCTCCCCCCTGTTCTGTATCTGATGCTCCCCCTTCCTCTTCATTAACGGTATGGACCTCAAACATCCGGGGCCTTCGTTCAAACTTAACTGATCTCTCCATACAGGTTGCTTCTGTCAAACCAGACGTGATCTGCTTAACAGAAACTTTCCTCCTTTATGATGTCTCTGATTCCTTAGTATCTCTCCCGGGCTACTCCCTCCTCCGGTATGATAGACCTGAGCCTCTTCCTGGAGGCGGGGTTGCTATCTTTATCAAAAACTCTCTTCCTCACTCGCCCTGCACTGCACTCTCTCCACCTCATCCCCAGGAATACCTCTGGCTACGGCTTCCCCTTCGCTCCCACCTCTTGTTCATATGTGTGTTGTACCGTCCACCAAACAGTGATGACTCCATCTACATCTCGCTGTCTGATAATATGGACCAACTTCTATCTACTCATCCCAACTCTCTCTTCCTCATATGTGGTGATTTCAACTGTCATCATGCCAGTTGGCTGGGTGTGGGTACCTCTCTCACCAGCCATGGCTCCTCAGCAAAGGACTTCTGCGACTCACTGGGACTGACACAATCTGTCAATTTCCCGACCCGGATCTCAGTCAACGGAACATCCTCTCTTCTGGACTTGGTTATGACTAACTTCCCTGAAAATGTCTGCTGCTCTTCTTCTGCTCCAATCGGATCATCTGATCATGTCCTTGTTAAAGTGGACATCTCTCTGACCATCCTCAGGGAGCCTGCTCAGCGTCGACGAGTCTGGCATTTCACTCAGGCCAACTGGCACGGTCTTCAAGCAGCCATCAATCATCTTGACTGGTCTCCAATCTCTACCACCTCTGACATCAACTCATCCTGGGAATTCTTCCAAAGTAAATTGCTCTCTCTCATGCACAGATTTATCCCATTTCGTCTTCAGTTGTCATACCCTTCCTCCCGTCCATGGTACACAGAATCTTGTGGTGAGGCTGTTGCCCAGAAACAACTTGCCTTCGTCTCCTGGAAAGCAAATCCAACGGAAGGAAATCTCATTTCCTTTCACAAAGCCCGAAACAAGTGTGTGTCCACCCTCAGGAGAGCCAGGAAACAATATCTCTCCATTCTCAAGACCGAACTCTCTTATCTGTCTCCCTCTTCCAAATCCTGGTGGCGTCTGGTCAAATCCGTTTCTGGTGTTTGTTCCCCCTCCATCCTCTCCCTTACCTCAAACGGCTACACAACTGACTCCGCACGTGAAAAAGCTGAATGCCTCAACTCTGTGTTTGCCTCTAAATCTTGTGTCCCAAACCCATCCCTCTCTGTACCCACCATACCCAGTCGTACCCTGCTGCTCCTGGACTCCGTGTCCTTTCCTCCTGACAAGGTGGAAAAGTTTCTGTCAACCCTCAACTCTGATTCTGCAACTGGACCCGACGGCATCAGCCCACGGGTCCTAAAATCCTGCTCTGCTGCTCTATCTCACCCTCACTCTGTTCTCTTCACCCTCTCTTTTGCTCACGGTCAACTGCCATCTGCTTGGAAATCAGCCAACATCACCGCTTTGCACAAAAAAGGTGCAAAAACAGATCCTAGCAACTACAGACCAATCAGCCTTCTCCCAATTATCAGCAAAGTCATGGAATCCATCATTGCTTCGGATATGAAATCTTTCCTCTTCTCCAACGGCTTGATCTCTGATCATCAATTTGGTTTCAGACCAGGTCACTCTACTCTGGACATGCTGCTTCTGCTGTCTCAACAATGGATGGAGGTCCTCAATGCCAAACAGGAAATTAGAGCTGTCTCCCTCGACATATCACGTGCCTTCGACACGGTCTGGCACCCCGCTCTGCTCACCAAACTCTCCTCCTTTGGTATCCATGGAAATCTCCATGCATGGCTGGCGGACTTCCTCTCTAGTCGTCGTCAACGTGTGGCCCTGAATGGGTTTCTCTCATCTCCTCCTCCTGTTCAGGCTGGAGTTCCCCAAGGCAGTGTTCTGGGCCCCGTGCTTTTTCTGGTCTTCATCAATGATCTCTCTGACTCTCTTGAAAATCCTCTCTATCTCTTTGCTGATGACTCCACTCTCTGCCGCTCCATTCCTCTTCCCTCAGATCGGCAGTCTGCAGCCTCCTCACTCTCTGAAGACTTGGACAAAATCACAGACTGGTCAAACAAGTGGAACATGTCTTTCAATCCTGACAAATCTCACACTCTTACTATGTCTCTCCGAAAAGATCGACTGGACAACCCTCCCATCTACTTTCTCAACGATCCTCTCCAAGAAGTTCTGTCGCTCAAGCTTTTGGGTCTCACTATCTGCCATGATCTTTCTTGGGAAAACCACGTTTCCAAGCTGGCCTCCAAAGCCAGTCGCCGACTGGGCATCCTCCATCGTGCGAAGTCCTTCCTCGGCACACCTGAGCTCCTCACCACATACAAGGCTTTCATCCGCAGCTCAATGGAATACTGTTCTCCCCTATGGGCCGGTGCTCCTACCTCACACCTAGCTCAGCTTCACGCTGTTGAAACCAAAGCTTTCAGAATTATTGGAATCGCCCGCGATGAAGCTATCTCTGAGGGCCTTTCACTCACTCACCGCAGGCAGGTAGGTGGTCTTTCTGTCTTCTACCGACTCCTCTCCGGCCTTGCACCCCCAGCTCTCTCTGTGCTCTGTCCCCCAAATATTCCTACAGGTCGCACAAGATCTGCCAGCAACCCTGTGATGGTTAAACTGCCGAAATCTCAGCTCTCTGCTCACCTTCACTCTTTCATTCCTCTTTTCTCCCGCCTCTGGAACAAACTCCCTCACTCCCTTCAATCCCACTCCTCCCTCCAGGTCTTTAAAACAGCTGTTCACCACCATCTCTTATCTTCCCCCATCCAAAACCTTGATCTTTTCTACCCCCGCTAATTCACCCCAGATCCACCTTGTTTGAAATTCCAACTTCTTTCCTGGAAGTCCTGGCAGTGTCCATATGTTTTATACCTCTCCCACCGCCCCCTTCCCATGCCCCCCCCCCCAAAGCCCTCGCCCTCTCTCAGATCTCTCGATGTCTCCATGTCTCTCGGTCCCTGCTCTCAAATGTTGTGTTTGTGTCCTTCCCCCTCTCTCCCCATCTTGTCTACCGCTCCCGATGTTATATGTTTTATGTGTCGGTTTGTCTTTCTGTGTGATTAATGTTCGCTCTTTCACGAGCCTCGATCTTGTATACAAAAAAAAAATCAAAAAAAAATCACCCCTTCCCTCCAAACTTCCCCATCACCCTTCCCCTCCAAAACTTCCCCATCACCCCTTCCCTCCAAAACTTCCCCATCACCCCTCCCCTCCAAAACTTCCCCATCACCCCTCCCCTCCAAATCTACCCCCTTACCCCTCCCCTCCAAATATTCCCCATCACCCATCTCTTTCAAATATTCCCCCTTGCCCCTCCCCTCCAAATCTTCCCCATCACCCATCCCTTTCAAATCTTCCCCCTTGCCCCTCCCCTCCAAATCTTCCCCATCACCCCTTCCCTCCAAAAATTCCCCCATCACCCCTCCCCTCCAAAACTTCCCCATCACCCCTCCCCTCCTAATCTACCCCCTTGCCCCTCCCCTCCAAATCTTCCCCATCACCCATCTCTTTCAAATCTTCCCCCTTCCCCCTTTCCCCTCCAAATCTTCCCCATCACCCATCCCTTTCAAACCTCCCCCCTTTCCCCTTCCCTCCTAAACTCCCCCCACACCCCTCCCCTCCAAGACTCTCCCTCGCTCCTCACCTCCTAGACTCCCCTCTCACCCCTCCTCCTCAAAGCGTCCTCCCCGCTTTTTCCCCCTTCCAATTTTCCCCTTCATCTCCCCCAACCTTCTGCCTCGCTCTTCCCCCTCCTCAAATAACACCTCACTGTGCCTCACCCAATCACCATCAAACCTTTTGTCCACCCCATTCTTCCCTTTCTCCAAGCTATTCTGAAATCTCTGAAACACCTTCAACAGCTCTCCATACCACTTCCTCCTCTTCCACATCTTACCCTACCCCTCCCCACCCCCTGTTCTGTTTCCGATGCTCCTGCTTCCTCTTCATTAACGGTATGGACCTCAAACATCCGGGGCCTTCGCTCAAACTTGACTGATCTCTCCATACAGCTGGCTTCTGACAAACCAGATGTGATCTGCTTAACAGAAACTTTCCTCCTTCATGATAATATTAATAATAATTCATTTATTTTGTATAGCGCTTTTCAAGAAGCCCAAAGGCGCTTTAAACTGTGTTTAAACTTTAAACTTTAAATGATGTCTCTGATTCCTTGGTATCTCTCCCAGGTTACTCCCTCCTCCGGTATGATAGAACTGAGCCTCGTCCTGGAGGTGGGGTTGCTATCTTTATAAAAAGCTCTCTTCCTCACTCGCCCTGCACTGCCCTCTCTCCACATCAGCCCCAGGAATACCTTTGGCTACGGCTTCCCCTTCGCTCCCACCTTTTGTTCATATGTGTGTTGTACCGTCCACCAAACAGTGATGACTCCATCTACATCTCGCTGTCTGATAATATGGACCAACTTCTATCTACCCATCCCAACTCTCTCTTCCTCATATGTGGTGATTTCAATTGTCACCATGCCAGTTGGCTGGGTCTGGGTACCTATCTCACCAGCCATGGCTCTTCAGCAAAGGACTTCTGCGACTCACTGGGACTGACACAATCTGTCAATTTCCCGACCCGGATCTCAGTCAACGGAGCATCTTCTCTTCTGGACTTGGTTATGACTAACTTCCCTGAAAATGTCTGCTGCTCTTCTTCTGCTCCGATCGGCTCATCTGATCATGTGCTTGTTAAAGTGGACATCTCTCTGACCATTCTCAGAGAGCCTCCTCAGCATCGGCGAGTCTGGCATTTCACTCAGGCCAACTGGCATGGTCTTCAAGCAGCCATCAATCATCTGGACTGGTCTCCCATCTCTACCACCTCTGACATCAACTCATCCTGGGAATTCTTCCAAAGTAAATTGCACTCTCTCATGCACAGAGTTATTCCATCTCGTCTTCAGTTGTCATACCCTTCCTCCCGTCCATGGTACACGGAATCTTGTGGTGAGGCTGTTACCCAGAAACAACTTGCTTTCGTCTCCTGGAAAGCAAATCCAATGGAAGGAAATCTCATTTCCTTTCACAAAGCCCGAAACAAGTGTGTGTCCACCCTCAGGAGAGCCAGGAAACAATATCTCTCCGTTCTCAATACCGAACTCTCTTATCTGTCTCCCTCTTCCAAATCCTGGTGACGTCTGGTCAAATGTGTTTCTGGTGTTTGTTGCCCCTCCATCCCCTCCCTCACCTCAAACAGCTACATGGCTGACTCCGCACGTGAAAAAGCTGAATGCCTCAACTCTGTGTTTGCCTATAAATCTTGTGTCCCATACCCATCCCTCTCTGTACCCACCGTACCCAGTCGTACCCTGCTGCTCCTGGACTCTGTGTCCTTTCCTCCTGACAAGGTGGAAAAGTTTCTGTCAACCCTCGACTCTGATTCTGCAACTGGACCTGACGGCATCAGCCCACGGGTCCTAAAATCCTGTTCTCCGCTCTTCCACTCCCTCTCTCTGTTCTCTGCACCCTCTCTTTTGCTCAAGGTCATCTGCCATCTGCTTGGAAATCAGCCTACATCACCGCTTTGCACAAAAATGTGCAAAAACAGATCCTAGCAACTACAGACCAATCAGCCTTCTCCCAATTATCAGCAAAGTCATGGAATCCATCATTGCTTCAGATATGAAATCTTTCCTCTTCTCCAAAGGCTTGATCTCTGATCATCAATTTGGTTTCAGACCTGGTCACTCTACTCTGGACATGCTGCTTCTGCTTTCTCAACAATGGATTGAGGTCCTCAATGCCAAACAGGAAATTAGAGCTGTCTCCCCTGACATATCACGTGCCTTCGATACGGTCTGGCACCCCGCTCTGCTCACCAAACTCTCCTCCTTTGGTATCCATGGAAATCTCCACACATGGCTGGCAGACTTCCTCTCTAGTCAGAGTCAACGTGTGGCCCTGAATGGGTTTCTCTCATCTCCTCTTCCTGTTCAGGCTGGAGATCCCCAAGGCAGTGTTCTGGGCCCTGTGCTTTTTCTGGTATTCATCAATGATCTCTCTGACTCTCTTGAAAATCCTCTCTATCTCTTTGCTGATGACTCTACTCTCTGTCGCTCCATTCCTCATCCCTCAGATCGGCAGTCTGCAGCCTCCTCACTCTCTGCAGACCTGGACAAAATCACAGACTGGGCAAACAAGTGGAACATGTCTTTCAATCCTGACAAATCTCACACTTTTACGATGTCTCTCCAAAAGGACCAACTGGACAACCCTCCCATCCACTTTCTGAATAATCCTCTCCAAGAAGTTCTGTCACTCAAGCTTTTGGGTCTCATTATCTGCCATGATCTTTCCTGGGAAAACCACATTTCAAATCTGGCCTCCATTGCCAGTCGCCGACTGGGCATCCTCTGTCGTGCGAAGTCCTTCCTTTTCACACCTGAGCTCCTCACCACATACAAGGCTTTCATCCGCAGCTCAATGTAATACTGCTCTCCCCTCTGTGCTGGTGCTCCTGCCTCACACCTAGCTCATCTTCACGCTGTTGAAACCAAAGCGTTCAGAATCATTGGAATCTCCCGCGATGAAGCTAACTCCAAGGGCCTTTCACTCACTCACCGCACGCAGGTTGGTGGTCTTTCCATCTTCTACTGACTCCTCTCTGGCCTTGCCCCCTCAGCTCTCTCTCTGGGCTCTGTCCCCCAAATATTCCTAGAGGTCACGCAAGATCTGCCTGCAACCCTCTTATGGTTAAACTGCAAAAATCAAGACTCTCTGCTCACCTTCACTCCTCTTTTCTCCCGCCTCTGGAACAAACTCCCTCACTCTCTTCAATCCCACTCCACCCTCCAGGTCTTTAAAACAGCTGTTCACCACTAGCTCTTATTTTCCCGCATCCAAAACCTTGATCTTTTCTACCCCCGCTAATTTCACCCCAAAGCCACTTTTTTGAAATACCAACTTCTGTCCTGGAAGTCCTTGGTGTCCTTGTGTTTTATACTTCTCCCCCCCCCCCCCTCCTTCCCACGCCTCCTCCCCCCAAGCCCTCTCCCTCCCACACATCTCCCTGCTCTCAAATGTTGTGTTTGTATGCTTCCCCTTCTCTCCCCATCTTGTCTTCCGCTCTCTCTTTTTATATATTTTGTTTGTCTGTTTGATTTGTTTGTGAAATAAATGTTCGCTCTTTCACGAGCCTCGATTCTGTATACAAAAAAGAAAAAAGAAAAAAGGTTTTACTGGGTGGTTTGCCATTGCCTTCCGAGAAGTAGTTTGGGCAGAAATTTGTAATTTGGCCAGAGTGCTGCCGATAGCTCGCCTATTCTTCGCGAAGGAAATCATGGGGATCTTTAACATCCTCTAAGTAATGCCGGTAGACGGGATGCTTCGTTTAACGTCCGTCCATCCATGTTGAAAGGCAAAAGGCAGATAAATAAATCAATTAATACATGCAGAAAGGTAACAGGTATATAAACAAATAAATAATTCAACGTGGTATGTTGGTAACCGTGATTGTAAAGTGTATACATATAACTAAATAAATTAAGAAGTACTGCTAAATGGAAGGTTTTTGAAAGTGCCATAAAGGTGCTTTGTGTTCTATCATGTTCAAGTTTTTAATTAAAATGAAATAAAATAAATATTTTAAAGGTCGTAGAAAAAAAATTCGGGAAATTTACCACCGTTGATGCAGCGTCTTTTACACCACATTATTTAACAAGTTACATTAGTTATTCATTTCTGTTGTTTGTGTCCTTTATGACGTCCTTAAAACAGTAAGTTTCCTGTTTGGAATGATTTTCAATTTTGTTTGATTTACCAGACAGGCAGATGGAGTAAAAAATGTTTTTATCTCACTCCTCTGTGCATGCACGATCGGGCCAAATCCAGAGTGAAAGTATGGTTTCAACCACAGGTTAATTTTCCGACTTGTGTTCAAAGTGTAACATTCAATTCAAATTAAGTTATTCCTCAATCATAAACTGCCATTTGTAGAAAGACAGACAGAAGTGACCCGATTGCTTAACTCCGCTTTTCGCTTCAGGTGTGCAGGGAAATAATTGAAACTGGTCCGTTGCTACTGGAGATGGTGCAGTGTATATAAATAAATAGATGATTCAAAGTGGCATGTCAGTAGTGGTGATAGTATAGTGTCGATAAATAAATCAAAGTTGTGTATTGGTAGTGGAGATGGCAAAGTTAATAAAAAATATATAATTGAAAGTTGTGCGCCAATGCAGATTTTGATAGCATATGTAAAAAAAATTTTTTTTTAAATTCCTCGAGCTTGTTCGAGAGAACTGTCCGGGGCTATACAACAACAACAACACCAACCGTACATGACAGAAGAGGAAGGAGGAAACAGTCTCCCACCATACCAAACTGTTCGGTTAGAATGATCCAGCCTCTCGGCGAAATCTGTGTTTATCAATTTTAATTTTTTATCTTGCTTGTCAAACTTTCATTTAAGTGGTAATAAGTTTTGAATCTGTACATGTAGAGCTTAAATATTTCCAAGATTATTTGTTCACTAGTAAAAAGCCCGTCAAAAATGATGTGTTGGATCAGTTTATTCGACGGTGCAGCATCGTAAGCGTGTCAATGTTTGAAGCCTCGGCCTAGTGTCAGGTGTGTTTATATCTTCTTTATTTATGAGACATCGTACAGACGTAAATGGTCTCTTGTTTTACTCTGCATGTGTTGTACATTACATGCCGTGAATTTCACCTCATGGAAAAATGTTTTTCGAGTTTTTTTATCCTCAAAAATAGACCGCAGTGAACACACGTTCATGTTAAATTATTGTCCTTTAAAACCTAAAGCAAGGAATTCACATAAAACTCTTATGAAGGGGGACAGACATCTGTACAAACTGGCATTGTGTTTGACATGGTAGATTACTTTTTTTTCAGTGTGAGAAATGTAATATATGTGTATATATATATATATATATATTGTTGCGGTTTTGAGTTTTGTACAATAAAGGTTAAATTTCCCCCTCATAGTTTAGTCACACAACAACATGTAGCCTCGCGATAGTTCAGTTATCTCTTAGTATTTGTGAGCCTAGTCCTTTTCCTGTGTTAGTTTTGCATTGAGTAGAATAATGAGAGTAGGTCCTTTTCATTGCTTCATTGCCTTACACCTCCTTATGCGCCTTTGGCTTTTTGGCGCGAATTAACACGAGGCAGGCCTGGCAGGTCGAGTCGGGACTGAATGAGGGTGGCAGAGAAGCTGACGGTAAGCGCGAGCCGCCAATCAGGGCTCAGAGGGAGTGGCTGCGGCAATGCGTCACAGGGCGTGGTTGGAACGTTCGAGAGGGCTCAGGACATGGCAATAAAACCCGTCGCGCGAAGCCCCCACCAGAGCAGTTCGGGCAGCGCGCAGTTCGGGGAGAGGTGAGCTTGTGCATTGAGCTATTGGAGAGGCGAGTATTGATGAGAGTTACGAGATCGGAGAAAGACGAGCATGAACCAAGTATAAGCGCTCGTATTAAAGTGATGCTTGGTTGAGCTTGAGGTTGAGCCTCTATTGCATTGGGTTACGCGAGTGATAGTGCGCCGGTGACTCAACGCGCTGTGGAAAGCCGCCGAGAGACACGTACATTCCCTCCCACCTTCCTGCCTCATCATCTGCCCTTTTGTCGAGAGACGCGCAACGAGGATCCTTTCCACCACCTGCTTGCCATCTTCGCGGGACGTGTTGGGGCCGTGGAGAGCACGCCGGGCCGCCGATCCTGGACAACCAAGGCAGCGCGTGAACATCATCCTGCCTGAAATTCCCCTTTGTGAGTGTGACCGGGCCCGTGTCTGGGCTTAATATAAGACTGACTAAGTTCTGCTCTGTGTCTGCTTTCTACCGAATTGTATATTGTGTAAATAATAGTAATAGTGGGGCGGCTTAGCCCAAATATTCAAAAGAATTGTGCATTTTGTGAAACAAGCACCAAATTTGGCACAAATGTACATTAATATGTTGCGAACATTTTCAGATAATGGGCCACTTGAAATTCCGTAATTTTTTTTTTCAAATTTTTTCAAATTTCGTAATTTCAAATTTTTCAAATTATCGGTCACAAATCCCAGATTTCGGTCTTCGAGGCCGGCCGATATAGTGGGGCGGCTTAGCCCAAATATTCAAAAGAATTGTGCATTTTGTGATACAAGCACCAAATTTGGCACAAATGTACATTAATATGTTGCGAACATTGTGTGGTCAGCAATGAAGACGAGAGTCTGAATTACATGTATGCAAAAGACCTTGTGAACCAGTGAAGCAAATACACGGGTAAGCATGAATTAAATCTAGGGCATGATATAATTTCCATGATGTTTACCTCTACACTCAATGGTGGAAGGAGGTAATGTTTTGATCCCAGCTTGTCTGTATGTCTGTTTGTCTGTTAGTCCACAAAATTCCAGACAAAGCTTGTAGTAGTGGTAGTTGTAGTGGTAGTGGTGATAACAGAAATTGTTATATAGCATGTAGGGGTTATATACATGTAGTTATATAACATGTAGTTATATAACAGAAAATGTAGGGGTCTACTTACTTTTTCCACATGCAAACCCTAACAACCCTATACATATACACATATATTAGGCTAATGCTGTCTGTCTCTCCCATCCTGAAATATGGAAACACTCCTCAGAGAGAAAAAAATATGAAGTAAAACATTGCTTAAAATTAATCCAAACCTACAGGAAAATTATAATTATTTTCAACCGGACTAAAAATTGAACCTGGGTGATTTATAAAGCAACAGAACGCAGCTTCGAACACTCCGAAACTTTTTCAAAAAAGTATTTGCCATTAAGAAATATGATGATTTTGGAATTTCACAATATTTTGTCCAGGATATTTAAAAGGCTAATGCTGCCTATCTGCTGCCCCATGAAACACGGAAATGATCTGCGGAGAAAATAAATTGTGGAAAAGTTGCTTAAAATTTATCCAAATCTCTGGGAAATTAATAATACTGCCTCAACTTGGTGGATGGTAAGGAGGAAATAACGCCACGCTTAGACGGCGGAATGGCGGTTGGACCACATGACAACGTTCCGCTGCATTCAAAATCGTCCGGTAAACACCTGTATGAAGACGGCCAAGCTTTGTAACCATCTCGCCATGGACCTTTGTAACGGTATGGGCCTCGGTGTTCAGAAAGGCCTCTGGTATAAAGTGCATTTGGAATCAATTTTGTGCAATTTTGCAAAGTGCAAATTTGAGTTCTTTCAATCAGAGCAAGAACAAAAAGTGTCCTTTTTAGCTCATCTGGAACGAAGTTCAGGGGAGTTTATGCGATGGCGCGTCGTCAGTCCGTCAGTCCGTAAACGCTTGAAACTTCTTCTCCAAAACCGCTGACGGGATTGTGACCAACTTTGGCAAAAATGATTTGTTGTGTTGTGACTAAAGTTTGTTCACGGCATTAAAAAAAAGTCGGGGTGTAAGGGTGTTTACCGGGGGTATAAGTGGGTCCAGGTTAGACCCCCCAAAATAGGTATTTGCTTTCTTCTCTGAAACTACACACACAATTTCAATGAAACTTCACCACAACCTGCACCATCCGTGATGTACCAAAGTTTTTTCACGGCATTAATAAAATCTGCCCCTTTTGGGGTTTACGGGGGGGGTGGGGGTGGGGTCCCCCAAAATAGGTATTTGCTTTCTTCTCAAAAACTACACATGCAATTCTGATGAAACTTGACCACAACCTTAATCATCCGTGTTGTACCAAAGTTTGTTACTGGCATTTAAAAAATGGGGGTCCGAGGAGGTACACGGGGTGGGAGGAGGGGGGGATTTCCCCCCCCCCAATAGGTATTTTCTTGTTTCTTTGTTTAAGGTCTTATGATTATGTTAGTAGTGGGGGTAGGGATTACCATAGAACAGGTAGGATGTATAAATTAACATGCTCCGGATGTCGGGTAGGAACCATCACCATGTAGTAAGTTTTGTTTAGCCGGTTGTCGCGTAAGAGTGAATAATTGAGGCCATACGAGGATGGCCCTTGTGTTAACTAGTTGTAGGGATTTTGTTAATTCCCCTCTTCGTCAAAACCTCAGTGATCCATCCTTTATCCTTTTTGGCACCGCACCATAGACACCAGTTAGAATCGCCATTAAACCACACTAAATAACAATAAAAAACCACCAGGAAGCCAGGACATTGAGCGCTGCCGCTAATTACACCATTGGGAAGCACATATCGAGGTCGAACAGGCCAAAGACACGCCCCGAGGAGCTGTGATTGGCCAGGGCGGAGTAAGAAGGCACTCACTGATTGGCAGAGAGAAGGGCAAGCAAGAAGCGGTACGCTGATTGGTGGAGAGGTGGACAATGTAGTGGTGGCCTGCGGGCATTGGTGGAGAGGCACAGATGACATCACAAGACGGTCGTTAAAATAACTCTCCGACCGACATTTTCTCTCTTGCCTTTTGCCCTTCACGCCTTCATCTTGCCTTTGATGACCTCTTGCTCAATTGCTTCTTCTCCCTCGCGCTCTTGTGCCTGTTCACGTTCCGGACCTCGCGAGCGATTGTGCGTGGGCGACAGACTCCAGGAAGCGGTCAGACCAACCTTGTTCAGAGATGCCATCAGGAGATGTGCAGAGGCGCCAGGAAGAGCCGCGGCCAGAGAACTGCGGTTCTCCGCGTGGACAAGCGCTGCTGGTCGCTGGAGCGCGGCAGGGCGCATCAAGGCCTGGTGAACAAGGCCAAATCATGAGGCCTCCTGGGCATCTTCCCGCGCACGGACCTCCGGACCCGTTCGCAGACCCTGACGAGATCCCACCAGTGAACGGAGCTAAGTGCACACACACCCCATTATTTTGCAATTTATTCTTCCCTTCGTCTGTGTTTAAGTCTGGTGTGGGGGACGTCCCGTTTAGGACTTTAGTTTCACCGTCGCGGTTCTCTTGTTATAGGTATTTTCTTTTAATAAACCCATTTGTTGTTTTCATTGTACATTTTAAACCCGTTTTTGTTTGAGTTATTTCTGCAGGTTTGGGAATCCCCGGCGGGATCACAGGTAAGCTTCAGTTTTCCCTTCCATTTCTTCCTCCGGCGCAGATATATAAATTCCGCATTTGAACTGAACGTCCAGGAGTAATGCTCGATTGCCTTCCGTGACTCTCCCGGTGTTAACTGAGAGCAGTCACACGACAGTATGATTCTACATGCTGCCCTGTCTTCAAGCAAGCATTGAAATTGGTTTAAAATACCTTTAGTCAGTGCAGTATACTGTTTATTCTACCAGGTGAGCACCAGGGGTATTGCCCCTATGTTTTCTTTTTCTTTCGTGGTATTTCACCAAGGGATTCAAGCTAATGTATTTTAATTGTAATATGGCATTTCAGCTTCATGTCGCTGTTGTTATGAGTAAGTTTGTAAGTTGTAAAAGTCAGAAATAACAAAAACAAACCCGTGATGTTTGTTAATTTTATCCCCCACTGGAAATGTTACAAATCGCACGCTCATGGTGAGTACTGAGCACAACCAATCATCCATTGTGCCATATTGATGAAAGGGAAATTGGGCGGGGCTAGTGAAATAGGATGCGATGCATATTCATGAACTAAAAATCCCCAGTTTGTAACTTGTCTTAAAGTAAATAAAAAAAACTAACAAATTTAAATACGTATGAGATACATCCCGGGTTCCAGGTCGGTTTGACGTGCCGATGTCAAGAGGGATTCCCACGAAACACGCGTCTAACTCCCGAACACTGTCCCGCACCGGGAGGCGCATCATGGACGTGATACCAGCACATCGAGGGAGGGTCGAGGGAGTCGTAGGTGCTGCCAAGGTCTTAGCGAAACGTGTGAACAGAGAGACCGGGTGTGCGACCCGCAACAAGTGTCGTCCAGCGATGGCCGCAGAGCTGAGCAATGGGTTCGCCATTCTTGTGAGTTATAGCAACGATACAGTAGAGGGGCCCGTGTACATTATCAGGGGCAAAGGCGCAGCCAATCAGGTTAGAGGAAGCTAAGTTCCAAAAGCACACATTTCCTAATGTTCGAATGCGGTTTGGCCAATGTCCAAGTGGAATTTGATTTGAGCTTTAACTCGTCTGACTTTAACTAATCAGATTTTTTTCGACCCCCAGGAGTTTCTTTTTTAGACATTTTTTTTACTGCAGAGTTTTCCAAGAGTTCCTTTTTTTTTCCTTTTTTTTTCTTCTTTTTTTGTATACAGGATCGAGGCTCATGAAAGAGCTAACATTTATCACACAAAAAAAAATCAAACAGACATACAAAGTATATAATAAGGGTAGAGGTAGACAAGATGGGGAGAGAAGGGGAAGCACACAAACACAACATTTGAGAGCAGGGACATCGGGAGATCTGTAGGAGGGCTTGGGGGGAGGAGGCATGGGAAGGGGGGTAGGGGTGGGAGAAGAATAAAACACAAGGACACTGCAAGGACTTGCAGGAAGGAAGTTGGAATTTCAAAAAAGTGAAGTTGGGGTGAAATTAGTGGGGGTAGAAAAGATCAAGGTTTTGGATGGGGGAAGATAAGAGATGGTGGTGAACAGCTGCTTTAAAGACCTGGAGGGAGGGGTGGGATTGAAGGGAGTGGGGGAGTTTGTTCCAGAGGCGGGAGAAAAGGGGAATGAAAGAGTGAAGGTGAGCAGAGAGCCGAGATTTTGGCAGTTTAACCATACGAGGGTTGCTGGCAGATCTTGTGCGACCTGTAGGAATATTAGGGGGACAGACCACACAGAGAGCTGGGGGAGCAACATAAGATGGGGCAAGATAAGCGATGGTGCAGCTGTTTTAAAGACCTGGAGGGAGGAGTGGGATTGAAGAGAGCTGGGGGAGCAAGGCTGGAGAGGAGTCCGTAGAAGACAGAAAGCCCACCAACCTGCCTGCGGTGAGTAAGTGAAAGGCCCTCTGAGTTAGCTTCATCGCGAGAGATTCCAATGATTCCTTTGACTTATCCTCACTCATTTGCTCCTCTTTTCTCCCACCTGTGGAATCAACTTCCACGTCCTCTTAAATCGCATTCCCTCCCTCCGGGTCTTCAAAACAGCTATTCTCCACCATCTCAGATCATCCCCAATCCAAAACCATGATATTGTCTATCCTCGTTAACCCCACCCAAATACCTCGTCCTACCAATTTTCCAGGTTCTCCTCCTTGGAGTTTCCTTCTGTATCCAACTTGTCCATCCGAAGCATGCGTGTGCGTGCTTTGCCTCCTGTTTTTGTCTGTTACGTCCTGATGCATTCAGTGTCCTAGCTCTTCCACGATCCTCGACTATATATACAAAAAATAAAAACACCATTCAGAAAAAAAATGTTATTTTTCTTCCCGCACTCCAAATTTCCGAGGTGTATCAGTAAGTCCGAGGTGTATATATGTAGGGAGCTGTTATGCCCCTCCCCCTTTGTATTTCTTGCTGCTTTACCAATTACCAAGTATAACCAATTATATGTTTTGTTTTGACTGATTGCTGTACTCTTTTATAATACTTAGTCCTTTCTTGTGCATTGAGGATGTGTAATACCCTAATAAGGAGTCCTGTGCTTGTGAGCTCTTACCCTGGGATGGCATAATCTCTTAGTTCCCCTCTTTGGCCTTGGTTGCAGCTGCTATCTCTCTGCCTCCCATATGACTTTGCCAATATCCTGTGGGCTGACACATTTATGAGTGCCCACTCCCTTTGTACTTTCCCAACCAAGGTCTCTATACAGAAAGTTGTAAACATGTTGCCACATATTGCTGACCATCTCCTTATCTGAGCTAACCCATGAGTGGCCTTGGATGAGCTTCCTCTAACTAACTGAACAACAGGATGGGACTAATGGTGGGAGGACCAATGAGCCCATTCTGTCTCTGTATCTTGTGAGCTAAAACCACACCCGATATTCCTTATATAAAGCAAGTTTTAATCGAATTATTTCAGAGCATCTTGTTGTAGTGTTGGTCATTTTGTGTGAGCCTCCTGCGACTTCCTGCTTTACACAAGCTTGTGTAACGAGTTCTAATAAATATATCCGTTGCTCCTTTCTCTGAGTCTTCTGAGTCCCAAGTTCTAAGTCTCAATTCCGACAAGTGGTGGCAGCGGTGGGATCAGTTTGTGCAGTCCGGGACGCGGTCCCAGGCAAGTGAGTGGTGAGACCAGCTGGCAATTGATCCGGGTCAGGTGAGCTGTGGTTTTCTTTTGTTTTTTTCCTTTATAGCCTGGGGGTCAGCCCAAATTGTAACCCACTCTCTTGCTCGGGTGCCGTTTGTTCCGTTCCCTGCTCGAACCTGATCCACGAACCTAAATTTAAATACGGACCGCTTGGGTCCCGGAGCAACTGACTGTTTATGGACTCGTTAGGGTAACGTTACGTAAGGGGAAGTGCCCCACGTTGGGTGCCTGAGGGTAAGGGGTAATAGATCTCTGGGTTGTGAGGGTAAGGATAAGGGCGGCGTCCCAATCCGAAGCCTACCCGGGAGACATTGGAATTATAAGTAAGGTTAGAAGTATTATAAGGGCGAGTCTCTCAAGAGTTAGGTAGAAGGCTGTACCTCGCGAGGCGGGCGAACCTCACGGGTACAAGGCTACGGGTCTCTCAGAGTTAGGTAGAAGGCCGTACCTCGCGAGGCGGGCGAACCTCACGGGTACAAGGCTACGGGTCTCTCAGAGTTAGGTAGAAGGCCGTACCTCGCGAGGCGGGCGAACCTCACGGGTACAAGGTTACGAGTCTCTCAAGAGTTAGGTAGAAGGCCGTACCTCGCGAGGCGGGCGAACCTCACGGGTACAAGGCTACGTCGGTAAACTAAAATTTTCCTAGGATGGGGAACAGGATGGGTAATAAGACTGTAAAGGCAGGTGAACCTCTCAGAAATACCCCAGCATTTTTCATGTTTCGGAGGTATGGCTATGATGCTGCGAGACCAGGGAAGTCATGGGTTGCGCTGACTAAGGATCTAGGTGAACCGTGGCCCGAAGAAGGGTCTTTTGCGCTGGAAAAATTGGACGTGTTGTGTGAGGCATTAGAAAAGTTAGAACAGGCCACGAAACACTTCCCGCCTGACTATTGGAAAGTCTTTGGTTGGTGGAAGGAAGAAGCGATGAAGCGACACGCAAAGTCGAAACAGGCCAGCTTGGCCGGTGAGGTAACAAAACTCAAGGGTCTGAGGAAACAGGCGAATAAAATGCAGGATGAAGTGGTTAAGGAAATAGAGAGGCAGGCTAACGAGTGACTGATGCCGCTCGTTGAAAGTCAAGTCCCCGTGGGAGGGTCAGGCAGATACCAAACCCCTACCCTCCCAGCCCTGAGCTCTGTCCCGGGGTTCCAGGCAACACCACCCTCCCTGCCCCACCCTTTTCACCCCAACTCACCCTTTCCACCCCGGTCTAAGAATCCCCTTTCTTTTGAATGATTGAGACATAAGGCGTTGTACACGACCCACGCAGGTCGTTGTGCTGTGAATTTTTGCGACTGTTAACACCGCTGAATGTGCGCAGTGGTTTGAAATGCGAGCCGGTTTGTCAGTCACGTGGTATGGAGAATGTATAGGGAAACGCATGATTTAAAATGCGTTGCCTAGGTTGGCAGGGGAGTGGCTGTTGGAGGTGCATGGTTGGAGTCGATCCGGTGTTCGCGCGACGTCTGAGAGACTCATTGGTATATGAATGAATGAATAAATGTATATATGGATGTCTGTCATTGAAGTATGTATTTGTGTCCATTGTGTGTGTGTGTCATTGACGTATGAAAGGGTTTCTTGTATTGCCTACAGAATTATGCAATGTCGATTGGTATTGGCTACTTGTGCTGTATGTATGGATGTGTGAGGTGTATTAGGCATGAATGACGTGGGAAAATAGTAAAGAAAATCTTGCTGAAATTGAACTATTGTGAGTTTTAAAAGGTTGCATAGAAAGCTTAGAAATAGTTAAGGGGGCGTAGAAACACTTACTCGGATATTTTCTCCAACCTGACGGTGTTGGAGAGTAGGTTGGAGGTTTTTGTATTTCTCCTGTGGCC
The DNA here is from genome assembly GCF_964187855.1 of Myxine glutinosa. Classification (NCBI taxonomy): domain Eukaryota; kingdom Metazoa; phylum Chordata; class Myxini; order Myxiniformes; family Myxinidae; genus Myxine; species Myxine glutinosa. The sequence goes on along the minus strand of NC_136266.1, from coordinate 171,747,820 downwards.
TGTGATCCGACTGACAAGGTCCCAATGTATGATGTCATGTAGGAAAGACGTGTCTGCCTGTTTGTCTGATCGTAAGTCTGTGGTGCGATTCCACGGAGGGCCAAGGTTTAATCCAGTAAATGGGAGTTTTATGTTGTGGCAAGTGTGCGAGGGGGCACATCGGAGCACGCGAGTGGGGGTATTTGCGGGAGTGCACACCCGTGGTGAGTGTTACAGGGAAAGACATATGGGAACTTTTTATTTTCAATAAACAGACTAGGTTATTTTCTTGTTTATTTGTTTATTTACGAAAAATAAATAAATAACAGGGGGAGGTAGGTTAATGGTGGTTTGTTGGCGGTAAAATTGGTTGAAAGTCGAGTTGAAACAATTTATATTGGGATATTGGGATTCATAATAGCTATTGGGCAGGTGGGATTGAATTTAACATTGGCTATTGGATAAATATTGAAATGCATGCCGGGAATGTCGATTTTAACGTCCATCCGAAGGATGTAGCACATTGTGAAGCTGCACATTGCTTGACAGGACATGGGAGCCAATGAGCTGTGTAATGAGAAGGATTAAAATTATGTCATGGTGTGAAATGCTGTAGAGGTGTGAAATACACACCTTTGGCCTGGAGGGGAGTTCTTTTGGTAACTTACTTCCATGATTTACGTTCCATTGGAAGGGGAATAGGAAAATATGGGAATAATATGGAACAAATTGACAAGACAAATTGGGGTTACAAACTCACCATGGAAGGAGAATGGAGGTTATAGTTTCATTGTTGTGTCTGTCTGGCTGTCTAGCAGGCCATGGAGTTATATTTCTGAAACATGGAGTTCGACAGTAAAGACAGGTGTGTACCCTGAGAAAATTGTGGGTTGTGGAGTGGGCACTTTTGATGGGCAATGGGGGACAGATGTTGTGTGCAACAAAGGTAAATAGATTGGATTTTGGCAAGGTTGAGTGAGATATGTGGTTGGATGGGGTGTGAAGGCGAGTTATGACAGCTCCAGGGAGCAGTCCTGGTGTTGGGTTTCATATAATCATGGTTAAAGTACATGTGCAGACAAAGGTGTGCTTCGGTTTGTATGACTGGAAGAGAAAAGACAACAAGGGTTTGTTTTTTGGGAATGCTAGCTTGGTGGGGGTGTGGAGGTCACGGCGTGCTGGGATATCTTTGTGTGCAGTTGCTGGCTTGGACTGGCTTGCGTGCGGGGAAAAAGAAAACAATTGGAGCTGTATCAGAGAAACGGTGGCTGGGTTGGAGGTTGGAATCCAGTATTATGTTAGGAGCACGCAACCCTGAGCAGAATGGATTGCCATTGGACATGTTAATAATTTTAACAGAATGGTGGCTCCTGAGCAGGGGAATGAGTTCTGGGGAAATGAATTCACTTATTGGATGTTGTTGAATCTGTTGTTTAAGAGCATTGGGAAGCTGGCCAATGCCAAAAGGGGTTCGGGAGGAAGTTGGAAGTGCAAAGTGATAAAGGGCTCGTGTGGTTGAAGGTTACAGTTCCATAGAAGGAGAGCGAACAAGGATGGTGGCTGGGCTGTTGATAAAACCGCTGGGTTTCATGTTGATTTAAGTTGTTGTGGATTTATGTTCAATTTTAATTTTAATTCCTATAGTCTAGTGCATATGGGACGGGGAAAATGGGAGATGATGTCAGTGTGCTCCGAGTTGAAGTTGAGTTTGATGTTGTTGTGTAAATATGTGTTGTAGATGGAGCGAGTATCAATGTCGGAGTGTCAGTGTCGCTTCCAGTGGCCATGGGTGGCTGTGGGGCTGAATGGTGGCATGATGCCTGTGGTGGGGCACGTTGGTGGATTGTAGTGATGGGGGAGCGCAATAATATAAGGGGCGACTGCAAAGCGCAAGTTTCAGAAGGGAGTAGTTAGATCAAATGATGCTGTGTGTGTGTGTAGAAGAGTATTGTCTATTGAGCAGAGTATTGTGAGTGTGGGTGAGTGCATTGTATTGAATGAAGAAGCCTGGAGTCAGTGTGTGGGCACAGGTGTGCAAAACCAGGTGTATGGAGAATGGTTGTGTGAAATAACTTGGTTGGAATGGATGGCTCGCTCGCTGACAGCTACAATCCATGTGGATTGTGACCGACGCTAACATTTCTATGAATGTATAAATGGAAAATAGTTATTTAAATAGATATTGTGTCATGACACAAAAGGTTGAACGTGCGATTCCAGGAATGAGCAAGTATTTTTGATATATGTTGGAAGCTTAGATCAATCTTAAAGATACAAGCTTTTCATCTGTGAGCCGCAAGTGGACCATTTGTTTAATTTTAGATACTATACCTAATATTTACATGTAAATGCATGACTGGTCTGGATTTGGACTGCCCTGTGAGTTTTTGGGAAAACGGTATGTGCAGCTGGATTAAGTTTGAGTGGTTGTTACATATACTCTGGGTATATGTTGTGGCTTGATGGATGAATTGGACTTGCTGTGAACAGTGTAGATGCAAGAAGAGATAGACAGGGACACAATGAGCTGCTAAGTGAGCCATTGAGGTGGATTGGATGTTTTGTTGTTGTTGTTTTGGGAGTTTGGTTGTTGCATTGCCAAGGGTTTCTGTGTAGTGTGGTATCTGTTGAAAGTGGATCACCTGTCATCTTGTGTGGCGTGAGCAGGGATGTATGTAACTGCCTGGGTTCAGGAAAGCAACTTCAGTTGCAATTTGGTTTAAATTAAAGGTTAACGTTAGCTGGAAATTGGACAAAGTCAAAAGTTTGACCAAAACCAAAAGTGGTGGTTGGACCAAAAGTCCAAAGTGGAAATTGTCAAAAGTGCTTTAAAAAGCTACGTCCAATTTCATTTTGCCATTTTTAGAAGAAAATTCACTGCATTTAAAATGCGTTTCCTTTAATCTAATAAACAGGCTTGGTCGGGCCAGCAGACATTTCAGCCAAAGTCTTATCTGGTTCACTCCCACACCAGGCCCGACTCGTGCTGCGACCTTGGGTTGAACTGTCGGTTTAATTTGCACAGGGAATGAAATAAGGGGATTGTAATGGGAGAAAGTGAACATTTGTGGATCTGGGGACAAGCTGGTTTGAATGTGTACCTGGGGTTTTCTGTGTGTCACAGTGTCTGTGTCTGTCTGTCTGTCACACTGGACTCTTGGATGGGTTTTCATGAGACGAATTTCAGACAAAACCCTCTTTGTTATTTCAGAATTGATCTGCACCCCACCTCACTGTGAAATGGACAGGTTGTGTGTGTGTCTCAGAGGTTTATGGACAACGTGGAGTGGCTGGTGCGAAGGGAGTGGTTGGGAAAGATGGACCCCCTTCACGAATACCCGTGGATAGAGGATTAAAATAGGTAGAGGGTACAGGTAAATTGTGGTGGATATGGACTGTGGTGCGCATGGTAGGAGTGGAAGGGCTACTCCAAAGCATTTTGCTTCCCCGCGCTATTGCGGTGATCAAATGTCGCGGCCATCAAAGGGCGGACACTGACGTTGCTCGGGGAAATGCAAGGGCGGACGAGGCGGCAGGAAAAGCCGCCAACCAAAGGATAGGACGCAACATGCCGATGGTAACACCGGCACAGGGGGCCCTCTGCTTAGAGGAAAAGGGCCAAGTACTGATGGGCAGGTCCGTGTGTAAGAATACCCTCCCTGCGGACCCTGGGGAAAGGAAACACAGGCAGCTAGTGAATATTACAAGCTCGCTATTACATAACCTCACACACCTCCGGTTGGCATGGAGAGGGGAAAAACGGGACAAACACCATCCCAGGCCTTCTCACTTGCATGTCCACCCATTTAGTGGCACCGCATGGGACCATGTTTGTATGCGGGAATAAAGCTTACCCGTATTTACCTGATAACTGGGGAGGGACTTGCTATCTAGGATCAGTTTTCCCAGAAATGGAAATGCGACAACACTTGCATAATACCACTGCACTCATAAGGACACAACGAAGCACCTATTGGCACAACGACGACACCACCATCTTACACGGTGCTGATTGGGAGAAAGCCGTTAGTTTCTTCTTCCCATGGGCTGGGACGGTCATGAACAGTTACCGCATTGACAAAATTGCGTTAATCTTAGAACAGGTGGCCAACGACACCGCTACGGCACATGATGAAATGTTGGACATGGTTGTCCACCTGCGTGCAATGGTTATGCAAAACAGGGTTGCTTTAGATATGTTACTGGTAGAACGAGGAGGGGTATGTGGGATAATTAGAAGAAAATGTTGTACGTATATTCCTGACCCTTCACAGGAGGTCAGTGCTGCTATTATAAGGTTAAGAGAAAGTGCGCATATATTGACAATGGATCGAGAAGCCTCCCACCAGTGGCTTACTGACTGGTTTAAAGGATGGACAGGCACAATAGTAAAGTGGCTATTGGCAATATTGGCCTTGGCAATAATCCTTGGAATTGTGATTTGTAGTGTACTAATCAAGGCTTTAGTCCTTGCGTGTGTGAGAAAGTTTACCACAGGATGGACACTGAAGACGACACCAGAAAAGGCCATGGTGATGACCGACAAGCTGACCGGGGGTCCAGATGACACTCCGGCCGTCGACGTGACTGCAGATCGCGGGTCCCTGGAACGACGACCCGAACGAGTCACTGGGCCGCGACAATGAGATCTCCGCTTCTGAAGATTGTTCTTCCATTGTTGATATTACTGATAATGATTTTGATTACACAGTTGCGGACCTCAGAGCATTTCAGGCTGCCAGGACGCCGATTACTCTGGACCCCAACATGTCGCATGCAGACGTCAACGAGTACCTAAGGGGGACCTCTCGGTTTTTCTCGATGTGTAAGGCTATGACTGTTGCTGGCCGCCTACGCTGCAGGCCTACGCCACCTGAGAATAATGTTACTGATGATGATGTGGGCCACTTGCAAGGGTCCCCGACTGATGATTATGTCTCAATGCAGGCTTTGCCTCTTTATGTTTCACGAGCTCACCTTTATGTCTCACAAGCTCACAGTGAGTCAAACGTCACTGACCCAATCCTGGATTTGGACCCAACTGCACACCCAAGCCTGGATGGTGAGGAACTCAACATTGGAGATACTCTGAGTTCCGAATCTGATTGTTTTGAAGATTCGTCCATGGATGACGGCGGTGGAAGCAGCATCGCCTCGGACGACCTCGACTTTGACCCAAAGGAAGTTTCTCTCCCTCCTTTGGACCGTTATGCTTTGTTTTTTGGCCATAGGTTTACGCCACCTGATACTGATGACATTGTGTCTTCCCCAGATCACCAGCATATAAGAGACCTCATGAACATGAATATCGATTGAGCGCTGAAGATCTACAAGGATTTCTCCTGGAGAAGCTTGGGCGAGCTCCCGTCGGGGGGGGGGGGGGAGTCCTGGCCGCACCTCTGTGCACCAAGGGTGGGTCGGGAGATCCTCCTGGGTGTGGACCCCGGTCGAACCAGAGGTCTTCGTTGTGGATCTGACACGCTATTCGATCTTCATGCCTCTACGGTCTCACATCATACACCCATCTACACCTGACTTACATCATACACCCACATACACCCGCATACACCCACATACCCGCGGATCATCCTGCTGAGTGCGATGTGTGGTACTTTGAGTACGGGACATGCTCACTGGGCTGCATTCGCGCGGTATGTTTAGTGACACTGCCTATTTAACATTTCACTACTCTTGGAGGATTTTACATGCCATTTGATCACCCTGCTTTTACGGACTTACATTGCATACTCACATACAGACGCGAATCATCCTGCTGGGTGCGATGTGTGGTACTTTGGGTATGGGACATGCTCACTGGGCTGCCTTCGCGTGATATGTTGAATGACTTTTCTGATTTGTTTGTTTCTGCTTTGTTTTGAAATAAAGGCCTTTGATTGGCTCGTAGATAACTTTGTATCTTAGATCCAAAAGGGCGGTATGTAGGGAGCTGTTATGCCCCTCCCCCTTTGTATTTCTTGCTGCTTTACCAATTACCAAGTATAACCAATTATATGTTTTGTTTTGACTGATTGCTGTACTCTTTTATAATACTTAGTCCTTTCTTGTGCATTGAGGATGTGTAATACCCTAATAAGGAGTCCTGTGCTTGTGAGCTCTTGCCCTGGGATGGCATAATCTCTTAGTTCTCCTCTTTGGCCTTGGTTGCAGCTGCTATCTCTCTGCCTCCCATATGACTTTGCAAATATCCTGTGGGCTGACACATTTATGAGTGCCCACTCCCTTTGTACTTTCCCAACCAAGGTCTCTATACAGAAAGTTGTAAACATGTTGCCACATATTGCTGACCATCTCCTTATCTGAGCTAACCCATGAGTGGCCTTGGATGAGCTTCCTCTAACTAACTGAACAACAGGATGGGACTAATGGTGGGAGGACCAATGAGCCCATTCTGTCTCTGTATCTTGTGAGCTAAAACCACACCCGATATTCCTTATATAAAGCAAGTTTTAATCGAATTATTTCAGAGCATCTTGTTGTAGTGTTGGTCATTTTGTGTGAGCCTCCTGCGACTTCCTGCTTTCCACAAGCTTGTGTAACGAGTTCTAATAAATATATCCGTTGCTCCTTTCTCTGAGTCTTCTGAGTCCCAAGTTCTAAGTCTCAATTCCGACATATATATATATACACACAGTCACGTGAAAAAGTAAGTACACCTCAAGTAAAGTTTTGACTTTTTCAACATATTTCAACATACAGCTATTTGATCTCATTTCCACAATATTGATAGATAAAGGTGATATAATATAACAAATATCATGAAACATTTACATTTTGTAGTCCATTGTATAATTTAAATAAACATAAATGAAAATTTCGCATGTGGAAAAAGTAAGTACACCCTTGGCTCTAATAGGTGGTATTGCCCCCTTTGGCAGAAACAATCTTAAGTAGGCATTTCTTATAACTGTCTACCAGTCTCTGACATCAACTTGGAGAAATTTTTGCCCACTCCTCCATGCAGAATTATTTCAGATGTCTGATGTTTGAGGGGTTTCTTGCATGCACAGCTCGTTTCAAATCCCCCCACAACATCTTGATGGGATTTAGATCCGGCCTTTGGCTTGGCCATTCCAGAACCCTCCATTTCTTTCTTTTCAGCCATTCCTTGGTGGATATACTGGTATGTTTCGGGTCATTGCCATGTTGCAAGGTCCACCTTCGGTTGAGCTTCAACTTTCCGACAGATGGCCTCACATTATCCTTAAGCACCCTCTGGTACAATGAAGAATTCATCGTGGATTCTATGATGGTGAGCTGCCCTGGCCCTGATGCAGCAAAGCTGCCCCAAACCATAATATTTCCACCACCATGCTTTACAGTTGGTATCAGGTTCTTGTGGTGAAATGCTGTCTTTAGTTTTCGCCAAACATGTCTTCTGGTACTGTGGCCAAATAGCTCTGCCTTTGACTCATCTGTCCAGAGAACATTGTTCCAGAAGTGCTGGTCTTTGCCATTGGACTGGAACTGGAAAGGAAAGGAAAGGGACTGGAAGTGCTGGTGTTCATTGGCAAACTTTAGTCTTGCCCTGATGTTCTTTCTGGACAGTAAAGGTTTCCTCCTGCCACACCTCCCATGTAGATCAAATTTGTGCAGCCTCTTTCTAATGGTAGACTCGTGCACTTTGACATGAACAGTGGCACGAGCTACCTGTAGGTCCCGTGATGACATTCTGGGGTTCTTAGAGACTTCTTTCAGCATCTTGCAGTCTGCTTTCGGGCTGAACTTGCTGGGGCGGCCTGGCCTGAACAAGTTGGCAGTTGTTTGGAATCTTCTCCACTTGTAGATGATCTTCCGGACAGTCGAAGATTGATTTCAAATTGTTTGGAGATCTTTTTAAATCCCTTCCCAGACTCGTAGGCATCTCGAACCTTCTTTCTAAAGGCCTCAGAGAGCTCTTTTGATCTAGGCATGGTGATGCCCGCACACTTCAACAACAAAGAGCAAACCAAACTAAATGTCTGAGGTTTAAATAAGACAAGTTCCTCCAAGATCCTCTCTAACGATGTTCTCATCATTTGCACCTGAGCTGGTGCACCTGATTCTAATTTTAGGTATTTGAAGTAGTGAAAAATGTAGGGGTCTACTTACTTTTTCCACATGCAAACCCTAACAACCCTATACATATACACATATATTAGGCTAATGCTGTCTGTCTCTCCCATCCTGAAATATGGAAACACTCCTCAGAGAGAAAAAAATATGAAGTAAAACATTGCTTAAAATTAATCCAAACCTACAGGAAAATTATAATTATTTTCAACCGGACTAAAAATTGAACCTGGGTGATTTATAAAGCAACAGAACGCAGCTTCGAACACTCCGAAACTTTTTCAAAAAAGTATTTGCTATTAAGAAATATGATGATTTTGGAATTTCACAATATTTTGTCCAGGATATTTAAAAGGCTAATGCTGCCTCTCTGCTGCCCCATGAAACACGGAAATGATCTGCGGAGAAAATAAATTGTGGAAATGTTGCTTAAAATTTATCCAAATCTCTGGGAAATTAATAATACTGCCTCAACTTGGTGGATGGTAAGGAGGAAATAACGCCACGCTTAGACGGCGGAATGGCGGTTGGACCACATGACAACGTTCCGCTGCATTCAAAATCGTCCGGTAAACACCTGTATGAAGACGGCCAAGCTTTGTAACCATCTCGCCATGGACCTTTGTAACGGTATGGGCCTCGGTGTTCAGAGAAAGGCCTCTGGTATAAAGTGCATTTGGAATCAATTTTGTGCAATTTTGCAAAGTGCAAATTTGAGTTCTTTCAATCAGAGCAAGAATAAAAAGTGTTCTTTTTAGCTCATCTGGAACGAAGTTCAGGGGAGATTATGCGATGGCGCGTCGTCAGTCCGTCAGTCCGTAAACGCTTGAAACTTCTTCTCCAAAACTGCTGACGGGATTGTGACCAACTTTGGCAAAAATGATTTGTTGTGTTGTGACTAAAGTTTGTTCACGGCATTAAAAAAAAGTCGGGGTGTAAGGGTGTTTACCGGGGGTATAAGTGGGTCCAGGTTAGACCCCCCAAAATAGGTATTTGCTTTCTTCTCTGAAACTACACACACGATTTCAATGAAACTTCACCACAACCTGCACCATCCGTGATGTACCAAAGTTTTTTCACGGCATTAATAAAATCTGCCCCTTTTGGGGTTTACGGGGGGGGTGGGGGTGGGGTCCCCCAAAATAGGTAATTGCTTTCTTCTCAAAAACTACACATGCAATTCTGATGAAACTTGACCACAACCTTAATCATCCGTGTTGTACCAAAGTTTGTTACTGGCATTTAAAAAATGGGGGTCCGAGGAGGTACACGGGGTGGGAGGATGGGGGGATTGCCCCCCCCCAATAGGTATTTTTTTGTTTCTTTGTTTAAGGTCTTATGATTATGTTAGTATTGTTATGTCGGTGGGGGTAGGGATTACCATAGAACAGGTAGGATGTATAAATTAACATGCTCCGGATGTCGGGTAGGAACCATCACCATGTAGTAAGTTTTGTTTAGCCGGTTGTCGCGTAAGAGTGAATAATTGTGGCCATACGAGGATGGCCCTTGTGTTAACTAGTTGTAGGGATTATGTTAATTCCCCTCTTCGTCAAAACCTCAGTGATCCATCCTTTATCCTTTTTGGCACCGCACCATAGACACCAGTTAGAATCGCCATTAAACCACACTAAATAACAATAGAAAACCACCAGGAAGCCAGGACATTGAGCGCTGCCGCTAATTACACCATTGGGAAGCACATATCGAGGTCGAACAGGCCAAAGACACGCCCCGAGGAGCTGTGATTGGCCAGGGCGGAGTAAGAAGGCACTCACTGATTGGCAGAGAGAAGGGCAAGCAAGAAGCGGTACGCTGATTGGTGGAGAGGTGGACAATGTAGTGGTGGCCTGCGGGCATTGGTGGAGAGGCACAGATGACATCACAAGACGGTCGTTAAAATAACTCTCCGACCGACATTTTCTCTCTTGCCTTTTGCCCTTCACGCCTTCATCTTGCCTTTGATGACCTCTTGCTCAATTGCTTCTTCTCCCTCGCGCTCTTGTGCCTGTTCACGTTCCGGACCTCGCGAGCGATTGTGCGTGGGCGACAGACTCCAGGAAGCGGTCAGACCAACCTTGTTCAGAGATGCCATCAGGAGATGTGCAGAGGCGCCAGGAAGAGCCGCGGCCAGAGAACTGCGGTTCTCCGCGTGGACAAGCGCTGCTGGTCGCTGGAGCGCGGCAGGGCGCATCAAGGCCTGGTGAACAAGGGCAAATCATGAGGCCTCCTGGGCATCTTCCCGCGCACGGACCTCCGGACCCGTTCGCAGACCCTGACGAGATCCCACCAGTGAACGGAGCTAAGTGCACACACACCCCATTATTTTGCAATTTATTCTTCCCTTCGTCTGTGTTTAAGTCTGGTGTGGGGGACGTCCCGTTTAGGACTTTAGTTTCACCGTCGCGGTTCTCTTGTTATAGGTATTTTCTTTTAATAAACCCATTTGTTGTTTTCATTGTACATTTTAAACCCGTTTTTGTTTGAGTTATTTCTGCAGGTTTGGGAATCCCCGGCGGGATCACAGGTAAGCTTCAGTTTTCCCTTCCATTTCTTCCTCCGGCGCAGATATATAAATTCCGCATTTGAACTGAACGTCCAGGAGTAATGCTCGATTGCCTTCCGTGACTCTCCCGGTGTTAACTGAGAGCAGTCACACGACAGTATGATTCTACATGCTGCCCTGTCTTCAAGCAAGCATTGAAATTGGTTTAAAATACCTTTAGTCAGTGCAGTATACTGTTTATTCTACCAGGTGAGCACCAGGGGTATTGCCCCTATGTTTTCTTTTTCTTTCGTGGTATTTCACCAAGGGATTCAAGCTAATGTATTTTAATTGTAATATGGCATTTCAGCTTCATGTCGCTGTTGTTATGAGTAAGTTTGTAAGTTGTAAAAGTCAGAAATAACAAAAACAAACCCGTGATGTTTGTTAATTTTATCCCCCACTGGAAATGTTACAAATCGCACGCTCATGGTGAGTACTGAGCACAACCAATCATCCATTGTGCCATATTGATGAAAGGGAAATTGGGCGGGGCTAGTGAAATAGGATGCGATGCATATTCATGAACTAAAAATCCCCAGTTTGTAACTTGTCTTAAAGTAAATAAAAAAAACTAACAAATTTAAATACGTATGAGATACATACCGGGTTCCAGGTCGGTTTGACGTGCCGATGTCAAGAGGGATTCCCACGAAACACGCGTCTAACTCCCGAACACTGTCCCGCACCGGGAGGCGCATCATGGACGTGATACCAGCACATCGAGGGAGGGTCGAGGGAGTCGGAGGTGCTGCCAAGGTCTTAGCGAAACGTGTGAACAGAGAGACCGGGTGTGCGACCCGCAACAAGTGTCGTCCAGCGATGGCCGCAGAGCTGAGCAATGGGTTCGCCATTCTTGTGAGTTATAGCAACGATACAGTAGAGGGGCCCGTGTACATTATCAGGGGCAAAGGCGCAGCCAATCAGGTTAGAGGAAGCTAAGTTCCAAAAGCACACATTTCCTAATGTTCGAATGCGGTTTGGCCAATGTCCAAGTGGAATTTGATTTGAGCTTTAACTCGTCTGACTTTAACTAATCAGATTTTTTTCGACCCCCAGGAGTTTCTTTTTTAGACATTTTTTTTACTGCAGAGTTTTCCAAGAGTTCCTTTTTTTTCCCTTTTTTTTCCTTCTTTTTTTGTATACAGGATCGAGGCTCATGAAAGAGCTAACATTTATCACACAAAAAAAAATCAAACAGACATACAAAGTATATAATAAGGGTAGAGGTAGACAAGATGGGGAGAGAAGGGGAAGCACACAAACACAACATTTGAGAGCAGGGACATCGGGAGATCTGTAGGAGGGCTTGGGGGGAGGAGGCATGGGAAGGGGGGTAGGGGTGGGAGAAGAATAAAACACAAGGACACTGCAAGGACTTGCAGGAAGGAAGTTGGAATTTCAAAAAAGTGAAGTTGGGGTGAAATTAGTGGGGGTAGAAAAGATCAAGGTTTTGGATGGGGGAAGATAAGAGATGGTGGTGAACAGCTGCTTTAAAGACCTGGAGGGAGGGGTGGGATTGAAGGGAGTGGGGGAGTTTGTTCCAGAGGCGGGAGAAAAGGGGAATGAAAGAGTGAAGGTGAGCAGAGAGCCGAGATTTTGGCAGTTTAACCATAAGAGGGTTGCTGGCAGATCTTGTGCGACCTGTAGGAATATTAGGGGGACAGACCACACAGAGAGCTGGGGGAGCAACATAAGATGGGGGAAGATAAGCGATGGTGCAGCTGTTTTAAAGACCTGGAGGGAGGAGTGGGATTGAAGAGAGCTGGGGGAGCAAGGCTGGAGAGGAGTCCGTAGAAGACAGAAAGCCCACCAACCTGCCTGCGGTGAGTAAGTGAAAGGCCCTCTGAGTTAGCTTCATCGCGAGAGATTCCAATGATTCCTTTGACTTATCCTCACTCATTTGCTCCTCTTTTCTCCCACCTGTGGAATCAACTTCCACGTCCTCTTAAATCGCATTCCCTCCCTCCGGGTCTTCAAAACAGCTATTCCCCACCATCTCAGATCATCCCCAATCCAAAACCATGATATTGTCTATCCTCGTTAACCCCACCCAAATACCTCGGCCTACCAATTTTCCAGGTTCTCCTCCTTGGAGTTTCCTTCTGTATCCAACTTGTCCATCCGAAGCATGCGTGTGCGTGCTTTGCCTCCTGTTTTTGTCTGTTACGTCCTGATGCATTCAGTGTCCTAGCTCTTCCACGATCCTCGACTATATATACAAAAAATAAAAACACCATTCAGAAAAAAAATGTTATTTTTCTTCCCGCACTCCAAATTTCCGAGGTGTATCTCAGAGGCGGCTGGGACTCTTGGAATTCAATTCTGCATCAATAATGGGCATACAATATATGTGTTGTTGACATTTTTTTTTTGACATTGACCTATTTTTAAGGGCATGACCTAATTATAGATAATATTTTAATTTACCAAATTTCCAAGGTGTATCTTTGAGCCGGCTGAGACTTATGGAATTCAATTCTCCATCAATAATGGGCATACAATGTATGCGCTGTTGACATATTTTTTGACATTGACATATTTTTAAGGTCATGACCTAATTATAGATACTTAAATATTTTAATTTACAAAATTTCCGAGGTGTATCTTGGAGCCAGCTGGGACTTATGGAATTCAATTCTGCATCAATAATGGGCATACAATGCATGCATTGACATATTTTTGGCATGACCTAATTGCCATGCCCTATTTTAAGGGCATGACCTAATTATAGATACTTAAATATTTTAATTTACAAAATTTCTGAGGTGTATCTTGGAGCCGGCTGGGACTTATGGAATTCAATTCTGCATCCATAATGGGCATATAATGTATGCGTTGACAGTTTTTTGACATTGACCTATTTTTAAGGTCATGACTTAATTATAAATACTTGATATTTTAATTTACTAAATTTCCGAGGTGTATCTTGGAGCCAGCTGGGACTTATGGAATTCAATTCTGCACCAATAATGGGCATACAATGCATGCATTGACATATTTTTGGCATTGACCTATTTTTAAAGTCATGACCCAATTATACATATTTAAACATTTTCACCATAACTTGACTAAGGTTTGTCCGATCACAAAGAAATTGTCCTCTCTACATAGCTGAGAGCAAGGCACATTTACATGTTATTTATGTCATACCCAAGGTCTCAGTCAAATGTCGGTCTGAAAAAGGAACATGTTTTTGTCATCGTACAATTTTGCCAATGCGGAATCTCAAAGACCGCTTGGCCTTCCAAGATGTTCTTGCATCATAATAGTGTACCTGCACTCACGTTGTGCACCTGCTATTTGTTTCGTGTCCTTGGCTTATGACTTTCGGATGATGACTGAATTAACAAAAAAAACACCTTTTATTGATCATAATCTGAATAATTTTCCTCCAATTCTTCATGATGTTGAGTTTTATGGATGTAATGTAGATATGGCCACATTTTCGTATTTTACACTCTATCCCTAAATGTTGAAGGTTCAAAAATTCAAAGAAGCATTCATTTCCATAGTTGCCAATATGAATACAGTCAAACAAAAATATACGAAAGTAATACTTCTGGAACTTGGTGAACTCAGAAGGATACAATCAAGATAACATCAAGATAAGCAAATGTGGAGGCATAATCAGAAGCCAAGGCTTGTATTGATATGCCTATGGACGAACAATATAACTGACAAACGATAAATCATCACATACTAAAATATGCAATTTAGTGTCTGTCAAATCGTGTCTGTCTGTCTTTTTGTTGTTGTCTGTTGTCTGTCAAACAACAATGAGTCTGTCTGTCTCATTTGCCTCTGATCTGTCTGACAATTTTTGACCATGATACATTCGGTTGTTACTTATCCAATCTCAAGCAAACTTGACAGGACTAAGGGTCTCTTGATGAAAGTTGTTGTAGCGAATTAATTCCCCCCCCTCACCCCCCTCCCCAAAGGGATTTTCTCCCCCAATGAGGTTTTCCTCGCCAATGGGGATGCGTGTTGAGGTGTATTTGCATATTAAGATAGCTTTATCAAAGTGTTTTTTTTCCCCAGGACGCTTCTAATAACAAAACTATGATACTAGCATAATTTTAATGGCATTACAAAACGATATTGATACTAATAAGATCCTGTATCCCCAAGGGGTTTTTGTATGTGCGACTGTTTAAATTTCCTGAACAAACTCTGTGTTAATATGTATAAAAGGCTTACCATGTCGTTTTCGTGGAGCGCCTCTACCAGAAGTAAAAATATTATAAACTAAAAACACGTATGATTACCTTTTTAAACAGTTGCTCTTGCTGTTTAACACTAAACTGAAAGTAATTTAGAGGAATCCAGACATCAGTATATGCTATTCACGTCGACTAACACACCTGATCGAAGATCTACTGTAGTCTATACACCCCTCAAGGGTTAATAACACTTCAGTGAAGTTCTTTCAAGGTGTTTTACGTGGCGTTTTTCCAAAACAGCTTTCATTACAAAAGGAATAACCACACCTATGATAATGGCATAATATTAATGATACTACAAAACAATATCCCCACTCCCCAAGGGGGTTTTGTGACTTGCAATATTGCCCCTCCCTACCCCCGACACCCTCACGGAAGTAAATTTTATTATCGGGAATATAGAATGGTGAGGCACGCTCTGATCATTTCAATGACATGCCGTAGCATAAGTAATAGTGACAATAATTGGCAATAATAATAATGATAGTAATTATAATAAGAATAATAACATGACCCCCTGCCACTCCCATAGTGAACGGGTGTACTAGGAACATTAAACCTACTGAATGGGGGAAAAAATGAAGGAACAAATATTCAAGAATACTGTAAATAACAACAAGAATAAACAGATAACTAGATATGCGAGCAGTGATGACAAGCTTCCAGGCAAAATGGCCACCATAACCACGTGACTGATGACGTCATCATTTCAATAAATTTTCCTCATCGGTACTCGATCATATCTGTAAATTTTTGTTTGGATCTGTTGAGCAGTTCTGGAGATATGGACTTTCAATTTATTTTTCTTAAATCCAAGATGGCCGCCATACCACGTGACTGATGATGTCATATTTCAGAAACATTTTTCCACATGGGGAGTTGATCATACTCATTAAATTTCATATTGATCCATTCAGCAGTTCTGGAGGAAAAGATGTTTAAAGGTTTTCCATAAATCCAAGATGGCCACCATATCACGTGACTGATGACATCATAGTTTACAAATATTTTTTCCACATCAGTACATGATCATATGTTTGACATTTTGCATTGATCCATGAGGAGGTATTCCGGAAAATATTATTAAATTTTTTTACTTAAATTCAATTTGGCCACCAAATCACATGACAGATGACGTCATAATTTGCAAATATTTTCCCCCATAGGAATGTAGACATGTGTTTCAAGTTTCGTATCGATCGGAAAAGCAGTTTCGTGACCAACGAACGTGATTTTTCACAAACTTTTATCCCCATGGCGAGGTGATCGCATGTGTAAAACTTCACATTGATCCGTTCAGCGGTTCTGGAGAACAAGATGTTTAAAATTTATGACGTCATAGGCAATGGCAGCTAATGTAAGTCAAAATTTAAAAAACAAAATTCACGAGGCACTAAGTTACATTGGTATCCATAATGAGTTAAAGTTTCGTAGAGCTAGCTAGCCACAACGGTTTTCTCGGAATCGTTTCCACAAAATGTGTGAGAATAATAATACAAGTCTTTGCTTTACAAGAACAAGAGGCTTCCAGTGGGAACCTCAATGGAAGCATAATAAATAAATAAACAAGAAATATGTCGTGCATTGCACGATACTTGCGAAATCCCTAAACTAAGTTGTTGGCCTATGATGACCTCAAAAATAATTGGTGGTCTAATTCAATGACCTGGTATGCAAATCCTCTTCAGATTTCAAGTCAATCAGATGAAAATTGGGGATTTTAGAAATTTGGCCTATATTGACCTTTTGGCCTATGTTGACCTCAAAAATAGTTGGGGGTCGAATTCAGTGACCAGATATTCAAGTCCTCTTAAAATTTCAAGTCAATCAGATGAAAATTGAGGATTTTAGAAATTTGGCCTATGTTGACCTTTTGGCCTATAGTAACCTAAAATACAATTGGTGGTTGAATTCAGTGGCCCAATATGGAAATCCTCTTCAAATTTCAAGTCAATCGGATGAAAATTGAGGATTTTACAAATTTGACAGAGTTGTTGACCTATTGACCTTTTGACCCCAAAAACAATAGGCTTCTTGCTTATGACGAACTCTACCATTTGGTGAGGTTTGGTGAAGATCGGTTGAAAATTGTGACCTGTAGGCGACTGACATACAGACATACAGACAGACATACAGACAGACAGACAGACAGAATAACGCACAAGACCAACCAAGTAGTAACAATAAGACAACGACTTAAAAGAATGAATACCAAATGAACATGTAGAAACAAAACTTTCAATAATACGGGATAAAATTTCGTTTGTAGGAAAACTTAAACCGACCGACAGACGATTGTGCCTTCACTGCGACATCTCGAAAGACGTGGCCCAAAATAACGTCGTGTATTAACGGAGTACGATGTGGGGAGTAAAAGGTAGGAATAAGTAGTCTTGTGATCTCGTGAAATGAGTGTGGATATCATGAGTTGCTGTAAAATTCAGATGATAAGACTTGTGGAAGAAGTTTGTTGACATGCTTGTACATAAATATCCCTGTATGTAATTTATTGATGTCAAAAAGTGTCAATGCGTTGAGTTTAGTAAAAACAAACAAACAAAAACAGGTGCAGTGTGGTCACGTGGATGAGAGAGGGTGCAGATCCTTCTAGCGCTTTTGAATAAATGAGAGTGAGTGTAGCTGATTGTAACTAGAGCGTTCCCCAGACAATGTTACAGTAGTTCTGGTAAGGGAAGGCTAAGGTATTATAGAGGGAGTATGAAATATAAGGAGGAAGGAAGGTCAAGGTCATATGGTGGTCAAAACAAATATGGGCATCATTGGATCACGGGCACTGGGGGAGGCTTACCTTTGGCAATCGCTTTATGATCGCAGATATCTGGTCTATTCTGTCATTTTATTATACACGAGCAAATAGCACCCATCACTTTGCTGACGGGAATACAAAGGGATGGGGGTGGTGGGGGGGGGGGGGGGTTAAGAGAGAGGGGAGGGGGGTGAGGAGGGATGGGAGAGCAAGGAGGAGAGATGCGCTGAGTGAAGAGGGAGTGAGGAGGGGTGGAGGAGCAAGAAGTGGGTAGGGGAGGATGAGAGGGGAGAAAGGAGGGGTGGGGGGGGGGGGGGAGTAAGAAGTGGGGAGGGGAGAGTGGGAGAAGGATAGAGGTGGAGAGAGAGGAGGCAGGGAGGAAAGGAGGAAAAGGAAGTGAGGAGGGGTGGAGGAGCAAGAAGGGGGTAGGGGAGGGTGAGAGAGGAGCAAGGAGGGGTGGGGGAGCAAGGAGTGGGTAGGGGGAGCAAGAAGGCATGGGGGAGCAAGGAGGGTGGGGGTGTGGGGGCGTGGGGGTGGATAGGAAGGGGGAGGGAGGAAGGAGGGGAGAGCGAGAGGTGTAGGAGCAAGGCAGGGGGGAGCGATATATATATATATATATATATATATATATATATATATATATATATATATATATATATATATATATATATATATATATATATATTGTTACGGTCCGCGGATAAGGATGTTGTTTGCCGAGCGGAGGCACCGCGGCCGAACAGTTTTCCCCGACTAAACCCGATTCCCGAGCATTGGCCGGATCGCGCCACAGCTACTCAATATGGAAAAGACAAAAGCGACACGGATGTGAAGAAGAAGAAGAAGAAGACGAAAAAAAGGTTGAAAATACTACTAAATTTATTCCTACTATATACAGGCTCAAAAAAACCAAGGAGAAGGAAAAATAATAAAATAATATACAGAAGATTTTAGAGACACAGTGAAAATTACTAGCTTATCTAAACAGGCTTAACTTATACCCTTGACAGAACAAACAGAGACGGACTCACACGAATGGGGAATGGAGGCAGGAACGATTGGCTGGACCGGGAGGAAGGTTCAGCTCGGACCACAAGCTGGAAGGCTTTGCAGGGCGCACAGCAAACCGGGCCTCGTCAGGCTGGGAGCGAGCAGGGTGACGTTGTGCACTTCTCTCAAGGCTGCCCCGCGCTTCTCTCGCGCACTTGTGTTAAAGGCTTCCTTCTCGCTTCTCTTCCCTCCTTGCGCACTTCTGTTGAAGGCTTCCTTTTCGCTTCTCTTCCCTCCTTGCGCACTTCTCTCTGAAGCTCGTCTCTTTGCAGAACTCAGTACTCATCTGCTTGGGGAGCGTCCCGCGGCGGGTTATATAGGCCCCGCCCCTCAACCTTCGCGAACCTCCTCGATCGCTCTTCCTCCGCCCTCTCAAACCAAACCCCTCGTGCTTGGTTGGTTGTTCGGGGCTGGCTCACTCCTCCCCTCTATGACGAGGTGGAGACACGCCCTTCTTCTCCGAGCCTACCTCGTGGCGAATGGAGTCGCGGAGGGAACAGTTGGCAATTGCGGTTTTTGGGAATGGGAATGAATGGGGATCTACTCTTATTTCACTTGGTGCAATGGAGTGTCATTTTAATGGAAGACAAGGCCTTACCCTGATACACATAATAAAGATATAACGATCGAACAGGGGTATTCTATGATTGGCTGACGTGTATGCTTTATGGACTAATTATGGGACGCCCTTTGACCTTTACACTACGGAGGTAGGAGGGACCAGAATCAAGCAATATTACACAACAATTTACCATACAATACAACACAATAAAAAAAAACATAATCCTCACATCCGCAACAATATATATATATATATATATATATATATATATATATATATATATATATATATATATATATATATTGTTACGGACACGGCTTAAGATGTTATGATGGGCCGAGCGGAATGGCCGCCGTGTTCGCACAGTTTACCCGATTACCCCCAACTCACCCGATTCCACTCGAACGTTGGCCAAATCGCGCTACGCTAAATCAATGAAGGAAAGGACACAACGACTGGGATAAATGAAACGACGCAAGGGGTACAGTTCTCAAGACCTCCGGAGGAGGATATAATTCGTGGGGGAGAAAAGGGGTAGATTACAAGGCAATGAGGTAAAGACACAGAAGAGATAGGCACTTAGACACAAACTTATCTATCCCAGACAGACCACAGACAAACGGAACAAGACTGACTTACACAGGGATTGATGGCAGGGAAGGACAGGCAGTCGATAGCACAAGGTGCACCTTGGCTCAGGGGCAGAATCAAGCACGGTCCAGTCCAGAGATGCGGGGAGGTATTGCAGCGCTCGGAGGTGGCGTCCTTCTCTTTCCAAGCTGAGGGCGCATCTGACGTCACCTCCCTCTTCCTGCGCATGCTCAGCGGGGAGTGACACGCCCTCGGCTCGTTGGCTCCGCCCCAGATGGGATCGGTCCGCCGCTTCTATTGGGTGCGGGGGGTTACCGGGCTCCGCCCTTGACGAGGAGCTGACAGCGAGCCCCTACGTGGTAACCCCGTCGAGCACATGCTCGATGGCGGCTCGTTGGAAAGGCTTGGTGCCCTTTCAACACCCCCTACCAACCAGGCCGGAGTGAGGACGCACACTCCCCGCGCCGCCGCCGCTGTTGTTGTTGTTGTTGTTGTACCATGAGGAAGAGCTGCGGGGAGGTATTGGGAGGTCCTAAACTTCCTAACGGTGCCATACAATCACATTCTGGTGCAACGAAGAGTCAGAATTAATGGAAACGAGTCCTTAACTGACATAGACTAAGAATAACTAGCAAGATGTCCTATAGTTGTCTACGTGAGATGCGGTGGACCTGGATGCGACATTTAATGGGGGAAATAGGGGGAGGTCGGGTCTACAGAGTGTTGTTTACAGGAAATGGGACTAGGGAATGGGGGATTGGGGATAGTTGGGAAGTATGGAGGAAATAGGGGAATATTTACAAGCGGATATGGATGGATGCCAATCTCATATCCGCAACATTGCACCCTTCTCTACCTCGGGGCGTCCCGACCCGATAAATTTTTACTTACTTTAGTGTGGCACTCAGATGTAGTTCCCTCTACTATTAACTCAACCCTGAGTGCGACAGTTTTACAGATGTTCACAAATGAGTAAATATGTCCCCCTGCGACGTTGCACCCTTCTCCTCACAGAAACACACCCACAGGATAACCGAATCGCGGAAAGCATCCTCAAACTAAACATACAGCCGGTAGGGAGCATTATTTACACCAGACTGATATTTACACTACGATCCAGGACCTGTTCTTTGAGGAACACATGCAGATGTTATGCATAGAGAGAGAGCACGCATGCCAGCATCGATACACCAACCCAAGAGTGCCCTGTGGCTACGGCCTTTAATAATGTGCAGAGCACCCCATCCAAGCACCAAAAGCACCACCCCACACACACAGTCAGCACCATCCGGTGCACCAATAAAGTGTTCATTAATCACCGGTGGTGTCGCAGCCGGCCGATGTTCTGCCGCTGGTCTTGCCTTCTTGGAGTGCACTTGGCCTTCTGGCTTCTTTAGAAATAAAGAAAGGCGCCAACCGCGTCCATTTCGGAATTGTGGCCGTCAGGGGGCCAACTATAAGTGGTTCACCTGTATGGCATAGGTGCCACGTTGACCCAGAGGTCCATCAACGGGTGGTGCTTGCCCGCAAAAGAACTGCGGTCCATGGTGGGCGGCCACAAAAATTGCGGTCCATATGGTGTATCGATCCAGGCAGCAAGCAGCGAAAGTACAGGCGCACAACTGCGGAGCCAGCACCTCTCTCTCCTCTCTCTCCGCCCCAAAGCCAGATCCTCGGAGGTGGGAGACAAAAGAAAACAAGTGAGTAAGGTGGTAAGGGCGCAAAAGTGCACGCAATGTAAGGTAATGCACACTGCGGGCACATGGGAACCAGGTGAGACCCGTACGTTCCTACCGTACGCCCCCCCCCCCCACCAGGTAACCTACATTGCCCCTCCCTTACCCCTTACTGTATCCACAAAACACAACACTACCCATAAACATCTACTTTACACATCAACAAACGTCCCTACTGTCTTCCCCGTTCCTCCCATAAACCAAATTCGTCTTCTCTCCCTCCTAACCAATCAAATTTGCCATTTCCAACTCCCATCAAAATTTGCCATCTCCAACTCAACATCAAAATTTGCCATCACCAATTCATCATCAGTCCCTCCTAAGGAGGGAGAGATGGAATCACCCCAATGTCTCATCCACGTCGTGATGCGTCTCACAAATCCACACAGCAATTCTCCTTTCCTGCAACACAGAACAAAGGAACACAGGTGTGGAGTCATCATCACCACCTCAGGTAAGTGGCTGCATATGGTGCGACAGGTTCATCAATCCTAACTATTTCCTAAATGACTTTAACAACTTTACATTACCCGGGGTCTTTCCCTGCCAATCCATTGGCCAACTTACACTATGGGTTCTAAAAACCAATTCCCATTGACCAAACTGTGGTGCTTCTCAATTTGGGGTCTCACTCCCCCGATTCATCTCCCGGTGCCCTCGCACAATTTCTGGGCTGTGACGTGTAGCTCTCCCAGCAGGTCTACCCACCTGCACACCTCCACCACTGTAGTTGCCACCCGAGCTTACCTGCTCCTCACCCTAACCTAACTAACTGGGGAAGGCCCTCTCGCACTCTCACCCCCTCAGTGCCCTCTCTGGCACGGGCTGCCCGATCCACACCCGGGATCCTCAGGCACCCACTGACACTAACGGCTCCCAGAGCCCACCTGCGGCCTCACCTGGCCGACATCCTCACAGTGGTGGAGTGCCCAAACCAACTACACACACTAACAGGCTACACGCCCAGCCATTTCCACAACACTAATGCACCCATCCACAATACCATTCTGCAACCGCACCACAAATGCCAATATCCAACCACAATTTACCTATACCCTCTACCTAACACTTACACTACCCGCCCCGGGTACTCGTGAAAGGGGTCCACTCTTCCCCCATCCACACCTTCGCACCATGCACACCACTCCGTACCACTTACTCCAACTCTCTCCACACCACTCATTCCAATACTCCATGTACTCCACACACCTGTACTTGCACACCTGTGCTCTCATACTTGGTGCCGCCTGCACCCTTCTCTCCCCAAGCGCATTCGCACTGATCCACAACACTCACTGCTCCACACACCTGTCCAGTTCGCACACAGCATCATCTCATCTAACTACTCCCCTCTGAAACTTGCGCTTCCCAGTCGTCCCTTTAAACTATTGCGCTCCCTCGTCATTATCATCCATACTAATCTATCTGCGTCCCCACTACAGGTATCAGTCACTAACTAAACCTTAACGTTACCTAATGTCAATCTCTTCTAGATCCCTACACACAATATCCTAACCCACCCGGGCTAGTTTCCACTGCCATAAACCCCATAAACCTAGTGCTCCTTTGCCCCCCTTATTCAGAGGTACTGGGTCCCGCCTCGGCATCTAAAGCCGAGGCAAACCACGGGGGCGCCTGCTCGCCGGTGTAAGGCCTTCTAGTTTCCCGGGGTCTGGCGGGGGGGTGTCTGGGGTCGGCTAACCCGCTCCCCCCTGGGCGGAGTTAAGGACCTCAACCGCCGGGGATCATCCCGGCGCGTGGCTCGACAGTGCCGCGCCAGGTGACCCAGACGGTTGCAAGTATAGCACCTCACCTGATAAGGTGCTTGTCTCCGGAATTCCAAATTTCCCCCCCTGAAGGTCCGAATTGGATTACCCGCTCGTGGTCCACCGCGGGCCACCTCCGGGGCCGCCTGCCATGGTCCAGGTCCCGCCAGGCGCTGGTCCACCAGCCTCCGGACCATGCCCGCCAGGTCAGGACTCACGTCGGGGGCAGGCCCCCTAAGGGGTCCGCCCTCCATCGGGGGTACCACCTGGTGGACCGCCATTGCGTGACGCTCGCTCCCCCGGGCCAGGGGCCTCGCTGCTTCCCAACGGGCCGCAGCGTCAGCCGCCTGGCTCAGAGTCTGTGGGCGCCACATGGCGAGCTGTTGCCGGAGCTCAATATCCGGGAGGGCCTGGATAAAATGGTCCAGCGCCAGGCTTTCCCGGGAATCCGCTGCCATGCTAGCATGTGCAATCCCCACTGCGCGGCGAATGTCGTGGGCAAGTTCCCCGATGGCTTCCTGGGGCTTGCGTTTTCGCAGCGCGAGCTGAGCTTTAACAAGCTCGCTCTGCTGTTCAATGCCGAATCGATTAATTAGGGCGTCGCGGAGGGTTGGCAGGGTGAGAGCACCCGGTGGTAATGCCGTCAGCACCTCCGCTGCCGCGCCGCGCAATGCGGCCACCAGGTGTACTCCACCTTCGTCCTCACCCCAACCGTTGCCCTTACACACACAGTCAAACTGCGCCAGGTACGCGCGTAGATCACTCTTGCCGTCATACGGCGCGAGTGGGACCTTGTGGGACCACCTCGTATGCGAGTCGTTGCCCGCCTGCCGGACCCCGTGCGTCGCCCCTTGCGGGGTCAGCGCGGGGCCGAACCGGCCGGGCCCCCACAGTACATTACCCCCCAAGGGGCTCTCGTGCCTCCCCTGTCCCTCTAAAAACTACCCCTGTTGGTGTCGATGCATGGGTCACACTTCCGCAACCCGCTACCCATTCCATACCACCACAACCTTGCTCACTCACACCTCGCACCTCTCCCATCACCGGACCCTCTCGCTCGCACCCTCGTTCCATACCCTCCGGACCAGCCATACACCTCACTCTTGGCCTCTCACGAACATCCGGGTCTATCTCGACCCCCAAGCTTATTAAATCACCTGGCGCATCATACGCACGACCATATTGGTCACCACTTACACCGGGTCCTCTTTCTCTTCGCTTCTCCTCCATCACCTGCGAATCCCTCATCCGGTTAATGAGCACATCATCACGATCCGAACACAGACTTTGGACCAATTCTTTTACTTCCTCCTTTATCTCTTTCTTATCCTCTCTCCGTCGCTTCTTAATTTCGCTCACCCCTTCTTCCACTTCTTCTAATTTCTGCTTCACCTCCTTCATCTCCTCGTGCGCCCCCTTAAGTTCTTCCTCTAACTCCACCTTATTTTTTTCTATGTGCTCCCGCACCTCCCGCTCTTTAACCTCCATCACCTCTACCACCTTGTTCATTTTCCTCGTCAGGTCCTCATGTACCGTCTGACACTCTTTTTTAATTACCCCTACGTCCTTTTTCATCTCCTTCTGTGTCGATTTTAAACCCTCTATTACCGCTGTGTTCTTCTTTACCTGGTCCCCCAACTCCTTTTGTCCCACTGTCAGTTGTTCTACTCCCAGCGTCAACTCCTCTATACCACCTTGCAATTTTACAGTCCCCTTTCTCACCTCCTTCTCCATGCGCTCCTTACAGTGCCTCACCTCCTCGCGCACTCCTCCGACCTCCTCACTCACACCTCTTCTGATCTCCTCTCCCATCACTTGCATCTCCTGCCCAGATGCCACCCTCATCTGCTCCATTTCCTCCCTGTGAGCATCCAATTTAGTTTCTACCCCCATTCTGACCCCCTCTATCTGCTGCCCCATTTGTTTAACTTCCCTTTCCGCTTGGTCCCTCATGTCCCTCAATTTGCCTTCCATACTGTTTTCTAACCCCTCTAACCCCTTTTTCATCCCTTCCATTTGATTCTCCTGAACGGCCATTCTGTTTTCTACCCCCATTAACCCCTCCTGTATTTCCCCTAATCTATTGTCTAATCCCTCTATTCTACTCCCTAACCCTCCGATCTGGGCCCCCATCCTTTGTTCTAACCGTTGGCTATTGGCCCCCATGTCCTCCCTCAATTTCTCGCTATTGGACCCCATTTCGCCCCCCATTACCCCCATTTTGCCCGCCAATTCGTCCCTCATTGCCCCCATACTGTTTTTCAAACCTCCAATTTGGTCTCCCATTTGTCCCATAAGGGCCCCCATCATTCTGTTTTCCATTTCTTCATTATTCTTGTACATAAGGGCCTTCATTTGTATAAAAAAAAGGTTCAAATCCACCGGTGGCGCTACTACGGTCGTGGGCGCGGTCGCCGTGGCCATGTGCGAGGCGCCATTTTGCGCGCCCGTAACCTCGTGCGCGAGGATGCCATTTTGCGAACCTGCCGCCCGCACTGCTTCGCTCTCCTCTTGTCCCTCAATTTGGTCCTGGATCGACCCTGCCTCACTCTCCTCTACCGGAACCCAGCCGTCTTGATCTGCCATAGCGCGACTTTCAAAATTCGGGTTTTTATTTTAAAACAAAACAAATTTCACACTGCTTGTAATTTTGAGCGCGTTAAGCGCGCTTTGGGTCCAATCCCACTTCCCGACACCAATTGTTACGGACACGGCTTAAGATGTTATGATGGGCCGAGCGGAATGGCCGCCGTGTTCGCACAGTTTACCCGATTACCCCCAACTCACCCGATTCCACTCGAACGTTGGCCAAATCGCGCTACGCTAAATCAATGAAGGAAAGGACACAACGACTGGGATAAATGAAACGACGCAAGGGGTACAGTTCTCAAGACCTCCGGAGGAGGATATAATTCGTGGGGGAGAAAAGGGGTAGATTACAAGGCAATGAGGTAAAGACACAGAAGAGATAGGCACTTAGACACAATCTTATCTATCCCAGACAGACCACAGACAAATGGAACAAGACTGACTTACACAGGGATTGATGGCAGGGAAGGACAGGCAGTCGATAGCACAAGGTGCACCTTGGCTCAGGGGCAGAATCAAGCACGGTCCAGTCCAGAGATGCGGGGAGGTATTGCAGCGCTCGGAGGTGGCGTCCTTTTCTTTCCAAGCTGAGGGCGCATCTGACGTCACCTCCCTCTTCCTGCGCATGCTCAGCGGGGAGTGACACGCCCTCGGCTCGTTGGCTCCGCCCCAGATGGGATCGGTCCGCCGCTTCTATTGGGTGCGGGGGGTTACCGGGCTCCGCCCTTGACGAGGAGCTGACAGCGAGCCCCTACGTGGTAACCCCGTCGAGCACATGCTCGATGGCGGCTCGTTGGAAAGGCTTGGTGCCCTTTCAACACCCCCTACCAACCAAGCCGGAGTGAGGACGCACACTCCCCGCGCCGCAGCCGCTGTTGTTGTTGTTGTTGTACCATGAGGAAGAGCTGCGGGGAGGTATTGGGAGGTCCTAAACTTCCTAACGGTGCCATACAATCACATTCTGGTGCAACGAAGAGTCAGAATTAATGGAAACGAGTCCTTAACTGACAGACTAAGAATAACTAGCAAGATGTCCTATAGTTGTCTACGTGAGATGCGGTGGACCTGGATGCGACATTTAATGGGGGAAATAGGGGGAGGTCGGGTCTACAGAGTGTTGTTTACAGGAAATGGGACTAGGGAATGGGGGATTGGGGATAGTTGGGAAGTATGGAGGAAATAGGGGAATATTTACAAGCGGATATGGATGGATGCCAATCTCATATCCGCAACAATATATATATATATATATATATATATATATATATATATATATATATATATATATATATATATATATATATATATATATATATAGTTGCGGTTGTGCCATAAAGGCAAACCCCATATGGTTTGTTGCACGACAACATGTAGCCTGCATTAGTCAGTTGTGTCTTATTGAATGTAAAGATTCGCCCTTTCCCATTGATTAGCAAAAAAAAAGACCAATTATGCGTTGAGTTAGGCAGAATGTCAAACCTTATTTGGTTAAGGGAAGCCATAACACCAGATGTGCAGAAAGGCATGGCCAAAAGCATGGCCCACATGGCCAATGGTGAGCCGGGAACCTGTCGCCATGATGCGACAAGCCTCAGCCAATGGGAGGCTGTGGAACATTTTCAGGGGCGTGGGCGGATCTGGTAAAAGCCCACACGGATCGCAATTTCATTCTCTTTTGCCTGGGATTTCGCCACATCGACGACCTCCTGCTCTGTTCTCTCTTTGCCTCGTGGACGACACGACTCTCTTGCTTTCAGGACTTCACGGAGGACACACCTGGGTTCTCTTGTTTTTGGACTTCACGAGGACACCTGAGCTCTTGCCCTTTTCGCCACGCCCACGACGAGACCTCGCTTGCCTTTTCGTTTCTTCCACGACACGTGTTTGGCCTTTGTTCGACGCCCAATACCCATTGCGTCTGCGCCGATCTTTTGCACCATCCAGCTGACCCGCAAGCATTGGCAATTTCTACATGACTCACGTGCGCTGAAGTTCATCTACCTGTGCTGAGTTCGTCCGTGCCAACTTTGAGGCGGCGGTTCATCCTGCGGACCTGACGTCATCAAACTGCGAGCCGCGCACACCAGATCCTGTGGCCAATTGCGAGGAATCCCAGCACGTACATCAGTATGCCCTTTAACCAGTCTTTTGTCCGTGTGTGTGTGTGTGTGTGTGTGTGTGTGTGTGTGTGTGTGTGTGTGTGTGTGTGTGTGTGTGTGTGTGTGTGTCAGAGTGTGAAGGCGCCAAGTCGGGGTTATTATTAGGTAATATTTGGTAATCTGAATCTTCGTCTCTGTTTCTCTATGCCTTCTGAATAAAAGGCTGTACATTTTGTTCTTACTTCCAACCTGTTCGGTGCGTCTTTTCTCCATTGGCCTAGCATCATCCGGGGCCGAATTTGGCTAGACTCAGTTCCATAAATCTCGTGGGCTAACGCCGCTTTCCGCACCGTGCAAAACCGCTCGGCATCCAGAAGGTGTGGGAAAGTGAGGGTTCGATCGCCATCTTCGGTGATCCGTGCACCTTGCGCTGCACCCCTCCCGCAACAAATTGTTGTTAAGGAGTGGGATAAATTTGGAACCCTCCCGGCCCCTCGTACTTCGGCCGGTCGCACCGCAAACAATATATACACAAAGAATTAAGTTAAGCACCCCCCCCGTTTTTTTACAACCTCGCACATTACAAGTTTGTTGTCGTCAAAACAGTGTAATATACCCATGATATTGCTATATTTTCTGGAGAAGTGATATTATGGTCACATAAAAACATAACAATCATGCCGTTTTCAATATTTTATTCTGAATAATTTAAGGTGAAATTTTTTGGGAATTTTAGGCATATTTTCACCTCAATTTAAGTATGGAGCTATAGGTCCATCACGGACAGTGTGGATGACGTTTATGTTTTCTAACGTACAGTCATTGTTCTGAGAAGACCTCTAGCGATCTTTGCGTCAATAACATGTGTAGGACCCACGTGATCGGATCACTGACTCAACCCTACGTCTCATAGACCCTGTAAGCCGTCGTATGCGTTGCTGTGGCAGGTTGTTCCATTCCCGATGTAATGCACGTTCCAATTCATCCAGATTGGCTATTGGAGGGACCATCTTCGCAATTTGTCGTCCCAACATGTCCCAAACGTGCTCGAGGGGGTTCAGGTCAGGACTGTACGCAGGCCAGGGGATGGTTGTCACAGCACCTTGCTCCAGCAAGGCTCGGACGCGTCTCGCATGGTGAGGCCTGGCGTTGTCATCCATGAAGATGGGTCTGCTGGCGAGGGTGTGGTCATCGAAGTGCGGGATTACGGTGGTATTCAGGATTTCCTCGGCATATCGCTCTCCGTTGAGGTTACCTCGCACAGTTATCAGGTCCAACTTACAGTCATGGGAGAAGCATCCCCAGACCATAATCGAGCCACCACCAAAGGGTACCGTTGGTTGAATGTTTTTAGGTGCATACGCGGTGTTTTTGTGGCGCCACACCCGAACACGCCCATCTGTCACGTACAGCAAGAACCGGCTTTCATCCGACCAATGAACTCGCCTCCAGGACCGGATGTTCCATCCACGTCGCGCTAGGCACCATGCCAAACGCTCCCTCTGATGTCGTTCGAGTAGCCTTGGACGCTTGATCACTCGTCTTGACCTTAAACCGGCCGATTTCAGTCGGTTCCTCACGGTACGGTGACATAGCCTTCTGTTGGGCAGCCAGTTGTCCTTCAGGAAATGGCTCGAGGCGAAGGGATATCGTCGCACCAGTCTCAAAAGCGCTCTATCTTGGCGGACTGTTGTCACGCGAGGTCTTCCAGACCTTGGGCGGTCCTTCACCGCATCCGTTTCCTGGTGTTTCTGCACCAACCGACTGATCACCGAATGGTGGTTACCAAACGTTCGAGCTACAGCTTTTCTGGACATTCCGGACTCGATCATGCCTATTATCCGCCATCGTTCTCCATCCGACAACCGTCTACGAGCCACCATTACGAGAAAATGACCATGTAACCCCCACACGAGCTCAGGCGTGACTTGCAATAACCCGTGATGATAGTGCATTTACAGAAAATCACGACCACGTGGATGATAACACGTGCTGCACGAGCGATGGGCGTCACAGATGAGTGCACTCATCTGCATTTCATCAATGGATAATTGCTAATGTCATACCAATCATTATTTGATCTCACATACCTTAGAATATATGCCAATGTATACATATACACAAAGAATATATATTAGGGGGTGCTTACCTTAATTCGTTGTGTAGGGGTGCTTAACTTAAATCTTTGTGTATATATATATATATAGATACAGACTTGGCATTTAATATGGAATATTTTTTTTTTCTTGACTTGGGTTTACTTTCTTAACTCAGTTTATCAATCTGGTGAGTTTCTTTTACACTTTGGTGATTTATTTGTTAAAAGAACCATGTCACTGATTGTCTGTCGCAACAAGAAGTCAACAACAGAATTATATCACAGGTGGCGTGGCAAAATGTACGGACAGGTGCATTTGATGATTGGCTTCACAGTCGGGTATACAAGGGTTGTTGCGTTCTGTATTAGTTTAAAACAACTGCTGCACATCTCCAAAAGTTATTGCCGCTTCCTCTGGAGATGGTCCGTCAACTCGACAATGCTGTTTGTCATGGAGTGGTGGCTTTACGAAATTACGGCATGAAACAGCATGCTATTGCTCGGCAGTACGGCATCACTCAAGGTCAAGTGTCAAAGTTCCTGAAACGAAATGCTCAGAGGGGTGTCCCTACTCCAATACCGAGGCCAGGACGTCCCCGCAGAACCACAAGGAGGGATGATCGCCAGCTGCACCGGTTAGTCCACAATGACCGTACCAAGTCAGCTAATCGGCTTCAGGCTGAGTGGCAGCAACTGACAAATGTGCCTGTATCCAGAAGACTAGTCAACCAACGACTGGTTCAAGCAGGCTATCGTGCCAGGCATCCCCTGAGAAAGCCACGCCTGACCAGACAACACTGCCAGCGCCGATTGCAGTGGGCCAGAGAGCACCGTCAATGGCAGCCAGGACACTGGAATCACGTGATCTTCAGTGACGAGTTTAGATTTCTGGTCTATCATCAAGATGGCCGCGTCCGAATGCGCAGACAAGTGCATGAAGCCTACAACAAAGATTGTATAGTGCCAAGAGTCCAAGCTGGAGGTGGTGGGGTGACCGTTTGGGCTGCTTTTCATGCAGGGGGAAAAACTGACCTGGTTGTTCTGAATGGAAACCTGAACCAGTTCAAGTACAGGGCCATTCTGGAAGAAACATTGCTTCCATTTGCTCGTGCAGCCTTTCGAGGAAACTTTGTCTTCGAAGATGACAATGCACGGCCTCATCGTGCTCGCATGATCCAACACTTTCTTGCTGACCGTGGTGTCGAGCATATGGAGTGGCCTGCCATGTCCCCGGATATGAATCCGAAAGAGAACTTGTGGGCAGAATTAACGCGTCAAATCGACCACTTGGACCAGCAGCCTGCCTCTGTGCGTGAATTGCAGCAGGCTATTGTCACTGCATGGCAAGCGATTCCTGTCCAAACCTTGGCAAATCTCGTGAACATCATGCCTCAACGTGTACGTGCTCTCCTGAATGCTCGTGGGGGTTACACGAAATACTGAACTGTAATTTTACTGTCCGTAATCCCAGTCGTAATTTAACTTTTGTTTTTGTTAAAAAAAATTTTGGCTAATGTGCAAAATAAAGAGATAGTTCTGGAAAACGTACAGAAGTTTAATACAGTACTGTCCATGAATTGAGTTCGATATCAGTTTACATCACTTTCAAGGATCAATTTATTTGTTTCGAAATGTCAAATGTGGTTTTTGTTTCTTTTAAAGGTCACATTAACAAAATTTAGAATAATTTCAACATAATTCCAATGAACTGTTGGTTTTAAGACATCTTGAAAAGTAAGTTCAGCCCCACAAAAAAATATTCCATATTAAATGCCAAGTCTGTATATATATATTTATATACAGTGGTACCTCGGCTTACGAGTGCCCCAACGTACGAGTTTTTCGGGATACGAGCCGTCGCTCGGGCGGTTTGTTGCTTTGGGATACGAGCCGAGATCCGATGTACGAGCTCAAAAAATTTATTTTTTTGAATTTTCCGGTTGTGGCTTCCGGTTCCGGTCACGCGGTTATCTTGCCGTGAAAGCATCTCTGCTTGGATATAAAACACGCAATCGTCGAAATACATGAGCGAGGAATCTCCTTGCTCCAGCCGGTGACGTCATCGGCGGGGATCCCCGCCTCCAGAGTGGCTGGTCACGTGACCGCCAAAGCGTGTCGCGCGTGCGGGTATAATGAGCTACACCTGTGGATCACGTGACCACGGAAGCACGCCTCGCTTGAGAGGCATGGCTTTCGGTTTGCGTTTTGCTTTATAAGGCGCGATAAATGGGCTTTTGAGTGTTAGCGGTTCATGGCGTTGACGGTTCATGGCGGTTCATGGCGGTTGACGGTTCATGACGGTTCATGACGGTTCATGGCGTTGACGGTCAAAAACCCATTACATCAATTTTACCAGGCACTGTACAGTAAGTACAGTGGACACCAAATGCACGGTGGAAGGCTAGAAGTAGAAGATCGTCCAAGACAAGTGAGAATAAGCCATACTTTGGAGGAGATGACGTCATTCGCTGGTCCGATAACCAAAGATGTGGTATAAAAAACCAGGTGAGCTAACAATGCAGCAATGAAGGAATTCGGCCAAGGCACCGGCACACAACGACCTACCTACATCGAAAGACTCAATGCCAATGGTGACAGAAGCCAAGACGGCCGGCTTAAACACCGCCGAAAGACCACGGTGTACCAACTTACGATGCAGAACATCTTGCACTTAATATGATGACAACAGGTGCCATCCTCTGACGTACCATTACAGGTACAGGTACAGTACACGTGAGCACAGAGCAAAAGTTCACTGAAACCGAGAATAAGAAAAAAGAAAAAACACCTCGTGGTCCGTGCTCGATATCCGAGTTTCAATCTTTTCAAACACATGATGCTCTCGGTCACGGTATCTCCTGCGAGCTGCTTCTCCTTCAACCACACAAACAACAACTTCTCCATATCTTCATGGATAGAGGTCCGGAGCTTTGAAATAATCGTAACGCCCTTGGCTGGCGTTATAGCCTTTATGGACTCCTTCTGCTTCAAAATCGTACATATCGTAGAAGGAGTACGATCGTACTGCCTCGCCAAGTCGACAACACGCACACCTCACCTGGCATGCTCTTCTCCTCTGCTTAATAAAACCAGTTTATTTCTTTACATTCTCTTGTATTATGTACAGTATATACGAGGTCGTGCTTGTTTATACATTATTTGTTATTTATAAAGTACATTTTTGTTATTTAAAAGCACCTAACAAAAAAAATTGGTGTTTTTTTTTTGAGGCTGGAACGGATTAATAGCATTTCAATGCATTTGAATGGGAAAATTTGCTTTGACTTACGAGCGATTTGGCTTACGAGCTCCGTCAAGGAACGGATTAAACTCGTAAGCCGAGGTACCACTGTATATAATTATATATATATATATATATATATATATATATAGAGAGAGAGAGAGAGAGAGAGACTGTTTCTTCCTTTTATTACAAGAGTACAAAAAATCAGTTATGTTCAGTCACAAAGAAACAAAACACAATAAAATGGTCTCAAGGAAAGGTTATTTTCAAGTCATCATCATCATGTGTGCATATGACATCATTAAAAACCCACTTTTCTATAAAACATGTTAAATTCTTGTTCATTTTAAAAAAACGGTATTCTAGCTTTAGTCTTGCATTTACAAGAGCCTTAAGGGTGAGCAGTACATCACATGACGAGTCAGAAGCGTTTCCCATTTTTTTCTTCCTGGATTTATAAATTGCAAACTTGGCCTGGCCAATTAAAAAATTCATTAAAACCACATTCCTAAGGGAAGACGGTCCTAAAACACCATAAATAAAAACATTGTGATTGAAGAGGGAACCAAGCTTCACAAAGCGTTCCTGAAGGAATGTAAAAAGAGGTTGCAATCGTTCACACTCCAGGTATATATGCGGTAGGGTTTCAATGGATGCACAGAAAGGGCATAGATTAGAGTTAGCAGTAGAAAACCGGTTCAGTAAAACATTATAAGGTAAAATCCAGTGTACAAGTTTCCATTGAATATCTCCAACATA
This sequence comes from Myxine glutinosa, assembly GCF_964187855.1. Lineage (NCBI taxonomy): Eukaryota > Metazoa > Chordata > Myxini > Myxiniformes > Myxinidae > Myxine > Myxine glutinosa. The sequence goes on along the minus strand of NC_136266.1, from coordinate 171,713,739 downwards.
CTTTGGAGTAGGCAAGAGATAAAAACTTCGCCAATTGGGGCAATTGGGTGGTATTGGGGGTAAAACATCCCGCCATCGAAGCCTCGGGTGCTCAGAAAATGTTTTTGCGTATAAAATTTTAACGTACGCGTTGTACAGAGTTTTCTTTGGAAAGGCGGGAAGGGATAATGCAGTATCATCAGGGCTGTTCAGGGCTGTTCAGGCCAGGGGACAGATTAAGTGGTGGGCTGAAGACTAGGAGTTTGGGGAAGTCACCCGCTGTTTCCTCGGGGGAAGGGCCAAGTTCCTCGCAGGTATTACGATACGTTGTGGATATCCCTTGAAGGAACCGAGAGATGATCCTGACAGATTTTATTCCGGTTTTTTGTGCCACAGCGGCAGCACTCAGCCGGCAGCTCCCAGACTCTGTCATGAGGTCTTTCACTCGCAGCAGCTTGGCATCAACAAAACGTTGAACGAGTCCCCTATTATTCAAGCTGTTTTCCAGGAAGGGGTTGTAGCATAGGGGCTCGTTCAACAACATTTCCATGTTGTATGTTGCCATTTCACGGGAAAAGGACAGGGCTTGCCAGGCGTTCATCACCCCTTGGTAAAAGGTGGGCAGCAAGGATGAATCGATTTGATGAGGGTTCATCAAGAAAAGTTCTCGGTCGTAACCCAGCTTGCATGTGAGCTGTAATATGCAGTTAGCCAGAGGCCTCCAGAGTAGGGCTTCATCTCCATATACAAGTTGGCGCACGATATGAAGCCGGAAGACCATAATCCGGCTGCGGATATCAATAAGACCTTGGCCACCTTCAGCGAGTGGCAAGTATGCCACGGGGGGTTGGAGCCAGTGTTTCCCGCTCCAGAAAAAGTCGACAATGCTCTTTTGCAGTGTAATAAGAAGGCTCCCAGGCGGTTGTAGGCATATCATCTTATGCCATAGCATAGAGGCGACAAGATTGTTAATGACGAGAGTTCTTCCGCGGTACGAAAGTTGGAAAAGAAGTCCTTTCCAGCGGGCCAGTTTTGCCATTACCTTGTCTGGTAATCCCACCCAGTTCTGCTGCTCAAAGGTGTTGTCTCCGAGGAAAATACCGAGGTATTTAATGCCACTTTTCTGCCAGTTCACTCCTTCTGGTAGGACAATTGGCGGGCAATCTCCAGGTCCTATCCAAAGGGCTTCACTCTTCTTCCAGTTTACCTGGCCTGAACAAGCCTGACAATATGTTTTTAGTGCCTGAGCCACCGCAGTGACGTCAGTACTATTTTTTATATAAATACAGACATCATCTGCATAGGCAGAGACTTTTAGCGGTGTGGTAAGAATTGATCCAGTGAAGCCAGAAATGTGCGTACGTAATTGGAGCAGAAGAGGTTCGATGGCAAGAGAGTATAAAAGTCCAGATAGCGGGCAACCTTGCCGTACTCCCCGTTGTACAGCAATGGGGCTACACAATACTTGATTAATTTTAAGAACACTGGATATATTACAATACAAAAGTTTAACGTATTAACGAGATAAAAATAGGTCCAAACCCAAAATTCTCTAAAACTCTAAAAAGGTACATGTGGTCAATACAGTCAAAGGCTTTTCCTTGGTCAATAAAAAACAGACCAACATTCATATTAAAATTGTTACAAAACCGAATGGTATCACGGATAAGAAAGATATTATTAAAAATAGTACGTCCAGGAATACAAAAGGATTGATGTTCTCCTATTAGTACATTCATAAAAGGTTTCATTCGATTAGACAAGGCTTTGGCTAAAATTTTATAATCCGTACATAAAACAGAAATAGGACGCCAGTTCTCTATAAGTTGAGTGTCCGCTTTCTTAGGAATTAAGGTGGTGACTGCTCTCCGGCAACTCCACGGCAGTTGTCCATCCTCTAAACATTCATTCAATACCCGCAGTAGGTGAGGTCCAATGGTGTCCCAAAAAAACTGGAAAAATTCACTTGTCAGCCCATCCAGTCCAGGGGCTTTATCAGGTTCCAAGGCCTTCAAGGCAGTGGTGAGCTCAGGTAACCTAAGAGGATCCTCCAACTGCTGCTTCTGATCCTCCGCCAATGTTGGAAGGTTAGAAACAAGTTCCGATATTGCATCCTGGTTAATGTCATGCCGCATAAACCGTTGTTTAAAATGTTTCCGGGCACATTCCCTGATTCTGCCATCTTCATAAAGGAGTTCCCCATCATGGAGCAAGTGTGTAATCATTGACGAAGAGGCCCCCCTTTTAAGGCTGAAGAAGAATTTGGTTGGAGCATCAAGGTCGTGTATGTACCTCATCTTCAGGCGCAATAAAGCATTTTGTGCTCGCCTTTCGGATATGGAATTCAGTAAGGCCGTTTTTCCATGGATTTGTTGCCTCATTCCCTGGTAGCTCACACTTGCGGTTCCCTGAAGCTGTTCCTGTAATTCCAGGATTTCATCTTCAAGTAAGGTTGTGGTTTTTCTTTCCTCTTGAACACCATACGCACGATATTGTTGGCAGAACAGTCTGATGTGCGTTTTGGCATTATCCCACCATTGTCTGAGGTTTGAGAAATTCCCTTGGGAGGCAACCAGAATATTCCAAATTTCCGGAAAAATGTCCTTAAAGGTACTATCATCAAGTAAGTTGTTATTAAATTTCCAAAAAGCACTCTTGTGTTTCGGGCAGGGGGCAGAAATTTTGAGAAATGTTGCGTTGTGGTCCGAGAATCCTGATGGGCAAATTTTGGATGACAGAACGAGGCGTTCAAGTGGAGGATTAATATAAAACTTGTCCAAGCGAGCAAGTACAATATTACCCTGAATACATCGACACCATGTGTATTGCCTGATTGATGGGTGCTGTACCCACCATATATCTGTCAAATTCATTTGTTTTAAAAATTTGGTGAGAGGGATTGTGGAGGCAGGATGGGGCTCTGCACTGTTCCTGTCGAGTTGGGGTTGGAGGGTGCAGTTAAAATCTCCACCAATACAAACATGATTGTCTTGGTTTTTTAGGGCGTTTTGACTGTCGAGGGACGTTAGGTGTGTCCCAAGGTCATTAAAAAAAACTCGCCGAGCTACAGGCGTACTTGGGGCATAGATATTAAAAATAGTATAGAATTTTCCATAGTAGTGGAATTCTAGGGATGCTAGGGATCCCTTGTGTATTTCGTCGAATTTAAGCGATGAAGGCGAAAAGGAGGGGCTAAGAATTATTGCGACACCGCCTTTGCGGGAGTCACCGTTACTAAAGAAGGACAGGCCGGGGAAGAGCCTACACCACTCTGCGACACAGCAGTCGTTGGCATGGGTCTCTTGTAAGAGGGCAATATCAACTTTCTTCTGCAATAAAAAATCCCTTACTTGAACTTTACGGACAGAGCTACATCCTCCGTTAATATTCAGGCTACAAATGGAAAAACTCATTACAGCTATAAGGAGGAGTGACCACCACTCAATTTTTTGATAGCAGTTCATTCTTAGCTTTTTGCAACCACTTCTTTAAACGGTGACGTTGGGAGGAATTGAAATTAAAAACGTGGGGCCGTTTTACCATCAGTTTAGCGGAATGTATAAAATCAGGTAGCTCCGGAAAAAAGGTTTCTATTACAACATTCCTTTTTCGGAATGTGTCCTTAAGAAACCTTTTTATCTCGGAGGGAGGGATTGGAGGGATTTCTTCTTCCTTAAGGCTACCACATTCACTAACAGAGTCATCTATATCAGATGGCTCAGATGGTGTGTCACACTGGTTTTCATCATTTATCTCCTCACCGTCATCACATCCCTCCACGTTATCGGATGGGGCATAGTCCATAGAGGGGGGGGACGGGGAGGGAGAGAAATGAGCCATCTTCAGGGGAGGGGGGGGGGGGGGTACTAATTTTTGTGGTTCAACCATATCAATTTCTAGGTCAGTAGACAAGGGCGAGGATTCATCCACATCTATGTCCTCCAATACCGAGAAACGATTTTCTGTGACGAGGGACAAATCTAGGCCAGAGAGGAGGGGCTGTCGGTTTTCAGTTGTAGGTTTTTTAAAGAGGTGACCGTTTTCATCTGTTGTTTGCAGATGTCTTTTTCCTTTTGGGCAGACTAATTGAAACTGGTCCTGGTTAGTGGGAAGAGATTGCAAGGGTTTGGGGGGAGGGGGGGGGAGGGGGGGGGATGGAGGACGTGATCATCGGGAGGGGGATCCCATCGGCTACCACGGCGGGAGAGGTAGGATCAGTTATAGCAGGCAACAAGCTGTGATTGGACGATGTCGCCTGGGGGGTGAGATCTATAGTTAACAGGAGATGGCTGCAATTAGATCCTTCAGTAGAGGGAGGGGCCCCTGTTTCAAGGGGAGGGGAGGGGGGTACGGCGGGGGGGTTTGGATTGGTGCTAAGAGGGCTTGGGTCGGTGGTGGACAGATTGGGATCAGTGGTGGTAAGGCTTGGGTCGATGGTGGGAAGGTTCGGGTCGGTGGTGGGAGGGCTTGGTTCGGCGGCGGGAGGGCTTGGTTCGGTGGTGGGAAGGTTTGGTTCGGTGGTGGGAAGGCTTGGGTCGGTGGTGGGAGGGCTTGGGTCAGTGGTGGGAGGGTTTGGACCGGTGGTGGGAAGGTGGGGGGGTTGCTTATTCCCGGTTCGGAGGGGAGGTTGTACTTGTGGAGAATTCTCTTTTCGGGGGCAGTCATGCTTAACATGCCCAAATTGTCCGCAGCCAAAACATTTTAGAACGTTGGTGGACACGTACACCGTATATTCGTTCTGTTGATGCTTTAATTTTATTATAAGGTTTAAATCCTTCTGGGAATTTTTTAAAATCATAAACACTTGCCGCCGGAATGAAACCACGTGCCTTAAATCGTTGTTTCGTGACCCGAAGGGAATCATGGAGATACGAGACACGATGGTACCGTATCGGGACAACTCTTTAATTAGTACATCGTCGGATACAAATGGGGGGCAATTGGATATCACGACTTTTATCGCTGGGCTATCTAGTGGGGAAATCATTACAAATAAATCTGGATCGATTGTCAAACCCTGTTCGACAATTTGTGGGACACAATCCACGTCGGACAAAAAAATAACGATCCGCTTGTTCATCCGCGAAGCGGCAACAACCTTGTCGATCCCGACAACACGACCGGTTGCGAGGACAACGTCCTCGACACTAACCTCACGTTCCGGAGGTACACAAAAGAACCCGTGCTTAATTACGGGTCAGGCTCTGAAAGGCCGTAAATCGAGATAGTGCAGCTGCCATGCTGGAACAGCTGCACTTACAACCCCTCCCCAACTCGGGGAGGGTGAATATATAATACAATCTTCCCTACCCGAACTCCGGGAATGGGAAGCAATCAGACCTCTCCGATTTCCCTAACTTCGGAAAAGGGAGGCAACAAAACAAACTGAAGGAAGGATAAACGAAAGGAAAAAAAGGAAATAGAGGTTTAAGATGAAGGAGCAAACACCGATCGGGCGACGCCCAAAAACGGCGAACCCTTACCAGCGATCACCCTGTGCTCTCCGGCTCTCTCTCCCGTCTCAACGTATATGGGAATCACCAGGAAGACTCCACGAACAGGTACAAGGACACAGAGGGGGGAAAACGGGGGGGGGGAATGGAGCAACAACACAGAGCACTCACAGGCCTCCACAAGCAGACGCCATGACAGTACAACCAGCATGCAAACGACCAGCAGGGGGCGCGAGAGAGAGAGAGAGAGAGAGAGAGAGAGAGAGAGAGAGAGAGAGAAGGAGGGAGGGAGGGAGAGAGAGGGAGGGAGGGAGGGGGGGGGTGGGGGGGGTGGGGGGGGGGGGTTGAAAGAGAAAGCCAAGTTGGAGAGGGCAAATAAGACCTGTCACTTCAATAAGATAAAAGCAAATAAGACCAACTCTGACCTTGCCGTGATATTTAACTCCCCTGGTGAACTTTGCTGGTTGAGGTTTAAACATGACCATCCCCACCACGCCCCAATACAGAACTCCGTTTCCTGTGTGTTTTGTATTTTACGGCGATGGCCCCTCTTCACATAGGAGCAACAAATATTTCATCGGCTTGAAATATGTCCTGGACCAGATTGTATGGATAACCGACTGAACGACAACACAATGACTGGGATATCAAATCGCAGGTACGCGAGAGCGGAATGCAATCATTGCTGCTGTATTTGCTTCTGGTCATGCTTCTTGCTCTTGGAGAGCTTCTGCAGCACTGGATTTTTGTTATTCCTTGTTTTTTTCCTCTTTTTCCACTTCTATTTTCCTTGTTTATCTTCCCTTCCTTCTAATATTATTGTATCTTCCTTCTTCTATCTGCCTCTCCCTTCTTCCTTTCTTCTTTGTTATCTTCTTCCATTGTTCTTTCCTCTTTCTGTATTTCTTCTCTCTTCTCTTTCTGCCTTCGTCGTAAGCACCGATTCTTTTTCTTCAGCACTGAGCACTTTATTTCATGTTTTTATATATCACATTTTATCAGTGCTTGACATTTTAAAGCGGTAAAACCGCTTCGATATTTGCCGATGTCCGTCCTTCCGTCAAAAAATGAAGAATCTTTCTAACCCTCCGTGCTTAGTTCTAAATGGTAATTCTAAAGGGTAATTCTAAAGGGTAATTCTCATGGGTAATTCTAAAGGGAAATTCTGAAGGGTAATTCTAAAGTGTAATTCTAAAGGGTAATTTTAAAGGGTAATTCTAAAGTGTAATTCGAAAGGGTAATTCTAAAGGGTAATTCTAAAGGGTAATTCTAAAGGGTAATTCTAAACGGTAATTCTAAAGAGTAATTCTAAAGAGTAATTCCAAAGGGTAATTCTAAAGGGTAATTCTAAAGGGTAATTCTAAAGGGTAATTCTCATGAGTAATTCGAAAGGGTAATTCTAAAGGGTAATTCCAAAGGGTAATTCTAATGTGTAATTCTAAAGGGTAATTCTAAAGTGTAATTCTAAAGGGTAATTCTAAAGAGTAATTCCAAACGGTAATTCTAAAGAGTAATTCCAAACGGTAATTCTAAAGAGTAATTCTAAAGAGTAATTCCAAAGGGTAATTCTAAAGAGTAATTCCAAAGGGTAATTCTAAAGGGTAATTCTAAAGGCTAATTCTAAAGGGTAATTCTAATGGCTAATTCTAAAGGGTAATTCTAAAGGGTAATTCTAAAGGGTAATTCTAAACGGTAATTCCAAACGGTAATTCTAAAGTGTAATTCTAATGGCTAATTCTAAAGGGTAATTCTAAAGGGTAATTCTAAAGGGTAATTCTAAAGGGTAATTCTAAAGGGTAATTCTAAACGGTAATTCCAAACGGTAATTCTAAAGAGTAATTCTAAAGAGTAATTCCAAAGGGTAATTCTAAAGGGTAATTCTAAAGTGTAATTCTAAAGGGTAATTCTAAAGGGAAATTCTAAAGGGTAATTCTAATGCGTAATTCTAAAGGGTAATTCTAAAGGCTAATTCTAAAGGGTAATTCTAATGCGTAATTCTAAAGGGTAATTCTAAAGGCTAATTCTAAAGGGTAATTCTAATGCGTAATTCTAAAGGGTAATTCTAAGGGCTAATTCTAAAGGGTAATTCTAATCGCTAATTCTAAAGGGTAATTCTAAAGGGTAATTCTAAAGGGTAATTCTAAACGGTAATTCCAAACGGTAATTCTAAAGTGTAATTCTAATGGGTAATTCTAAAGGGTAATTCTAAAGGGTAATTCGAAAGGGTAATTCTAAAGGGTAATTCTAAAGGGTGATTCTAAAGGGTAATTCTAAACGGTAATTCTAAACAGTAATTCTAAAGTGTAATTCTGAAGGGTAATTCTAAACGGTAATTCTAAAGGGTAATTCTAAAGTGTAATTCTAAAGGGTAATTCTAAAGGGTAATACTGAAGAGTAATTCTAAAGGGAAATTCTGAAGGGAAATTCGAAAGGGTAACTCCAAAGGGTAATTCTAAACGGTAATTCTAAAGGGAAATTCTAAAGGGTAATTCTAATGAGTAATTGTAAAGGGTAATTCTAAAGGGTAATTCTGATGAGTAATTCTAAAGGGTAATTCTAAAGGGTAATTCTAAAGGGTAATTCTAAAGGGTAATTCTCATGAGTAATTCGAAAGGGTAATTCTAAAGGGTAATTCCAAAGGGTAATTCTAATGTGTAATTCTAAAGGGTAATTCTAAAGGGTAATTCTAAAGGGTAATTCTAAAGGGTAATTCTAAAGGGTAATTCTAAAGGGTAATTCTAATGAGTAATTCGAAAGGGTAATTCTAAAGGGTAATTCTTATGAGTAATTCTAATTTTTTTTTTTTTTTTTTTTCGAATACAGAGTCGAGGCTCGTGAAAGAGCTAACATTTATCAAACAAACAAATCAAACAAACAAGCAAACAAAGTATATAAAAAAGGGGAACGGTTGACAAGATGGGGAGAGAAGGGGAGGAAGCACACAAACACAACATTTGACAGCAGGGACATCGGGAGATGTTTTTGGAGGGAGAGGGCCTGGGGGGAGGCCGGATAGGTAAAAAACGCAAGGACACCAAGGACTTCCAGGAAAGAAGTCAAAAGTCACCTCAAAAAAGAGGATTTGGGGTGAAATTAGCAGGGGTAGAAAAGATCAAGGTTTTGGATTGGGGAAGATAAGAGATGGTGGTGAACAGCCGTTTTAAAGACCTGGAGGGTGGAGTGGGATTGAAGAGAGTGAGGGAGTTTGTTCCAGAGGCGGGAGAAAAGAGGAATGAAGGAGTGAAGGTGAGCAGAGAGTCTTGATTTTGGCAGTTTAACCATAAGAGGGTTGCAGGCAGATCTTGTGCGACCTGCAGAAATATTTGGGGGACAGAGCCCAGAGAGAGCTGGGGGAGCAAGGCCGGAGAGGAGTCGGTAGAAGACGGAAAGACCACCAACCTGCCTGCGGTGATTAAATGAAAGGCCCTCGGAGATAGCGTCATTGCGGGAGATTCCAATGATTCTGAACGCTTTGGTTTCAACAGCGTGAAGACGAGCTAGGTGTGAGGCAGGAGCACCAGCCCAGAGGGGAGAGCAGTACTCCATTGAGCTGCGGATGAAAGCCTTGTATGTGGTGAGGAGCTCAGGTGTGCCAAGGAAGGACTTCGCACGACGGAGGATGCCCAGTCGGCGACTGGCTTTGGAGCTCAGCTTGGAAATGTGGTTTTCCAAGGAAAGATCATGGCAGATAGTGAGACCCAAAAGCTTGAGTGACAGAACTTCTTGGAGAGGATTATTCAAAAAGTAGATGGGAGGGTTGTCCAGTCGGTCTTTTCGGAGAGACATCGTAAGAGTGTGAGATTTGTCAGGATTGAAAGACATGTTCCACTTGTTTGCCCAGTCTGTGATTTTGTCCAGGTCTGCAGAGAGTGAGGAGGCTGCAGACTGCCGATCTGAGGGATGAGGAATGGAGCGGCAGAGAGTGGAGTCATCAGCAATGAGATAGAGAGGATTTTCAAGAGAGTCAGAGAGATCATTGATGAAGACCAGAAAAAGCACAGGGCCCAGAACACTGCCTTGGGGAACTCCAGCCTGAACAGGAAGAGGAGATGAGAGAAACCCATTCAGGGCCACACGTTGACTACGACTAGAGAGGAAGTCCGCCAGCCATGCGTGGAGGTTTCCATGGATACCAAAGGAGGAGAGTTTGGTGAGCAGAGCGGGGTGCCAGACCGTATCAAAGGCACGTGATATGTCGAGGGAGACAGCTCTAATTTCCTGTTTGGCATTGAGGACCTCCATCCATTGTTGAGACAGCAGAAGCAGCATGTCCAGAGTAGAGTGACCTGGTCTGAAACCAAATTGATGATCAGAGATCAAGCCATTGGAGAAGAGGAAAGATTTCATATCCGAAGCAATGATGGATTCCATGACTTTGCTGATAATTGGGAGAAGGCTGATTGGTCTGTAGTTGCTAGGATCTGTTTTTGCACCTTTTTTGTGCAAAGCGGTGATGTTGGCTGATTTCCAAGCAGATGGCAGTTGACCTTGAGCAAAAGAGAGGGTGAAGAGAACAGAGAGAGGGAGTGAAAGAGCGGAATGAACAGGATTTTAGGACCCGTGGGCTGATGCCGTCAGGTCCAGTTGCAGAATCAGAGTCGAGGGTTGATAGAAACTTTTCCACCTTGTCAGGAGGAAAGGACACGGAGTCCAGGAGCAGCTGGGTACGACGGGGTATGGTGGGCACAGAGAGGGATGGGTTTGGGACACAATATTTAGAGGCAAACACAGAGTTGCGGAATTCAGCTTTTTCACGTGCGGAGTCAGCTGTGTAGCCGTTTGAGGTAAGGGAGGGGATGGAGGGGGAACAAACACCAGAAACAGATTTGACCAGACGCCACCAGGATTTTGAAGAGGGAGACAGATAAGAGAGTTCGGTCTTCAGAACGGAGAGATATTGTTTCCTGGCTCTCCTGAGGGTGGACACACACTTGTTTCGGGCTTTGTGAAAGGAAATGAGATTTCCTTCCGTTGGATTTGCTTTCCAGGAGACGAAGGCAAGTTGTTTCTGGGCAACAGCCTCACCACAAGATTCCATGTACCATGGATGGGAGGAAGGGTATGACAACTGAAGACGAGGTGGGATAAATCTGTGCATGAGAGAGAGCAATTTACTTTGGAAGAATTCCCAGGATGAGTTGATGTCAGAGGTGGTAGAGATGGGAGACCAGTCCAGATGATTGATGGCTGCTTGAAGACCGTGCCAGTTGGCCTGAGTGAAATGCCAGACTCGTCGACGCTGAGCAGTCTTCCTGAGAATGGTCAGAGAGATGTCCACTTCAACAAGCACATGATCAGATGATCCGATTGGAGCAGAAGAAGAGCAGCAGACATTTTCAGGGAAGTTAGTCATAACCAAGTCCAGAAGAGAAGATGCTCCGTTGACTGAGATCAGGGTCGGGAAATTGACAGATTGTGTCAGTCCCAGTGAGTCGCAGAAGTCCTTTGCTGAGGAGCCATGGCTGGTGAGAGAGGTACCCACACCCAGCCAACTGGCATGGTGACAATTGAAATCACCACATATGAGGAAGAGAGAGTTGGGATGAGTAGATAGAAGTTGGTCCATATTATCAGACAGCGAGATGTAGATGGAGTCATCACTGTTTGGTGGACGGTACAACACACATATGAACAAGAGGTGGGAGTGAAGGGAAGCCGTAGCCAGAGGTATTCCTGGGGGTGAGGTGGAGAGAGTGCAGTGCAGGGCGAGTGAGGAAGTGAGTTTTTGATAAAGATAGCAACCCCACCTCCAGGAAGAGGCTCAGGTCTATCATACCGGAGGAGGGAGTAACCCGGGAGAGATACTAAGGAATCAGAGATATCATGAAGGAGGAAAGTTTCTGTGAAGCAGATCACATCTGGTTTGTCAGAAACAACCTGTATGGAGAGATCAGTCAAGTTTGAACGAAGGCCCCGGATGTTTGAGGTCCATACCGTTAATGAAGAGGAAGGGGGAGCATCGGATACAGAACAGGGGGGAGGAGGGGTAGGGTAAGATGTGGAAGAGGTGGAAGAGGTAGGGAGAGCTGTTGAAGGTGTGTCAGAGATTTCAGAATAGCTCGGAGAAAGGGAAGGATGGGGCGGACAAAAGGTTTGATGGTGATTGGGTGAGGCACAATGAGGTGTTATTTGAGGAGGGGGAAGAGCAAGGCAGAAGGTTGGGGGAGATGGAGGTGAGAGTTGGAAGGGGGAAGAAGCGGGGAGGACGCTTTGAGGAGGGGGAGTGAGAGGGGGGAAATTGAGAAGAAATGAGGGTGGGGAGATTTGAAGGGGAGGGGCGAGGGGGGAGTTTAGGAGGGAAGGGACAAGGGGAGGGATTTGAAAGGGATGGGATATGGGGGAGATTTGGAGGGGAGGGGTGAGGGAGGAGTCTAGGAGGGGAGGGGCGAGGGGGAGTCTTGGAGGGGAGGGGTGAGGGGGTAGTTTAGGAGGGGGGGCAAGGGGGGAGATATGAAAGGGATGGGTGATGGGGAGGATTAGGAGGGGAGGGGAAAGGGGGTAGATTTGAAAGGGATGGGTGATGGGGAAGATTTGGAGGGGAGGGGTGATGGGGAAGATTTGGAGGGGAGGGGTTATGGGGAAGATTTTGAGGGGAGGGGTGAGATTGGATTTTAGAAAGTGTACGATTAATGGGAAACGAACATTTATTGCAAAATGAGTTTCTTGTGACCTTCGAGTCAAAAATACGTTTAAGGACGCTGGATGGAGGATGGAGTGCAGGAGAGTTTATGGAATGTAGAAAAAAGGCACGATAAGAGATGGAATTTTTTTTTGGGATGAATAGATTTGGTGAGCAAGTCGAAATCAGCCTTTTAAAGAAGAAGAAGAAAAAGGTGTTATAATATATGACGGAATACAGAACTTGAGGGGAAAGGAAAGTGTAATGGGTAATTCTAAAGAGTAATTCTAAAGGGTTATTCTAAAGAGTAATTCCAAAGGGTAATTCTAAAGGGTAATTCTTATTCTAATTGACCCGCTTCCGGTCCGGTCTGAAGAGGACGCAGGCATCACATGCTCGCCGCTTCTTCGACTGGGCCACTGTCTGTGGCTTGGTTTTTTGGTGGTCGTGCGGATTTTTTGGCCATTGAGTCTGCCCTCCGCATAGTCCCGGCTCTGCTCCCTGCTTCGCCTACCCGGCTCCTTCGCCTGCTCGCTGTTTCCTCGGGCACACTCTCGTAGGTTGTGTCCTTCGCAGCAGTGTGGCGGCAGTTTTCCCGCCGTGATCTTGATTTGTAGCGGCAGCGGTTGATTGCCGCTGCATTTCCCGCTTTGCCCTGATCAACCTTGGCCTCGTGATCGTCTCTTTGCTCCTGTCTGCCCTCTGCTTGGTCGCGACTCTGCTCCTGGCTTCACCTACCTGGCTCCTTCGTCTCCTTCGTTTCCTTGGGCCTGCTCCCGTGGGTTGGGACCATTGTTTCACCTCCTCAACCTTGGCCTCGTGCTCGCCTCTCCGCTCCTGCCTGGCATGGCTATGCGGTACTCCGCCGCAAGGCTCCTTCTGCTCAATATCCGCTCCACCCCATCATGCATCTCTGCCATCAAATCAAATGGACTCCTTCGACGACCCAGGTACATTGACCGTGGCTCCGGTCGTAAGTTTGTATATGTACAATCAGGTCACTCCATCCCCGTCCTCTGGTCGGCTCAGCGCACTCCCACTCATCGTCCCAGCGCACCTAATCACGGCAACGCACAAAATCGCACCTCCTGCCTGCGAACCCTGGCTAAATCACCTGAATTCATCCCCGCTGTTCAAAACAACATCAAGCTCACCCTGTTCAACACCCGGTCCCTCAACAACAAATGCCTCATCCTCAACGACTACATCCTGGATAACAAACTGGACTTTCTCTGTCTCACCGAAACCTGGCAACAACCACTGGACTACTACACGCTCAACCTCACCACACCCAATGGATATTCCTACGTCAATAAACCACGCTCGGAGGGCCGAGGTGGTGGAATTGCCGTTATCCACCGTCAAGACATCAGGACCAGCCTCATCCCCATCGCCTCATCCTCATCCTTTGAACACCTGGCTTTTAAACTCTCTGGTCGCACGCAGGCAGTCATGGCTGTCGTCTACCGCCCTCACAAACCACACCCATTATTCCTGTCTGACTTCTCCTACTTTCTGACCCAGCTATGTTCCCTCTCCCCCTCAATCCTCCTCCTTGGTGATTTCAATATCCACATGGACTCCACTGACTCCACAATAACCACTGTCTTCACTGATTTACTCACTTGCTTTAACCTCACTCAACATGTCAACTTTCCTACGCATATCCGTGGTCACATTTTTGACCTTGTCTGCTCCACTGGATTAATTTTGCACCATCTCTCTAGCTCCGACCTCACCCTCTCTGACCACTTAGCCATCACTATGACCATCAACATCCCCACCCCAGCACCAAGGCATTATCGCACTATCAACTTCTGTAAGCTAAACGCTCTTTCACCTACCTCATTTTCATCCACCCTCTCTGAAAAAATGTCCACTTCTCCCTTCGTTGACCTCCACACCCCTTCCGACCTCACTGACTACTACAACCACACTCTCTCCTCCTGCCTTGACCAGCTTGCGCCTGTAAAAACCAAAACAGTTTCTTTCACCCATTCTGCTCCCTGGTTTACCCCTGAACTCCGCCTGATGAAAACTCGTGCTCGCCAACTTGAAAGACTCCGCAATAAAACAGGTCTCACAGTTCACTCCCAAGCCTACAAGGACCACCTACAACGCTACAAAGATGCCCTCTCCCACGCCCGCTCCGCCTACTACTCTCAAATTATCCACTCTGGCTCCGGAAACCCAAAAGCACTCTTCTCGACAATAAACAAACTCCTCCGCCCCCTGGACACCACCACCCAGTCATTCACAGTAGACAACTGCATCTCCTTCCTTTCTTTCTTCCAACGCAAAATTGACAACATCTACAACAGCTTGACCACCGCCGCACCCGCTCCCCCTCCAACCACCTGCCCCCCCTTATCCTGGCTTCCCCTGTCTCAATTCTCCCCGGTCTCCCCTACTGACCTCTCTGAACTCCTCATAGCAATGAAAACTGCCACCTGCACTCTTGACCCCATCCCCTCCAGCTTTGTCAAGGCCTCCCTCCCTGCTCTCTCTCCACTTATCATTGCAACAATAAACTCCTCCCTGTCTGCAGGCATCATCCCACCATCCCTCAAAATTGCTGCTGTTACCCCCATTCTAAAAAAACCTGGTCTAAACCCTGACACCCTAAATAACTTCAGACCCATCTCCAACCTACCCTTTCTGTCAAAAGTTTTGGAACGCGCTGTAGCCGCTCAACTCAAACATCACCTCTCTGCCAATAACCTGTATGAAACATTCCAATCCGGAATCCGCTCCAACCACAGTACTGAAACTGCTCTCCTCAAAATCACCAACGACCTTCTCCTCTCCTCTGATGCTGGCAACCTCAACATTCTGGTCCTCCTCGACCTCAGCGCTGCCTTTGACACCATCGATCACACCATCCTCCTCACCCGACTTGAAACCACTTTTAACGTTACCGGCACTGCCCTCTCTTGGATTAAATCATACTTCTCTGACAGACGCCAGTTCATCTCCATCAATAACTGCAAATCCCCCACTGCTCCCTTCCCCCAAGGTGTCCCCCAAGGTCCAGTTCTTGCCCCCCTCCTCTTCATCCTTTACCTATCCCCACTCGGTCACTTAATCCGCCGTCATGGTCTCCAATTCCACTGCTTCGCCAATGACATCCAGCTTTTCATCTCCACCAAGTCCGTCTCCACCGACACCCACTCTATCCTGACAAACTGCATCTCTGAAATAAAATCCTGGCTTCAAATCAACTTCCTCAAACTTAACTGTGATAAATCTGAAATAATCATCATTGGCCCAAAAACGCTCACAAAATCCACCCATAACTTTGCCCTCAATATCAACGGTATCCCAGTATCCACCTCCCCTCTCATCCGGAATCTTGGCATCATCTTTGACCAAACCCTCTCCTTCGACAAATACACTAAACAGATCACAAAGACAGCCTTCTTTCACCTGAAAAACATCGCCCGTCTCCGCTCATCCCTCTCTTCCACGGCTGCAGAAACCCTCATCCACGCCTTCATCACCTCCCGTCTGGACTACTGCAATAGCCTCCTTTATGGTTCACCCTCAACAATCACCAATAAACTCCAATACATTCAGAACTCCGCTGCCCGTCTACTCACCCATTCCCGGACACGTGACCACATCACCCCCGTCCTTTACAAGCTTCACTGGCTCCCCATCTCCCAGAGAATCCAGTACAAAATCCTCCTCTTGACCTACAAAGCCCTCCATAACCTGGCCCCATCCTACCTGGCTGACCTCCTCTCCAGACACACTCCCACCCGCAACCTCCGCTCTGCTGGTACCAACCTCCTGACCCCCCCCCCCATCCGGACCAAATTCAGATCCTGGGGGGACAGGGCCTTCTCCATCGCTGCTCCCACCCTCTGGAACTCACTACCTCACACCATCAGAGACTCCTCCTCACTCACCACATTCAAAACATCACTCAAGACCCACCTGTTCAGCACTGCATTCAACATTCAACCCACAGCATTTAACCCCTGACTATCACTTCTCCTTCTCCCTCCTTTTGCTTTAAATCAGGGGTTCCCTAACTGGGGTGCATGAACCCCCAGGGGGTGCGTGAGTCGTAAAATATTAAACAGTTGATCTTGTAGATCATCTCTTGTGTTTTTTCATTACAATATTACACTATGAACTTGATCTTTTACGAAGCACTGTTATGCGTATGATAGTATAATAATAACTCAGATTGTGTCTCGAAAAGTTGGGGGTTCGTGGACACCTCTGACATCCACAGGGGGTTCGTGGGGGGATAAACTTAGGGAAACACTGCTTTAAATATTTCCCTATTGATTCTTGACTTTTTGCAATTATTGTTTTCATGTTTTGTTATGCATAATGTTTTGCACTCTGTCAAAGCGCCTTTGGGCTTCATGAAAAGCGCTATACAAAATAAATGAATTATTATTATTATTATTAAAGAGTAATTCTAAAGAGTAATTCCAAAGGGTAATTCTAAAGAGTAATTCTAAAGGGTAATTCTAAAGAGTAATTCTAAAGAGTAATTCTAAAGGGTAATTCTAAGGAGTAATTCTAAAGAGTAATTCCAAAGGGTAATTCTAAAGAGTAATTCTAAAGGGTAATTCTAAAGGGTAATTCTAAGGAGTAATTCTAAAGAGTAATTCTAAAGGGTAATTCTAAAGAGCAATTCTAAAGGGTAATTCTAAAGGGTAATTCTAATGTGTAATTCTAAAGGGTGATCCTAATGTGTAATTCTAAAGGGTGATTCGAATGGGTAATTCTAAAGGGTAATTCTAAAGAGTAATTCCAAAGGGTAATTCTAATGTGTAATTCTAAAGGGTGATTCTAATGTGTAATTCTAAAGGGCGATTCGAAAGGGTAATTCTAAAGGGCAATTCTAAAGGGTAATTCTAAAGGGTAATTCTAAAGGGTAATTCTAAAGTGTAATTCTAATGAGTAATTCCAAAGGTAATTCGAAAGAGTAATTCTAAAGGGTAATTCTAAAGAGTAATTCTAAAGAGTAATTCCAAAGGGTAATTCTAAAGAGTAATTCTTAAGGGTAATTCTAAAGAGTAATTCCAAAGGGTAATTCTAATGTGTAATTCTAAAGGGTGATTCTAATGTGTAATTCCAAATGGTGATTCGAAACGGTAATTCTAAAGGGTAATTCTAAAGGGTAATTCTTATGAGTAATTCTAAAGGGTAATTCCAACGGGTAATTCTAAAGTGTAATTCTAAAGAGTAATTCTAAAGGGTAATTCTAAAGGGTAATTCTAAAAAGTAATTCTAAAGGGTAATTCCAAAGGGTAATTCTAATGTGTAATTCTAAAGGGTGATTCTAATGTGTAATTCCAAAGGGTAATTCTAATGTGTAATTCTAAAGGGTGATTCGAAACGGTAATTCTCAAGGGTAATTCTGATGAGTAATTCAAAGGTAATTCGAAAGTGTAATTCTAAAGGGTGATTCTAATGTGTAATTCCAAAGGGTGATTCGAAACGGTAATTCTCAAGGGTAATTCTGATGAGTAATTCAAAGGTAATTCGAAAGTGTAATTCTAAAGGGTAATTCCAAAGGGTAATTCTAAAGGGTAATTCTAAAGTGTAATTCGAAAGAGTAATTCCAAAGGGTAATTCTAAAGGGTAATTCTAAAGTGTAATTCTAAAGGGTAATTCTAAAGGGTAATTCCAAAGGGTAATTCTAAAGGGTAATTCTGAAGTGTAATTCTAAAGGGTAATTCCAAAGGGTAATTCTAAAGGGTAATTCTAAAGTGTAATTCTAAAGGGTAATTCTAAAGGGTAATTCTAAAGGGTAATTCTGAAGGGTAATTCTGAAGTGTAATTCTAATGAGTAATTCTAAAGGGTAATTCTGAAGGGTAATTCTGAAGTGTAATTCTAATGAGTAATTCTAAAGGGTAATTCTAAAGTGTAATTCTAAAGGGTAATTCTAAAGGGTAATTCTAAAGGGTAATTCTAAAGGGTAATTCTGAAGTGTAATTCTAATGAGTAATTCTAAAGGGTAATTCCAACGGGTAATTCTAAAGTGTAATTCTAAAGGGTAATTCTAAAGTGTAATTCTAAAGTGTAATTCTAAAGTGTAATTCTAAAGGGTAATTCCAACGGGTAATTCTAAAGTGTAATTCTAAAGGGTAATTCTAAAGTGTAATTCTAAAGTGTAATTCTAAAGGGTAATTCCAAAGGGTAATTCTAAAGTGTAATTCTAAAGTGTAATTCTAAAGGGTAATTCCAACGGGTAATTCTAAAGTGTAATTCTAAAGGGTAATTCTAAAGGGTAATTTCCAAAGGGTAATTCTCCAGGGTTATTCTAAAGGGTTATTCTAAAGAGTAATTCTAAAGGGTAATTCTAAAGAGTAATTCTAAAGTGTAATTCTAAAGGGTAATTCTAAAGGGTAATTCCAAAGGGTAATTCTCAAGGGTTATTCTAAAGGGTTATTCTAAAGTGTAATTCTAAAGTGTAATTCTGAAGAGTAATTCTAAAGGGTAATTCTAAAGGGTAACTCCAAAGGGTAATTCTCAAGAGTTATTCTAAAGGGTTATTCTAAAGTGTAATTCTAAAGTGTAATTCTGAAGAGTAATTCGAAAGAGTAACTCCAAAGGGTAATTCTAAAGGGTAATTCTAAAGGGTAATTCTAAAGGGTAATTCTAAAGAGTAATTCCAAAGGGTAATTCTAAAGAGTAATTCTAAAGGGTAATTCTAAAGGGTAATTCAAAAGAGTAATTCTAAAGGGTAATTCCAAAGGGTAATTCTAAAGGGTAATTCTAAAGTGTAATTCTAAAGGGTAATTCTAAAGGGTA
Source organism: Myxine glutinosa (assembly GCF_964187855.1). Taxonomy (NCBI): domain Eukaryota; kingdom Metazoa; phylum Chordata; class Myxini; order Myxiniformes; family Myxinidae; genus Myxine; species Myxine glutinosa. The sequence continues at coordinate 171,694,907 of NC_136266.1, read as the reverse complement.
ATTCTAAAGTGTAATTCTAAAGAGTAATTCCAAAGGGTAATACTAAAGGGTTATTCTAAAGAGTAATTCTAAAGGGTAATTCTGAAGAGTAATTCCAAAGGGTAATTCCAAAGGGTAATTCTAAAGAGTAATTCTAAAGGGTAATACGAAGGGGTAATTCTAAGGGGTAATTCTAACGGGTAATTCCAAAGGGTAATTCTAAAGGGTAATTCTTAGGGGTAATTCTAAGGGGTAATTCCAAGGGGTAATTCCAAAGGGTAATTCTAAAGTGTAATTCTAAAGGGTAATTCTGATGAGTAATTCTAAAGGGTAATTCTAAAGGGTAATTCTGCTGCTGTTACCCCTATTCTGAAAAAACCTGGACTAAACCCTGACACCCTAAATAACTTCAGACCCATCTCCAACCTACCCTTTCTGTCAAAAGTTTTGGAACGCGCTGTAGCCACTCAACTCAAACATCACCTCTCTGCCAATAACCTGTATGAAACATTCCAATCCGGATTCCGCTCCAACCACAGTACTGAAACTGCTCTCCTCAAAATCACCAACGACCTTCTCCTCTCCTCTGACGCTGGCAACCTCAACATTCTCATCCTCCTCGACCTCAGCGCCGCCTTTGACACCATCGATCACACCATCCTCCTCACCCGACTTGAAACCACCTTTAACATTACCGGCACTGCCCTCTCTTGGATTAAATCATACCTCTCTGACAGACGCCAGTTCATCTCCATCAATAACTGCAAATCCCCCACTGCTCCCCTCCCCCAAGGTGTCCGCCAAGGTTCAGTTCTTGGCCCCCTCCTCTTCATCCTTTACCTGTCCCCCCTCGGTCACTTAATCCGCCGTCATGGTCTCCAATTCCACTGCTTCGCCGATGACATCCAGCTTTTCATCTCCACCAAGTCCATCTCCACCGCCACCCACTCTATCCTGACAAACTGCATCACTGAAATAAAATCCTGGCTTCAAATCAACTTCCTCAAACTTAACTGTGATAAATCTGAAATAATCATCATTGGCCCAAAAACGCTCATAAAATCCACCCATAACTTTGCCCTCAACATCGATGGTTTCCCAGTATCCACCTCCCCTCACATCCGGAATCTTGGCATCATCTTTGACCAAACCCTCTCCTTCGACAAATACACTAAACAGATCACAAAGACAGCCTTCTTTCACCTGAAAAACATCGCCCGTCTCCGTCCATCCCTCTCCTCCGTGGCTGCGGAAACCCTCATCCACGCCTTCATCACTTCCCGTCTGGACTACTGCAATAGCCTCCTTTATGGTTCACCCTCAACAATCACCAATAAACTCCAATACATTCAGAACTCCGCTGCCCGTCTACTCACCCATTCCCGGACCCGTGACCACATCACCCCCGTCCTTTACAAGCTTCACTGGCTCCCCATCTCCCAGAGAATCCAGTACAAAATCCTCCTCTTGACCTACAAAGCCCTCCATAACCTGGCCCCATCCTACCTGGCTGACCTCCTCTCCAGACACACTCCCACCCGCAACCTCCACTCTGCTGGTACCAACCTCCTGACCCCCCCCCCCCATCCGGACCAAATTTAGATCCTGGGGGGACAGGGCCTTCTCCATCGCTGCTCCCATCCTGTGGAACTCACTACCTCACACCATCAGAGACTCCTCCTCACTCACCATATTCAAAACATCACTCAAGACCCACCTGTTCAACACTGCATTCAACATTTAACCCACAGCATCTAACACCTGACTATCTCCTCTCCTTCTCCCTCCTTTGTGCTTTGAATATTTCCCTATTGATTCTTCTTTTTTTGCAATTGTTTTTATGTTTTGCGCCTGCATTATGTTTTGCACTCTGTCAAAGCGTCTTTGGGCTCCCTGAAAAGCGCAATTTAAAATAAATGCATTATTATTATTAGTAATTCTAAAGGGTAATTCCAAAGAGTAATTCTTAAGAGTAATTCTAAAGGGTAATTCTAAAGGGTAATTCTAAAGGGTAATTCTAAGGGGTAATCCTAACGGGTAATTATAAAGGGTAATTCTAAAGGGTAATTCTAAAGGGTAATTCTAAAGGGTAATTCGAAAGGGTAATTCTAAAGGGTAATTCTAAGGGGTAATTCTAAGGGGTAATTCTCAAGGGTAATTCTAAAGTGTAATTTTAAAGGGTAATTCTAAAGGGTAATTCAGAAGGGTAATTTTAAAGGGTAATTCTAAAGGGTAATTCAGAAGGGTAATTTTAAAGGGTAATTCTAAAGGGTAATTCTCAAGGGTAATTCTGATGAGTAATTCTAAAGGGTAATTCTAAAGGGTAATTCAGAAGGGTAATTCTAAAGGGTAATTCTAAAGGGTAATTCTAAAGGGTAATTCGAATGAGTAATTCTAAAGGGTAATTCTAAAGGGTAATTCTGAAGGGTAATTCTAAAGGGTAATTCTAAAGGGTAATTCTAAAGGGTAATTCTAAAGGGTAATTCTAAAGGGTAATTCTAAAGGGTAATTCTTAAGGGTAATTCTAAAGGGTAATTCTAAAGGGTAATTCTAAACGGTGATTCTAATGAGTAATTCTAAAGGGTAATTCTAAAGGGTAATTCTGAAGGGTAATTCTAAAGGGTAATTCTAAAGGGTAATTCTAAACGGTGATTCAAATGAGTAATTCCAAACGGTAATTATGAGGGGGTTCTAAACGGTAATTTTAAAGGGTAATTATAAGGGGGTTCTAAATTGTAATTCTAAAGGGTAATTATAAGGGGGTTCCAAACGGTAATTCTAAAGGGTAATTATAAGGGGGTTCTAAATGGTCATTCTAAAGGGTAATTATTAGGGGGTTATAAACGGTAATTCTAAAGGGTAATTATAAGGGGGTTCTAAACGGTAATTCCAAAGGGTAATTATAATGGGGTTCTAAACGGTAATTCTAAAGGGTAATTATAAGGGGGTTCTAAACGGGATAATTCTAAAGGGTAATTATAAGGGGGTTCTAAAGGATAATTATAAAGGGTAATTATAAGGGGGTTCTAAACGGTAATTCTAAATGGTAATTATAAGGGGGTTCTAAACGGTAATTCTAAAGGGTAATTATAAGGGGGTTCTAAACGGTAATTCTAAAGGGTAATTATAAGGGGGTTCTAATCGGTAATTCTAAATGGTAATTATAAGGGGGTTCTAATCGGTAATTCTAAAGGGTAATTATAAGGGGGTTCTAATCGGTAATTCTAAAGGGTAATTATAAGGGGGTTCTAAACGGTAATTCTAAATGGTAATTATAAGGGGGTTCTAAACGGTAATTCTAAAGGGTAATTATAAGGGGGTTCTAAACGGTAATTCTAAATGGTAATTATAAGGGGGTTCTAAACGGTAATTCTAAAGGGTAATTATAAGGGGGTTCTAATCGGTAATTCTAAAGGGTAATTATAAGGGGGTTCTAAACGGTAATTCTAAATGGTAATTATAAGGGGGTTCTAATCGGTAATTCTAAATGGTAATTATAAGGGGGTTCTAATCGGTAATTCTAAAGGGTAATTATAAGGGGGTTCTAATCGGTAATTCTAAAGGGTAATTATAAGGGGGTTCTAAACGGTAATTCTAAATGGTAATTATAAGGGGGTTCTAATCGGTAATTCTAAAGGGTAGTTATAAGGGGGTTCTAATCGGTAATTCTAAAGGGTAATTATAAGGGGGTTCTAAACGGTAATTCTAAATGGTAATTATAAGGGGGTTCTAAACGGTAATTCTAAAGGGTAATTATAAGGGGGTTCTAATCGGTAATTCTAAAGGGTAATTATAAGGGGGTTCTAATCGGTAATTCTAAAGGGTAATTATAAAGGGGTTCTAAACGGTAATTCTAAAGGATAATTATAAAGGGGTTCTAAACGGTAATTCTAAATGGTAATTATAAGGGGGTTCTAAACGGTAATTCTAAAGGGTAATTATAAGGGGGTTCTAAACGATAATTCTAAAGGGTAATTATAAAGGGGTTCTAAACGGTAATTCTAAATGGTAATTATAAGGGGGTTCTAAACGATAATTATAAAGGGTAATTATAAGGGGGTTCTAAACGGTAATTCTAAAGGGTAATTATAAGGGGGTTCTAAACGGTAATTCTAAAGGGTAATTATAAAGGGGTTCTAAACGGTAATTCTAAAGGGTAATTATAAGGGGGTTCTAATCGGTAATTCTAAATGGTAATTATAAGGGGGTTCTAATCGGTAATTCTAAAGGGTAATTATAAAGGGGTTCTAAACGGTAATTCTAAAGGGTAATTATAAAGGGGTTCTAAACGGTAATTCTAAATGGTAATTATAAGGGGGTTCTAAACGGTAATTCTAAAGGGTAATTATAAGGGGGTTCTAAATGATAATTCTAAAGGGTAATTATAAAGGGGTTCTAAACGGTAATTCTAAATGGTAATTATAAGGGGGTTCTAAACGATAATTCTAAAGGGTAATTATAAGGGGGTTCTAAACGGTAATTCTAAAGGGTAATTATAAAGGGGTTCTAAAGGATAATTCTAAAGGGTAATTATAAGGGGGTTCTAAACGGTAATTCTAAATTGTAATTATAAGGGGGTTCTAAACGGTAATTCTAAAGGGTAATTATAAAGGGGTTCTAAAGGATAATTCTAAAGGGTAATTATAAAGGGGTTCTAAACGGTAATTCTAAAGGGTAATTATAAGGGGGTTCTAAACGGTAATTCTAAAGGGTAATTATAAAGGGGTTCTAAACGGTAATTCTAAAGGGTAATTATAAGGGGGTTCTAAACGGTAATTCTAAAGGGTAATTATAAGGGGGTTCTAAACGGTAATTCTAAAGTGTAATTATAAAGGGGTTCTAAACGGTAATTCTAAAGGGTAATTATAAGGGGGTTCTAAACGGTAATTCTAAAGGGTAATTATAAGGGGGTTCTAAACGGTAATTCTAAAGGGTAATTATAAGGGGGTTCTAAACGGTAATTCTAAAGGGTAATTATAAGGGGGTTCTAAATGGTAATTCTAAACGGTAATTCTAAAGGGTTATGTACGTTTCTAGGCTTTGTCTATTTCATATTTAAAATGGCAAACTGAACTGCTTCCTCCGAACACAGGCGAGATTTTTTTTTCTCCTTATCAAGTTTCAGGATAGACAATGTTGCATGTTTTTCCATGTCGTTCCAAGATGACAAGGTTTTTGCCATTGCCAACTCTGGAACAACCAACATGATGTTGGCCACGAGAAAAGCATGGACTTTGCAGGTTGAAGCCAATAACTTTTAGTGATTGTCCCTGTGCCTTGTTGATGCTCATGGCAAAACTGGGGTGGACAGGGAACTGGAGCCTTTTGAATTGAAATGGCAAGTCAGAGCGGATGATTGGAATGCGTGGAATAAAGACATCCTGTCCTTCTGCATGGCCAGTCATGATTGTGGCTTCAATGACATCTGGTATAAGCTTCTCGACAGCCAAACGTGTTCCAGTGCAGAGTGTTCGTGGATCCAGATTCCTGAGAAGCATGATGGGTGCACCAATCTTGAGCTCCGGATTTTGAGGAGGGACACCTGTTGGTTCCAGAGAGTTAAGAAATTCTGTGGGGTAGTGGACTGCCTCATTAATTTCTGATACTGTGTCAACCGACTTGTACTTTTGCACAATGCCAGGTAACTGTGAAAGAAGGCTTCTGTTTGTGGTATTGGTTGCATCATGTTTTGGTGCCAGGATGGGTCTTTGGCAAAGCCACTTGTGGTCACGGAAGGTATGTGAAACATTTGGAAATACTGCATCTTGCAGTTCTTGAAGTGTTGCAACTGTTTTGCCAATGTTGTTCATTGAGATAGTTCCATGTTTATTCTCAGGTACCATGGCTCCGTTTTCCAGGTTGAGCAGGCTTGCAGCAAACTCTACAGCAGATATGTCACCTGCTGTAAGAAGCACTTGCATGCTGGTCATTAGGCTGAGTCGTTGAATGTTGTTCCAAATATGTGAGGCTTTGAGGCAGACCTGCAGTTCATCAGCTTTGGTTCCACGTGAAATGATTGGCAGCGTCTGTCGAAAATCTCCAGCCAACACCAGAGTCACTCCACCCATTATTTTGTCATTATGTTGAAGATCTTGCAGGGTGTGATCAAGAGCCTCAAAGGCAGCTTTGTGAGACATTGCACACTCATCCTAGACAATTAGCTAGCAATCCTGCAGAATTCCTACTTTGTCAGTGCCCCTGCCAATGTTTCAGGTTGGTGCCTCCATGCTTGCCAGATTTAAGGGTAACTTGAAGACTGAGTGAGCTGTTCTTCCTCCTGTCAGCAGCGTGGCAGCAATGCCTGATGAGGCCACTGCAAGGACAATCGTGTGTCGCTACTGAATTTTTGCCAAAAGAAGATTGATGAGAAAGGTTTTCCCAGTTCCGCTGGGAGCATCCAGAAAGAAGGTCCCACCACTCCCATCGAAAACTGCTTGTGTAATCTTATTGAAGGCTTCTCTTTTGTCTGGAACCAGACATGGCACATTCTTCTGGATGTACTCAGCAAGCTGTTTCATGTTGTATTTAGTCTCTCTCAAAATTTCGTTTGTGAACTCATTGTCATTGTGTTGTTGTGGGGCAGGAAGGCCAAAAGTTTTGAGGTCAGAGCCACCCAAAGCCTTGATGTTGATAATGGTAATGATAGTAATTTTGATAATGATCCCAATGATAACTAGATGGTATTCATAGAACACTTACCCTGCGCAGTCTTCAGAAGGACTTGTTGCAAGCCAACTCTTCTGTTTTTTAAGGTTTTTTTTTTTTCATAATTATCATTTTAAAAATTATACGGGAGGAGGTGCTCCTAGGGTGAAGATTGTGTCCATCGGACTAACAGTTGCTTAGAACACTTTTTTTCATTACGTTCTAGAATCAAGCGTTGTACTTGGCGATTTATGACGTCATAATTAAGGCACCGATGACATCATCATTAACGTATCTTATTCCCCATGGGGAGTACTTGACAATGAGGCATGTTTCAATTTTTTCCATGGAGTGGGGTCGGATATATAGAGGGGAAATTTTTTCGGTTTTTGCAAGATGGCGCCTTTACCTCCGAACTATGACGTCATAATTATCATTAAAATATTCTACAGAGGAGGCGCTCATATGGCGAAAATTTCGTGTCAATCGGTCCAAGAATTGCAGAGAAAAAAAATTCATACCGATCGAATCAAGCGTGGTACTTGCCGAGTTATGACGTCTTTATTACGGTACTGATGACAACATCATTAACATATCTTATTCCCCAAGGGGAGTGCTTGACATTGAGCCATATTTAATTTTTTTCCATTGAGGGGTTTTGGAGATATAGAGGTGCAACTTTTTCCGATTTTTCCAAGATGGCGTCTGTACCACGCGACCAATGACGTCATAATTATCATTAGAACAATTCTACAGGAGGAGCCGCTCATATTCTGAAAAATTCGTGTTCATCAGACTAACAGTTGTGGAGGAATTTTTTTTTTCATACTGATCAGATTAAGCGTTGTACTTGTCGAATTATGACATCATAATGGAGGCATCATTATTAACATATCTTATTCCACATGGGGTGTACTTGACAATGAGCCATGTTTTAATTTTTTCCATTAAGTGGTTTGGGAGATATAGAGGTGTAACCTTTTTCCAATATGGCGTCCATACCACGTGACCTATGACGTCATAATTATCAGCAAAAAAATGTATAGGCAGAGGCGCTCCTACAGTAAAATTTCATGTCAATCGGACAAATGGTTGCCGAGTAAATGAATTTTTAAAATGCAGACACGGCACACGTTCGGCACACGGCACACGTTATGAACCGAATGCCTAACCCTGCTTTTCGCTTCGTGAGCGCAGGGTAATGACAGCTTGATTGAAGATGGCATCACCGTAGTCCAGTTCCTGGTTTGGATTTTGCACTTGTGAGGGATGCAAAATATCCTCTACCAGAACCTCCTGTGCTTGTCCCATAGTTCTTCAGGATTTCACATGGCACATGTCTGCAACATGATGGCAAACAGGTTTCGCAGCATCCATGATGATCGAGTTGCAGCTGCCAACTCTAATGTGCTGTTCCAGTGCGCATCATCCTCCAGGAGTCCTCTGAGCTGGCAAAGCCTGTTTTCAAAGTTCACAGATTGTGGCTTCCAATGTTCACAAGTCTTCAAATGATGTGGGACCTTGGTCCACATGCATAAACAGTCTCAGGTAAAAGCAATCAAAATTGTTAGGATTTACAGTATACAGTGACTTTACATTTACTTTACAGTATTCACACCACTTGACGTTTTCACACTTTGTTGTGTTACAGCCTGAATTAAAAATTAAATAAATTGAGATCTTTATTGTCACTGATCTACACATAATACCCCGTAATGTCAAAGTGGAGAAGTACGAAGTCGCCGGAGGCACATTTTCAGCTTATCCATCCATCCGTCCGTCCATCCGTCCATGATAGGTTTTCGTTACCGTGATTACTTGAGAACGGCTAAAGGGATCTTAGTCAAACTTGGTACAGGTATGTATAATGAGGTAAAGATGAACTGATTCGATTTTGGGGTCACGAGGTCAAAGGTTACAGGTCAAAGTCTGTAATAGGTCAATAACTTCAGAATGGGCGAAAGGGATCTCATCCGCTTTAGTACAGATATGTATAATGATATAAAGTTTAACTGATTCGATCTTAGGGGTCCCGAGGTCAAAGGCCAAAGGTCAGAGGTCATAATCAGGTAAAAATGTGAGAACTTGTGAACAGCTGAAGGGATTTAAATTAAAACTTGGTACAGGTATGTATAATGATGTAAACATGAACTGATTACATTTTGGGGTAAATAGGTCAAAGTTCAGAGGTCATGTAGGGTAAAAATGTGCTAACTTGGGCACAGCTGAATGGATTTAAATCAAACTTGATGCAAATATTACAATGATGTAATAATGTGGGGGGAGGCATAATCAGTCGACGTCGTGACGAAGAATGCCGTTCTTGTTTAATATATATATATATATATATATATATATATATACACACACACACACACACACACACAGATTGAACCCCCTAACTTGACTGGGAAGCAAGGCACAGATTGAGTCTCACCCCAGCAATTGCTGCACAACCTGTTAGCAACAAGTGTGGCCTGCCACGCTGACACATTGTCTCTGCCCTGCTCCTCGACAATTACGAAGTTTGCAGTCAGGAATATTAAATTTAACTAAGGAAGCACACTAATCCTATGACATGACGTTGACATCATGTGCATAAATTATACCAATGTCAATGTAGGCCGGCGCCAGAGTCTATGGAGGTTTGAAAAGTAGCTGGTAAAGGGTTAAATAACCTGCTAAGGTTCAAACACAAACATCGCCTGCTAAGGTTCAAAGGGATAAATAACCTAAAGACCAAAAAGAGCCCGAAGACCCAAAATACCCCGTAGACCCATAAATACCCTGAAGACCTAAATGATCGAGAGGACCTAAAATGACCATAAGACCCCAAAGACCCAAAATACCCTGAAAACCCAGAGGATCCAGAGGACCCAAAAGACCCTTAAAGACCTCGAAGACACAAAATACACTTAAAGACCCTGCCAGAAGACCCATAGGGGCTGAAGCCCCAATAATAACACAAAGGCTCCGAAGACCCTTAAAGATGCCGAAGACCCAAAATACCCAAAAGACTCAAGACCCTGAGGATCAAATAGATCCAAAAGGCTCAGAAGACCAAAATAGTCTCACTTAGGGATAGGAATATTAATAGAGGGGGGAGAGAGAGAAGAGGAAGTGTAGGGGGAAGGGAGAGGGAGTGGAGGAGGGGGGGAGGGTTAAGACTGGGAGAGGGGAGGGGTGGAAGGGAGAAAAAAGAGAGGGGTGGGGGATGGGAGGAGGAGGGGAGAGATAGAGAGGAGAAGATGTGGATGGGTGAGGGTGGGGAAAGGTGGGGGAGTGGAGAGGGAGGGCGGGTGTGGGAGAGAGAGGTGGGGGAGAGAGAGGCGTGAGGGAGGGACAGAGAGGGGTGGGAGAGGGTGGGTGATGGTGGGGAAAGATGAGGGAAATGGGTAGAGGAGGAGGGAGGGTGGGATTGCGGGAAGGGAGGGTATATTATAATATATTAATTATGTACTCTTGAAACATGAGTACATCTATTAATTCTGTACTCTGCGGCTTAATCTGAGGTCTTGCCACAAATATTGATGCTAAGACGCACACCACACAAACATCGAAAGAATCTTTATTTCAATATACCGAATGTACTTTTTTCACCAAATATGCGTAAACTCACATTGGCAGGGTAGGGTCCGGGCGACCTCCTGGTGCAGATCTGTGACATGGTCTACAACATCAAGATGGAACCACGTACCCTACTCTGGATCATTCAAGCTGATCGTTTCAGGCCATACTGAGGAGATGAGGTCCAGGTCATGAGTGTCCCCAGGGAACCGTGGGCGTCGAAAAGCGAGTCTCCGATGGAACAAGGATGGGGCGTCGGGCAGCAGATAGGTGAGACAGTGGAGGCTGTAGGAAGGACTGTACATTAAATTGTCGAATACATTATGGGACTATAATTGGCATATCACCATTTAAATTTAAAGGAGAGATGAATCTGGTTGAATTGGCTGATGTAGATGAGGGTGAATTCCCTTCTCTCACTCGGGTGAGAATTGGGCGGTGAGGATGTGTCGGAGGAAAGGAAAAGTGTGTGCTAGGGTGTGGGACCTTGGGGTGCGTGAGGCAAAATTTTAGCTGAATTGGTGTGGCACAAATTGATAGGAGTGATCGTGTGAAGGAAGCATGTTAGGAGTGAAGAAGTATGAGAGTGTGAAGAGAAGCATATACCCCCAATTGGAATGAAATCGCCATCTTTGTGAGTGATAGGTGTATGTTTATGTGGATGTGTTTTGCGTGTTTTTACCTGCATCATCAAAGGTGGACGGAGGATATATTTTCATATCTGTCTGTCTCTTTGTCGCTTGCCTGTCTGTCTGTTTGTCTGTGAGCAGGATATCTCAAAAGGTTGTGGACATATTCGGATTCTTCACCATTGAGTGATGGGGATAAAACCGATACATAGCAGGATATCTCAAAAACTTATGGACGGATTTGGACGAAACTTGGTGGACAGGTTGGGTGTTTGACAAGGACTAATCGATTCGATTTTGGTGAAGATCTGAATATGGATTCGGATACGATAATTATTTAAGTGATTCTTCACCATTGAGAGATCAGATGAAAAGAGATAAATAACATATTTAAAAAAGTTATGGACGAGTTATGACGAAACTTGGTGAACGAGTTGGTTTGGTGACAAGAACAAGTCGATTAGATTTTGGTTCAAGTCTGAATCCAGATCCGACCTATCAGTGGGATACAAAACAAACTGTTCAGCCTGGCGGAGGTATGCTCTCTACAGAGTGTCGTTCTAGTTTTGTGTGTATTTTCGTGGATGTTTTTAGCCGCGTCGCAGACGCTGCTCATAGAGTGCCCTCTGCTGTTGTTGTTGTTGTTCTTCTTGTTCTTCTTCTTGTTCTTGCAGGGAAGACAAAACCTCAAAGCTCCACCCATTCTGGGAACCATAGCTCCACCCATTCTGGGAGAGCCTTCATATAAACAAATATCCACCATTTTATTAACTCGCATAGCTTTGAGGCCTGTTTTGTAGGCCCATGGTGTCTTCCTCTCTCACACAGTTTTATTTCAAATCAAATTCGATATATCATTTCATTTTTCACAGTCGCTAACATAGTTTTAGACTCGGTTGAAAAAAAACGGGAAGAAAATCCTATGAAAGTTGCCTTTATAGAACGAAATGAATTCTCAAAGGCCTGTAACTTCAAGTCCATTGAGATATATTTTGTTTAAATCGCGGCATGGTCAGTCATACACCGCCCGAAATAACAGACGGGAAAATGCCGAGATATACTAAAAATTCGTCCATTTGATGACAATCGTCACGATGAAATATTTAATTTATACGTCGTCACAATAATGTGGAGAGAGGAGCATAGCTTCGTTCACGTGTCGCCACACACGGGAAATTGCCGAGATATATTTTTTTTAAATCGCGGCATGGTCAGTCATACACCGCCTGAAATAACAGACGGGAAAATGCCGAGATATATTAAAAATTCGTCGCCACACACGGGAAATTGCCGAGATATATTTTCACTTTGCACAAAAATAACATCAAGTAATCGAATCAATAGGAATGTCCTGTGCCTATAACATCGACGTTATAGGCACAGCTGCATCTAGGCATTGTGTAACATCGACGCGGATTTTGTTTTAATTAAAACTTTTTGTACTTGTTTTTTTAGGTTCACTTGGCTTTGCCTGGATAGGCTTGTGGGTAGAGGAGAAGCAGCCAAAACCCGAATCCTATCCAGGTTCTCCGTGATGACTCCATCTTTGCCTATTTGGGTTCCTCTTGATGGCTCCAATGCTGTATTTGGTGTTTTATTTGATTGCACTTAAGCAAAACAACGTGTTATACCATAAATACATTTCTTTAATTCTCACAAAATCAAAATAACAATTTTCACTCAGAATTTACAACACAAAGCATATACAGTAAGTAAATATTATCACGCATTAACTGGCATTAATCATGTTTGGACAAGTTTTACTTTAGGCAACTTCCAGATTTTTAGTCCCATTGTAAATATGATGCTTGTGAACCACCTTTAGAGGCCATTTTTCCCCGCAGAGCAGGGGTTGGCCTTTTTTGGGCACCGTGATCCCCTTTTTGAAGCAATGTTTTATGGCCGGATACCCTTCCTACCGCCAACCCTGTTAGTCGCCTCTTGCGACACACAGGGAATTACCAGTGAACTGGTACTCAATTTGCTGAACACGGAAGGATGACAGGCTGAGTCAACCCCCCTGGTGTTAATTCAGCGATCGGCCGGGATTCAAAACCAGGATCATAGGATCCCAAGCTGGCACCCGAACCACTAAGCCAACAGCATTGTTTTTTCAGTGGATACGGATTTTAAAATGATGTACAATACGACAATTTTGAAATGATGTAATCCACCCCAAAATAATCGGTGCGCATGCGCAGAAACCCCAGGAAACTGGTGCGTTTCGGGCAAAATAAAATGTACTGTCCAGGATAACGATTGTTACTTGGAATGGCTCATCAAGCTTCTGAAAAAGCCGGAAATACTTGGTAAGAGTACCTGAGGGAAAAGGCTGGCCGCTGCAAAACAAAAAAACTTGGAGAACTTTCTTAGCTCACCCAACAGGCACTTAATCTAATCTAATCTAATTTTGCGTATGACAAATTACAGCTCACAAATCTAAATCTAAGTTGTACAGCCATGTGACAGCACTGTCTGTTGATCGGAGGATTGCCCTAAATCCTTCATAAAATTTCCATCGGTGACACTGATTCACAATGTGATAGTTTGATTTGGGTGACCAGTCGTGTGCTGGGATGTCTCTGGAATTCCATTTGTGGAGGTGGGTTGATGTCCTTGCATGGAGAGCATGGATCCTGGTGAGCGCAGATCACTGTTTCCAGGGGAGGTCGAAACCTGGAGGGTTTTTTGTCAGATCGCTCACCAGTTCTTTGTTGGCAATGTTGTTGGTCTGCCCAGAGAATGCACCACTCGTCCTTTGTGTTAAACCCGGCATCACACACAACATTTGCAGAGCCCCCCCCCAACCCCCACTCTCCCCATGGATCGCTGCAAGTTAATGGATTGCGTATCTGGATTAGATTCTTCTGAGCACCAATGAAAAGGAATATCCGGGGCTTGTGCATGTGGAGGGTAAGTTTAAAATGATGACATTTACTATCAATCATGTTGGAAAGGGGATGGGTTGGGAGCTGTATGGTCTGTGAGGGCCGGTATACATATACTAGTGGGGTATGCTTACATATTGTGGAAGCAAAAATAAACTGTGCTTCGTACATAGGTACATAACAAATAGAAGCTTTATGATTATAGGCAAGCATCACCGACCTGCTGCTAGATATAAATTTAGATTTAATCATTTATTTTACAGACGCGTTTACAGTTCTATGTAAATTTTCATTGAGATTTTTATTTCACAGTTTACAATTATAGAATTACAATTTTCAAATGTTAGAGATTGATTGAGGGGTTTTTTTTGGTTTTTTTTTACATATCCATTGACAGTTTTTTTTACATACATTTTCATTTACGGACACTTTCCAATGGTTCTGTGATTTTTCCCTGCGTACTAGCTTTGATGTCCGACGACACGCCAAATTTCAGCTTTCTAAGACAGCCGGAAGGTACTGAACATTAATATCAGTCAGTCAGTGTTTAGAAAGAGCTTTAGATATTAGATATTGTTGTTTGCTTCCGAGGCCATAAGAGAAATTATACTAGATCTTTGCATCCATTGGTAAAAGTTGAAGTGTGTGTGTGTTATATCCACGGCCGACTCTTTAGTTTAAATGCTGAAAATTATGTTTAAAAGACTTAAATTACACATTTTGCGCTAGCATTTGCAGGTAAGAAGTGCCCGGTGAGCCAAACCGATTCAGTGTAAACACACACATCACATGCGCAAAAGGCCTCATTTAGCATTCATACGTCATTTTGAAAGTCCCGTAATCCAAATGAAAGGGAATGTTGATGTATGAAGTTTTTTGATTACTGTGTGGCTTTGAATTTGGTTCTACTGACTGCATCTGTGGTATAGTTACAGTTATTCATTGTTCTACTACCAATAGTCCAATATCATCCGAAATGGCCCCAATTAATACCACCTTTTTGTTGGGTCATTTACATGTATTGCTCGTCCACACAACCCCCGATACCAAGCATCCGCTCTCTCTGCACCCCTACCACTCGCAGTCTGCTGCTGCTACTCTTGCCAATTGCATCTTCTCCTCACTGAGCATATACTCCAACAAGCACAGGTATGTCTCTCTCACCTTTTCTCTATTGTTCCTCACTCCCCCCCACCTGATATCCTCATTCTTCTTACTTTCCTCCATCAGCCCTCTGAGGATCTACAGCAATATTTCCTCTTCCCTTCTCAAGGTTCAGGCGTCCGCTCCATACGAGAGACCCGATTACCAGTTTGTATATGCAATTCATTATTATAACCATATAGTAACAAATAATAAAACCACAAAACAATTCCAGGTTGGAAGTCAAAAATAATTTACAGAAGCTCGATATAAATTAATTTATCACAATTTACAATGTTCAGAAAAGGTAGCGTGGGACAGAGGAAGTGGCCATATATGTACTCTACACAAAAAATGGAATTAAAAAATAATAATTTTATAGTGATTCGTAAGTTTCCTATGAAGAGTAAGTATTTATGCAAATGTGTTGATATTTTGGTTTGGAGCACTGTTTGTGCTCTGTATACCAAAGGGATAAACAAAATATGAAATTAATCTCTTCCATTTTGCAAAGGCATAATATTCTCCAAAGTATATTAACAACAGTTAGCTTATAAGGCTTAAAGCTCGATTTTACTCCTTACAATGCTCATACTTGTTATAAGCAGGTCTCTTTTTCAATGGTCATTGTGGTTGTGGGGCCTGCTGTGCACGTAAGACCCTGGCCCAGGTTTTCAACACAGTGGTGTTCCGATGCCACTTCTTGAACGTCTTCCACTTGACTGCTACTGGTCACATCACCATTACCATGAGCATGTCTCCAATGTTGTTTTACCAGCAGGAACTGTTGTGGAGCCACAGCAAAGTGAAGTAAAATCAGCAAAGGATCCATTTTTCCAGGAGCTCTCTTCCAGCATTCCCTGATTTAGCTCAGTGCTTGGTAAGACCTCCACGTCGAAGCAAGATCTGGAGTTGCCAGGGTGCCAGATTAGACTCCTCGTAGCCAAGCTGCCGCACTTGCTCTCTCTGCTGTCTGTGGCACTCTTCTTCCTCCGTACGCCTCATCTCTTCCTCCTTCCTTGGGGGTGACACAGTCATGACAATAGACATCTAGGATTCTACAAGCATAAGCTCTATCAACTAAAGACAGGTGAAATCACAAAATATTTAGAAATTAAAGGAGATGGAGAGTAAAAACAGTCGATCTCCTTACTTATCATCCAAATGAGATTATGGGTAGATACAAGTTCTGACATAGTTTAGTTGAATACACCTTCTAATGTGCTGCCACTTTATAGAGAACGTAGTCACCTGGTAAATATTCAGTGAATTCACTTTTGTAGTGTCATAAGGCTCATGAAGGAGCTTGTCCATTACTATGTAACAGAAAAGGACATTAGGAGACAACAATGCACTTTGGAAGGAAGAAGAAAACACAAGCAGACAACGGACAAATTAACATGTAGTACATGGCATATGAACTTTGGATCAAAGAGTTATGGAGAACTCTATGGCAAGTGATCATGTGATTTCAAAAAAAGATGAGCTATTTTGTTGAAATGTGCATTTTTGTTTTGACATGTTTTGGGAGACTTCTCCCGAGGGACGTTGTGACTTGTGCATGCTTGTCTGTCTGAGACACAGCCTGTTTGCTGATAACTTGAAAATGCTGATTGACCAAGCTCAAATTTGGATTTTTTTTTTTTTGCATGTTGTGTTATATAAAAGCGATTTAAAAATTTGGGTTGTGGGAATCCAATACAAATGACATCCTATATAGCCATGATCTCAGGAATACAAAGTCCTGAAAGGATGAATGAATGAAAATGAATGAATGAATGAAAGATTGTTTTAAGGCCATTTTCCCCGCTAGAGCGGGGGTTAGCCTTGCGGGCCCCATGACAATCATGGTTCCTTGTTTGAGGCAATGTTTTTATTGCCGGATGCCCTTCCTGACGCCAACCCTTGGTCGCCTCTTACGATGCGCAGGGATACGGTATACCTATTCTAACCCGGGGTACACACGGGGATCATTCATCCCAGCAAGCTGGTACTCAATTTGCCGACCTTGGAAGGATGACAGGCTGAGTCAACCCCCCTGGCGTTAATTCAGCGATCGACCGGGATTCGAACCCAGGATCCTAAGATCCCAAGCCGGCACCCTAACCGCTAAGCCAACACCAGGCTCCATGAAACTTACATAATACAAGGTACAATATTCCAAAATGACTTGGACAAATTTGGTTGTTCATATATTTAGTACCACAAATACCCTTTATTTTATATGATCCAGGAACTCAGAAAATTTTCTTTATTTTCAGGTCTGGTGGTTTAATGTAAAAAGAAAATGGCGACTCCACAGGAAAGCTCAGTGCGTCGAATGGTTCATCGAGACGAGATCCACCACGCACGTTCAGCCAGCGTAATTTCTGTACAAGGTATTGAAGGAATCCGCCATCGCAGACTAGTATCCGAGAGTGGTACAAGAGCGTTAAGGAGACTGGAAGTTGTCAGAAACAGAAAATTAGCGGTCGACCAACCACAAGTGCAGCAGATGTTGAACGAGTGTGTGAATCATTTCAACAAAGTCCCAGAAAATCAATCCGAGGCGCATCCAGAGAACTGGGACTATCATCCACCACTGTACACAGGATTTTGCATAAAAGACTGAAGATTTATGTCAATAAGGTGAAGATTCTGCAGGAACTCAAACCAAATGAAGGACCCAAACACAAGGTGTTTACCTTGTAAATGCTCAGTCGTATCGAGGATGATGAAGATTGCCTGAAAAAGGTCATGTTCACAGACCAAGTTTGCTTTCATCTATTGGGCTTTCATTTCTTCCAAAGAGTTTCCTCCTTCCCCTGTGGAATGTTTGCGGCTCGGGGTTGATAAACCCATATGAATGGCTTGGAAATACATGGCAATGGCAATCAACCTCATGGATGGAGATGACACCTGACCTGACCTAACAGTGAAGTTGAGCAATTGTTTTCACAATGGAAGAGTTCTGATGATGAAATTTCACAATGGTTTAGTTTAGTGAAGTAGTGAAACAATGTGAAAGTGAAACAACAATACTTTCAAATTGATTTTACATGTCAGCAAAATACTTTTTTTTTTGATACAAAGTCAAGGCTTGTGGGGGAGCTCGAACATGGAACGGATGAGGTCATGACAGAAAAAAAGGAAGAGCAGAAATATAGGGAGGAAACACTCCAGCAGTGGGGTTGAGGGACAAAATAGAGGGAAAATTGGACAAAAAAGGGATGTGGAGAAGAATGTGGGGTAGTGGAGGATGCATGGGATGGACAATATGGATACAGAGGCAACCTCCCAAGCAGGAAAAACTGGAAATTTGGAAGGAGAAGGAATTGAGGTGGGGAGGTGGGGGTTTATGGGACTATAAAAGATCATGGTTTTGAATGGGGGGGGGGGGGTGAAGGGGGGGGGGGGTGAAGGGGGGGGGTGACCTGAGATGGTGAACAGCTGTCTGGAAGTTCTGTAGGGAACGATGATTGAAGAGAATGTGAAAGTTGGTTCCACAGGTGGGGGAAAAAGGAACGAATTTGAGTGGAGATGAGCAGCTAGCTATCCTGGATTTTGGGAGTTCCTCCAGAAGGGGGTGTAGACTTGCTTAATGGAAGAACAAAATGGTGTAAACAAGTTGGTTGTATCATGTCTTCAACCAGTCAGCTGCCATCAACTTTGGGGAAAGAAAATAAACAAAGACCTCAACAAAGCATACCTGTCATATGAAGCACAAATCAGGCTTGGAAAGCAAATTACCCCATTCCTGGAGGTCATTGGTGAGCCAGCTGGGTTTTAAATCAACAACCCATTTCATACATTGTCTTATTCCCCCAAGATGGTCATTTTCATAAAACTTAGGTTTTTTTTTTAATGGCTGACTTAAGCTGTATTAGAACCAACCACCTCTGAGATACTAGTCCAGTGTCCGCACTACTTACTCAAAGATCAAGCCTAGTGTTGGCCTAACTGTTAAGGTGGCTGGCGTGAGATCTTGGGGTCCTGAGTTCGAGCCCCTGTCGTTCCATTGAAATAACACCAGAAGGGTTGACAGCCTGTCATCCTTCTGAGGTTGGCAAAATGAGTACCAGCTTACTGGTAATAGGGGGAATTGCATCAATAGCACAGCCGCACCTCCAGAAAATGATACAGCAGAGCAACCACAGGCTGCATACGAACAACCACCACCCAAAGATGCAAGGGTATTTGGCCAAGCAGCCCTTTTCTTGCGACCATGTTGAAGATTTGGATGTTGTGTGGTTCGGTCCATTGCATGTCTTGTATGTCCCGTATCCACAGACGAAGGTCATTAAAGGTTCCAAAATTGGCACCAGTAAAGCAGGCTCTGCCAATAGTGAAGAAAGCTAGCTCTAAACGTGCTCGCTGTTTATTTGCACCCGTAGGTCGGACGAACTCCTCCACATGTTGAGTAACATATTATGGGTCGATACTTAGATATGGTGACAGCTGGCTTATCCCAGGCATAGGGACATTCAAAGATGGTGCAGACCTCAAATAGTCAGTCATTTGGTGGTGGTTGCATGGACCCGCTAAGGAGGTTAAATCTGCGGTTTTTGGAGTTATCCATTACGAGACCAGAGAACCGGCAGTTTGCAGGTTGGCTGTCCCTCAAGGAAGTGGCCAAACCTATAAAGTAAAGGATGTCCATCAATAATTGTGTTCGAGTCACCGGAAATGGAAAACTGAAATTATAGCAAAATTATTCCCTTCAGCAATCACGAAAAAAGAACCAATGACACTGATTAACTGCACATTGCGTCTTCCAGTAAGAAATTGATGGTTGCACAAAGCACAGAAATATCCAATTATTGAAGAGGACATAACAATAACATCCACAAGAACAATATGAAGCCATTGATAGTCCAAAACAATGTTGGCTCCACCATGAGTATTTGTCCGGTGTCTGCAGTGGGCATGACTAAAGATAAAGTTTCAAGGAAGAAAGATGAAAAATGAAAGTTTTACTTGTACACACTGGAGTGATGTATCCAGTTCAGCAAACTGGAAAGTTTTACTTACATTTTCCTTTCCCTGTTCGGGGACAAAAAAACAACAACAACCAAAAGCGATGTTAATGTTTTACGTAGTTTAAGGCTAAAGTATCACAAATTAATTGAAAGGCGCTGTGTACTCGAAGTGTGGTACTTGCTTTTCTTCGTCGATCTTCTTCTTCATGATGCCTCTTCGCCATGCTGGAAGCTGGGAAAGCATTTTCTCCTCGTATTCTTGCTTTAAAAACAAAATTTGAAACATGCGCCAGTCAGTCAAAGCAACGCGTCCTTATCCTCAGGATAGGTTTGGAATTAATGTGTGGACAACAGAGTTGAGAAAAGTCAGCAAGACACCAATGTAGCATCCGAATTGACGAAGGAGCTTGAATGAAATCATTAGGAAGAGCTACAAACTCTTCCAAACCTACATAGGTTTGGAATTAATGTGTGGACAACAGAGTTGAGAAAAGTCAGCAAGACACCAATGTAGCGTCCGAATTGACGAAGGAGCTTGAATGAAATCATTAGGAAGAGCTACAAACTCTTCCAAACCTACATAGGTTTGGAATTAATGTGTGGACAACAGAGTTGAGAAAAGTCAGCAAGACACCAATGTAGCGTCCGAATTGACGAAGGAGCTTGAATGAAATCATTAGGAAGAGCTACAAACTCTTCCAAACCTACATAGGTTTGGAATTAATGTGTGGACAACAGAGTTGAGAAAAGTCAGCAAGACACCAATGTAGAATCCGAATTGACGAAGGAGCTTGAATGAAATCATTAGCAAGCGCGACAAAGACAACAAACTTATTGAAGGACAAAAACAGGTTGATAAACCCGTACGCAGTGAACACCTGTTCAGCACATTGAAATTGTAGCTTCACTGCCTTTCCAAGCGGAACCCTAGAAAATGTACAGCATATGCCTTTCGTTGAGCACGTTGTCACCGGATACATGGTGTGCATTATTTAACCGTCCAGGGGGACAGAAAATTCCCCTGGGAATTGCTGTAGGTGAAAAAAAAACAACACACCATTGATTCTACTGATGCTATCATTGCAAGGAATGGTGAGGATGTCCTATCTTTCAGCACTACTGAGGTTTGTATAGCTCTGTGTTTGCTTGCAGATGTTGTCTGAATGTTGTAACGACGGGAATTCTTATTTTGCCTCTGTAGTTGCTATGACTGGGGAGAATGTCAGTGGCAATGGCAAATAGCAAATGGGGATATAATAACGTATAACTTTTAGAACGTGCGCGTCCCAGAGAGGCTACGTTTTGCCCTTGATTCCTGCCGCACCTGTCTATGGATAATAGACTATGGATAATGGTCTTCTTCTTCTTTAATCGCCACAATTATTCCCACGGTATTTTCTGTTTGACCGTGGGAAGCTTGGCCCTAGTCTTTCACTCACCAGCTGCCCAGGCCCCATGTTCGACTGAGGTTAGATCAGGCATTTTAGAATTAATTTTGCAAAAATTAAAGGCAAGAGAAGTACAATGATAGGAATGCATTTTTTACACTATTCAGTGGTTATAAAAAGAGGACAGAGATACGCATGCTGGGAGAGCTGATGGGGATCTGGAAGTGTCATGAGAATATCAAGACCTGGCAGAAGTAAAAAAAAAAAAAAAAAGTCACTTGAGCCTCGTCCTCGGGTTGGGGCCTCAGGAGAGTGGAGAATAATCTGGTCAGGCAAGTTTTTGATGTGGATGTATCTGGTAGGAGAAGGGGCAGACCAAAATTGAGGTGGAAGGAGGTGGTGGAAAAGGACATGAGAGCAATGGAGTGTAGAGAGAGGTTGGTTGGATAGAGGGGGTCATGTGACCCCACGAGGTGTGATTAATTGGGGCCATTAATGCAGTGGGAGTAGTTAGTTGTTACAAAAGAAAATTTAAAGTTACAATTGGATGATATGAGTATATATGGTCAGGACTGGTGTTGGTCATCAGTCGATTGCATTTCAACAAGAATGACTCCACTGTGGTCATGACCTGCGCCAAAACCTGGTAACGGGCCGATTGGGAAACGCATATTTAAAGCACTCTTAAAAGGTGAACAGCACTATTGGGAAACACACATTTAATGCGCTATTTCAAAATTAACTTGACACCTCTCACCAATGACACCATCTCCACGGTTATATCAGAACAAGCTGATTCATCACATGGTCACAGATTGCTTAACCCCAATATGGGGCTGTTCAAAAATTATGTAATGCAATTTATTTAGTAATTTGCGTAACGTAACGTTTGGTTAGGTAATGTAACGCTTGATTACTGTGTGTTCTGATGAGCGCTTGATTAAACCTTACTATTATTTGACATGTGATTAGATTTTTCGGGGTCGCTCATTGTGAATAACATCGACCCAAGCAAAGCCAATGGAAACCTGATGCATCAAACCAAGGCAGTGTATAATCAGCAGATGCCGACAGGCCTAATGTGTAAGACACACCAGAAAACCAAGATGGCGGCCATATAATTTTGTCTCAGCGATATGGTGGGTGAAGTCAAGCAACAGATGTGGGTGTGGTCTGATATGGTGGGTGGAGTCAAGCGACAGATGTGGGTGTGTTCCGATGTGGTGGGTGGAGTCAAGTGACAGATGTGGGTGTGGTCTGATGTGGTGGGTGGAGTCAAGTGACAGATGTGGGTGTGGTCCAATATGGTGGGCGGAGTCAAGCGACAAATGTGAGTGCACAACAATCGACCCCAACAATAACCCCAACAACAACAACAGGAACAGGAACGCAAGGCTCTTGTAGACCTTTGACATGTCGTAGGTAAAAATGTACAGTAGTCAAAGTCATTGAATCGAAACACTGTCGTTACCCAGCAATAAATCACAAGATATCCAGTATTAATCATTTTCAAGCCATATTTGAATATAAGATTGTGGAATTCCAAGGTTATACTGCATTTCGTTTTTATTCGGGTCACTTCTTCAGGCCAGCTTGTGTTACGTTAACGTTGCATAAAACAATCTATAAAAGTAAATGCGTCATTATTATATTCTTGCATCTCATTTCACTTCGAAAAATCAGTGTGAATTCAGTGCAGGTAATGCAAAGCAACAATGGATGAAAAGTTCATCTCGACATTTCTCACTTCGAAACCAATGCATTTGTACAAAAACCTACAATGAAAATCATGGAAAACCATTAAATTACTCAATTAATCAAAACAAATGAACAATAATCAAGATTAGAGGTCATCGTGATTGACAATTGCAACAACGAAGCAATTATCCATCATGTGAAATGTTTCATGATCTAGTTAAAGTTCAAACAGTTCAGCTTCCTTCTCTTTCCAGAAGGAAAAGCTGCGATCAATGTAGCGGCAGATTTCCTCACTGCTGAACTCGCCAAGTTCCGAAATGACTTTAGGGGAGTCTGAATGGTGTGGTGGTTTCGCTGTGGTGCAGGCAACGGAGAGTGGTACTTCACTGCCACTTCCCTCGCTCGCCTCGTCTCCACAGTAACTTGGAAGGCTAACCTCAGAGGTGCGGCGGGAATCAAGTGCAGGGAAACTTGCCGTTCTACGTGCTTCGCCAAAAAACTCCTGTCGCAGATCATCAAAAGGTTGGTCCCAAGTTCTCTGACCGGTTGCTATCCGGAAACTGACGGCTTTGTGAAATTCTCGAACCGTCTCCCACCCACGGCTTGCGAGCTGGTCGAACATCTCAAAGCAGAGGAGGTGTCGGGCTTTGCGTTCCGATGACGGCATTTCCATCTCAAGCAGGCGGAAATATCCCAGAAGAAAAAGATCCAGTGAGAGGCTGTCGTAAGAGACAGGTGAGCCATTAGACGCAGGTGGTAAAAACTGCTCGGGAGAGTAAAAGGAGGGCACTGTTGAATCCACATTTTGAAGTGGGACTTTGGGGACATGAGAGATAATTCGTCGCCAGTGGCCAATAAGGCGGCTCACCGCCTGCCGTTGCCGCAAAAAGAAAAAGAGTCGCTCATCATCTGAGGTTTCGGCCGAGGCTGGCACGTCTTCTGTATTTGGTTGTTCAGCAGCAAAAATTCCTGAGTAAAGAGCCTTCTTCCAATGCCCAAGGAACAGGAGGACAGTGCGAACTTTACGAGTTTCCAAAGCTGCTCGTATCGCTGCTGGTGGTGGCTGCTTGAATACAGCTATTTCTGCACAGCCAGTGTCATCTAGGTGACCTGAAAATGCACATGGCTGGCTTTGAGGACTAGTCTTTGCTTGGAGAAGAACTTGTGGTTCAAAGCTGGCTTTTAGGCTGCGTACTGACACTCCATAATGGTGCATCTCCTGCATAAGATCTTCGGAAAATGACCTACTTTGGCTGCCGTGAGTTATACATGAATTTTCAGTAGTGTTGTCTTTGTAGACCATTTCATCAGTGACTGGTGTACTTGGATTTTCTTTTTCATCAACGTTTTGCAAGGTATTAGTACGATTAATGGTCGTCAAGTTGTCAACATGTTGAGATGGCTGTGTCTTTGACTTAGAAGGCTGAGACGTCCCACTAGTAATTAGGCCCGTCACTAAGAAGGCCATACTGCGAAGCAAACCAGAGATTCGACTGCACCAAGTTGGCAAACTAGCCGAGTCAAGGCCTCCATCTTTCGACAGAAACCGGCGATCCAGTTGAATCGCTGGTGGTAGTAGAAGTGGCGGAGGAGCTGGTAGAAGGTGTCGTATCTCTCGCTCCAATACATCCAACTTTGACTCAACGTCATGAGCATCTCTCAAAAGCTGCAACCGTTCCACATGCTGCTCGAGTTCTTGAATGTCCTTTTCTGTCAAGAGTTCACCAAACGGACCCAAGACAACATCGCGGGAACCACAGTAGTGCCAGCTTTGTGAATTGAACCCAGAGCCATAAGTTGCAAACTTTCAAGGTGAGTGAAGAATGTAATAAGATGTCAGGGGAAGGGGTTGAGAAGAATTGTTGGACATTAAGGTGAAAAAAATGAAACAAGCAACATGTTGGAAATATATCTAATTATGGGGTTCCATTTCTGAACTGAAAAGACAATTAAACTTTGTAAAGCTAATGTAAGACAATAAAGTTGCAAAAAACATTTATAACACTTTTCCTTTTTACCTTATTTTTTTCCTTTTCTTCCTCTTGCATCTTAGCGTGAAGCTTCCGCACCATCATTTGGCGCTTCCATTCTGGAATATAGCGTCCCTGCTCATCGATGTTTGGGATTAATGAATCCACATCAACGGAATCCATCCGCACTAGCGATTGCATCCTGGGTGGTCCATCAGACCGATGTCCAGATGTTGGTGCAGGTGTACTGGGTGAAGAACCTTTACCAATCGTAATGACTTCTTGTCCCCCATTTATCTCGAGTGAGACTCTGTCAGGCCTCAGAGGCTGCCTTTTCTCTTGGGGCTGGAACAAGTGACAATGTTGAGTAGGTTATTCTTTGCATTTGAAAAACAACCAAAACCAAAAACAAATCAACATCAAAGCAATTTTGTGGTGTGCAAATGAAAAGGAAACATAAGTACAACTTCAATACCTCTTAATACTTACTTACTTACTTGTTGTTGCTCGAGTTCTTTGTTGAAGAATTTAGAAGATTTGTGATGAAAATGTTTATCAGAGATTGATAGATCAGGAGATGGCCATATTTATGGATTTGGATCACAAACTAGTGTCCATTATGACTGATTTGTGGTCGATGTGCTATCTTTATTTGGACACAGATAAGCAGAAATACATATATGTGTGAATTGGCCTTCATTCAGACAGTCTGGTTATGGAAGTCCAAAGTCATTATTATTTATGACTGGCAAATACTACCTGTCGCTTCGCTGGTGGGAATACTGAGAGAGGGAAGGAGGGTGGAGTTGGGGAGAGAGTGAGGGGTAGGAGAGGTGGGATAGAGAGAGGGGGGATTGAGAGGTGGGATAGAGAGAGGGGGGATTGAGAGGTGGGAGAGAGAGGAGGGAGGGGTGGAGGAGTGACTAAAGGTGGAGGGGTTGGGAGGGAGGATGGGAGGGGAGAGTGAGGAGTGGGGGAGACTGAAGAGGGAAGGAGAGTGTGAGGAGGGGGAGAGAGGAGGGAGGATAAGCAAAGCGGGGTGGAGGAATGAGAATGGGGTCTAGGAAATGGGGAAGCTAGGAAGAGGGCAGCGAGTAAGGGGAGGAGGCAGTGGGGGAGAGCGAGGAAAAGGGGGAGGGGAAGTGACGCCTCACCATATGTCACAATACACTCTGGAGAGAGAGAGAGAGAGAGAGAGAGAGAGAGAGAGAGAGAGAGAGAGAGAGAGAGAGAGAGAGAGACTTGACTTTTACATCCTTTTATTACAAAAATATCAAAAAGTATATTTTGTAAAAAATATAAATAAAACCATTTCACAAATCAAATGTAATAAAAACAAGCAAAACAATTTTAAAGGGTACATTTACATGAAGACCATTAGTACATCAAGAAAGGAAACAGAAAAAAAATAATAAAGTGTTTTGCTCCTCACAAAAAAATCCATATCATGCTCGAGGAGTGATCAATCTGTGATCAGCACACCATTTTGCACAGAGCAAAGCGCATTATTCAATGCCCATATACTTTTGAAGATCAATACTTTATCCATATATGTATAGAAACAAAATTCCGTTTTAATCCGGGCAAAAACAAGTCCTTTAAAACAGGCCGGGAGGTTATCTGCACATCTTGTAGGATTTTCAATTTGCATTTTCCTCGTGCGATATATTGCTTTCTTTGCCATGGCAACGAGAAAGTTCACTAGGGCCACTTCTATTTGGTGTGTGTTTGAGACAAAGCAAAAAATGAAAGTTCAAAGTAAAGTTTAAAGAAAGCTTCGTGCACATTTCATGTAGCAAACCAGATAAAGGAATCAAGCGTGCACATTGAACATAAGCATGTGACAAGGCCTCAAGAGCACCACAGAAGGGACAATGGCCAGATATTTCAGAAGAAAAAACATGCAAGAGCTTATTCGTGGGTAATACCCAATGTGCCAACCTCCACGACAGGTCGGCAGTTTTCTTTGGAATAAGTACATGATAATTGGCTTTCCAGTTAGGTTGGAAGGGGTATTCTGTAGCCAAGCAATTGTGCCACTTCCTCAACTGGAAAGCAAATCCAACGGAAGGAAATCTCATTTCCTTTCACAAAGCCCGAAACAAGTGTGTGTCCACCCTCAGGAGAGCCAGGAAACAATATCTCTCCGTTCTCAGGACCGAACTCTCTTATCTGTCTCCCTCTTCCAAATCCTGGTGGCGTCTGGTCAAATCTGTTTCTGGTGTTTGTTCCCCCTCCATCCCCTCCCTAACCTCAAATGGCCACACGGCTGACTCCGCGCGTGAAAAAGCTGAATGCCTCAACTCTGTGTTTGCCTCTAAATCTTCTGTCCCAAACCCATCCTTCTCTGTACCCACCATACCCAGCTGCTCCTGGACTCTGTGTCCTTTCCTCCTGACAAGGTGGAAAAGTTTCTGTCAACCCTCGACTCGGATTCTGCAACTGGACCTGACGGCATCAGCCCACGGATCCTAAAATCCTGTTCTTCTGCTCTTTCACTCCCTCTCTCTGTTCTCTTCACCCTCTCTTTTGCTCAAGGTCATCTTCCATCTGCTTGGAAATCTGCCAACATCACCGCTTTGCACAAAAAAGGTGCAAAAACAGATCCCAGCAACTACAGACCAATCAGCCTTCTCCCAATTATCAGCAAAGTCATGGAATCCATCATTGCTTCAGATATGAAATCTTTCCTCTTCTCCAATGGCTTGATCTCTGATCATCAATTTGGTTTCAGACCTGGACACTCTACTCTGGACATGCTGCTTCTGCTTTCTCAACAATGGATGGAGGTCCTCAATGCCAAACAGGAAATTAGAGCTGTCTCCCTTGACATATCACGTGCCTTCGATACGGTCTGGCACCCCGCTCTGCTCACCAAACTCTCCTCTTTTGGTATCAATGGAAATCTCCACGCATGGCTGGCGGACTTCCTCTCTAGTCGTAGTCAACATGTGGCCCTGAATGGGATTCTCTCATCTCCTCTTCCTGTTCAGGCTGGAGTTCCACAAGGCAGTGTTCTGGGCCCTGTGCTTTTTCTGGTCTTCATCAATGATCTCTCTGACTCTCTTGAAAATCCTCTGTATCTCTTTGCAGATGACTCTACTCTCTGTCGCTCCATTCTTCATCCCTCAGATCGGCAGTCTGCTGCCTCCTCACTCTCTGCAGACCTGGACAAAATCACAGACTGGGCAAACAAGTGGAACATGTCTTTCAATCCTGACAAATCTCACACTCTTACGATGTCTCTCCGAAAAGACCGACTGGACAACCCTCCCATCCACTTTCTGAATAATCCTCTCCAAGAAGTTCTGTCACTCAAGCTTTTGGGTCTCACTATCTGCCATGATCTTTCCTGGGAAAACCACATTTCAAATCTGGCCTCCAAAGCCAGTCGCCGACTGGGCATCCTCCGTCGTGCAAAGTCCTTCCTTGGCACACCTGAGCTCCTCACCACATACAAGGCTTTCATCCGCAGCTCAATGGAATACTGCTCTCCCCTCTGGGCTGGTGCTCCTGCCTCACACCTAGCTCGTCTTCACGCTGTTGAAACCAAAGCATTCAGAATCATTGGAATCTCCCGCGATGAAGCTAACTCCAAGGGCCTCTCACTCACTCACCGCAGGCAGGTTGGTGGTCTTTCCGTCTTCTACCGACTCCTCTCTGGCCTTGCCCCCCCCCCAGCTCTCTCTGGGCTCTGTCCCGCAAATATTCCTACAGGTCGCACAAGATCTGCCTGCAACCGTCTTATGGTCAAACTGCCAAAATCAAGACTCTCTGCTCACCTTCACTCCTTCATTCCTCTCTTCTCCCGCCTCTGGAACAAACTCCCTCACTCTCTTCAATCCCACTCCACCCTCCAGGTCTTTAAAACTGCTGTTCACCACCATCTCTTATCTTCCCCCAATCAAAACCTTGATCTTTTCTACCCCCGCTAATTTCACCCCAATTCTAGTTTTTTGAAATACCAACTTCTGTGTTGGAAGTCCTTGGTGTCCTTGTGTTTTATACTTCTCCCTCCACCCCCCCCCCCTTCCCACGCCTCCTCCCGCCAAGCCCTCTCCCTTCCACACATCTCCCTGCTCTCAAATGTTGTGTTTGTGTGCTTCCCCTTCTCTCCCCAACTTGTTTTCCGCTCCCTCTTTTTGTGTGTTTTGTTTGTCTGGTTGATTTGTTTGTGAAGTAAATGTTAGCTCTTTCACGAGCCTCGATTCAGTATACAAAAAAAAACAAAAAAAAAAACTGCCAAGTTCCTAAAGAGGGCCGGATTGCTTTGATGCAGGCCTGGTATATTGCACGATTTTCCAGACCTGCAGATCCAAAACGTATTTTTGGTAAATATTTTATTATTGTACCAGAATTCATTACAGTGGGGGTGACTACTAAATTTGGGAAACAGAGGCTTGGCTCACAAACAATTGGGCCATCACCAGTGCGAGGAGATTGCTCCCAGTGCACCTTAACTTTGCGGTATACGCTAAGTATTTCACATAGCACAGCAGATATTATGCGGTTAGACCGCATGCCAACTTTATTCGCAAGTGCTGCAGCACTTAACCATCTCTTGTTGTCAATCATAAGATCAGCAACGTGATGGACACCATTCTGAACAAAATAATCAACAAAGGAGCGTTCCGTTCTTATTCTTTTGAAAAGAGAGTTGTAGAAAAGAGGCTCACTGAAAAACATCTCTTGGGTGTAGGAAACATAATCACGGTCGACCATGAAAACACGCCAAGCATTTAAAATTATATTGTAAAATGGTGGAAGCAAGGACAGATCAATACATTTCATGTTCATTAGGAATAGACCAGATGAATCGTCTAGCATGCCGGAGGAGGTGGAGAGCAGTGGACCTCTAGGCTAGGTCTGATGGACCATAGAAAAGCCGCCAGATTGAGGCGATGCCAAATGCCATAGCCCTGCACACGATGTCCACAAGACCATGCACGCCTTCCTCTAAGGGAAGATTCAAGATCTCTGGACGAAGCCAATGTTTTCCACTCCAGAAGAAGTTTATTATTGTCTTCTGTATATTCAGCAGAAAGTGTTCAGGAGGTGGAATGGCTTTGATTCTGTGCCACAGTATAGATGCTGCTAGGTTGTTGATGACCAGGACTCATCCCCGGTATGAAAGCAAAGCCAGCAACCCTTTCCATTTCCGCAGCTTTTGTTCGAGAGAGTCAGCGAGACCCTCCCAATTTTTCGCTTGTGTTGCTGCATCACAGATGAAAACACCAAGGTACTTCATTCCGTTGAGGGACCAGGTGAGGTGTTTCGGGAGGATGGCATAGGCAGCTGGCATGGGCCCATCCACATCGCCTGGCACTTGTTCCAGTTTACCAAAGCTGAAGAAGCTGAACCATAATAGTCCAAGCAATCCACCAGTTTCTTGATCTCATTGCTATTATGTATGATGACACAAATATCGTTAGCATATGCAGAGACTTTCACAGGCCTTGTGAGCAAATTTCTTCATCCGGTTAAGATGCTGCGGACTTTGATTAAAAGAGGCTCAATGGTTAAAGAGTACAGAATACCAGATAAAGGACATCCCTGATGGATACCCCTTCCAACCTTTACAGGTGAAGTCAGCTCAGAGTTTACTCTGAGTATTGAGGAAATGCCATTATAGAGCAGTTTTACCATGGAGAGAAAAACAGGACCAAGTCCAAAACACTCAAGGACCTTGAAAAGACATACATGACTTACATGGTCAAAAGCCTTCTCTTGGTCAAGCACAATCAAACCAAGATTGTCATTTTTTATTTTACACACATCTCAAAGATCTCTTAATAAAAAAATGTTATCGTGTATCTGTCGGTTAGGGATACAGAAAGACTGATCACTTTGAATCAACGACTCTAGGAGTGGGGCGATGCGTCAAGCTAGAACTTTAGAAAATATTTTATTATCTGAAGTTAGAAGAGAGATTGGACGCCAATTATGAATGAGCTAAGGGTCTCCTTTCTTGGGTAATAGACTAATTACTGCTCTTCGGCAGCTCATCGGCAAGTCACCACAACGTAATGAACTATTAAAGACCTCCAATAGTTCTGGGCCTAATAAGGGCCAAAATAATTTATAAAACTCTATTGGGAGGCCGTCCAATCCAGGAGATTTACCCGTAGGTAAAGAAGCAAGGGAAAGTGTAAGCTCTTCCAAGGAAAGTAAGGAGCCAAGCTGATCCCTTTGAGCAGCACTTAGCATGGGTAAGTCAGATATGAAGTAACTTATTGAGCCATCGTCAACATCATTTGCCATAAACAAGTCTGAAAAGAAGTTATAAACCTCCCTCTTTATATTATCTTGTGACATCACAGTGTTACCAGTTGAGAGCTTTAAGGTTTCAATTTGCCTTTGATTGGTAGTCTTTTTATCAAAATGGAAAAAAAATTTGGTCGGTGCATCTAAAATATATAGCTGATCCATCCGTAGACGGACCATTGCACCTTTTGCTTGTGTTACGGGTTCCTCTACGATCTCCTGGTCTCGGTAAACCTCCGAACCCTGAGAGGAGCCCCGGCAGAAAAATACGTTATTCTGTGTTAGAAATCAATAGTGAAACCACACCAATGATTATAAAGGAGCAGATTTTGTATTAAAAATCACACACAAGAATAATGGTACAACAATTGGCAATTACGAGTGCATTCCATATACCGTATCGCTTAGGATGGTACCATCACTAAAGTCAGGTAACTCACTGCGCTCCCAGCGAGTGAAAAGGACACTCCGCAATGTCTCTATAACCTTTTCCAAGGCGAAGGTAATTCGCTCCAGCGGTCGCTAGAACGATCTCCAGTCGAAGCCCGAATCTCGCTCTCCAGTCGAGACCCGAATTGCGTACATTTGGCAATGGCGATCGCCCCGCCGAAACTGTACCAAAGCGCCCTCCAGAGGAGCACCTTCACCGCTCACTCAGCAAACCGCCACATATTTGGAGACGAAGCAGTCGCACACACACATCCCCGACAGATGGTAGGATGTTGGGGTATAGCTTACGCGAAGCAAAACCTTTGTAGGTGTCCGAAGCACGAGGTGCAAAATGGCCGACGGCTCGTACTTGAGTCGATGCGACTAGGCGAGGATTCATCAAAATCTCAGCGCCCAAACCTGGCTACGCAGATTCCACAATTCTACAGCGATAATTCCTATCGCCGGATGTCCTTTCAAGGAACTCAAAATTCCCTCGCAACTTTCGGTAGAGCACGCTCGCTACGGAGCCTCGACGTCACACGTCTTCTCCGACTTTGCTCGCCACGCCTCTTCCTCTTCTCTCCCCTCGTCTTCCGGTTCGGTTTTCGGTATCATTTAAAGTTAACCTTTTTAACTTTTGATAACTGTTCATAAACAATAAACCTTTGGAAGACAATAATAGTACATAGAATCAGAAATCTTTCAAGTGGAGGAAAACCCCAACAACGGAAGTGACAAATCCGTAACACTTGGTATTCGACTAGGTTGTTTAGTAGAGTCTTCATTTCCATAAGCAAATGATTATTTGTTCTATTTGGGCTATTTGCCACATCAGTTTGCAACTTCATTATTTCCTTTTCTAGTGTGAACCTCTCCCTTTTTACACTGAAAGAAGAGAAGTAATTAAACTGTTGGCAAAAGACAGCGATCTGTGCCTTTGCGTAGTCCCACCACAATATCGGGTTATCAAAATTATTCTTTCTTTCTTTGAGGCTAATCCAAAACACTTTGAAAGCTTCACAAAAAGCAGCATTTTCCAGCAACATGACATTGAACTTCCAATATGGGCTGCCATGTTGCTGCAGAGCAAGCTTAAAGGACAAGGTTACAGCCAGGTGATCAGAAAAAAGAGAAGGCACGATATCAGATTTCAATATCTTGTCAAGCATTACAGTATTGACATAAATTCTGTCTAACCTGGCTAGTGTGTGCATCTGAGATGTACATCTAGACCAAGTAAACTGCCGTTGCATAGGGTGCTGAATACGCCAGACATCTATTAATCCCGTCGTCTTGATGATTTTCTCCAAAGGTTTGGCAGATCTAGGATGTGGCTCCGCACTATTTCTATCTAATGCAGGGTCAAGAGTGCAGTTGAAGTCGCCACTCATTATAAAAGAGCAATTTAAGTCAATTGTACTCAGAAGATCCTCTAGCTTTAGAAAGAAGTTTTGCCTTTCAGCATTCTTACAGGGGGCATATATGTTTACAAAAACAAAGATTTGATTATTGGCAGTGAATTGAAGACAAGCCAGATGTCCGGGAATTATTTCATTATATTGAACTTGTGAGAGTGTTAATGAGGAGGAGACAAAGAAAGCAATTCCAGCAGTGAGACAATTGATATCACTGAAGAACCACTGGCCCTTCATTAGCCTTCTCCACTGGGCTTGGCCATTCAGATCTCCATGCATTTCTTGCAGTAACAAGACATCCAGGTGCAAACGCCGGGTCAGATCTTTTACCTGAACTTTGCGTTCTAAACTAACACCACCGTTAATGTTTAGAATGCCAAAACTAACACTCATTCTTTCGGAAAAAGAAAGAAGATAAATAACTAAATAGATCGAAAAACCCATAGGAACCTCATTTATGAAGCTCCTGCCGAGCTTTCTGGATCGTTTTTCTGAGCATCAGTGAAATTTGGAGTGTCAGGGTTATTCACAACTTCCTTCAATTAAAAAATCAACACCTGGAGATCAGGGAAATGATCTTTCAGTTCAATGTTCCTTTTCCGATAGGAATCTCTCAAAAAGTCCCGAAGCTCGTCATCCGAAGGGCTATTTACAGCCTTTAGGATCTGAGAGGACTCCTCTTGACCCTCACCATCAGATTCCTCATATGGGGAATCAATTGGTGTTTCAGCTTCCTGGCACACATCACATGATTGCTCAGTTTCAAATAAAGAAACTTCTTCAGGAACGTTTTGTGCCGGGGTCACATTTGAAGCTTCTCCGGGATGCGAGGTGGGGGGCTCCAAGCATGTTTGTGACATGATCACGATGCTCGGTTCATGGATGTCACTCTCCTTGAGTGGATTTAAATTATCCTCTTTTATTCTCTCTGTGCCCTTATTTTCCTCATTTATTCCTTTTTTAGGGGGAGATTTTAAGTGCTTTTCCTCCTCTTGCGATTGACAGGAGGAAGATGCACAATGAACATCCTCGTGTGAGATGACACTGTCTGAAGGATCAGGAACACTCACTGGGATTGGAAAATTAGAATCCACTTTTTCCTTGATGATGTTTGTACTAGTGGAGGTGTCCTTTTCCTCTAATAAGGCAAACCTGTTATCACATTGAATTCCAGTGATGGAGTTTTCACTGATTTGCCTTTTCCCAGAAGGTGACGCACTTCTTACAGCCGATTTACGTTTTTTTACTTTGGAAACGGTAACAAACCCCTCATTTGCGCTGTCCATTGGTTCAACGGGAGGGGGCGTGTCCACTTGTTTACCTGGTTTATCCTGCACATTTGTCGAGCAGGAAACGTTAACATTAATCTGTGGGTCATTGTTTCCCGTTTCGACCATGTTAGGCTGTTCCTTCTGAAGGCGACAAAACCGTTTCATGTGTCCCACTGCACCACAACCAAAGCACTTTAGGGTGTCGGTGGTGATGTATACTTGGTAATCGCGACCATTTGTAGTGAATTTTAAAGCGTCATTCAAGGAGGGATATTCCTTTTTGAGAACCATAAAGACCTGTCTACGGAAAGTCATCACGTGACTGACACGTTCATCCTTACAGCCCAAAGGAAGCATTATTAATGGGGACACACATTGCCCATATCACTGCAGCGCTGCAAGGATGGTATCGGTATCCAGGAATGGTGGTACATTTGAAATAACCACTTTCTGAGCAGGAGTATCCAAGGGATAAACCATAACAAAGTGTCCGGAGTCGAGGGACAAACCTTGTTGTACGATGAGAGCAACGTGCTCTACATCGGACACCAACACGATAACCCGTTTGTTCATACGTGACGCGGCACGTACCTTATCAAACCCGATCATGTTCCCGATCGCGAGAACAATGGCTTCTACTGTAATACCCTCCGGTGGAGAACACTCAATGCCATGCTCGCGTGATAATTGCTCAAATGCTGCATATCGCTGCGAATGAGCAGCCTCCATGTTTGAACACACGAGGCTCGACCTCGTCCTCCCAGCTCGGGAAGAGGAAGTTAGTACTGCACTCCGACTTTCCCAGCTTAGGGAAAGGGAGTGTTAAAAAAACAAACTAAGGAAATATAAGCGAGAAAAAAAAGGTTTGAAGTGAAAAAAATAAGTCGGGGGGGAAAAAACAACAGGAACCGCCCAAGAAATGACGATTACCTTAACCTGTACAATAAGTGTGCTCTAAGGCTCTCTCTCTCTCGTCTCAACATAGAAGGGGAAACACAGGGAGGCTTTACAAATAGAAACAAGGACACGGAGGAGCGAAATGGGGGTGGGGGGGAGGGGGGTAGGACAAACAGCCAAAACAGGGCATTCATGACACGAAGCAAGCAGACGCCATGACACCGCACCCAACGCACCGACAGGTGGCGAGAGAGAGAGAGAGAGAGAGAGAGAGAGAGAGAGAGAGAGAGCCTTTTTTTTTTTTTTTTTTTTTGACTTTTAAGGTCTTTTATTACAAAAGTATAAAAAAGCACAACAAACCAAGTAATTCAATAGCAGTCAACAAAATAATTAAATCAAGGAATTGAAAAACATGACATTAATTATAATTAGAGCAGCAAAAAAAGTTCATCTCCCTCCACCTTACACAGGATTTCAGCTTTGCACCATTTTTGAACAAAGTGATCAAGCCGAGAAGTCTCTCGGTAAAAATTAAATTCAATTTTAAGGCGGGCAGACACAAGGCCTTTAAAGGCTAACAAAATACTGCATTCCGGTGAGCTTGTCCCAGAGACCCGACTCTTCCGCGTAATATATATCGCGAGTTTCGCCTCAGCAAGTAAAAAATTAACGATTTGAGAACCGACATTCTCGTTAGACACAGGCATGCAGTACACAAAAAGATAAGAAGAAAAACAAAAACCGAAATTCTGGAAGACATATTTCAGGAGTTGAAAAAGTGGAGCCAGCCTTTGGCATCCGACATATGCATGGAAAGTGTCCTCGGAGTGATGGCAAAAAGGGCAGTCATCAGATATCACGAGGTTCAGTCGTTTAAGAAACGCGTTGGAAGGCAAAGAATAGTGTGCAAGCCTCCACTGTATATCACCAGCACGTTTGGACACAGGTAACGCGTACATCGACGACCAGGTAGGAGAGGATGGAGCCCCTGCAGGTAGAAGCTCTTTCCAGTGGGTGGTCAGTGGGCTATTGGGGTTAGCAGAGATGACAACATTAAGACATTGCACGTACAAAGTAGCCTTTGCACAGGCTTGTAGAGGCTTTGTGGAAGGAGCACCAGAAAAACAAAAATCAGGGAAGTCAGGGTGCATTGTTTTTGTGTTCTGAACATCATGCAGTGGAGGCCATGATAAATTAAAAGAGATGAACACTTTAACAATTGAACGAAGAAGTTGTCCAATTAGTCGGGCTGAGGTAACGTTGCATACTTCCGAAATCTGGTTGGGGGTCTGCCATCCAGAATAAGTATGATTAACAAAATCCTTGACAAGAAAAAAACCAGATTCGATAAAAGATTGAATTAGGGATCTACTTTGGCAATCATGGCAAAATAGGCTGTTGTAGAAAACGGGTTCACACATTAAATTCCAAAATTTATATGTATCCTTGTTTCGTACTGGAAGGAGGCACTGACCGGCATTCACGAGACTTCGATAAAAGGAGGGCAGCAAGGAGATGTCTATTCGCTGCAGATCGAGTAGAAAGAGCTCGGGGCCACACCTGAGCTTACCCGCTTGCTGCAACAAGCAAGAAGCCAGGGGCCGCCAAGACAGGACTTCCTTGTAGAGAAGTTGGCGCAAGGTGGTTAGTCGAAAAGCCAGTATTTTACTGGTAATGTCCACAAGTCTTTGACCTCCTTTATCCAAGGGGACACTTAGAAGATCAGCTCGGAGCCGGTGCATGCCGTTCCAGAAAAAATTAACAAGGATACGCTGCAAGTTAATGACTAGCGATTTGGGCGGTTGTAAGACAGTGAGAGAGAGAGAGAGAGAGAGAGAGAGAGAGAGAGAGAGAAGGAGTGTGAGGAGGGGGGTGGGAGTAAGAGAAAAAAAGAGAGGGAGAGAGAGGAAGGGTGGGGGAGAGAGAGGAGGGGGGGGGGGGGGGTGGGAGTGAGAGAAAAAAAGAGTGGAAGGAAGAGAGACGAAGGGGGGAGAGAGAGAGAGAGAAGTGGCAGAGAGAGAGACTGACTGTTTCTTCCTTTTATTACAAGAGTACAAAAAATCAGTTATGTTCAGTCATAAAGAAAACAAAACACAATAAAAATGGTCTCAAGGAAAAGTTATTACCAAATCATCATCATCAAGTGTGCATATGACATCATTAAAAACCCACTTTTCTATAAAAACATGTTAAATTCTTGTTCATTTAAAAAATACCGGTATTCTAGCTTTAGTCTTGCATTTACAAGAGCCTTAAAGGTGAGCAGTACATCATATGACGAGTCAGAAGCGTTTCCCATTTTTTTCTTCCTGGATTTATAAATTGCAAACTTGGCCTGGCCAATTAAAAAATTCATTAAAACCACATTTCTAAGGGAAAACGGTCCTAAAACACCATAAATAAAAACATTGTGATTGAAGAGGGAACCAAGCTTCACAAAGCGTTCCTGAAGGAATGTAAAAAGAGGTTGCAATCGTTCACACTCAAGGTATATATGCGGTAGGGCTTCAATGGATGCACAGAAAGGGCATAGATTAGAGTTAGCAGTAGAAAACCGGTTCAGTAAAACATTATAAGGTAAAATCCAGTGTACAAGTTTCCATTGAATATCTCCAACATACTTTGGAGTAGGCAAGAGATAAAAACTTCGCCAATTGGGGCAATTGGGGGGTATTGGGGGTAAAACATCCCGCCATCGAAGCCTCGGGTGCTCAGAAAATGTTTTTGCGTATAAAATTTTAACGTACGCGTTGTACAGAGTTTTCTTTGGAAAGGCGGGAAGGGATAATGCAGTATCATCAGGGCTGTTCAGGGCTGTTCAGGCCAGGGGACAGATTAAGTGGTGGGCTGAAGACTAGGAGTTTGGGGAAGTCACCCGCTGTTTCCTCGGGGGAAGGGCCAAGTTCCTCGCAGGTATTACGATACGTTGTGGATATCCCTTGAAGGAACCGAGAGATGATCCTGACAGATTTTATTCCGGTTTTTTGTGCCACAGCGGCAGCACTCAGCCAGCAGCTCCCAGACTCTGTCATGAGGTCTTTCACTCGCAGCAGCTTGGCATCAACAAAACGTTGAACGAGTCCCCTATTATTCAAGCTGTTTTCCAGGAAAGGGTTGTAGCATAGGGGCTCATTCAACAACATTTCCATGTTGTATGTTGCCATTTCACGGGAAAAGGACAGGGCTTGCCAGGCGTTCATCACCCCTTGGTAAAAGGTGGGCAGCAAGGATGAATCGATTTGATGAGGGTTCATCAAGAAAAGTTCTCGGTCATAACCCAGCTTGCATGTAAGTTGCAATATGCAGTTAGCCAGAGGCCTCCAGAGTAGGGCTTCATCTCCATATACAAGTTGGCGCACGATATGAAGCCGGAAGACCATAATCCAGCTGCGGATATCAATAAGACCTTGGCCACCTTCAGTGAGTGGTAAGTATGCCACGGGGGGTTGGAGCCAGTGTTTCCCGCTCCAGAAAAAGTCGACAATGCTCTTTTGCAGTGTAATAAGAAGGCTCCCGGGCGGTTGTAGGCATATCATCTTATGCCATAGCATAGAGGCGACAAGATTGTTAATGACGAGAGTTCTTCCGCGGTACGAAAGTTGAGAAAGAAGTCCTTTCCAGCGGGCCAGTTTTGCCATTACCTTGTCCGGTAATCCCACCCAGTTCTGCTGCTCAAAGGTGTTGTCTCCTAGGAAAATACCGAGGTATTTAATGCCACTTTTCTGCCAGTTCACTCCTCCTGGTAGGACAATTGGCGGGCAATCTCCAGGTCCTATCCAAAGGGCTTCACTCTTCTTCCAGTTTACCTGGCCTGAACAAGCCTGACAATATGTCTTTAGTGCCTGAGCCACCGCAGTGACGTCAGCACTATTTTTTATATAAATACAGACATCATCTGCATAGGCAGAGACTTTTAGCGGTGTGGTAAGAATTGATCCAGTGAAGCCAGAAATGTGCGTACGTAATTGGAGCAGAAGAGGTTCGATGGCAAGAGAGTATAAAAGTCCAGATAGCGGGCAACCTTGCCGTACTCCCCGTTGTACAGCAATGGGGCTACACAATACTTGATTAATTTTAAGAACACTGGATATATTACAATACAAAAGTTTAACGTACGAGATAAAAATAGGTCCAAACCCAAAATTCTCTAAAACTCTAAAAAGGTACATGTGGTCAATACAGTCAAAGGCTTTTCCTTGGTCAATGAAAAACAGACCAACATTCATATTAAAATTGTTACAAAACCGAATGGTATCACGGATAAGAAAGATATTATTAAAAATAGTACGTCCAGGAATACAAAAGGATTGATGTTCTCCTATTAGTACATTCATAAAAGGTTTCATTCGATTAGACAAGGCTTTGGCTAAAATTTTATAATCCGTACATAAAACAGAAATAGGACGCCAGTTCTCTATAAGTTGAGTGTCCGCTTTCTTAGGAATTAAGGTGGTGACTGCTTTCCGGCAACTCCACGGCAGTTGTCCATCCTCTAAACATTCATTCAATACCCGCAGTAGGTGAGGTCCAATGGCGTCCCCAAAAAACTGGAAAAATTCACGAGTCAGCCCATCCAGTCCAGGGGCTTTATCAGGTTCCAAGGCCTTCAAGGCAGCGGTGAGCTCAGGTAACCTAAGAGGATCCTCCAACTGCTGCTTCTGATCCTCCGCCAATGTTGGAAGGTTAGAAACAAGTTCCGATATTGCATCCTGGTTAATGTCATGCCGCATAAACCGTTGTTTAAAATGTTTCCGGGCACATTCCCTGATTCTGCCATCTTCATAAAGGAGTTCCCCATCATGGAGCAAGCGTGTAATCATTGACGAAGAGGCCCCCCTTTTAAGGCTGAAGAAGAATTTGGTTGGAGCATCAAGGTCGTGTATGTACCTCATCTTCAGGCGCAATAAAGCATTTTGTGCTCGCCTTTCGGATATGGAATTCAGTAAGGCCGTTTTTCCATGAATTTGTTGCCTCATTCCCTGGTAGCTCACACTTGCAGTTCCCTGAAGCTGTTCCTGTAATTCCAGGATTTCATCTTCAAGTAAGGTTGTGGTTTTTCTTTCCTCTTGAACACCATACGCACGATATTGTTGGCAGAACAGTCTGATGTGCGTTTTGGCATTATCCCACCATTGTCTGAGGTTTGAGAAATTCCCTTGGGAGGCAACGAGAATATTCCAAATTTCCGGAAAAATGTCCTTAAAGGTACTATCATCACGTAAGTTGTTATTAAATTTCCAAAAAGCACTCTTGTGTTTCGGGCAGGGGGCAGAAATTTTGAGAAATGTTGCGCTGTGGTCCGAGAATCCTGATGGGCAAATTTTGGATGACAGAACGAGGCGTTCAAGTGGAGGATTAATATAAAACTTGTCCAAGCGAGCAAGTACAATATTACCCTGAATGCATCGACACCATGTGTATTGCCTGATTGATGGGTGCTGTACCCGCCATATATCTGTCAAATTCATTTGTTTTAAAAATTTGGTGAGAGGGATTGTGGAGGCAGGATGGGGCTCTGCACTGTTCCTGTCTAGTTGGGGTTGGAGGGTGCAATTAAAATCTCCACCAATACAAACATGATTGTCTTGGGTTTTTAGGGCGTTTTGGCTGTCGAGGGACGTTAGGTGTGTCCCAAGGGCATTAAAAAAAACTCGCCGAGCTACAGGCGTACTTGGGGCATAGATATTAAAAATAGTATAGAATTTTCCACAGTAGTGGAATTCTAGGGATGCTAGGGATCCCTTGTGTATTTCGTCGAATTTAAGCGATGAAGGCGAAAAGGAGGGGCTAAGAATTATTGCGACACCGCCTTTGCGGGAGTCACCGTTACTAAAAAAAAGGACAGGCCGGGGAAGAGCGTACACCACTCTGCGACACAGCAGTCGTTGGCATGGGTCTCTTGTAAGAGGACAATGTCAACTTTCTTCTGTAATAAAAAATCCCTTACTTGAACTTTACGGACAGAGCTACATCCTCCGTTAATATTCAGGCTACAAATGGAAAAACACATTACAGCTACAAGGAGGAGTGACCACCACTCAATTTTTTGATAGCAGTTCATTCTTAGCTTTTTGCAACCACTTCTTTAAACGGTGACGTTGGGAGGAATTGAAATTAAAAACGTGGGGCCGTTTTACCATCAATCTAGCGGAATGTATAAAATCAGGTAGCTCCGGAAAAAAGGTTTCTATAACAACATTCCTTTTTCGGAATGTGTCCTTAAGAAACCTTTTTATCTCGGAGGGAGGGATTGGAGGGGTTTCTTCTTCCTTAAGGCTACCACATTCACTAACAGAGTCATCTATATCAGATGGCTCAGATGGTGTGTCACACTGGTTTTCATCATTTATCTCCTCACCGTCATCACATCCCTCCACGTTATCGGATGGGGCATAGTCCATAGAGGGAGGGGACGGGGAGGGAGAGAAATGAGCCATCTTCAGGGGAGGGGGGGGGGGAGGGGGGGGGTACTAATTTTTGCGGTTCAACCATATCAGTTTCTAGGTCAGTAGACAAGGGCGAGGATTCATCCACATCTATGTCCTCCAATACCGAGAAACGATTTTCTGTGACGAGGGACAAATCTAGGGCAGAGAGGAGGGGCTGTCGGTTTTCAGTTGTAGGTTTTTTAAAGAGATGACCGTTTTCATCTGTTGTTTGCAGATGCCTTTTTCCTTTTGGGCAGACTAATTGAAACTCGTCCTGGTTAGTGGGAAGAGATTGCAAGGGTTTGGGGGGAGGACGTGATCATTGGGAGGGGATTCCCATCGGCTACCACGGCGAGAGAGGTAGGATCAGTTATAGCAGGCAACAAGCTGTGATTGGACGATGTTGCCTGGGGGGTGAGATCTATCGTTAACAGGAGATGGCTGCAATTAGATCCTTCAGTAGAGGGAGGGGCCCCTGTTTCAAGGGGAGGGGAAGGGGGTACGGCGGGGGGGGGGGGGTTTGGATTGGTGGTAAGAGGGCTTGGGTCGGTGGTGGACAGATTGGGATCAGTGGTGGTAAGGCTTGGGTCGATGGTGGGAAGGTTCGGGTCGGTGGTGGGAGGGCTTGGTTCAGCGGCGGGAAAGCTTGGTTCGGTGGTGGGAAGGTTTGGTTCGGTGGTGGGAAGGTTTGGTTCGGTGGTGGGAAGGCTTGGGTCGGTGGTGGAAGGGATTGGATCGGTGGTGGGAAGGTGGGGGGGGGGGTGCTTATTCCCGGTTCGGAGGGGAGGTTGTACTTGTGGAGAATTCTCTTTTCGGGGGCAGTCATGCTTAACATGCCCAAATTGTCCGCAGCCAAAACATTTTAGAACGTTGGTGGACACGTACACTGTATATTCGTTCTGTTGATGTTTTAATTTTATTATAAGGTTTAAATCCTTCTGGGAATTTTTTTAAATCATAAACACTTGCCGCCGGAATGAAACCACGTGCCTTAAATCGTTGTTTCGTGACCCGAAGGGAATCATGGAGATACGAGACACGATGGTACCGTATCGGGACAATTCTTTAATTAGTACATCGTCGGATACAAATGGGGGGCAATTTGATATCACGACTTTTATCGCTGGGCTATCTAGTGGGGAAATCATAACAAATAAATCTGGATCGATTGTCAAACCCTGTTCGACAATTTGTGGGACACAATCCACGTCGGACAAAAAAATAACGATCCGCTTGTTCATCCGCGAAGCGGAAACAACCTTGTCGATCCCGACAACACGACCGGTTGCGAGGACAACGTCCTCGACACTAACCTCACGTTCCGGAGGTACACAAAAGAACCCGTGCTTACGGGTCAGGCTCTGAAAGGCCGTAAATCG
Source organism: Myxine glutinosa (assembly GCF_964187855.1). NCBI lineage: Eukaryota > Metazoa > Chordata > Myxini > Myxiniformes > Myxinidae > Myxine > Myxine glutinosa. Next base: position 171,651,956 of record NC_136266.1, on the reverse strand, counting down.
AGATAGTGCAGCTGCCATGCTGGAACAGCTGCACTTACAACCCCTCCCCAACTCGGGGAGGGTGAATATATAATATAATCTTCCCTACCCGAACTCCGGGAATGGGAAGTAATCAGACCTCTCCGATTTCCCTAACTTCGGAAAAGGGAGGCAACAAAACAAACTGAAGGAAAGATAAACGAAAGGAAAAAAAGGAAATAGAGGTTTAAGATGAAGGAGCAAACACCGATCGGGCGACGCCCAAAAACGGCGAACCCTTACCAGCGATCACCCTGTGCTCTCCGGCTCTCTCTCCCGTCTCAACGTATATGGGAATCACCAGGAAGACTCCACGAACAGGCACAAGGACACGGAGGGGGGAAAACGGGGGGGGGGGGGGGGGAATGGAGCAACAACACAGAGCACTCACAGGCCTCCACAAGCAGACGCCATGACAGTACAACTGGCATACAAACGGCCAGCAGGTGGCGACAGAGAGAGAGAGAGAGAGAGAGAGAGAGAGAGAGACTTGACTTTTGTGTCCTTTTATTATAAACAATGTAAAGCCATTTCACAAGCAGTTGTAAAAAAAACACATTTCACAAAGCAGTTGTAAAAAAAACAAAAACAAACAAACAAAAAAAAAAACACAGCAACCAGTTTAAAGAAATTGCATAAGGATCATGAAGACACCACAAAAAGAGCAAAGGGTATTTAAAAGAAACCAGCAAATATACAAAAAATATATATTTTACAAACCAAAGGGGAAGACACAAACAAAACCACAACCAATTTTAAAGGAAATGCTCATGCAAGAGCTATAAATACATCAAGAGCAAATTAAGCGAAAAACTAAGAGAGAGAGAGAGAAATGTATTCAAGGACACAGGAAGAAACATATATGCAAGCAATCAGTTCCAAAGAAAAAAAGTCAAATCAATCAGGAATTATAAAGTAATTACCACTTTTGAATCATCGACTGAGCACAGAACATTGCCAATACACCACTTTCTCTCAAAAAGTTGGACGTTTCCATTACTGACAAAGAAATCAAATTCTAGCTTGAGTCGTGTTGAGACAAACCCTTTAAAAATAGAAATAGCATCAGAGCCATAGCCGTTATCTATTTTAATTTTCCGAGATTTATATATCGCATATTTTGCAACAGCAACCAAAAAATTGAGAAGAACACCCACATCTCTACATGTGGGCCTGAAAGACACACCAAATATAAACATATGCATATTGAAAGGGAAGGACAATTGGTGAAAAAGATATTCAAGGAACAAGAAAAGCGATGTCAGTCTACGACACTGTACATAAGCATGAAACAAATCCTCCTTCTGGTCACAGAAAGGACAAGTTTCCGGCAGTGAGCTGTTAATACGGTGGACAAAAATATTGGAGGGAAGCGCCCAGTGTGCTAACCTCCATTGTATGTCCGCTAACACACCATGTATTGGTAAGGTGTACATGTGAGGCCAAAGGGGGGTAGAGGGAGACCCCAACCCTAACCGCTCTGACCACAGAGCTACTCGTGTTCTCCCAGAGAGGGGTACATTCTTATTTTGTCGAGAGAGATCACGGATTCCAATCTTAGTTACAAGATGAAAAGGGGGGGTATGTTCAATCTCCGGCTGAAGAGAAGACGAAAGGAGCACTTTGATTTCAGGGAAACCTAACCGAAAGTCCTCAATGTTACCAACACCTTCCCAGCCGATGTTTAGCTGTCTAAATTTTCTAATGACTATACGTACAACTTGGTCGACAAGTCGGACAGACCGAGATCCAACTGAGGTTGCCACCAAACCAGCAGGTTTCCACTTAACTCCAGATGAATCTCTCAGATCACATACTTTGTTAATCCCTCCTTGGATAAATTTGTTAATCAGGGCATGGCTATGAGGGATACCAGGAAAAAAATTATTGAAGAAAAGGGGTTCTTGAAGGAACATTCGACAATTATAGCCCTCAAGGAAGCGGTGGACGTCAAACCTTTTCCAAGTGTCCAATAAACTCTGATAGAATCTCGGAAGAGAGGCAAAATTTATATGCTCGAGGTCTATCAAAAGAAGCTGCCGATCATATCTCAGTCTACCAGCCTGTTGTAACAGAAAAAATGCAAAGGGCCGCCAGGGCAGCTGTTCAGCGAACAGTAGTCTCTGCAGAGACTGCAGCCGAAAGGCCACAACCCGACCAGAGATATCAACAATGCCCTGGCCACCTTCCTTCCGGGGGTAGTACAATATCTCAGGCCTCAGCCAATGGTAGCCACTCCAAAAGAAGTTTACTAGCATTCGCTGAGTAGCCATAATTAGTTGGTTTGATGGCTGTAAAGCAATAATTCTGTGCCATAATTTTGTTGCAACCAGATTGTTTATGACAAGGGTACGGCCTCGATAGGAGATGGACCTCAGCAGTCCTTCCCATGCTTTCAATCTGTGCATAATTTGCTCCAACACTCCCCAATTTTTCATTTCTGTTTCACGATTACCGATATGCACTCCAAGATATTTAACCCCGTCCGTTCTCCAGACCAGGTTGTGTGGGAGTGAGGGTGGTGATACACAAGAGAGATTGCCTTTGCCACACCATAATGCTGTACTTTTATTCCAATTGATCCCACCGGAAGAGGCTGCAGAGAAATCTCGCATACAACGTTGTAAAGCAGAGACATCATTGGAGCTTCTAATCAAAACACAGACATCATCAGCATAAGCTGTCTGCACAAATTCTGCTCCTTCTATACTTCTCATTCCCTGAGGTATTTGCTGTCTAATAGACCGAAGGCGTGGTTCAAGGGCGACTATATATAAAAGCCCAGAGAGGGGGCAACCTTGGCGAATACCCCGTTGGAAAGGAAAGGGAGAGCATAACCTATTGTTGATCTTCATCATACATTGAGTATTAGTATACAGGAGTTTCACATAAGAGGTGAAAGTTTCACCAAACCCCATTCCTTTCAGGACAGAAAAAAGGTACTTGTGGTCAACACGATCGAAGGCCTTAGTTTGATCAAGAAACAGCAACCCAAAATCGTCACGCAGGAACTTATTGCATGAAATAATATCTCTTACCAAAAAAATATTATCATAAATAGATTTTCCAGGCACACAGTAGGTCTGGTCCGGGTGTATAACTGAACTGATCACAGTCTTCATACGATTAGCAAGTACTTTAGAGAAAATCTTGTAATCAACACACAATAAGGAGACAGGTCGCCAGTTATCAACCAGTTGAAGATTCCCAGCTTTTGGTAGCAAACAAACGACTGCTCGTCTACAAGACATTGGAAGTTCTCCGACACGTATGCTTTCATCGAGTACATCGAGTAGGTCAGGTCCCACAAGGGCCCAGAAGGTCTTGTAGAATTCTGTGGGCAGGCCATCTATTCCAGAAGCTTTCCCATCTTTCAGGCTCCGCACAGCTGCTTCAAGTTCATCAGCCGAAATTGGGGAATCGAGCATGCATCGCTCATCCTCCTCGACACTCGGAAGCCCAGCAGTTAACTCTCGTATCACCTCATTGTCCACGTTCTGAGGAGAATACAAGTTAGAATAGAACCCTTTCAGAGTACACCTGATCGCCTGCTGAGAGGTCACCAGTGACCCATTGGGAGTGAGTAAGTTATGAATTTGTTGTGACCTTTTGAGGGAAGACTCTAACTTAAAGAACTCTTTGTTTGGCATGTCCAGAGTTAAATAGCTCATTAGCATTCGGACCAAGGCACCCATCGCCCGTTGCCGTACCGCTTCCTCCAGCACTGCTTTCTTTGCCCATATTAGTTGGTCACGTGCACCTCTCCCAACCTCGTCAACATTCTGTTCTAACGATATAATTTCAGATTTTAACTGATCGATTGATATTGATTGGATTTTGGTGGTGTATGCACTATATTGTTGACAGAAATTCTTAATTTGGGATTTTGCAATGTCCCACCACAGCCGGAGACTATCATACTCAGGTCTGGAGGAGCGAATTTTCTCCCACACGACGTGAAAGGCCTCATTAAATTCCTTGTCATGTAAGAGACGAGTATTCAAAGACCAGTAAGCACTACCACCGGGTGGAAAGGGTAACTTAAAGGACATTGAGATTAAACTGTGGTCTGTGAATCCAGTTGGTAAAATTTTGGAGACAGACACCACATTCAACATTGGCTTGTTCACATAGAATCTGTCCAGCCTTGCCATTGACATAATACCATCATTGCATCTACACCATGTATAACAGCGTGAGAGTGGGTGTTGTGATCTCCACACATCCTTAAACCGAAAGATGTTGATGGTGTCCTCTAGAGCTTTCGTAGAGGCAACATGAGGCTCATGACCATTCCTATCAATTGACGGACAAATTGTGCAATTAAAATCTCCCGCGATACAGATAAAGGCTGTTGGGACCAGAGTTTTTACAAAATCCCGCAGAGTGGAAAAGAAAATTTTCCTCTCCATTGGGTCACACGGTGCATAAACATTCACTACGATAATCTTTTGGGTATTATAAAGAAAATCTACGGAGATCAAATGCCCTTTATAGATTTCTTTAAATGAAACCTGTTGAGCACAAATCTTGTGACTTAGGCAAATGGCAACACCGGCCCGAGGTGTAGGGAACCCACTTAGCCACCATTGCCCTTTCAAAAAGTTTCCCCCAATCGGCTACTTGAGCACTAGTAGCGTGGGTCTCTTGTAAGAGAATAATGTCAGCCTTTTCTTTTCCAACCGCTTGAATGGTTTGCACCCTCCGTAAGGGGGCACGACCCCCATTTATATTTAAGGATACAACATTTAGTTCCATGGTTGATTCTTCTAGGGGGTGAAGTCCTCTTCCTCAATTAATTCCTTGTTTGCCTTCGTGATGGATTTCCTCAGCCGCTGAAATTCAGGTTCGGAGATTTCCACATGCTCACTCCTTTGCAGCAAAGGTTTTGCGGCTGCAAGGAAAGCCTGGATATTAGGAAAATGATCCTTAATTCGTACATGCCTTTGTCTGAAAGTTTCCTTCAAAAATCTGACAATATTTTCTTTTGAGATCTCCAAAGGCTGCTCTTCCTCCTGAGGGGGGGAGCCCTGTCAACCATTGCCACTGGTTCCTCATGGCCGATCAGTGTCTCTGTAGTTAGAATTCCCTCCGTGACGCTAGTAACGAGTTCCTCCTGAACCTGTACAGAAACACCTGTTCCATCCCCATCTACCTTAGGTTCTTCATCCTCTTCATCCTCATGCATCATTGCAATGGGGGGGGGAGGAGTCGTTATTAGTAGTAATGGGTATTTTGCATTCCCCATTAGAATTGATATGGTCATCAGTAGGCTGTTCGGTTTCGCAGGTTGATTTACAACCTTCAGGAAAAAGTTCCCCTTCATCCTGAGCAGGTGGTATCATGTCAGCCATAGTTTCACCACCTTGCTGATCTTCATGTGAAGGACTGTCTGAATCGTTTAAACTGCTTCCTGTCTGCACCACCAACACTTTAACACCTTTGTCCTCATTCCTCGCACTTACAAGTAACCGTTTCAAATTTTTCCGAGACGCCGCATCTACAATCTGCTGCTCCTCACAAAACATTCCCTCTACAGGTAGAGGCTTCTCCCTTACATTTGCTGACTCATCGGTTGCACGATGGCCAGCTGTACTGGATGACTCATCGCTTACACGAAGCACATCCGTATGGGTCTCATCAGCACCACTCTTAGCCGTACCTTGATGGTCCGATGTAGATTCCCGCACTGAAGGCGAAACATCTATAGAATCATCCGTAGTGGTCACGGGGGGAGCTGGTCCGGCTGCTGTGGCATACGTTTTCTCCCCATCAGGACAATACTGCCGAGTGTGTCCATGTACACCACACCCGTAACAAATCAACCTCTCCGTTGCCGCAAAAATCCTGTGCTCACGTTTTGACGACTTAAAAACGAGAGAGACATTCAATTGCGTCAAACCATCCTTCAAAACAACATAACAAAACCGTCTAAACGTTTCGATATGCTTAAGCTTCCCGTCTGTGGTGCGAATGGAGGCTTGGATAATTCTCGACACCACAGTACCGTACTGACCGAGCTTCTGAAGAATCTCCTCATTAGACAGCGTCGGTAGAACGTTTGATAGTATTACCTTCGAGGCCGGAGTGTTCCATGCCGAAACCGGAACAAACTGGTCATTGCCCAAGGTGAGGCCGTTCTGCACGACGATGCGTGCGAAACGGACACGTGAAACGAAAACAACCACCTTGTGGTGCATTCGGGACGCTGCCCGGATGTTCTCACAACCGATCAATCCTCCGATTGCGAGGAGCGTCTCCTCCAGCGAGACATCTTCCGGTGGGACAAAACACATGCCGTGTTCATCTGTTAACCCCTCATCGGCGTCACGACCGGCATTACTTCGACTATTCTTGCTAGCCATTTGAAGTAACTAAACGAAAAAAAGAACCAATAAATGGTACAAAGGTTTATAAAGCCGAAATAAATGCAAAAAAATAAACAACAACAACAATAACTGGGAAATAAATAAATAAATCCCGTTAACCACCTAAAGCGGGTAACTTTAACCGCGCTGTCTCTCCCTCTCTCGCTCAGTAGACAAGACGATAGAAAGGGACACCGACACTCGGACAGCAGAAAGGACCAAAAGGTAGGAAGAAAGGAAAAAGCAACACGAGACACAGCACGTACCACCAGTGACTGAGCAACAGACCTGGCAATCGCACGTGCGTGCTAAGCGAGCGGCAGCTGTGCAAAGTGGGAGGAGAGAGAGAGAGAGAGAGAGAGAGAGAGAGAGAGAGAGAGAGAGAGAGAGAGAGAGAGAGAGAGAGAGAGAGAGAGAGAGACAAGGAGAGAGGGAGAAAAAAACGGAAGGAGTGAGTGGAGGGTAAAGAGAGGGAGAGAGAGAGACATGGGAGAGCAAAAAAGGGGGTGCAGGTGGGAGAGCGACCCCTCACCACACATCATTATACACTATGGGAGAGAGGGGTATGAGGAGGGGTGGGAGAAAGAGAGAGACAGAAGGGAGAGGAGAGAGAGAGAGAAAGAGGGGAGAGAGAGAGAGAGAGAGTAGGGGTGGGAAAGATTGATCTAGGAAGAGGGAGAGCGAGGAAGGGGTGGGGGATGGTGAGGTAGGGGGGAGAGAAAGGAAGGGGAAGAGTGGAGAAGGTGGTGAGGAGCGAGGAAGGGGGTGAGAGCGAGAAAGGGGGGAGAGTAAAAAAGGGGGGACAGCGATGCCTCACCACACATAATTTGAGCTATACACTCTGGGAGGGAGGGTGTCAGAAGGGGGTTGGAGCAAGAGAGAGAGGAGGTGAGTGAGAAGGGGGGAGAGCGACTCCTCAAAAATTGAGTGGAAAGTTTTCAAAGAGGAAATGAATTGAAATATTATTACAATAGTTTCCAATTCTCTCTTGAACTCGTAATTTACTTGTCCCGTTGCTTTACTCATTGTAACCTGTCCCGTTGCATTCATCCTCCCATTATGTTAATCGTTCTTTTAATTCGCCGACAGCCAGTCGCCGACTGGGCATCCTACGTCGTGCGAAGTCCTTCCTTGGCACACCTGAGCTCCTCACCACATACAAGGCTTTCATCTGCAGCTCAATGGAATACTGTTCCCCCCTCTGGGCCGGTGCTCCTGCCTCACACCTAGCTCGGCTTCACGCTGTTGAAACCAAAGCTTTCAGAATCATTGGAATCTCGTGCGATGAAGCTACCTCCGAGGGCCTTTCACTTACTCACCGCAGGAAGGTTGGTGGTCTTTCTGTCTTCTACCGACTCCTCTCTGGCCTTGCTCCCCCAGCTCTCTCTGGGCTCTGTTCCCCAAATATTCCTACAGGTCGCACAAGATCTGCCTGCAACCCTCTTATGGTTAAACTGCCAAAATAAAGACGCTCTGCTCACCTTCACTCCTCTTTTCTCCTGCCTCTGGAACAAACTCCCTCACTCTCTTCAATCCCACTCCTCCCTCCAGGTCTTTAAAACAGCTGTTCACCACCATCTCTTATCTTCCCCCATCCAAAACCTTGATCTTTTCTACCCCCGCTAATTTCACCCCAGATTCACTTTTTTTTAAATACAAAGTTCCTTCCTGGAAGTCCTTGCAGTGTCCTTGTGTTTTATACTTCTCCCACCCCTCCCCCCATTCCCACGCCTCCTCCCCCCAAGCCCTCCCACAGATCTCCCGATGTCCCTGCTCTCAAATGTTGTGTTTGTGTGCTTCCCCTTCTCTCTCCATCTTGTCTCCCGCTACCCTTATTGTATGTTTTGTGTGTCTGTTTGATTTTTTTGTGTGATAAAAGTTAGCTCTTTCACGAGCCTCGATCCTGTATACAAAAAAAAAAAACAAAAAAAAAAATTCAATCTTCAATTTAATTTATTTTACCTTCCTTACTCTGGATGATTTCCCCACGGAGAACCCAGCCACGGCGGCATGGGCCTAGGTGGCGATCCTACTGGTAAATTATTTTTGTTGCACTCAATACAACAACAACAACAACATGCATTTTAAGGCCATTTTCCCTGCTAGAGCGGGGGTTAGCCTTGCGGTCCCCATGACAATCTTCTCCATTTTGCCCTATTTTCTGCATCTCTCCTTGTTAACCCCCTTGCCCGCATTTCTTCTTCCACCATCTTTAGCCAAGTCTTTCTCGGTCTTCCCCGTCCTCTACTTCCTTCTACATTAACTTCCATCACTCTTCTCAACCAGTCACTTTCATCCTTCCTCAATACATGACCAAACCATCTCAACCTGTTCCTCTTCACAGCATCAATCACAGGCAATATTCCCATCATCTTTCGCAATTCATCATTTGTCTTCCTCTCTCTCAACGATACTCCGCACATCCATCGAACCATTCGCATTTCCACCCTTTCCAGCCTTCGTTGCTGCTCTACATTCATTACCCATGTCTCGCTCCCATAAATCATAACACTTCTCACACATGCAGCATACACCTTTCCCTTCAGCTTCAGCGACACTCTCCTCCTCATCAGCACGCCACTCAGTTCCCGAAACTTCTTCCATGCACATCTCACTCGAGCAACCGTTGCCGAGTCTGATCCACCTTCTCCATTCAGCATGTCTCCGAGGTAGCAAAATGTTTTCACACCTTCCAGCTTCACGCCGCCTCCAAGATCCAACTCAACATTTCCTCCATCTGCAGCTCCCTCTGCGCACACCTTACATTTGAATGTAGCTGCCACACTGGTAAATGACCCTCTCAGACCACTACATTTTTGATGAACCCACTCAGCACACATTGTACATTGAATGGAGTTCACTCCGACACCCTTCCTGCACACAGCACACGGCCACTTCCCAGTTCTTTCCACCTCACCACATGCTTTACCACTTGCCATCAACTTTGTCTTTCCGATATTCACCTTCAGACCTTTTGTCTCCATACATTCCTTCCACTTGTTCATCTTTTCCTTCAGTCCATCCATACTTTCCGCAATCAACACCAGATCATCTGCATACAACAACTCCCACGGTAAACCCTCCTTTACGTTCTGAGCCAGCACCTCCATCACAGCTACAAATAGTAGTGGACTTAGTACCGACCCCTGATGCACTCCCACCTTCACCTCAAACTCACCACTGTTACCGTCCTTCGTCCTTACAGCTGTGCGTGCTCTTTTGTACATTGCCATCACTACTCTGATCAACCATTCCTCCACTCCTAACTTCCTCAATGCCCATGTCAATACTTTGCGTGGAACCCTATCGAATGCTTTCTCCAGATCAACAAACCCAAAAAACAACTTCTTCCTCTTATCCATGTACTTCTCCTGCAACTGCCTCACAATGAAAAGCGCATCTGTCGTTCCTCTTCCTGGCATAAATCCAAACTGCATTCCATCGATCTTCACTTTCTTCCTTATCCTCCTTTCCAACACCCTTTCCAATACCTTCATTCCATGCTCCAATAACTTTATCGCTCGGTACGAGCCACACTCCAGAGGGTCACCTTTCCCCTTGTATAGAGGGACGAGGGTACTCAGTTCCCAATGCACTGGAATGCGGCCTTCTTTCACCACCAGATTACAGATCTCTGTCATTCTCTTCACACCCCAACTTCCTGCTGCCTTCAACATATCTCCCACAACTCCCGTCGGCCCTCCCGCTTTTCCACTCTTCATTGCTTTTATCGCTTCCTCAACTTCCTTCTCAGTTATCTTCTCTGCCGGTCCTAAAACTGGGTTACTCTCTATGTTGCCATCCCATTCATTCTCTGTATTCAACAGCATTTCCATATATCTTTTCCATCTTCCTTTAATTCCATCTGGGTCGACAACGATTTGTCCCACTTCATCCTTCAAGCAACTCACCCCCATCACATCACACCTCCCTTTCGCTATGTGCTTTGCAATCCTGAATACTGCTTTCTGACCCTCTTCCGAATCCAAGCGTTCTCCGAACATTTTCCTACATGCCTCCTGCGCCTTTGCTACCTCTTTCTTTGCAGCCTTCCTGGCTGCCTTATAACTTTCATGCTCTGCTGTTTCTGCTCCCGTACCCTTCGCCTTCTGCCACTCTTTGAACTTCTTCCTCTTCTCGTCAATCCTCTTTCCAACTTCAACATCCCACCACCATGTTTTTGTTGGTGGTGTTGTTTGGTTTTGGTTGTTGTTTGGTTTTTTGGTTGTGTTTGGTTGGTTTTTGGTTGTGTTTGGTTGTGTTTTTTGGTTGTTTTTTTGGTTGTGTTTGGTTGTGTTTTGGTTGTGTTTTGGTTTTCAACATCCCACCATGTTTGGTTTTTGGTTGTTGGTTTTGTTGCACTCAATGAAGTTACATATTCCTTAATCTTTTCATCACTCAATATAATTGTCCGAACTGCAGAAAAAGTTAAAGTTTAATGCTTTGGCAATTTCACATTTTCTAGTGTAAATATGCAGGAGGGATCTCAGCCTTGCCTGCTTAAAGTAAATACACGTATAGTTATAAGAATCATTTAGTTCTTAAAAGTTTCAGATTGACTCCAGATTTCAACATGTAATTAGTCCACATGCTGGACTAATCAAAATCCTCAAATCCAAAGACAGATTTTGATTATATACTTTAATAAGTCCGTGAAAGTACATAGTGGTTCCAAGGCAAGGTATTTTGAGCAGGCCGAAACAAAATGGAGGCTTAAGACCCATGCGAAGGGAAAGTGGGCTGACCAAGGATAAGACTTTTTTTTCATGATGAGCACACCGTTAATTATCTTCAAAAGGGGTTTTTTTCATTTACCCAAATACTGAACCCAGTTTTCATTCTTGCCCTCACATGGAGTTCCCTTAGTATGCATGCAAAGTTTTGGGCCACTAGGTTTCATGGATTTGGAGTTATGGAGGAAACACACACACTTTTTTAATAGATGGTTTGCACAAGTTCTGGCATCTAAATAAAACCTGAGACATGCCGATTATTTCTAGGGTGCACCACTGAAAGCCATGGATAAGTATGATTGGGCATAAAGTACTGGGTTACATACAGAAGGTTCCGGTGGTGGGGATTCAGGTGCTGACTCCTTGTTCGGATGCGTAGGCCTCAGACTCTTGAAGGCTTTAATTTCAGCCAAAAGGTCACCATTGTCACCATTTGGAGACATCATGTTGAAAGATTTCACGCCTACACAGAACACAGAATACAGATGAACTTAAACATATAAAGTCAGAAAATTTCGTGGAAGATTGTTTTGACATTAATATTTAGAGGGGGAAAAAGGAGGAAAAACAATTTCCCACATGAGCCGACTGCTTAGATTGCATTTGTGCGAGTGCAAAATAAGTTATTTTCCAGCATTCATCTTGCATTGTGGGATGGGTTGTAAACATTGGTAGCACATTCAATATCCTTCTTTTGGTAAAGTGATTTATGGTATCTTCTAATGCAAAAATATAGCATGCACCGCATGAACATGAGTAAGAATCAAGCATGTCTCAGGTGGTACAACCTGCAAAAGGAAGCCAGCTGTCCCTTGTGGGATACTTATTGGAGAAGGATGCATCCTTGGAGTAACAGAATTTGATCTAGCCTGCATGTGCCACATTATGATTCCATATATTGTGAAAAATTACATTCATAAGTAACCGAGTGTAAAAATAAGTCCAAACTTTTTCCAAACCAAACCCTGCCAATGTTTACGAAACCACTATAATTGAAAGAGTCCTGCAGTTTTTGTGTCATTCTCAGGCATTATGCATCTTAAAGGAACAATCAAAGTTTCAAAAGGATAAATGGATGCATATGGATGAACATATATAAGTAGACATCAGTGTACATATACATTCAATACAAGGATGTTAGTGGACAATGGGAAACAACATACGGTGTATAAATTTGAACCTGGGTTCCCTGAATCATGACCCAGGGATTCAGATTAGGGATTGCAAACAGGCCAACAGATTCTGCATAATTATCACTTTTTTCAGTAGGTAGGAATGCTGGTGTGTGGATATGGCACAAGCACGATGGCCCAAACTGCCTCTTCTGGTTCCCAACTTTGCTTGTACTTAATGCAGGGTGTCCCAAAAGTAATTTGGTGATTTTGAATATTTCGTAGATGCTGATGCCTAACAATGTGTTTTTTTTTTCTTTCCAGATTGATGCTCTAACCCTGGGGATTTACCATCACTAGTTGGACGGATCATGCTGATCCTACCTGTACGAACCATAACATGCTGCAATTGTTGAACTGTACTTTACAAATGGAAATTCAATTGTTGGAGTGCAGCGAGTCTACTACGGTAGAACTTCCTGTTTTGTGTACTGCACATTTGCCTCATATGATGCTGTGACTGCGACTCTTTTTATTAGTTGGTGCAGAATTACTGGGAATCTTACGACAATGGAGCAAATGTGGATGTCACTGAAACTCCAAAATCAACATGTGCTGGAAATAGCGCCACCTTCGGTGGGATCCGGTATTACAAATAATTTTCCTTTATCTTATGACTAGCCGTGGTACTCGGCATTGCCCGGTGCTGTTCTAATCCTGTTGGCATTTTGAAGATATCAATTTTTTTTGAGGAGGCCGAAACACCTTCATACACCCATAAAGGAATGGGGTCAGGGATCATTTAATAGTACCGTCCACATAACTACAAAGGCTTAGGCACAAGAGAGCGATTGAAAAAAAACATTTCTTTTTCAAACTTTTCTTTGTTTGCTCCAAACACCTCCTGGCACTCACTGATGAACCACTGAAAGTTTGACAAATATCTGTTGGGCCATCTCTGACAAAAATGGCGAAACGTACAGACAGACAAACATACATCTCTTACATCTTCCGTTATCATGTATGATAAGGAGTACGATATGTTGTGATCAATAAAACTTCTTTTGAAAATGACAAAAATTCGAAAGTGCATTTCCAGGACTGTGCCGCAGCACCTTGCCCACCGACAAGTGTGCTTCCACCCGGAGAGTACCCGCTAGTACCTACTAACTATACACGATATACTTACGAAGTAAACTATTATTAAAGTTACTTTAGTATTATTACATTGAACTTTTTGCCAGGGGATACTATAAATTTTTAGAATCCCATGCATGCTTTTATCTATTTATTCCACATTAGAAGAATACATTGATAATGGTCTATTCCTACCTGTACGAACCATAATTTTCCAATTATAAACCGCATCTTGTATAAGCCGCACTCCCTAAGTACTGATATTATTGAAAAAGAAACTCGTGTATAAACTGTACTCGAATAGAAACTGCAGCTGTAAAAGACCTGCTGTTATTAATTTGTTGGTGACATACGATGATTTGGTCTGTTAGAACACTGCAACTATAGACAATCTACAGGGTGTCCACAAAGTCGCGCATCATAGGAAATTATTTAATTTATCTAATGCGTTTATTTTTTGATGTTTTTTTTCCAGATTTTATAACTTTATTCTCGATAGTTTTATTAACTTTATTCAAAATTAATAGTTTTGAGATTGGTGGGACACATTTCGAACAACTGATGTAGCCAACCTTACAAATAAATGTTTTGGCTATGATGCACAACTTTGTTGTCACCCTGTAGATTGTCGAAGACATGTTGTGTTAGCAAGGATTCCACAGTAGCATAGTGGTAGAAGAGAACCGGAACAAAGTAAAAGCACCAGGTGAAGTATAAGCCACACATGTATTATCTGCAGGGGATGGTTTTCACCACAAAATTCGTGGATAAACTACGGTTTATAATTGGAAACATGCATGGTAAAACATGCCTAGATAAGCATTTTTGTGAATGAAAAGTGTTTATCAGGAAGCAGCAAAAAATTTCTCCCACTCACTGGAAGCTGCAGAGGGTGGGCGTGAGCCCCCACATTCACTCGGTTGGGGGCTGCTGCTGAAGGTAGGGAGAGGTGGAGGGAGAGGTGGAGGTGGAGGTGGAGAAATCACACTTCGAGTCGATTCGTCTGGGAGGCATGGAGCGTTTGGCAATGGATCCAATTGCTTGACGTTTTCCATTTCTTCAATCTGATCAATATGGGCAAAGTAAACCCTTTTGCAGCAGAATGATTCAAGAAGAATAAAAAACGGACAATATGATATGAACCTCAACAAGACACAATGGTAGTTAAAGGTGGAACGAAATTGTTCTATAAAATCAAAGGCAAGACCAATGTTAAAAACAGACAAAATACCATATTTGGAGGTAACCAAAAGCACAAAACCCTTTGAAATGAATAGATAATACATATATTTCCAATTAAAAACAATATTTTAAAAAAACATATATTAGTGGGGCGGCTTAGCCCAAATATTCAAAAGAATTGTGCATTTTGTGATACAAGCACCAAATTTGGCACAAATGTACATTAATATGTTGCGAACATTTTCAGATATTGGGCCACTTGAAATTCCGTAATTTTTTTTTTCAATTTTTTTCAAATTTCGTAATTTCAAATTTTTCGGGTGACACCGTCACAATTTCGGTCTTCGAGGCCGGCCGATAGGCAAAGTGTGACCGGAAGGGACGAGGTTCTCCTGACCACGTGGCCCTCGATCTGGGAAGCGAGAGGCGTTCCATTAGTGGACGCGCCCCTCACGCCCGACTTTTGGGCGGCCCCGGCAGGCCGTTTGTTTTGACGTTCCGTGACAGGCCCCGCACCCCCACCTCCGGGCCGACCGGAAGCTTGTGCTGAGTACATCATACCTGAACAACTCAGTGAGGCAGAACACAGCAGTGCACACCAGGGTGACCCCTTCAGTGCATAAACCAATTAACCTGTCCACTGCAGGGCATATAGAAATGAAGTTATTTTCTGCATATAATAATAATATAAGTTCAGTTCTATATAACAATTTCTGTTATCACCACTACCACTACAACTACCACTACTACAAGCTTTGTCTGGAATTTTGTGGACTAACAGACAAACAGACATACAGACAAGCTGGGATCAAAACATTACCTCCTTCCACCATTGAGTGTAGAGGTAAACATCATGGAAATTATATTATGCCCTAGATTAAATTCATGCTTACCCGTGTATTTGCTTCACTGGTTCACAAGGTCTTTTGCATACATGTAATTCAGACTCTCGTCTTCATTGCTGAACACACAATGTTCGCAACATATTAATGTACATTTGTGCCAAATTTGGTGCTTGTATCACAAAATGCACAATTCTTTTGAATATTTGGGCTAAGCCGCCCCACTATATCGGCCGGCCTCGAAGACCGAAATTGTGACGGTGTCACCCGAAAAATTTGAAATTACGAAATTTGAAAAAATTTGAAAAAAAAAATTACGGAATTTCAAGTGGCCCAATATCTGAAAATGTTCGCAACATATTAATGTACATTTGTGCCAAATTTGGTGCTTGTATCACAAAATGCACAACAGGTTTGCTATGCTGCTACACTATATACATAAATATATATATATATATAAAACACAGTTTGTGTGTGTGTGTGTGTGTGTGTGTGTGTGTGTGTGTGTGTGTAATGTTACCGATAGACTCCTAAACGGAGAGGCTCACGTACTTGATATTTGGCACAAACATGGCCATTGAGCCTGGGAAGAACATGGCCGACCTAAAAATTTATTTCATAATATTTTTTTACAATATTTTTACCTCAGCGCATTTCAGCGAGGAATATTATGACCGGAATGGCAGAGCAGCGCGCTGATTCGCTCAGAGCGATCACGTGATGTTCCTTGCCGCCATTAACTCAGTTACGCGTTCGCACGTATTTCAGAGCGAAAAGCGAATGCGTTTTTTCACATTTGAGCGAGGAACATTGCCATTCACACCACATAGGTTTTTTTTTCTTTCATCTTTAGATCCATATTTTTTGCCATAACGTAGCGCATTATGGCTCTCTCGAGCTCGAGTTAGCCAATCACCTGGGAGCATGAGGCCACGTTGGCCACGCCCACGACACGACGCAGAGTTGCAATCGATCGCTCACGTGATGTTCCTGCCGCGCGATTGCGTTTTTTCACATTTGAGCGAGGAACATTGCCATTCACACCACATAGGTTTTTTTTTTTCTTTCATCTTTAGATCCATATTTTTTTTCAGCGAGGAATATTATACACGGAATCTGAATCGGTGGCAGAGCAGCGCGCTGATTCGACGATTCGCGCACCCTCCCCCCTCCCCTCCCCACCCTCCCCCTTCCCCTCTCCCCTCCCTACCCATGCCCCTCCCCCCTCCCCCTCCCCTTCCCCTTTCCCCTCCCCCTCCCCTTCCCCCCCCCCCTCTGCTCCCCTCCCCCCTCCCCCCTCTCCTCCCCTCCCCCCTCCCCCCTCTTCTCCCTCACGTTTATACACGGAATGCCAGGTACTTCCCCTCCCCTCTTCTCCCCTCCCCCCCCTCTCCTCCCCTCCCCCCGTTCCCCTCCCCTCCTCTTCCCCCTCCCCTGCCCTCCCCCACCCGGCAATGCCAGGTAATTCTGCTAGTATATATATATATATCTGTGCAGTGACTGTGTTGTGTTGTCATTGAACTACTCCCTCAAACTTGCGTAAAATCCTACCAAACTTCTGGTATGCACCTACCTCTCCCGTGTGTATGTCCGAAGGGTATTTCTTTTTTTTGAAAAAACGTTCCTTTTTTTTTTTTTGGAAAATTAAAAAAACAAAAAAAAAATTTTCAACTGAAATCTTCAACTTCAATTGTTTATAAAATGTAATATCACGTATATTACAAATATATTGTGCAAAACAATTGTTTGAATTATGATTGGTGCAAACCATGACAACACAGCAACTCAGGTACAGTCATCTATCTATCTATCGATATATATATATATATATATATATATATATATCTATCGGTATATATATATATATATATATATATATATATATATATATATATATATGTGGGGCTTGAGATCCCCCTCCCCCTTTGTGCTCTCTTACTGTTTGACTAATTACCAAGTATAACCAATGTTGTTCTGTTTTGCGAATTGTTATATGCAAGTATAACCAATTATGTTTTGTTGTGGTTACTTGCAGTATTCTCTTTAATACTTTTTATACTTTTATTCCTTTCTTATCCTTTGAAAGCTTGTTGAAACCTTATAAGGAGATATATGCTTTGTACTCTGTGGAAATCCAACTGTTCTCCCTTCCATGGCCTTGGTCGCAACTGTAATCTTTCTAGCCTTCCAGTGAGGCTTTTGCCAATCTCCTTCCTGTTGGCATATTTATGTCTGTTCACTCCCTCTATACTTTCCCAACCAAAGGACTTATGTTACATTACTTTGTTGTTTGTAAATGCCTTATAAGGATTATATATTTTGTGTGACTTTATGCCTCGATGATGGCATGTTCTCTTTTTAATGTCGAAATCCAGCTTGTGTCCTCATTTCCCATACTATGGTCTCGGCAGCAGCTGTTATACTCCCCCTCTCCTCCAAGGATCTCAATATTCTCTTTGTTGACAGATTCATGGCTGTCCACTCCTTATTTCCTTGTTCTTTCCCTTCAAGCCTCAGTGATTGTCCCTTCAAGCTTCAATGATTATGTTGTCAAAATGTTACCTCATACAGCTGGCCATAGGCTTATTAGGGCATAACCCTTGCCTGGCCTCGAACTTCCTTAACTAACTGAATAACAGGAAGGGACTATGGTGGGGGCCATATGAGTCCACCCCTTGTCCCCTGTCCTGATGATGTTAAACCACACCTCTATATTTCATATATATAATGAAGCCCTGATTGAACCTTTTTAGAGCATCTTGTTGCAGAGTTGATCATTTTGTGAGCTTCTTGCGACATCCTGTTTTCCGCAAGCTTGTGTATAACGAGTTCTAATAAATATATCAGTTGTTCCTTCTCTGAGTCCCGAGTCCTAAGTCTCCAACCCGTCATATATATATATATATATATATATATATATATATATATATATATATATATATATATATATATATATATATATATATATATATATATATATATACATATATATATACATATATATATACATATATATACACAAAGAATTAAGTTAAGCACCCCCCCCCCCCCCCCGTTTTTTTACAACCTCGCACATTACAAGTTTGTTGTCGTCAAAACAGTGTAATATACCCATGATATTGCTATATTTTCTGGAGAAGTGATATTATGGTCACATAAAAACATAACAATCATGCCGTTTTCAATATTTTATTCTGAATAATTTAAGGTGAAATTTTTTGGGAATTTTAGGCATATTTTCACCTCAATTTAAGTATGGAGCTATAGGTCCATCACGGACAGTGTGGATGACGTTTATGTTTTCTAACGTACAGTCATTGTTCTGAGAAGACCTCTAGCGATCTTTGCGTCAATAACGTGTGTAGGACCCACGTGATCGGATCACTGACTCAACCCTACGTCTCATAGACCCTGTAAGCCGTCGTATGCGTTGCTGTGGCAGGTTGTTCCATTCCCGATGTAATGCACGTTCCAATTCATCCAGATTGGCTATTGGAGGGACCATCTTCGCAATTTGTCGTCCCAACATGTCCCAAACGTGCTTGAGGGGGTTCAACCTGCCACAGCAACGCATACGACGGCTTACAGGGTCTATGAGACGTAGGGTTGAGTCAGTGATCCGATCACGTGGGTCCTACACACGTTATTGACGCAAAGATCGCTAGAGGTCTTCTCAGAACAATGACTGTACGTTAGAAAACATAAACGTCATCCACACTGTCCGTGATGGACCTATAGCTCCATACTTAAATTGAGGTGAAAATATGCCTAAAATTCCCAAAAAAATTCACCTTAAATTATTCAGAATAAAATATTGAAAACGGCATGATTGTTATGTTTTTATGTGACCATAATATCACTTCTCCAGAAAATATAGCAATATCATGGGTATATTACACTGTTTTGACGACAACAAACTTGTAATGTGCGAGGTTGTAAAAAAACGGGGGGGTGCTTAACTTAATTCTTTGTGTATATATACTGAAATGCAAAAGAAACTTACCACCTTTGAAACCTTTAAATATCAACAATAACACTGCGTGTAGTAAATGTGTGAACTTATTTGTGGACAATAGTGTCCTCGCTGTCAGACAAAACGGTCACGGATGGTCACTTGAACCTTCAATGGTCACTTCATAGCACAGCTGTTGAACAGCCGTTTTGACTGTCAGTGATTAGCCAAGGGGTACAGGATGATTTTAATGAGCTGCACGTGATGTCTTGATATTGGCTTTAAAAAGGCCAGTGCAAAATGGGCATTTTGACCGAAAAATTTGACCATTTTGACCAACTTCAAAAAGACCGAAAACACAAAAGAAACTTACCACCTTTGAAACCTTTAAATATCAACAATAACACTGCGTATAGTAAATGTGTGAACTTATTTGTGGACAATAGTGTCGTCACTGTCAGACAAAATGGTCACGGATGGTCACTTGAACCTTCAATGGTCACTTCATAGCACAGCTGTTGAACAGCCGTTTTGACTGTCAGTGATTAGCCAAGGGGTACGGGATGATTTTAATGAGCTGCACGTGATGTCTTGATATTGGCTTTAAAAAGGCCAGTGCAAAATGGGCATTTTGACCAAAAAATTTGACCATTTTGACCAACTTCAAAACGACCGAAAACACAAAAGAAACTTACCACCTTTGAAACCTTTAAATATCAACAATACCACTGCGTATAGTAAATGTGTGAACTTATTTGTGGACAATAGTGTCGTCACTGTCAGACAAAACGGTCACGGATGGTCACTTGAACCTTCAATGGTCACTTCATAGCACAGCTGTTGAACAGCCGTTTTGACTGTCAATAATTAGCCAAAGGGTACGGGATGATTTTAATGAGCTGCAGGTGATGTCTTGATATTGGCTTTAAAAAGGCCAGTGCAAAATGGGCATTTCAATCAACATGCCATGATTGTCAAGGGATCAACGGCAGCGTGCCCTGGGCATGCTGCAAGGCGGACTGAGCTACCGTGAGGTGGCATGTCGCCTTGGCTGTTCACACCAGACGATATCTGCTCTGGTGGACAGAGACACCCTCCACAACTCTGCAGATGACAGACCTCGATCAGGGAGGCCAAGAGTCACCACTGCAAGGCAGGACAGGCAGATGGTCCGAAGTCACCTGCGGGATCAATTCCGTCCAGCATCCCGCACTGCGGCAGAAACTCCGGGGCGTGCAAACCCACGGATGTCCAATGATACTGCACGAAGACGACTGCATGACTATGGTCTGACTGCCAGAAGACCATACAGAGGCCCCGTGATGACGGTTGCCCATCGCCGCAACCGTCAGAGATGGTGCCAGCAGCATCAGCGGTGGACCTTGGCGCAGTGGAACGAGGTCGCTTTCAGCGATGAGTCAAGGTTCTGTGTGGACAGTCCTGATGGGCGTGAGCATGTCTGGAGAAGAACTGGTGAGCGATATGCCGATTGTTGCGTGCGTCAAGCCAATAGGTGGGGTGGCCCAAGTGTGATGGTGTGGGCCGCCATATCAGGCCGGTACAGGACGCCACTGGTGGTTGTGGATGGGAATCTTAACGCCCAGCGGTATGTGGATAACATCCTGCGACCTCATCTGCTGCCATTCCTGCTAGACCACCCAGAACTGAGAACCTTTCAGCATGACAACGCTCGTCCCCATGCTGCTCGCTTTACCACTGCATTTCTCCAAGGCGAGAACATCAACACCATGCAGTGGCCTGCGCTCTCCCCTGACCTGAATCCCATAGAGCACCTGTGGGATGAGCTTGGGAGACACGTAGTTGGCAGGGCCAGGACACGGGCAGAGCTGCTTCAGACATTGAGGAATGAGTGGGACAGAATCCAGCAGCAATCCATCCAAAGACTGGTAGGCAGTATACGCCGATGATGCACTGCCTGTATCCAAAACAATGGTGGCCATACACGCTATTGAAAGGGGACTGACATTGCACCCTGTGCTGTTCTGTACTGCAGAACAAACTGATGAGATGGTGTATCTTGGTCAAAAACTTGACATGTCATCAATAAAATGCCAATGTTTCAATTAGCAATTGTTGGTTTGTTTTATTTTGAACTGTTACAATTTTATTACATTTCAAACAAGTGGTAAGTTTCTTTTGCGTTTTCAGCCTTTTTGAAGTTGGTCAAAATGGTCAAATTTTTCGGTCAAAATGCCCATTTTGCACTGGCCTTTTTAAAGCCAATATCAAGACATCACGTGCAGCTCATTAAAATCATCCCGTACCCCTTGGCTAATCACTGACAGTCAAAACGGCTGTTCAACAGCTGTGCTATGAAGTGACCATTGAAGGTTCAAGTGACCATCTGTGATCGTTTTGTCTGACAGCGAGGACACTATTGTCCACAAATAAGTTCACACATTTACTACACGCAGTGTTATTGTTGATATTTAAAGGTTTCAAAGGTGGTAAGTTTCTTTTGCGTTTCAGTATATATATATATATATACATATATATATATATATACATATATATATATACATACATATATATGTATATATATACATATACATATATATATATATATATATATATATATATATATATATATATATGTATATATATATATATATATACATATACATATATATATATATATATACATATATATATATATATATATATATACATATATATATATATATATATGTATATATATATATATATATATATATATATATATATATATATATATATATACATATATATATGTATATATATATATATATATATATATATATATATATATATATATATATATATATATATATATATTTATATATTGTTGCAGTTTTGAGTTTTGTACATTAAAGGTTAAATTTCCCCCTCATAGTTAGTCACACCAACAACACGTAGCTTCGCGATAGTTCAGTTATTTCATAGTATGTGTGAGAATAGTCCTTTTCCTGTGTTAGTTTGCGTTGAGTAGAATAATGAGAGTAGGTCCTTTCGTACTTCCATTGCCTTATCCCGCCTCCATTGCCTTATGCCTCTTCCGCCTCTTTATGCTGCCTTTGACTTTTTGGCGCGAATTAACACGAGGCAGGCCTGGAGGGTCGAGTCGGGGCCGAATGAGGGCGGCGAAGAAGCTGACGGTAAGCGTGAGCCGCCAATCAGGGCTCAAGGGGAGTGGCTGCGGCAGGGCGTGGTTGGAACGTTTGAGAAGGCTCAGGGTGTGGCAAATATAACCCGTCACGCAAAGCCCCCACGAGGAGTCGAGAAGCGTCGAGCAGTTGGCAGGAGTCGGCGGTGAGTTGGCATTGAGTGAGGAGTTGAAGGAGCGCGGTCAGCAGTAGAGTTTGAGAGATACGAGATCGGAGAAAGACGCGCATGAACCAAGATACGCGCTCATATTAAAGTGACACTCGGTTGACCTTGAAGCCGAGCCGCTATAGTGCATTGGGTTACGCAAGTGACAGCGCGCTGGTTGCTAAACGCGCTGTGGAACCGCCAGCCGCGACGAGAGACGCATACATTCCTTCCCGCCTTCCTGCCTCATCAGCTGCCTTTGTCCGAGAGACGCGCTACAAGGATCCTTCCACCGCCTGCTCACCATCATCGCGGGACGTGCTGTGACCGAGGAGAGCCGGACGGGGCCGTTCCTGGATGACCAAGTCGGCGCGTTTGGCCTGAACATCATCCTGCCTGCAATTCCCTGTGTGAGTGTGAATGGGCCCGAGTCTGGGGTTTAAGAATAAGACTGCTTAAGTTCTGCTCTGTGTCTCTGCTTCTATCGATCATTGTACATAATATTGGGAATAATAATTAAACCTGTGTTCTTCCTTCCATTTGATCGTTCTTGTGATTTCCATCATTGACTAAGCGTGGTACGAGTAAAACCGCTCGAATCGGGGTCCAATATAAACGGTGACTGCACGGACCACGTGGTATGCAATCCGCTCGGTGTACTCAAATTACACGTGGCTCGTGCAAGGCTTGGTTCCCCGCTTCCGTGGCGGCGCAGGTATTTAGGTATGAGCGAGACTTGGTCCCGAAACCCTACCTTGCGTTTTCCCGGAAGAGGCGTTTCAAGTCTCTCGGTTACGCCAGGCCCAGAAAGAACAAGGGGCTTAATCCCCCCTTGCTTAGGGTAAGAAGGCCGGCGGAAAACCGTAACAATATATATATCTGTGCAGCATCTGTGTTGTGTTGTCTTGTCTTGAGTTGTCACTGAACTACTTCCTCAAACTTTGGTGAAATCGGACCAAACTTCTGGTATGCACCTATCTCTCCCGTGGGTATGTCCTAAGGGTATTTTTTTTTGAAAAATGTTCTAATTATATTTTTTGGGGGGGGGGAATTTTTTTGGGGAAAAATTATTTTTTTTCAACAAGTTTGAAACTTCAATTGTTTATAAAATGCAATAATACGTAAATTACAAATACATTTGTGCATTATGATTGTTTGAATAGCCTGGTGTTGGCTTAGCGGTTAGTGTGCCGGCTTGGGATCCTAGGATCCTGGGTTTGAATCCCAGTCGATCGCTGAATTAACGCCAGGGGGGTTGACTCAGCCTGTCATCCTTCTGAGGTCAGCAAATTGAGTACCAGTTCACTGGTAATTCCCTGTGTGTCGCAAGAGGCGACTAACAGGGTTGGCGGCAGGAAGGGCATCCGGCCATAAAACATTGCTTCAAAAAGGGGCCCAAGGTGCCCGAAAAAGGCCAACCCCCGCTTTGCGGGGAAAATGGCCTCTAAAGGTGGTTCATTATGATTGTTTGAATTATGATTGGTGTAAACCATGACAAAACAGCAACTCAGGTGCAGTCATTTATCTATATATCTATATATGTGCACAGTGTCTGTGTCGTCACTGAACTACTCCCTGAAACTTTTGTTTCCGTGGTTGTGAAGTGTTTTTAATAACGTGGTGGTGGTTTTGAATCACGTGGTGGTGAGGTATTTTAAATTATGTGGTGGTGAGGTGTTTTTAAAAGACATGGTGGTGAGGTGTTTTTAAATCACGTGGTGGTGACGTGTTTTGAATTACGTGGTGGTGAGGTGTTTTGAATTATTTGGTGGTGAGGTGTTTTTAATTAGTTGGTGATGAGGTGTTTTTAATTACGTGGTGGTGAGGTGTTTTAAATCACGTGGTGGTGAGGTGTTTTGAATTACTTGGTGGTGAGGTGTTTTGAATTACGTGGTGGTGAGGTGTTTAGAATTACGTGGTGGTGATTGGTGAGGTGTAATCGTCCCAAACTTCCAGTCTGCACATACCCCTCCCGTATGTATGTGCTGAGGGTTTCTTTTTTGAATTTTATTAATTTTTTCAAAGTAAATCTTAAACCTAAATTGCTTATAAAAATGTAATATCACATACACGACAAATAAATTTGTGCAAAATAATTGTTTGTATTATGATTGGTGTAAATCATGACAACACAGCAACTCAGGTACAGTCATTATCCTCAGCTAAAATAAGCCTGTTCCTCAGTAACGACGCATGGTGAGGCGAGCGTAGCGAGCCGAGCCAAGCTAGTATATCTATATATCTGGGCAGTGTCTGTGTTGTCACTGAACTACTCCCTGAAACTTTTGTTTCCGTGGTTGTGAAGTGTTTTTAATAACGTGGTGGTGGTTTTGAATCATTTGGTGGTGAGGTATTTTGAATTATGTGGTGGTGAGGTGTTTTGAATTACATGGTGGTGAAATGTTTTTAATAACGTGGTGGTGAGGTGGTTGTAATAACGTGGTGGTGAGGTGTTTTGAATTATGTGGTGGGGAGGTGTTTTGAATTACTTGGTGGTGAGGTGTTTCAAATTACTTGGTGGTGAGGTGTTTAAATTAGGTGGGGGTGAGGTGTTTTAAATTATGTGGGGGTGAGGTATTTTAAATTAGGTGGGGGTGAGGTGTTTTAACTTACATGGGGGTGAGGCGTTTTAAATTACATGGGGGTGAGGTGTTTAAAATTACGTGGGGGTGAGGTGTTTTGAATAACGTGGTGGTGAGGTGTTTTTAAATCACGTGGTGGTGAGGTGTAATCGTCCCAAACTCCCAGTCTGCACCTACCCCTCCCCTATGTATGTGCTGAGGGGTTCTTTTTTAAATTGTTTTTTTTTCAACCTGAATTGATTATAAAAATGTAATATCACAAACACCACAAATAAATTTGTGCAAAATAATTGTTTGTATTATGATTGGTGTAAATCATGACAACACAGCAACTCAGTCATTATCCTCATTATCCTCAGCATTACAGTACAGTCATTATCCTCAACTACAATAAGCCCGTTCCTCAGTAACGACGCGTGGTGAGGCGAGCACAGCAAGCCGAGCCAAGCTCGTATATACAGTCACGTGAAAAAGTAAGTACTCCCCAAGTAAAGTTTTGACCTTTTCAACATATTTCAACATACAGCTATTTGATCTTCATTTCAACAATATTGATAGATAAAGGTGATATAAGATAACAAATATCATGAAACATTTACATTTTGTAGTCCATTGTATAATTTAAATAAACATAAATGCAAATTTCGCATGTGGAAAAAGTAAGTACACCCCCACATTTATCACTACTTCAAATACCTAAAATAAGAATCAGGTGCACCAGCTCAAGTGCAAATGATTAGAAAATCATTAGAAAGGATCGTGGAGGAACCTGTCTTATTTAAACCTCAGACATTTAGTTTGGTTTGCTCTTTGTTGTTGAAGTGTGTGGCGTCACCATGCCTAGATCAAAAGAGATCCTGAGGCCTTCAGAAAGAAGGTTAAAGATGCCTACGAGTCTGGGAAGGGATTTAAAAATATCTCAAAAATTTTGGAAATCAATCATTCGACTGTCCGGAAGATCATCTACAAGTGGAGAAGATTCCAAACAACTGCCAACTTGTTCAGGCCAGGCCGCCCCAGCAAGTTCAGCCCGAGAGCAGACCACAAGATGCTGAAAGAAGTCTCTAAGAACCCCAGAATGTCATCACGGGACCTACAGGTAGCTCTTGCCACTGTTGATGTCAAAGTGCAGGAGTCTACCATTAGAAAGAGGCTGCACAAATTTGATCTACATGGGAGGTGTACCAGGAGGAAACCTTTGCTGTCCAGAAAGAACATCAGGGCAAGACTAAAGTTTGACAATGAACACCCAGGCAAAGACCAGCACTTCTGGAACAATGTGCTCTGGACAGATCAGTCAAAGGTAGAGCTATTTGGCCACAGTACCAGAAGACATGTTTGGCAAAAACCAAAGACTGCATTTGACCACAAGAACCTGATACCAACTGTAAAGCATGGTGGTGGAAATATTATGGTTTGGGGCAGCTTTGCTGCATCAGGGCCTGGGCAGCTCACCATCATAGAATCCACTATGAATTCTTCATTGTACCAGAGGGTGCTTGAGGATAATGTGAGGCTATCTTTCGGAAAGTTGAAGCTCAACCGAAGGTGGACCTTGCAACATCACAATGACCCTAAACATACCAGTAAATCCTCCAAGGAATGGCTGAAAAGAAAGAAATGGTGGGTTCTGGAATGGCCAAGTCAAAGCCCGGATCTAAATCCCATCGAGATGTTGTGGGGGGATTTGAAAGGAGCTGTGCATGCAATAAACCTAGCCCTGGTGTTGGGCTAGCGGCTAGGGTGCCGGCTTAGGATCCTAGGATCCTGGGTTCGAATCCCGGTCAATCGCTGAATTAACGCCAGGGGGGTTGACTCAGCCTGTCATCCTTCCGAGGTCGGCAAATTGAGTACCAGTTCACTGGTAATTCCCTGCTTGTCGTTAAAGGCGGCAAAAAGGGTTGGTGTCAGGAAGGGCATCCGGCCGTAAAACATTGCTTCAAAAAGGGGACCGAAAAACAACAACAACCACAGTTCCCGAAAAGGCCAACCCCCGCTTGCGGGGAAAAATGGCCTCTAAAGGTGGTTTGTTTTTTGTTTTTGTGCATGCAATAAACCCCTCAAACATCGCACAGCTGAAAGATTTCTGCATGGAGGAGTGGGCAAAAATTTCTCCCAGTCGATGTCAGAGACTGGTAGACAGTTATAAGAAACGCCTACTTGAGGTTATTTCTGCCAAAGGGGGCAATACCACCTATTCGAGCCAAGGGTGTACTTACTTTTTCCACATGCGAAATTTGCATTTATGTTTATTTAAATTATACAATGGACTGCAAAATGTAAATGTTTCATGATATTTGTTATATTATATCACCTTTATCTATCAATATTGTTGAAATGAAGATCAAATCGTTGTATGTTGAAATATATTGAAAAAGTCAAAACTTTACATGGGGTGTACTTACTTTTTCACGTGACTGTATATATGTATAAAACAACTAACAGGATGTAACAAAATGACATATATGAGTAAATTTCAAAATATTTCACTATATTATTATATTATATATATTTTTCAAAATAGAAATGAAATATTTCACTCCTTCATTCCTCTACACTCCCGCCTCTGGAACAAACTCCCCCACTCCATTCAATCCCACTCCTCCCTCCAGGTCTTTGAAACAGCTGTTCACCACCATCTCTTATCTTCCCCCATCAAAAACCTTGATCTCTTCTACCACCGTTAATTCACCCCAAATCCTTTTTTATTTTTTCTTGAAATACCGACTTTTTTCTTTCCTGGAAGTTCCAGCAGTGTCCATGTGTTTTATACTTTCTCACCCCTCCCCCCCCCCCCCCCCACCGCCTTCCCGTGCCTCCTCCCCTCAAGCCCTCTCCCTCCCACGGATCTTCCGTTGTCCCTTTTCTCTGCTGTTGTTCTTGTGTGCTTCCCACTCCCTTTTTTGTATGTTTTTTGTGTCCGTTCGTTGTTGTTTTTTGTGATTGATGTTCGCTCTTACAAGAGCCTCGATCTTGTATATAAAAAAATAAATAATTGAATGCAGTCAACCCTCGTTAATCCGGACTACTTTGTTCCCGGCACCCAATGTCGGATTAGCGAGACTGTCGAATAAACGATTTTGTGGATTAGAGTGATAAAATGAATGGCGGAAATCTGTTCCTGGATGTTTTGGGCGGATGGTGAGATTTCCGGATTAAACGTGGTCGGATTAACGAGGGTTGACTGTGTTTGCAAATTACATATTTGACGACCACTGTGATTTCAGGAACCAAAATCAGTGTTAAATTCACGGGTCATTTTGACTACATCTCTGCTAATGTCCTCTGTGGAATGTCCTCACTCTCGGCAAGAAAACCTACATCAGTGAGGATGGGTGAAGACTGCGTGATAGCTCCTGTGAGAACTTCCTCAATTCATGAGCCAACTGCACAGATTTATTGAATCCAGTTGTCATTACTTAGACCTTCCAGACAATTGTTCAACCACATACAGAGCAGGCTCCAGTATCTTTCTCCATTTTAGGACCTTGGAAGTGAAAAGTGCAAAGACCAAAGCCTTGTCTTCAGGATTGGCACGATGGCCCCCACGGGACTAACGGGTGCTGTTAATTCACTTACACCCACCATCTCTTCCAACTTTTCAATATTTTTCCTAAATCTGATTCATTTTCCCATTATTTAATTTAGTTTGAGCTCTCTTACCTCTCCCTTTCCTCTTCTCTCTCCTTTTCTCCTGTTTTCCACTTTGTTCTCTCTCCTTTTTCTTGTTATTTTAATTACTTTCTAAAGTTTCTTCTTTGTTTATTTATTTATTTCAATCCTTATTTCTTTTCCTATTCTTCACACCGAAATAAAATGAATAAAATTGAATAATCTTACTATAATTCACCAAATGTCCGTCTGTCCGTCCGTTTGCAGGTACCGCAAAAACGGCTGAACCGATCGCAACGATATTTTGGGTGGGTAATCCTGGGACCCACTGGAGTAAAATCGGCTGTATTGTTTTTCCAATTTTTCCAATTTTTCCAATTTTCCAGTTTTTCCAAACACAACGGAATAATATTGTCATGCGAATACCCTCCGGTTAATACCAGGGCTCGCGAATGACCAAACGGCTTTAATTGAGGTGACGACCAAATACGGATTTTGCTATCACAGCACGGGCGAAAGAATTAAGAAGAAGAGGCAGAAGTGCATATCTGGAGAGGGAACGAACTCAAACGGGGATCCGGGGTAAAATGTACACAAATAAGGATTTATTAAATGGAACCGGATATAATGAAACGCGACGATGAAATAAATAGTCCTAAATTGGGATCCCACACACAGACAGAATACCGTAAAATGGGGTTAATAGGGACAGCAAGGTGAATAAGGACACAAACTGAAAAAAAGTTCGGAAACTTTTTTCGCTGAAAATTGATAACCATACTGATTTGTTGATATTTGGGTTGAAAGATAGTGTTCTCTTGTTTTAAAAAAAAGCAAATTATAGTCCATGTTAACCCCATATATGGGTTTAATAGGAATAAAAAGGATTTTTATTGCTATCCCTATTCACCCCGTTTTACGGGTGAATAGGGACAGTTACTAATACAAAAAAATAATAATCAAGAAATAGGGACAGTTTGGAGAAACTTTTTATCCCATATTTTTTTTCATTGGCACCGTGGTTTATATTATGGGTGCATATTATGTGCATCCATCTGAGCTATCAATTTAGCAATAAGTTGGAAACTCAGGATTATTTCTTGATTATTATTTTTTTTGTATTAGTGACTGTCCCTATTCACCTGTAAAAACGGGGTGAAGAGGGACAGCCATAAAAATCCTATTTATTCCTATTTAACCCATATATGGGGTTAATAGGGACTACAAGTTGCTTTTTAAAAAAACAAGAGAACACTTTCAACCCAAATATAAACAAATCAGTATGGTTATCAATTTTCAGCGAAAAAAGTTTCCGAACTTTTTTTTCAGTTTGTGTCCCTATTCACCTTGCTGTCCCTATTCACCCCATTTTATGGTACACCACAAAGGAAAATGAATTACGAAAGGAAATGTCTCGTCGTGTAATGGTTCGTGGGTGCGAGCTTATCTGTCCGAAATGTGTCCTTCGTCCACCGCGGCTCCCTCAGTCCGCCTCGCCCACGAGCTCCGCCAGGCCCGAGCGACCCGCCCCACTCCAGGCTCCTCGTCGACCGCCCACGAGGTCTATTCGCTCCACGGCACGCCTCGCTCCAGCACCAAAGGCAACTGGGCTAGCGATCTCCCCGTGAAGCCGATCTCCAACACGAGGCCCATCTCCACCACGAGGCACAACGAGAGCCAGGAATGGAGAGTGAAGAGCGAAAGACCAGCACGACTCAATACCCAGAAAGAAGCGTCCAGAATCCTGCCAGCGAGTCCTTTTGTAATTTGGCATGTGACGTCAGTTTTGGCGCGCCACCAACCAGAGCCTCGTAGCTTCCCGCCGTCTGCCGAACCTCCTCGCGCCTTCCGCGCTGATTGGTTCAAGGTTCGCGCCTTCCGCGCCAACCAATCACAGTCCTCCTGGGCGTGGTTCCCAGCCTGCCCGGTGTCTGACGCCCACGCCGGTGTTGTATGCGGCCGTTGCCTGTTTGTCCTCCACAGTCTTTGTGAGGGAAGGGAATTTAATTACTGTTGCACACTGAGGACCTATCTAAGTGTTTATACGAGTGCGTTGCCATAAGGGACACAGGTTTGACGACAGAGGGGACGACGAACAACAGAATCTTATCCATAACCCCTGCACTATTTAGCACTCCCTGCTCCCTCGTAGCGGGGACACCAATACAGCTTATACTGACAAACCGGATAAACACAGAACTTTTTACAGGTAGATTCCCTATCGCGACAGTCGGATACCTACCTAGACAGATCTATCTGGCTCTAGATATTCCTCTACCCAAATTCACAACAATATTTACTGATATGAACAGTGATGTGGCTTTTATTGAAATTCTACAAATACTGTTTAGATTTTGATGACAATTATGCACCTGCCGTGAATGCGGAAGTGGACAGATGACGGCAATGCGCAGGTTTGATAATATCCCAATACAACCGTCATTCAATCGTAATGTTAAATCGTTAAACGTTAATCATGTTCATCGTTTTGTTAAAGTATCAATTGATGATTGGAATTGAGTGAATACAATTACGATTTTGAATTCGTAATTGTGTTCACCCAACCGTACGGAACTTCACATCAGGATTTAAATATTTGTTTATGTGACGAATGTTGTTAAAAGTTTATTTTTTATATTAATGTTATTTAATTTGTGATTGGAGTTATGCTGTTTGGAATGAAAAAAGAGATATCGAGTTCAAGTGAATGACGACGTGCCGTGATGGTTTCTACTTTCTAAAGGTGAAATTCGCAGATCGCCATATGCAGATTCGCCTTTGACTGGGTATGGAACAAATGCACCCGTTTGTTTGCGAACGGGTACGTTTTTCATGGCAGTCCTTTACGAACTTGCTGTCCATGTCTGACGTGTGACTGAAGGTGCTACAGGAATGTGGAATTTATTGGTTTCATGCTTTAGCATTCACCGTTTCTGCATTGTCTGTTTGCTTCTGGCCTCCCACCAGTGCGTTGCACGGGTACCTCACCAGTAAATTTAATGAAATGAAATTAAAATAATCGAAACAAAATGTCTGAACAAATCATATTTTGAAATAATCTCACTCGGAACAGTTTTGAAGATTTTTCTAGAGGGGAGCCAGTGGGGGGGGGGGGGGGGGGGGGGAGTGGAGGGAGGTGGTTTGGGAGAAAATTATATGCTAATATTTAATGACTCCTTCCAATGGAAATTGGAAATTGTGCTTTCCATTTTTAATGCGACCTTCTTTCTAATTTTAGCAATGGAGGTGTCAGAAGATTTTGCTATCTGTAAACGCCCAATAGAAAGGAGGGACGTCACCAGAAGCTACTCTTGGTGAGGAGGGAAGTGCAAGCGTTAACTGGGGAAATGAAGCAAGGAATGACATCAATACCCACTGTGTGCCCGGGCAACAACCTGAAATCAATACCCACTGTGTACCTGGGCAACAACCTGAAATCAATACCCACTGTGTACCTGAGCAACAACCTGACATCAATATCCACTGTGTACCTGGGCAACAACCTGGCATCAATATCCACTGTGTACCTGAGCAACAACCTGGCATCAATATCCACTGTGTACCTGGGCAACAACCTGGCATCAATATCCACTGTGTGTGTACCTGGGCAACAGCCTGACATCAATATCCACTGTGTGTGTACCTGGGCAACAAGTATGCCAGGACAGCCATCAAAAATACTGCAATCCAGAGCAATTAGCCAGCGCTACTAAACATGACAAGCAGGAATACGGTAAATATATATTGAAAGGTATGAACTTCGATCATCAGAAGAACAATTTTATTTTAATACCTGTACTGATTGTCTTTTCTGTGGCAAAGCAGTCAAGTTTGGAGGATGGAGAAAGAGGTAAAGATGTATAATGTTGTACTGAAGGAGTTCGGGCTCCCACGTCGATCGGAAGAATGGACGCGACAAAAAGCTGGAATTCGTCCGAGTTGCTTTATTCAAACAAGACACTCAGGTACTCTCAAAAGCCCGTTTATCGGGCAGCAATATATATACACACATTATCCCGGAGCGTTTGCCCAGGAAAGGCGAGAGGGGGCGTGGCCGAGCGTCCTGGCTGCGGCCTGGCAAGTTGAGGGCGAGCCTGCCCGGGCATGCCCGGGCGTCCCGACCGAGGCCTGGCAAGTTGAGCGCGGGCCTGCCCGGGCGTCCTGGACGAGCCCGGCATGGTGATCGCTCCGCGTCCTTGATAGGTGCAAGGCGATTGTGAAAACCGAGCGGTAGCCGCTACACACGTCCCCCCAGAATCGACTTGCACCGGCAGGGTCAATTTGAGGGGGGTCCTGATGACCCGGCCGAAGCGACCCCTGGCGGGTCGTGGGGGCGGGTCGTGGGGGGGGGGGGTCCGGTGTGGTGGTGGGCGGTCGAGTGGGGGGGCACCGTGGATGGGGGGCGGCCTCGCCGCGGCGGAAGGGCCACCCGTGGTGGTTGGTCGACGTCCACGTGCGCCGGCTTGAGGCGGTCCACCGCAATCCGGTCCGACCT
The DNA here is from genome assembly GCF_964187855.1 of Myxine glutinosa. Lineage (NCBI taxonomy): Eukaryota > Metazoa > Chordata > Myxini > Myxiniformes > Myxinidae > Myxine > Myxine glutinosa. Next base: position 171,618,614 of record NC_136266.1, on the reverse strand, counting down.
GCCGCCGATGTCGATGACGAACGACTTGTCGTCCCGACGCAGGACCCGGAAGGGCCCGTCGTACGGCGGCCGGAGTGGCCCCCGATGTGCGTCGTGACGCACAAAAACATACTCCGCTGTGCGAAGTGCTGGGGGGACGTAGGACTGGGGGTCACCGTGGTGGGATGTTGGCATGGGGGCAAACCGTCGGGCGGCCTCCTGGAGGTCCGAGCGCTGGTGAGCTGCGGACCAGGGACTGGTAGCGTCGGGCACGAATTCGCCTGGGACGCGTAGCGCCTGGCTGTAGACAAGCTCGGCGGTGGATGCCTGGAGGTCCTCCTTGGGGGCCATGCGGAGGCCCAAAAGGACCCACGGCAGCCGGTCGGTCCAACCGCCGTCTTGAAGGCCGGCCATGAGCGCGGCCTTCATGGAGCGGTGGAATCGCTTGCACAACCCGTTTGCTTGGGGGTGGTAGGCCATAGTACGGTGGAGCTTGACCCCCAGGTTGCGGGCGACCGCGCCCCACAGCTCGGAGGTGAACTGTAGTCCGCGGTCTGACGAGATGTCCGCTGGTGCGCCGAAGCGGGCGACCCAGGTGGCGATGAAAGCCTGCGCCACGTCGGCGGTGGTGGTGGAGAAGAGGGGAACGGCCTCCGGCCACCTGGTGGTCCTGTCCACCATGGTGAGCAGGTGTGTGAACCCCCGTGACGGGGGGAGGGGGCCCACCAGATCCACGTTGACGTGGTCGAAACGTCGTTCGGGCACGGTGAAAGGTGCCAGCAGGGCCTGGGTGTGTCGGTGGACCTTGGCCCGTTGGCAGGCTGTGCAGGTGCTGGTCCAATCGTGGACGTCCCGACGAAGGCCGTGCCAGACGAATCGTGCCGACACCAGCTTCTGGGAAGCTTTCCGGCCCGGGTGGGAAAGGCCGTGGAGGGAGGCGAAGATGCGGCGTTGCCAGGTGACGGGCACAATGGGGCGAGGCTGGCCTTGGGAGACGTCGCAGAGCAGGACAGTGTCCGTGAAGGGGATGTCGGCCAGGCGGGGGCCCGTGTCCGCCGCCCGGAGGGCTTGCACCGTGGTGTCGGTGGTTTGGTCCGCCGCCATAAGCACGAAGTCCACGCCCAGGTGGACCGCGTTCGCGCTGGCCCGGGAAAGACAGTCGGCCACGGCGTTGTTTTTGCCGGTGACGTGCCGGATGTCCGTGGTAAACTCCGACACGGTGGAGAGGTGGTGCTGTTGGCGGCCCGACCACGGCGCCGTGACCTTGGCCATTGCGTAAACCAACGGCTTGTGGTCGACAAACGCCGTGAAAGGTCGGCCCTCCAGGAGGTGGCGGAAATGGCGGACGGCCAGGTGTAGACCGTGGGGCTCACGGTCAAACGTGCTGTATTTTAGCTCGTTCGGCCGGAGCTGCCGGCTGAAAAAAGCGAGTGGCTGCCAAACCCCGTTCACCCATTGCTCATGTACGGCGCCCACCTCGTAGTCGGAGGCATCCGTGGTGAGGGCGATGGGAGCGTTGAGCACCGGGTGAGCGAGCAGTGTTGCGTCGGCGAGGGCCCGCTTTGAGCTTTGGAAGGCCGCGTCCATTGCTGCGGACCAGGCGATGTCGTGCTTGGCCGGCTTGCCCCGGAGGGCTTCGTAGAGGGGCCGCATGAGTTTAGCAGCGCGGGGCACGAAGCGGTGATAAAAATTCACCATTCCCAGGAATTCCTGCAGGGCCTTTATGGTGCGGGGACGCGGGAACGTGGTGATGGCCTCGATCTTGGTTGGCAGCGGCACGGCCCCATTCTTGGTGATGTGGTGGCCCAAAAATCAACGGCCGTCGTGCCGAAGTGGCATTTGGCCGGGTTGACGATGAGGCTGTGCTCGCTGAGGCGCCCGAACAGTGTTCGGAGGTGGAGGAGGTGCTCGGCCCGGGACGTGCTGGCGACGAGGATGTCGTCCAGGTAAACAAAAAGGAACGGCAGGTCACGCAGCACGCCGTCCATCAAGCGCTGGAACTCCTGAGCCGCGTTCTTGAGACCAAACGGCATCCGTAAGAATTCGAATAGGCCGAACGGCGTGATGACTGCCGTTTTAGGGACGTCGGCCGCCCTGACAGGTACCTGGTGATATCCCCGTATGAGATCAATTTTCGAAAAAATGACCCGTCCCGCCAGACGGGCGGAGAAGTCTTGGATGTGCGGGATCGGATACCTGTCTGGGGTGGTAGCGTCGTTAAGGCGGCGGTAGTCGCCACATGGGCGCCAGCCGCCCCCTGGCTTTGGGACGATGTGTAATGGCGAAGCCCACGCGCTATCGGAGCGCCGCACGATGCCGAGGTGTTCTAAAGCGTCGAACTCGGCTTTGGCCACGGCGAGCTTGGCTGGGTCGAGGCGGCAGGCTCTGGCGTAGACCGGCAGGCCCGTGGTTGGTATGTGGTGCTCGATCCCATGCCGTACTGCGACGGCCGAAAATGTCGGCCGCGTGAGGGCCGGGAACTCCGTGAGCAGGCGAGCAAACTCGTTCGCCACCGGGAGGGCACATGCCAGCTCGGTCGGCGCGGAGCTGCTCAATGTGCATACCAGGGAGCTGAAGGTTTCGGCGTTGATTAAACGACGCCGTTGGACGTCCACCAGCAGTCCGTGTGCGCAGAGGAAGTCGGCGCCTAGCAGAGCCATGGGCACGTTTGCGGTTACAAACGTCCAAGCAAAGTGTTGGCCGCCGAAGCAGAGGGTGACGTTGCATGGGCCGAAGGTGCGGATGGCCGATCCGTTGGCTGCAACCAAGGAGGGGCCGCAAACCGCGGACTGCCTGTCCTGGTCAGAGGCGGGTATGACGCTCAGTTGGGCGCCGGTTTCGCACAGGAAGCGCCGTCCGGACGCTTTATCCGTGATGAACAGTAAGTTGCCCGTGTGGCCGGCGCTCATGGCTGGTAATGAACGCCGGCCCGACCGTTTCCCGGCCTGCCGAAGGTGCATGGGGGTCGGCATGTCCGGGCCTTCTGTCCGAACCTGGCATGATAGTAACACCACGCTTGGTCAGGTGGAGGCCCCGGTCGTCGTGCTGGAAGTGGTCGGCTCGGTGTAGCGGACGCCAATTGCGTCGGCAGTTCGGTCGTCGACCGTGCCGGGTGCTCGGGCGCCATGGGTGTTGCGTCGGACGGCGGTGGGCCCCAGGTCACTGCTGCAATGCGCTGGCCTGCGGCGGAGATCTTGTCGGCTTCCCTGGCAAGGGCACGGGGATCCGTGATCGTCGTGCTTGCCAGGGCGAGGCGTACCGGGCTAGGCAGCTGACGGAGGAACAGCTCCCGGAACAGGAATGCTGGAGAGTGCTCGCCGAGCAGCGAAAGCATGTAGTCCATTCGCTCGGAAGGGCGCGTGTCGCCGAGCTCGGGCAGGTCGAGCAGGCACCGTGCGCGTTCCGCCGATGGGAGGGCGAAAGCGTCGAGGAGGAGCTTTTTAATCGCGCCGTATTTGTCAGCGGCTGGCGGGCTCTCGAGGAGGCTCAGGGCGTGGGCCGCGGTGGCTGAACTGAGCGCTGCTACCACATGGTGGAAGCGGGTGTCGTCGGCCGTGATGCCTCGCAGGGCGAACAGGGAGTCCGCCTGTGCAAACCAAACCGCCGCGTGAGCCTCCCAGAAGGTAGGCAGTTTAAGGGCCACTGCCGTGTCCATGTCGGTAGGTCACCAATGAAGGAGCTCGGGCTCCCTCGTCGATCGGAAGAATGGACGCGACAAAAAGCTGGAATTCGTCCGAGTTGCTTTATTCAAACAAGACACTCAGGTACTCTCAAAAGCCCGTTTATCGGGCAGCAATATATATACACACATTATCCCGGAGCGTTTGCCCAGGAAAGGCGAGAGGGGGCGTGGCCGAGCGTCCTGGCTGTGGCCTGGCAAGTTGAGGGCGAGCCTGCCCGGGCGTCCTGGACGAGCCCGGCATGGTGATCGCTCCGCGTCCTTGATAGGTGCAAGGCGATTGTGAAAACCCAGCGGTAGCCGCTACAGTACCAGTCAAGACGATTGAATTCAAGGAGACAGTCCTGGCATGTTGTCATGAAAGAGGTGATGCTTGGGCAGGTAATGTACAAGCTAGAATCCTAACGAAGAAGAAGATAGCAGCAGCTCATCAAACAGACAAATAGTGCTTACAAAAGGCTGAGCTTTTCCAGCCACAAGATGGAAAAAGAACAGGTGCATTCCTGGAGGTTGCCAAATTTATTGAAGAAAAAGATGACAAACAGATCACCATAAATGATCTAATGAGCCATGTGGAAGAGAATCTGTCTAACTCAGACCATAGTGCGTACAACTACCTGCACATGAGGTTCAAGCTCCAGGAACACTTTGGAGACAGCGTTATCCACACTGAGATTAACGGCAAGCCCAACGTGGTCACCTCCAGGAACACGGCTAATGTCTTGCTCCAAGATGTTTACAGTCGCCAGAAGGCGGATCCCTGGATTCCGACACAGAGAAGATGACGACAACGCAAACTACTGCCAAACTCATCAGGGATGACATCAAAACAGTGGAAACCTCTCACAAAGTACATCCTGAATGTAACAATCTGGAATCTGAAGATTAATGCGTCCAATTTTTACCTGAAACCCTGAGAGTGTTTTTGAAAGGACTGTTTGTGAGGAAAGATTCCCACATCAAAATCACCGGACAAACGATAACGCAGTCATCACCGACATCACGGTTTCCGCTACTCCTACCATGAAGTACTCCAGTTCAAACCAAGTAATGTATTATTCCAAGGAAATGACATATCCACCTTCACGTCCCAGTTGTCCCATATGCTGCTGACAACGTAGAACACAACATCCGAACCCTGGATGGTCATTCCATGGTATGGGGATGATAACTGCCGTAACCCCTTGAACCAAAACAAGCTACCCGATTCTCAGGGTTAAGGTCACACCCAGTGACATATCCATGGTGAGATAAATTGAGATCCAATATTATAGAGAAGAAAGTCATGGGATGACTTTAGTGATGTACCAAAAATTATCCAATATGAAGGCCTCTGTCCCTACAGCACATCTCAATATATTGGGCATCAGGAAGCAAGTGCCACACCAGCTATTGCTGCATCAATCCTGAACAACAGGAAATGTCTGCCACACATTAACCTGTCTGTGATACACAAAACCATATAATATACATATATATAAATAAATATATATACATTTATCATCATCCCTATTACAAGTGACGATGGGATGGGACAGCCTGCACACATCTACGTTGCTTAGATCAGCGGTGCTGTCATCTGGCACTGGACCGGTCACACAGGGTCTGCTCTGCTAACTTCCTAACATTCAACAGGCAGTGGCGCCATGCGTTGGGGTCCGCTGTCGAGTCATACCGGCTATCTTCCAAACCAAAAAACTTGAGATCGTACTTAATACAGTCGTTCTGAAGTTGTTTTGGACGACTCCACTTACAGCTGCCAATGCTGAGCATCACTGCAAACCCATAAGGGCCTCTAGTAGAGCAAAGATGTCAAGGCCAAAGGCCGTCATCAAGCAGATGAAAAGCGAAGGTACTGAACCCTTGTCATTTTAACAGAATTTAAAAAGCATGGAGAAAGGTGGTGCTGTAGGTGCAGAAGGAGGGTTGATGGACCAAGCGCTTACTTAGGTGACAGGCAGTTTTGGAAAATAATCTTTGAGGAAAGAAGAAGAAGAAGCACACATAACGGTGAAGAAGAAGAATTCATGGGTTACTGCTGACAGAGAAGTAAGGAAAGCGAAGCATTTTCAAATGTTTTTAAATGCTTTGAAAGGAAGAAGAAAGAACCATTTACAGTCAATGAAGATTCAATGGAGATTCAGTTTGGAGATACAGTATTGAGAAAAGGGAGAGTAAAAGAATGGGATACAGGAAGGAAGTACTGCACAGGAAAAAGGAAATTGTGGCAGAATGAGATCATTTTTGAGTGAAAAAAAAACGTCTTTTTTTTTGAAGCAAGGAAAATAACCTTGAGGATAACGTTGAGGATAACGTTGAGGATGATAGGATTTTGTTGAGAACAACGTTGGAAAGGTAGAAAGTACAATATTTGGGAAGGACTATGGGACTATGGGACTATGGGAAGGACTCAAGAAGCTGAACGAGAAACATGTCAAAAGCGACAGATTTTTTGTGACGGCTATCCGAGGAGTAGGCCCTCAACAATACAGCACAATAAAGTGTGATGATTTAACACAGAACGTTGGACCAAAACACAAACAGTAATGCAGGAAATAAAATGTTACAGGAAAACACAACGGACCCTGTTCGGAAAACTTCACTCTGATGAGGTGGAAGTGGCAGCTGCAGATTTAACCACACATGCAAAAATCCCCCTATGTCGATCAAATACCATCCATTGTTCTACATGTCGGACGACGCAAATGTACACCAGCAAGACTAGTTCGACATTCCATGGAATCATATGCAATGCTTCATAGTCTCAAGGACTTTAACTTTATATCATGGCACAGGCCATTCAGCGAACCCTCATTTCTCTTCCAGGTTGGTGGACACACTTCCAACGATAAACAATTTTGAACTTAAAAATCTGTAAGATCTGCACTCGGAGCTGCGTTCTGTGCTCCCCATCACTCACGGGGAGAACAGCTCCGAAAATACAGACCTTGTGTTAGCTCATAAATAAATACGAGAATGAATAGAAAGTCTTTGATTAGTACGTGCTGACTTCTAGATTTACCAAAATGTAGCCTGCATTGCCTAAAGAAGGCCATTCTATGACCAAAATATCAATATGAGTTTGTGTTTTTGATGCGCTTTGCTTTTTGCTGTCATTAAGTTCCTTGTCAAGACTCTCTGAGGTGTTGTTGTGAAAGAGCACTCATGTGCTTCATGCAGTGAAGCAAATCTGTACCCCAACCACAGGTACTTTGTGAGCTTTGTTTCGACTTCATCAAACATTCATCGCTCATGGGGAACAAACAAGAATGACTGCACTGTGGTCACAATCTGCGACCAAAAAAAAATATATATACGTATATACAGACTTGGCATTTAATATGGAATATTTTTTTTGTGGGGGTGAACTTACTTTTCAAGATGTCTTAGAATCAAAAGTTCATTGGAATTATGTTGAAATTATTCTAGATTTTATTAATGTGACGTTTAAAACACACAAAAACCACATTTGACATTTCGAAACAAATAAATTGATCCTTGAAAGTGATGTAAACTGATATCGAACTCAATTCATGGACAGTAATGTGTTAAACTTCTGTACGTTTTCCAGAAGTATCTCTTTATTTTGCACATTAGCCAATTTTTCTTAAAATAAAAACAAAAGTTAAATTACGACTGGGATTACAGACAGTAAAATTACAGTTCAGTACGTCGTGTAACCCCCACGAGCATTCAGGAGAGCACGTACACGTTGAGGCATGCTGTTCACGAGATTTGCCAAGGTTTGGACAGGAATCGCTTGCCATGCAGTGACAATAGCCTGCTGCAATTCACGCACAGAGGCAGGCTGCTGGTCCAAGTGGTCGATTTGACGCGTTAATTCTGCCCACAAGTTCTCCATCGGATTCATATCCGGGGACATTGCAGGCCAATCCATATGCTCTACACCACGGTCAGCAAGAAAGTGTTGGATCATGCGAGCATGATGAGGCCATGCATTGTCATCTTGGAAGACAAAGTTTCCTCGGAAGGCTGCACGAGCAAATGGAAGCAATGTTTCTTCCAGAATGGCCCTGTACTTGAACTGGTTCAGGTTTCCATTCAGAACAACCAGGTCAGTTTTTCCCCCTGCATGAAAAGCAGCCCAAACGGTCACCCCACCACCTCCAGCTTGGACTCTTCACACCATACAATCTTTGTTGTAGGCTTCATGCACTTGTCTGCGCACTCGGACGTGGCCATCTTGACGATAGACCAGAAATCTAGACTCGTCACTGAAGATCACGTGATTCCAGTGTCCTGGCTGCCATTGACGGTGCTCTCTGGCCCACTGCAATCGGCGCTGGCGGTGTTGTCTGGTCAGGCGTGGCTTTCTCAAGGGACGCCTGGCACGATAGTCTGCTTGAACCAGTCGTTGGTTGACTAGCCTTCTGGATACAGACACATTTGTCAGTTGCTGCCACTCAGCCCTAAGCCGATTAGCTGACTTGGTACGGCCATTGCGGACTAACCGGTGCAGCTGGCGATCATACCTCCTTGTGGTTCTGCGGGGACATCCTGGCCTCGATATTGGAGGAGGGACACCCCTCTGAGCATTTCGTTTCAGGATCTTTTACACCTGACCTTGAGTGATGCCATACTGCCGAGCAATAGCATGCTGTTTCATGCCGTAATTTCGTAAAGCCACCACTCCATGACAAACAGCATTGTCGAGTTGACGGACCATCTCCAGAGGAAGCGGAAATAACTTTTGGAGACGTGCAGCAGTTGTTTTCCACTAATACAGAACGCAACAACGCTTGTATACCTGACTGTGAAGCCAATCATCGAATGCACCTGTCCGTACATTTTGCCATGCCACCTGTGATATAATCCTGTTGTTGACTTCTTGCTGCGACAGACAATCAGTGACATGGTTCTTTTAAGAAATAAATCAACAAAGTGTGAAAGAAACTCACCAGATTGATATACTGAGTTAAGAAAGTAAACCCAAGTCAAGAAAAAAATATATAATCCATATTAAATGCCAAGTCTATATATATATATATATATATATATATATATATATATATATATATATATATATATATATATATATATATATATATATATATATATATATATATATATATATATATATATACGGTATGTATATATATATATATATATATATATATATATATATATATATATACGGTATGTATATTTATATATTTATATATATATATATATATATATATATATATATATACGGTATGTATATATATATATATATACACATACATTGTTCACCTCCTCTATCCACTCAACTCCCTCATCCTTGCTGTTGAAGGTATTATTACAATTCATCGCCGAGAGTCCACAGTTTGGTTCAATATCAATTACAAATTTGACAGATACATGGGTCTGGTTTCAAGCAACTAGTACACCCACTCCAAACAGGGGTGGCAGGAAGGATTATGTTATTATCCTCTGTGGGGTATGTAGATTACAGTAGATCTAGGCTTGGGTCTCAAGATCCTCAGAGGTGCAGTCAGTTATAAAGCGTCCATCCATCCTCCCGCTCTCTCTGTGGTAATAAGCCTTTTGTCCATAAAATCCTGCACGCGGCCATTCAAGGTGCAGGACTTTGCCATTAAGCATGACTGAATTGGCTTAAAAAATCCAATAACGGCCGATTGGGAAACGCGTATTTAATGTGCATGAGCCGTTCAAAAATTACGTAACATTGTTTTTTTAGGGAGGCGTATACGGGTTTGATTAAACCTTACTAATCATTTAACACTTGACCCAAACAAAGCCAATGCAAATCTGACGCACCAAAGTCAGACAGTGTATAATCAGCAGAGGACTATCCAGGCCTAATGTGTTAGGCCCACCAGTAAACAAGATGGCGGCCATATAATTTTGTCTCGACACTATGATGGGTGGAGTCAAGTGCCAGAGGTGGGTGTGGTCTGGCAGCTGTCCGACCAATGGGTGCACATTTCAAAAATCGACCCACAACAAGAAGCCCAACAACAACAACAGCTACAACAACAACAACAACGTTAAGCTCTTGTAGACCTGCGACCTGCATTTTAAGGTTTCAGGTTTCAAGGACCATTAATTGGACAGAACTTGAAATTAAAGGAACATACAAATGATGATGCAACTTTTGAGTAACTCATGGTCAAAGTACAGTCAAGGAATTATTGACAAAATTTACTGAATGCTTCAATCGCTCAGCCACAGTTGTTATTGCACCTCCTCAATTCAACTTTGCGGCAAACATAAAGTTTCCTGACTCATGTACTTAGTACGAGACAAACCAACAGCCTGGTTTTGTACGTCTTCATTAAAATGTCTGCTTACACACATGGATACAGTGTAATACAAGGAAGCTTTGACAGAATATGATCGCATACTGGTTATGTACATACACATACAGTGCTCAAATGTGTGTTTTGGTTTGTTTTACAAATTCAGACAAACTTGTACCTCGGATGGCTGCTCAGCACTAGCTTGCCGTTTCATGCTCTCCTTCTGGGTCAGCTCCTGAAAGATTCCTGAGAATGGGTTACTTTGAGCCCCTTGAATGGGTAATGATCTTGTCCCCAAAGATGAAGCCGCACGTGGATGTTTCCCCTCCTTTGTCGCTGCCTTAGCTCCTGCGAAAGATGCGGATGCCGCAGCTCCAACTTCTGTCTCACTGTCCAATGTCTTGTAGTAGTCGCCTGTATTTGGCTGCTTGCTGTTGTACCGACTGTTGGAATTAACACTTTTCAAGCGCTTTTTGGACAGGTCAGCTGGGGTCACCTGGACAAAAAGGAAGAGAAGATTAAAAGAGAAACAGGAAAGGTAGCCTATGTAATCAAATAAAATACAAACAAATGCAAAAAAACAAAAGGATTGGGATTAAGGGTGTAGGAGAGGAAGCTGAGGTGTCAAACACAAAACCATCAAATACTTCTCTGAACAAACAGGACATCAATGCTTTACTCAAATGAAACAAAAAAACAGCTTTTTATCATTTTCCTTTCACTATAGTTAAAACAACTATGAAATGCAAACATCTGTACCTACCCAACTATGGTGAGGGAGAATGAGTCACGTTTTGAGAATTGACTATCTTAAGACACCCTTTATTGTCCATCGAGCATCCTGGTCAGGTTCACACACAGTCCTGACACGCATCAGCACACAGGGCCCTTGGTCATTAATAATTTGGTTCCTCTGCCTGGTTGCACCTCATTGTCTATGGCTAACAGCTGTGGAGTGGACGAAGAAGCCACTGCCTCTCCACCAGCTCTCGTCTCTCTTTGGTATCGGGTTTAAACGAAAAGCAAAAGTTGAGATGCATTTACGTTCACCAGGATGTTATGGAAACTGTACACTTCCTTGTATTTCAAAGTAGTCACTTGATTATTGACTCCATCGACCTATTGGACAATCAAATTAATGGACAGACAAAATTAACGGAAAATACAAAACTAGAACATCTTGGTTGGATCAGTGTCCACCCCCTTATAATAGCAATTTTAAATTACATCAGGTGTAACCAATCACATTCAAAATGACACACCAAGTTAATTGGCCCTCCCCTGTGTTAAATTGTAGTGATTTGGATTATTTCAGAATAAAATTAGCTGTTTCTGTTGGTTTCCTCTTCTGGGTAGTGCATTTCACAGCAAAGACTCAACCATGAGCACCACGGAGCTTTCAAAAGACCTCCGGGATAAAGTTGTGGAAAGGCACAGATCAGGGGATGGGTATAAAAATATTTCAATGGCCTTGAATATCCCTTGGAGCACAGTCAAGACAACTATTAAGAAGAGGAAGGCGTATGGTACCACCAAGACCCTGCCTCGATCAGGCCATCTCTCCAAACTGGATGACGAAGCAAGGAGGAGACTGATCAGAGAGGCCACCAAGAGGCCAATGTTTCACCGCAACTTTGAAAGAGCTACAGGCCTTTATAGCAAAGACTGGTCACTGTGTGCACGTGACAACAATATCCCAAGCACTCTGCAAGTCTGGCCTGTATGGTAGGGTGGCAAGAAGGAAGCCATTACTCAAAAAAGCCCACTTTGAGTCCCGTTTGAAGAATGCAGAAAACCACTCTGGAGATTCTGAAGCCATGTGGCAAAACGTTTTGTGGGCTGATGAAACCAGGATGGAACTTTTTGGCCGAAATGCAAAACGTTATGTTTGGCACAAACCCACCACAGCACATGACCCAAAGAACACCATCCCCACTGTGAAGCAAGGTGGTGGCAGCATCACGTTATGGGGATGTTTCTCAGAAACTGGGGCACTTGTCAGATAGATGGGAAAATGGATGGAGCAAAATACAGAAAAATCCGAGAGGAAAACCTGCTTCCCTCTGCAAGAAAGCTGAAATTGGGACGGAAGTTCACCTTTCAGCATGGCAATGACCCGAAGCACACAACCAAAGCTACACTGGAGTGGCTAAGGAAGAAAAAGATAAATGTCCTTGAGTGGCCCAGTCAGAGCCCCAACTTAGATCCAATCAAAAATCTGTGGGATGACGAAGATTGCTGTCCATAAACGCTCCCCACTCAACTTGGTTGAGTTTGAACAGTTTTGTACAGAAGACAACAACAACAACAACATGCATTTTAAGGCCATTTTCCCTGCTAGAGTGGGGATTAGCCTTGCGGTCCCCATGACAATCTTCTCCATTTTGCCCTATTTTCTACATCTCTCCTTGTTAACCCCCTTGCCCGCATTTCTTCTTCCACCATCTTCAGCCAAGTCTTTCTCGGTCTTCCCCGTCCTCTACTTCCTTCTACATTCATTTCCATCACTCTTCTCAACCAGTCACTTTCATCCTTCCTCAACACATGACCAAACCATCTGAACCTGTTCTTCTTCACAGCATCAATCACAGGCTCTATTCCCATCATCTTTCGCAATTCATCATTTGTCTTCCTCTCTCTCAACGATACTCCGCACATCCACCGAACCATTCGCATTTCCACCCTTTCCAGCCTTCGTTGCTGCTCTACATTCATTACCCATGTCTCGCTCCCATAAATCATAACACTTCTCACACATGCAGCATACACCTTTCCCTTCAGCTTCAACGACACTCCCCTCCTCAATATATATATATATATATATTGTTGCGGATCTGTCGCCGGCCTTCTCCCCTTATCAAGGGGGGATTAATCCCCTTGTCTTTACTAGCCTGGCCCGACCCAAGACCTATTGCGTCCCTTCCGGACAGCGCCAAATAGGGTTTCGGGACCAAATTCGCTCGTACCTAAGTACTAGCGCTGCCCAGGAAGCGAGGAAATAAACTTCGCATGAATCACGTGTGATGGTGATACGCCGAGCGGTTTGCGTACATGTGATCCGTGCCGTTATAGATAGTGGAACCCGATTCAAGCGGTTTTACTCATGCCACGCTTAGTCAATGGAGAAATCACAAAGACGATCGAATTCAGAAGAAAAGGAAGAACAAATAGGTTTAATTATTATGGCACGTATTTACAGCTCAGGACGAAGAGACACAGGGAAGCTTAGACAGTCTTAATTCTTAATACCCAAGGACAAACGGACCCGTCTCACACACACTCACACGGGGTTTGCAGATGGAGAGGATGATGTTCTCCAGCGCCACGGTGGTCGTCCAGGATCGGCCCCGTCTCACTCTCCACGGTCCCCTGCACGTCCCGCGAAGATGGAGGTAGGCGAAAGCAGGAACTCGTATCGTGTCACTCGAACAAACGGGTAATGTCGGGGCGAACGGTAGAGGGCGGACTTAGCGTGGCTGGCGGTTAATCAGCCGCGTTCACTGGCTTTGGCTGAACCGCGCAAGTTATCAACGCCCTGGCTGCGCCCACGTATCTCTCGTAACCAAGTTCATACAGTGCGGGTGATCCTCTTCAAGCGCGTCTCCCTTCTTAGAACTCAGAACTCGTAACTCCTTTCAGCGCAACTCTCCCAACTTGACGAGCGCCTCTCCCTTCTCATAACAGAGGTGGGGGCCTCGCGTGATCGGTTTTATTGCCACGCCCTTAACCCGATCGATGTTCCAACCACGCCCTGTGAGGCAGTGCTGCAGCCACACACTGTGAGCCCTGATTGGTGACTCATGCTTACCGTCCCCACTGCCGCCGCGCCGACCTCAACCCTCCTCCACCTTCCGAGGCCCACCTCGTGTTAACCTGCGCCCAGCATAACCAGGGCTTTTTAGCCGCAATGGATCGAGCCTATGGACGTGGAATTGTGGAGGAATAATTTCTACTCCTGTTCTACTATTAAAACTTCAAGAAACTCGTTTTAGCAAAATCAATGTTTTATTCACTTTTGAGAGTTTTGCTGTATTCTACTAAATGTACTAATTAGATATTAATGACGTTGTCTGCCGGTCGTGGCTGTAGCTCCTTCTGTAGGTCTTTTGTTGAACCTCGTTCAGTTGTTGACCAGTCTCCAGTTGGTTGATCAGGTCAACTGGTCTTCAGTTGTTCTCTCCTCTTCAGTCACTCTCCCAGTCCACTGCTTCTCTGTCACTCTCCCAGTTCTCTCTCCTCAATCGCAACTTTCTCTTTCTTATAAAGGCCCAGACTCCTTCAATCCAAAAGCCTTATTTGGCTCTTTTTGGCCAGCTTTCTATGTTGGGAGACTGAGAGCACTACCTTATTTCTGTTCAAGAGGTCAAATGCTCTGACCTGCTGAGGGAGAATTTGCAGCCTGTGCTCCATCTATGGAACACAGGCTAACTATTGATAGACACAGATGGCAGTCCAAGAGCGGTACACATTCTGTCTTGAATTATATTGCTCTTGTCCTATGCTCTTGGCTCATTTGTAAAGTAAAACATATTCCACTTTACACAAGATCACATTGAGATATATTCTGGCAATATTGTCAATAAGAATATTTATTCCCTGACAGAATGGTTTGTAGAAGTAGGGCCTATCCTCCTGTCTTTACACAACGCAGGATTAATACTGGACGGGGCCTACTCTCACATATACTAAGACATAACTATACTACAAATGAGGCTACATGTTGCTCGTGTGATGAACTATGGGGGGCAAACCTTTAACCTTCATTGACTTTTACTGTACAAATCTCAAAACCGCAGCAATATATATATCCAAACTCTCCTCCTATGGTATCCATGGAAATCTCCATGCATGGCTTGCGGACTTCCTCTCTGGTCGTAGTCAACGTGTGGCCCTGAATGGATTTCTTTCATCTCCCCTTCCCGTTCAGGCTGGAGTTCCCCAAGGCAGTGTGCTGGGCCCTGTGCTTTTTCTGGTCTTTATCAATGATCTCTCCGACTCTCTGGAAAATCCTCTGTATCTCTTTGCTGATGACTCCACTCTCTGCCGCTCCATTCCTCTTCCCTCAGATCGGCAGTCTGCAGCCTCCTCACTCTCTGAAGACCTGGACAAAATCACAGACTGGTCAAACATGTGGAACATGTCTTTCAATCCTGACAAATCTCACACTCTTACTATGTCTCTCCGAAAAGATCGACTGGACAACCCTCCCATCTACTTTCTCAACGATCCTCTCCAAGAAGTTCTGTCGCTCAAGCTTTTGGGTCTCACCATCTGCCATGATCTTTCTTGGGAAAACCACATTTCCAAGTTGGCCTCCAAAGCCAGTCGCCGACTGGGCATCCTCCGTCGTGCGAAGTCCTTCCTAGGCACACCTGAGCTCCTCACCACATACAAGGCTTTCATCCGCAGCTCAATGGAATACTGTTCTTCCCTATGGGCTGGTGCTCCTGCCTCACACCTGGCTCGGCTTCACGCTGTTGAATCCAAAGCTTTCAGAATCATTGGAATCTCCCGCGATGAAGCTATCTCTGAGGGCCTTTCACTCACTCACCGCAGGCAGGTAGGTGGTCTTTCTGTCTTCTACCGACTCCTCTCCGGCCTTGCTCCCCCAGCTCTCTCTGTGCTCTGTCCCCCAAATATTCCTACAGGTCGCACAAGATCTGCCAGCCACCCTCTGATGGTTAAACTGCCGAAATCTCGGCTCTCTGCTCACCTTCACTCTTTCATTCCTCTTTTCTCCCGCCTCTGGAACAAACTCCCACACTCACTTCAATCACACTCCTCCCTCCAGGTCTTCAAAACAGCTGTTCACCACCATCTCTTATCTTCCCCCATCCAAAACCTTGATCTTTTCTACCCCCACTAATTCACCCCAGATCCACCTTGTTTGAAATTCCAACTTCTTTCCTGGAAGTCTTGGCAGTGTCCATATGTTTTATACCTCTCCCACCCCTTTCCCCTTCCCATGCCTCCCCCCCAAAGCCCTCTCCCTCCCACAGTTCTCTCGATGTCTCCATGTCTCTCGGTCCCTGCTCTCAAATGTTGCGTTTGTGTCCTTCCCCCTCTCTCCCCATCTTGTCTACCGCTCCCGATGTTATTTGTTTTGTGTGTCTGTTTGTCTTTCTGTGTGATTAATGTTCGCTCTTTCACGAGCCTCGATCTTGTATACAAAAAAAATATATATCCTGGTGATGACGTCATGTTGTCCGCTCATTAGGTTGGAGAACCAGATTACAGATACCATTATATATATATATATATATATATATATATATCTATATATATATATATATATATATATATATATATATATATATATATATATATATTGTTACGGACACGACTTTGATGTTATGGTGGGCCGAGCGGAATGGCCGCCGTGTTCGCACAAGTTACCCGATTATACTCGAACCTTGGCCGAGTCGCGCTACGCTAAATCAATTGAGGAAAGGACACAACGGCTGGGTTTAAAATGACACGACACCAGGGATACGGTTCTCAAGACCTCCGGAGGAGGTTATAACATTGCGGAAGGTTAGATTACAACGATGAGAGGTACAGCATAGTAAGGTGGGCACTTAAACACGGTCTTATCTTAGCCCCGACAGACGACAGATAAACGGGACAAGGCTGACTCACACGGGGATTGATGGCAAGGAAAGCGGGTAGTCGATGGCTCAAGGTGCACTCTTGGCTCAAGGACAGAATCGACCCGGTCCGGTCCAGAGATGCAGGAGGTCTCTCTCAGCGCTAGAAGGTGACGTTCTTTCTCCAAGCTGGGGGCGCATCTGACGTCACGTCCGGTAAGTCGCTGCGTATATCCGGCGGGGAGTGACACGCCCTCGGCTAGTTAGCTCCGCCCCAGATGGAATCGGTCCGCCCTTCTTATTGGGTGCGGGGGGGGGGGGGGGGTTACCGGCTCCGCCCCTGACGAGGACCAGCCCCTTCGTGGTAACCCCGTGGAGCGCATGGCAATGGCGGCTAACCACGCCGGAGTGAGGACGCACACTCCCCGCGCCGCGCCGCCCCCAATCTCCTCTGTTGTTGTAGTTGTTGTTGTTGTTGTTGTTGTTGTTTCATGGGGAAGATGGGAGGATGTAAGGGGAGGTCCTAAACTCACTACTGGTGCCATACAATCACATTCTGGTGCAACGAAGAGTCAGAATTAATGGAAACGAGTCCTTAACTGACATAGACTAAGAATAACTAGCAAGATGTCCGAAAGTTGTCTACGTGAGATGCGGTGGACCTGGGAACGACATTTAATGGGGGAAAAGGGGGAAGGTCGGTTCTACAGAGTGTTATTTACAGGCAATGGGACTAGGGAATGGGGGATTGGGGATAGTTGGGGAGTATTGGGGAAATAGGGGAATATTTACAAGCGGATATGGAGGCCAAATGCCATATCCGCAACATTGCACCCTTCTCTACCCTCGGGGCGTCCCGACCCGATAAATTTTTACCTATTTTAGTGTGGCACTCAGATGTAGTTCCCTCTACTATTAACTCTACCCTGAGTGCGACAGTTTTACAGATATTCACAAACGAGTAAATATGTCCCCCTGCGACGTTGCACCCTTCTCCTGACAGAAACACGCCCACAGGATAACCGAATCGCGGAAAGAATTCGCAAACTAAACATACAGCCGGTAGGGAGCATTATTTACACAAGACTACGCTGATATTTACACTACGATCCAGGACCTGTTTTTGGAGGAACACATGCAGATGTTATGCATAGAGAGAGCACGCATGCCAGCATCGATACACCAACCCACGAGTGCTCTGTGGCCTTACGGCCTTTAATAATGTGCAGAGCACCCCTTCCAAGCACCAAAAGCACCACCCCATCACACAGTCAGCACCATCCGGTGCAGTCACCATTGTTCATTAAAATAAAAACAACAACCCCTAACCCTGCAGGTGTCTCTTGCTCTTCGTGTGGTGCACTTGGCCTTCTGGCTTCTTTCAAAAATAAAGAAAGGCACCAACCGCGTCCATTTCTGTATTGTGGCCTTCAGTGGTGTCAACTAAAAGTGGTTCACCTGTATGGCATAGGTGCCACGTTGACCCATATTTGTTGTTTGTCACCGTATTTGTCACCTGTATGGCATAGGTGCCACGTTGACCCATATTTGTGACCACGTTGACCCATACACATGACCACCCGTTGACCCATATCCACGGGTGGTGCTTGGCCGCAAAAGAACTGCGGTCCATTGTGGGTGGCCACCAACATTGCGGTCCATATGGTGTATCGATCCAGGCAGCAAGCAGCGAAAGTGCAGGCCCACAACTGCGTAGCCAGCACCTCTCTCTCCTCTCTCTCTACCCCAAAGCCAGATCCTCGGAGGTGGGAGACAAAAGAAGAAGACAAGTGAGTAAGGTGGTAAGGGCGCAAAAGTGCACGCAATACAAGGTGATGCACACTGGGGGCACATGGGAACCAGGTGAGACAGGTACGTTCCTACCGTACGCCCCCCCCCCCCACCAGGTAACCTACATGGCCCCTCCCTTACCCCTTACTGTATCCACAAAACACAACACTACCCATAAACATCTACTTTACAAATCAACAAACGTCCCTACTGTCTTCCCCGTTCCTCCCATAAACCAAATTCGTCTTCTCTCCCTCCTAACCAATCAAATTTGCCATTTTCAACTTTCATCAAAATTTGCCATTACCAATTCATCATCAGTCCCTCCTAAGGAGGGAGAGATGGAATCACCCCAATGTCTCATCCACGTCGTGATGCGTCTCACCAATCCACAGCAATCTCATTTCCTGCAACAAAACAAAGAAAACACAGGTGTGGAGTCATCATCATCACCACAGGTAAGTGGCTGCGTATGGTGCGACAGGTTCATCAATCCTAACTATTTCCTAAATGACTTTAACAACTTTACACTACCCGGGGTCTTTCTCCGGCCAAACCATTGGCCCTCTTACACTATGGGTTCTAAAAACCAATTCCCATTGACCAACTGTGGTGCTTTTCAATTTGGGGTCTCACTCCCCCGATTCATCTCCCGGTGCCCTCGCACAATTTCTGGGCTGTGGCGTGTACCTCTCCCAGCGGGTCTACCCACCTGCACACCTCCACCACTGCAGTTGCCTCCGAGCTTACCTGCTCCTTACCCTAACCTAACTACCTGGGGAAGGCCCTCTGGCGCTCTCCCCACTCGGTGCCCTCTCTGGCACTGGGCTACCCGGGTCCATCCTCCGGATCCTCGGGCCCCATCCACAACTCTACCGGCTCCCAGAGCCCACCTGCGGCCTCACCTGGCCGACATCCTCACAGTGGTGGAGTGCCCAACCAACTACACGCACTAACAGGCTACACGCCCAGCCATTTTCACAACACTAATGCACCCATCCACAATACCATTCTGTCACCCGCACCACAGATGCCAATATCCAACCACAATTTACCTGTACCCTCTACCTAACACTTACACTACCCGCCCCGGGTATCCGTGATGGGGGTCCACTCTTCCCCCATTCACACCTTCGCACCATGCACACCACTCCGTACCACTTACTCCAACTCTCTCCACACACCTGTACCTGCACACCTGTGCTCTCACACCTGGTGCCACCTGCACCCTTCTCTCCCCAAGCGCATTCGCGCTGATCCACAACACTCATTACTCACACACTGCTCCACACACCTGTCCAGTTGCACACCTGTGCAATCACACCTGTTCAATTCTCACACACACGGCATCATCTCATCTAACTACTCCCTTCTGAAACTTGCGCTTCCCAGTCGTCCCTTTAAACTATTGCGCTCCCTCGTCATTATCATCCACACTAATCTACCTGCGTCCCCACTACAGGTATCAGTCACTAACTAAACTTAACGTCACCTAATGTCATCTTCGCTAGATCCCTACACTATAACCTAACCCACCCGGGCTAGTTTTCACTGCCATACACCCCATAAGCTATTGCGCATTTGCCCCACATGGGAAGGGTGGCAGGGATGCCCCCCTTACCCACCGGGCCCATCGCTCACTACCAATTTTGCACATCAAATTTCCACAAATCAAAAATTTGCCAATCACTACCCATCATCTGCCAATCACTACTGCCAATCCCTTGCCAATCATCAAATTTTGTTTTTCTCTAATTTTGGGTCCAAAACACTAACCTCATCACCCAGTCTACTCACTAATGCCTCTCGGTGAGCCAATTCCTGTCCAAAGCCCGGCTTCGTAAAGCCAAGCCATGAATGCGGGTTGTTCTGTGCCAGCGGCTGGATGCGTCCGGCACTCGGTGCAGGGACGGGGGCTTACCCGGGCCGAGATCCCACGCACCATCTCGGCGTGGAGCCATCCAATGTCCCGATCTCGACCTGCCGGACTGCCTCAACAAAAAGTGGTCGCTATGACGACCCTTTCTATCGGGCTGCCCGCTCCGCCTAGTGGAGCACGGACGCGGCCGTTCAAAGCGAGGCCCAGCACGCACCGAGGGCCCGATTCGGCTAAAAGTCGCTCTAACCTCTAAACCGGTTACCGTCGATGCTTCACCTGGACGCTTACACCCCGCAGCCCGTTCCTTGCTCACACATCCAGCCGTTTCCATGCTCCTCGTACCTTTCCTTACACACCCAGGTACACCCATTCCACTCACAGCCTTGGTCACACACCTGACCACCGAACACTTTGGCACACATTCGTTGGTCGCACACCTCACCAACACACCTCTTCGCGCCCCCTCCTCTGTCACCTCCTCTGTGACAATCACAGGTGTGCTCTCATTCGCACACCCAACCACGTGCCTCACTACCAATTCCAGCGTGCATTCCCACTCACGCTCTACCATTCCAGGTGTGCTTCCTTTCTCACCTGTCACAACCAACTCACGCTCCGTGTCACTCTCACTACTCTCACCTCCACTCTTGACAACGCACTCACCCTTACTCCCGACAGCGCACTCTTTCCTCATGCACCCGTCCGTTACACACCTCTCTCGCGCACACTCTCCCGTTACACCCTCTGTAACACTCACCACAGGTGTACACTCTTCCTTACTTTTGACAGCGCACTCTTTCCCCATGCACCTGTCCGTCACACACCTTTCTCGCACACCCTCTCCCGTTACATCCTCTGTAACACTCACCACAGGCGTGCATTCTCCCTTTACACCCTCCGTAACACTCCTCACTACTCGCTCCCATGTGCTCCCTCGCACATGCGCTACGACCGACTCACTCTCGCCAGCACCCTCACTCCTTGGCACGCACTTTTTCCTCACACACCCCAGAGTCGGACTTTCTCGCACACCTCCTCTTTCGTACACCAGACCTGTCGCACACTTCTCCAACGGCCTCTCACGAACACCCGGGTCCATCTCGACCCCCAAGCTTCTTAAATCCCCTGGCGCATCATACGCACGACCATATTGGTCACCACTTACACCGGGTCCTCTTCCTCTTCGCTTCTCCTCCATCACCTGCGAATCCCTCATCCGGTTAATGAGCACATCATCACGATCCAAACACAGACTTTGGACCAATTCTTTTATCTCCTCTTTTATCTCTTTCTTATCCTCTCTCCGTCGCTTCTTAATTTCGCTCACCCCTTCTTCCACTTCCTCTAATTTCTGTTTCACCTCCTTCATCTCCTCGTGCGCCCCTTTAAGTTCTTCCTCTAACTCCACTTTATTTTTTTCTATGTGCTCCCGCACCTCCCGCTCTTTAACCTCCATCACCTCTACCACCTTGTTCATTTTTCTCGTCAAGTCCTCATGTACCGTCTGACACTCTTTTTTAATTACCCCTACGTCCTTTTTCATCTCCTTCTGTGTCGATTTTAAACCCTCTATTACCGCTGTGTTCTTCTTTACCTGGTCCCCCAACTCCTTTTGTCCCACTGTCAGTTGTTCTACTCCCAGCGTCAACTCCTCTATACCCCCTTGCAATTTTACAGTCCCCTTTCTCACCTCCTTCTCCATGCGCTCCTTACAGTGCCTCACCTCCTCGCGCACTCCTCCGACCTCCTCACTCACTCCTCTTCTGATCTCCTCTCCCATCACTTGCATCTCCTGCCCAGATGCCACCCTCATCTGCTCCATTTCCTCCCTGTGAGCATCCAGTTTGGTTTCTACCCCCATTCTGACCCCCTCTATCTGCTGCCCCATTTGTTTAACTTCCCTTTCCGCTTGGTCCCTCATGTCCCTCAATTTGCCTTCCATCCTGTTTTCTAACCCCTCTAACCCCTTTTGCATCCCTTCCATTTGATTCTCTTGAGCGGCCATTCTGTTTTCTACCCCCATTAACCCATTTCTCACCTCTTTTATCCCATTGTCTACCTCAAAATTTTTGTCTACCTTCTCACCGGTACCCCTCGCTTCGTCCCTCATTACCCCCATTTGGTTTCCCATCCTGTTTTCCATCCCTTTGAAATTATCGTCTGTTTTTACCATAAAGGCCATCATCTGTTTCATAAACAGGTTCCAATTCATTGGCATCTCGGGTTCGGCTACCGCGACCACGGCCGCGGCTAAATTTGGTGCCGCTACACCCACGTGCGCGACAACGCTATTTTGCGACCCTGCCGCCCTCACTGCTTCGCTCTCCTCCTGTCCCTCATGTCCCTCAATTTGGTCCTGGATCGACCCTGCCTCACTCTCCTCTACCGGAACCCAGCTGTCTTGATCCGCCATAGCGCGACTTTCAAAATTCGGGTTTTTATTTTCGTAAAACAAAATCAAATTTCGCCGTTATAATTTCGAGCGCGGGAAACGCGCTCCGGATCGAATTCTACCTCCCAACACCAATTGTTACCCTAGTGGTACAATTGGTGTTCCAAAATTTGGGCCTAACAAATTTAGTCCCAGGTCCGAATTCCACTCCTCGACACCAATTGTTACTGCTATAACACAATTGGTGTTCCAAAATTTGGTCCAGGGTTCCAAATCCCCACTCCTGACTACCAAATGTTACGGACACGACTTTGATGTTATGGTGGGCCGAGCGGAATGGCCGCCGTGTTCGCACAAGTTACCCGATTATACTCGAACCTTGGCCGAGTCGCGCTACGCTAAATCAATTGAGGAAAGGACACAACGGCTGGGTTTAAAATGACACGACACCAGGGATACGGTTCTCAAGACCTCCGGAGGAGGTTATAACATTGCGGAAGGTTAGATTACAACGATGAGAGGTACAGCATAGTAAGGTGGGCACTTAAACACGGTCTTATCTTAGCCCCGACAGACGACAGATAAACGGGACAAGGCTGACTCACACGGGGATTGATGGCAAGGAAAGCGGGTAGTCGATGGCTCAAGGTGCACTCTTGGCTCAAGGACAGAATCGACCCGGTCCGGTCCAGAGATGCAGGAGGTCTCTCTCAGCGCTAGAAGGTGACGTTCTTTCTCCAAGCTGGGGGCGCATCTGACGTCACGTCCGGTAAGTCGCTGCGTATATCCGGCGGGGAGTGACACGCCCTCGGCTAGTTAGCTCCGCCCCAGATGGAATCGGTCCGCCCTTCTTATTGGGTGCGGGGGGGGGGGGTTACCGGCTCCGCCCCTGACGAGGAGCTGACAGCCAGCCCCTTCGTGGTAACCCCATGGAGCGCATGGCAATGGCGGCTAACCACGCCGGAGTGAGGACGCACACTCCCCACGCCGCGCCCAATCTCCTCTGTTGTTGTAGTTGTTGTTGTTGTTGTTGTTGTTTCATGGGGAAGATGGGAGGAGGTAAGGGGAGGTCCTAAACTCACTACTGGTGCCATACAATCACATTCTGGTGCAACGAAGAGTCAGAATTAATGGAAACGAGTCCTTAACTGACATAGACTAAGAATAACTAGCAAGATGTCCTATAGTTGTCTACGTGAGATGCGGTGGACCTGGGCACGACATTTAATGGGGGAAAAAGGGGAAGGTCGGTTCTACAGAGTGTTATTTACAGGCAATGGGACTAGGGAATGGGGGATTGGGGATAGTTGGGGAGTATTGGGGAAATAGGGGAATATTTACAAGCGGATATGGAGGCCAAATGCCATATCCGCAACAATATATATATATAATATATATATATATATATATACAGACTTGGCATTTAATATGGAATTTTTTTTTTTTTCTTGACTTGGGTTTACTTTCTGAACTCAGTATATCAATTTGGTGAGTTTCTTTTACGCTTCGGTGATGTCTTTGTTGAAAGAACCATGTCACTGATTGTCTTTCGCAGCAAGAAGTCAATAACAGGATTATATCACAGGTGGCATGACAAAATGTAAGGACAGGTACATTTGACGATTGGCTTCACAATCGGGTATATAAGGGTTGTTGTGTTCTGTATTAGTGGAAAACAACTGCTGCACGTCTACAAAAGTTATTGCCGCTTCCTCTGGAGATGGTCCGTCAACTTGATAATGCTGTTTGTCATGGAGTGGTGGCTTTACGAAATTCTGGCATGAAACCGTGCTATTGTTCGGCAGTATGGCATCACTCAAGGTCAGGTGTCAAAGATCCTGAAACGAAATGCTCAGAGGGGTGTCCCTACTCCAATACCGAGGCCAGGACGTCCACGCAGAATCACAAGGAGAGATGATCGCCAGCTGCACCGGTTAGTCTGCAATGGCCGTACCAAGTCAGCTAATCGGCTTAGGGCTGAGTGGCAGCAACTGACAAATGTGCCTGTATCCAGAAGGCTAGTCAACCAATGACTGGTTCAAACAGGCTATCGTGCCAGGCGTCCCCTGAGAAAGCCACGCCTGACCAGACAACACAGCCAGCGCCGATTGCAGTGGGCCAGAGAGCACCGTCAATGGCAGCCAGGAAACTGGAATCACGTGACCTTCAGTGACTAGTCTAGATTTCTGGTCTATCGTCAAGATG
Source organism: Myxine glutinosa (assembly GCF_964187855.1). Classification (NCBI taxonomy): domain Eukaryota; kingdom Metazoa; phylum Chordata; class Myxini; order Myxiniformes; family Myxinidae; genus Myxine; species Myxine glutinosa. The sequence continues at coordinate 171,593,839 of NC_136266.1, read as the reverse complement.
GCCGCGTCCGAGTGCGCAGACAAGTGCATGAAGCCCACAATGAAGATTGCATAGTGCCAAGAGTCCAAGCTGGAGGTGGTGGGGTGACCGTTTGGGATGCTTTTCATGCAGGGGGCAAAACTGACTTGGTTGTTCTGAAAGGAAACCTGAACCAGTTCAAGTACAGGGTCATTCTGGAAGAAACATTGCTTCCATTTGCTCGTGCAGCCTTTCGAGGAAACTTTGTCTTCCAAGATGACAATGCACGGCCTCATCGTGCTCGCATGATCCAACACATTCTTGCTGACGGTGGTGTAGAGCATATGGAGTGGCCTGCCATGTCCCCGGATATGAATCCGATGGAGAACTTGTGGGCAGAATTAACGCGTCAAATCGACAACTTGGACCAGCAGCCTACCTCTGTGAGTGAATTGCAGCAGACTATTGTCACTGCATGGCAAGCAATTCCTATCCAAACCTTGGCAAATCTCGTGAACAGCATGCCTCGACGTGTACGTGCTCTCCTGAATGCTCGTGGGGTTTACACGAAGTACTGAACTGTAATTTTACTGTCCGTAATCCCAGTCATAATTTAGCTTTTGTTTTTCTTGAAAAAAAAATTGGCTAATGTGCAAAATAAAGAGATACTTCTGGAAAACGTACAGAAGTTTAACACAGTACTGTCCGTGAATTGAGTTCGATATCAGTTTCCATCACTTTCGAGGATCAATTTATTTGCTTCGAAATGTCAAATGTGGTTTTTGTTTCTTTTAAAGGTCACATTAACAAAATCTAGAATAATTTCAACATAATTCCAATGAACTTTTGGTTCTAAGTCATCTTGAAAAGTAAGTTCGCCCCCACAAAAAATATATTCCATATTAAATGCCAAGTCTGTATATATATATATATATATATATATATATATATATATATATATATATATATATATATATATATATATATATATATACATACATACATATATATATATATATATATATATATATATATATATATATATATATATATATATATATATATATATATATATATATATATATGTTAGCCATTAGGGTTTAAACCCCATGACTCAATTGATCATAACATCTGAAATTATATATCGCGCTTCTGAAAACTGATTTGAACTCAGCTGCAGGCAGAGGCGGGTGGACAAAATGTGGTTTCGAGACTCGAGGTGCAGGGTGCATCCTTAGCCCAATAAACAAGTCCTTGAATGTATGTGCCAGACAGTAGATAATATGCTCACCGCCCACGTACAGGGAAAACATGTTGCCAAACGCCTTCTTCACAAAGGGAATAATTAATTATATATCTTTGTAGTTTCTAGTATGTCTCCTAAATCAAGGACGTAACCAACCTTGGAAAGAAATATAGACATTACACATCCTTTGATTGTTGTGTATTCAGCATGTGTATTCAATCATTATCCTATGCTTACATCTTTTTTGTCTAAGTTTGGCCTTCTTCAGGAAGGGACGATGGTAGGTGGGTCTTTATGGTCCAGTTTTGCTTTGTCTTTAGCGCAGATTCTTGTCTGATATTTTGCTATATATGAAATGCCTTTTTGCTTATTTTGCAGCGAGTGTCTCGAGAAATTGCCCGCTGCATGTCAGGCGGTGCATTCTCGAGCCTTGCTCCACACTGTGTGTTTGTAATCGATTTTATTAAACATTGTTGCTCTGATCTTCTTCTTCTTCCTTCCCTTGAGGTCTTCGACCGACAGATCTGGTGTCAGGAGTGGGATCATCCAGGTGTGCAGACGAGGTGGTTCCTCACGTCCCAGGTCGGGAAGGGGGCCCTGCCGGCATCAAATTTGGGTAAGCATTTTTGCACATCGAAATTGAAAGCCTCCTGCCTTACTTTGGATGTGTGGACCTCTGTCGGCTGTACTACCTGGCTTGTATTCCGAACCATATTTAGTTTAACCAGAGCAGCAGTGGGTAACGAATCGATTATACAGGGCGCCCGAGATAAGGAGGGATACCCCTCAGGTAAGCTTCCTGCGTGGGAAGCAGGTAGACCCATATGTGGGTGATAGATAAATAGGTGTTAAGTTACTCCGGCGTGAGAACTGCGTTTAAGGCTAGAGATCGGGGGGCGACCCGATCTTAGGACTACCAGGAGGGATTAACCCAAGAAGGTAGGAAGAATGGGTAATAAGGTAGGAAAGGAGGAAGAGCCTTTGAAGAACACTCCAGCGTTTTACATGAAAAGAGATTATGGGTATGCTGCTTTGCAACCGGGCAAGGCATGGACTATATTGACCAAGGGTTTGAATACGCCTTGGCCAGAGGAAGGGTCATTTGCAATAGACAGGTTAGATGTGCTATATGGGGCTTTAGATGCCCTAGAGAAGAAGAAGAAGAGACTCCCACCTGATTCATGGAAGGTCTATAGTTGGTGGAAGGTGGAGGCCTTGAAGAGACAGGCAGCCTCCAGACAAGCGAGTTTGCGAGGAGAGTTGGGCAAATACCAGGATGAGCGCAAACAGGGTCGAAAGAAGCAGGATAAACAGATGAAGGCGCTCGCAGCGCAGACAAGCCAGAGGCTAATGGTAGCCCGGATTAATTCCGATGAGAAGGAACAGGATGAGGAAGATGAAATCCCTGTTTCCTACCCCCCCCCCCCCCCCATGGTCCAGTCCCAGGATCTAAGGCACGTACCCGACACCAGGGCGCTATAGGGGAAACAAATGGGAGACCCCCTAAAGTTCAAAAGACCCCACAACCATCAGCCCCTCAAGTCGAGGACGATGGAGATAGCGGCACAGACACCCCGGGGTTTCCACCCCCGATAGGTCCAGGTCAGAAAGTATACCCTTCACTAGTGGAGTATCAGGCACCAGTGCAACGTGCGATAGAAACAAAGGGAGTGTTCCCCGTGCGATGCGTGGGAATAGATGCAAACGGCGTGGTAGTAAGGGAACGTGTGCCTTGGAAAGAATCTGATTTAACGGCCATGCAAAAGAGGGTTCAGGAAATGTTGATCGACCAACCTTTGGATATAGTAATATTGCTCCGTCACTGGATTACAGAGGATGCCCCGGATTGGAGAGATATTTGTCATTTGGGAGCATCTATATTGCCACCAAAGGTATGGGCAAAGGCTAAAACCCTTTCATTATGGCCAATAGATGACCCCATGGCTCGGATGCCACCCATGACCGGAAACGATTGGGTCATTTTGAAAAATCATCTCCTGACCAACATTGGCAATGCGCTCGCGCCACCTGGAGGGCCAGATTGGGGAAAAATTGGGAACATAAAACAGAAAGCAGGAGAGACTATCGGCGACTATCGAGAGAGAGTAGAAAAAGCGATAGCTCGATGGGGCGGGTTAGGATTAATCCAAGTCGAGGACCTACCCGCTCCCCTGGTGAACAATTACCTAGTAGAAGGGCTTCGGCCCGCATTAAAAAAACAAGTGCATGCCGTCCTTTTTGGTTGGAAAGGAATGGGGACCAATGAATTATGTACAAAACTCGAACAATGTCCGGGCTCCTCCTCGGAGGAAAAGAAGGAAATTAAAGAAGAAATGTTGCAGATGTTGGTAAGGGAAAAATTGGCCCAGCAACAAGCAACAAGAACAATTGGGAGCAAGAAGAAGAAACAAAAGGGGGCAGAAATAATGGGAAGTGACAGTGAGAGTGAGTCAAGTGATGACGAGACACTCGGTCCGGCACTGCAGGCAGCTGTGATGCAAGTACCCCGGGGACCACAAGGGCCTAGTGGGCCAGGGAATCAGACGTGGAGACAACCCCAACAATCCCAACAACCCCAATGGGCTGCTCCACCATGTTCTGTGCTAGGTCCCCCACCGGCCTATTGGCCACCACAAACACCCATGCCAGGATGGGCACCGCAATGGGGACCCTCCAATATGGGTCCCACCCCATGGGTTACCCCCAATTCGGGCATGCCATACGGGCCTTGTGCCCCAGTCCAACAAATGCCGAGGGGAGGGCAAGGGCGCCCACCTCCCTACAAAGGGGGGCGAAGGCCAAACCAACAGGGGGGTCCAGGACAGGGACCCCCAGGGAGAGGGGCATGCTTTGAATGTGGACAGATGGGCCACTGGAGACGGGATTGTCCAAATTATCCAAGGGGACCACGAGGACCCCAGGGACAACAAGGGCCGTCATATGGAAACGCCTATTGACGGGACGAATGCGGGCCGCCAAAGGAATGTCCATTGATAACAATGACCCCAGATGAGGAACCGACCTTGACGTTAGATGTAAATGGACAACCACTAGAATTCTTAGTGGATACTGGTGCGACTCGCAGTTGTATCAATAAGGGACAACTACCTACTTTGAAACCCACACACAAGAGCGTCCAAATCCAGGGCGTTTCAGGAAAATTAGAAGCTCTCCCCGTATCAAAGGAGACCCGAGTAATGCTCGGACCGCTAGAAGCTAAGCATGCATTTCTCATGACCACTACTGCCCCAACTAATTTACTAGGACGGGATTTGCTGTGTCGATTAGGTTGTAACATTGCGTGCACCAAAGAAGGTGTATACGTCGACGTCGGAGAATCGAACCGCGATTTGTTAATGATGGCATTGCAGCGCGCCAGCCCCACCGTGTATTGGTGGCGGTTGGAGGAAGGGGCTCTAGCAACATGGACCCATGTGATCGACACGATTGGCGCGCAAACGCAAGAAATTCGCGATTGGCTAGAAGAACACAACATAGCCACAAATTTGAAATACAACCCGCCGCATTGCACCGCATGTTATGACGCGACTGGGAGCGATGATTATTATTTAGACATGGTTGCGGCAGCTTTAGGGGAAACCTCTGATCTTCAATTATCACACATATGGATTGGCCGAGAGGGCATTGGGATTACGGTAACCTTGTCGCCGCGCCAGAGATCAAAGGCTAAGTACCCCGAGGGGATGGTAGCGCATGTTACCCTTAGCACCGCCAGAGGATGGCCACCCGAGAGCATTGGATGGATGATGGACCGACTGCAGAAAACGCCAGTAAGGCGTCGATACAATGTTGAACACCGAACGGTCCATGTGTTGGACAACAATGAAGGGTTCATAATTAATTTGGCACCTCAGGACAGACGAGTTCGATTTGAGATGGTGGAACTGCCACCCAAAGCGGCACACATGGTTAGGGCGGTCCCCACGACCCCAGGGGACTCCGATGGGTTGCTCGACACCGTCACCCCGTCACTATGGGCGCAACACGAGAATGAAGTAGGGCGCATTAGGGATGCACCCCCGTTGGTGATTCCAATTAAAGAAGGGTTACCTTTACCACACATTCGGCAGTACCCACTTCGGCACGAGGCTGACGCAGGCATTTTTCCGGTGATAGAATCGCTCGTGCAGCAGGGAATAATAATCGAAACTAATAGCCCATGTAATACCCCCGTTTTCCCAGTGCCAAAACCAATGACAGGAAAGTGGCGATTTGTGCAGGATTTGCGAGAGATTAATAAAATAATTCAGGGTATTCATCCGGTTGTACCAAATGCAGAAGTTCTGATGACTTCCATTCCGCCAGAGGCTACACATTTTACAGTCATAGACTTGTGTTCCGCCTTCTTTTCAGTACCAATAGCTCCAGAGTCCCAGTACCTCTTCGCTTTCACCTTTAGGGGGAGACAATTCACCTGGACAGTGCTTCCGCAGGGTTTCGCAGATAGCCCTACCTTGTTTTCACGAGCGCTGCACCGCGATCTCGCAGATGTCCAATTGGAAGGCGGCTCGGTGCTGTTGCAGTACATCGACGACTTATTAATCTGCTCTCCATCCAAGGCAGCCTGCGAGACGGATTCACTAGCGCTGTTAAATGCGCTAGCCAAGAAAGGCCACAAAGTAGGCCGGGAAAAATTGCAATTTGTGCGGGAGATAGTTACATACTTGGGACACGCGATTTCGCATGGGAGACGCGAGCTCAACGCGAGCCGGGTCACGGCCATCATGGAAACCCCGTTGCCTCGTACACAAAGGGAGGTGTTGCGATTTTTGGGAATGGCAGGGTATTGTCGTACATGGATAATTGACTATGCGTTACTAGCAAAACCTCTGTATGAGGCGACGAAAAACGACCAGCCACGGATGGTGAACTGGACGGACAATCGAATACGCTGCTACGAAGGACTCAAACGAGCCCTGGTAACGGCCCCAACCTTGGGCCTTCCCGACTATAAAAAGGCCTTCACACTTTTCACCCATGCAGTAGGGGGATTCGCGCAATCCGTGTTAACTCAGACTCATGGAGATAGGGAACGTCCGGTAGCCTATTTCAGCAAAAAGCTTGATGCGGTAGAACAAGGCTTTCCGCTGTGCTTACAAGCCGTGGCGGCTGCCCGATACGCAGTTGAGCGGACGGCCGACATAGTAATGGGACATCCGGTCCTTTTACAGGTACCGCATTGCGTCCATACGCTACTACAACAGCGAAACACACAGCATCTCACAGCCACTCGACTGATGCAATACGAAACGGCATTAATTATGGCACCTAACGTGACGGTGATGCGGTGCACCGTTCTTAACCCAGCGACACTTTTGCCAACAAAGGAGGAGGGAATCCCGCACGTTTGTACGGACGTGGTCCAATTAATATCAACGGTAAGGCCTGACTTACAGGACACACCGCTACAGGAAGCCGATCACACCTATTACGTCGATGGTTCAGCCAAACGGGCTTGGGACGGATCCCTGTTATCTGGGTACGCAGTATGCTCGGATACGGAGACGGTCGAAAGCGGCCGCCTCCCGCCCACCTGGTCAGCACAACAAGCTGAACTGTACGCACTCACGAGAGCGTGCGAAGTAAGCGAGGAAAAGGCAGTGACAATTTATACTGACTCGGCATACGCACACGGAGTGGTCCACGACAAAGGGGCCATATGGAAAATGAGAGGGTTCCTCACTTCAGCGGGAGCACTCATTAAAAATGGGGACTTAGTGCGAAATCTGCTTCATAGTATTATGCTTCCACGTGAAATAGCTGTAGTTAAATGCCGAGGTCACCAGCGTACAAACGACGCTGTGGCCCGTGGAAACGCCCGAGCCGACGAAGCAGCAGCACAAGCGGCAAACCAACAGGTTGGGTATAATATGCCAGTAATTACGCGCAAACAGGGCGCTAAAGCGACCGCCCAGACAGACGTTCCGACATCCGCACCTACAGAGTTCGATGTAATACAATTACAAGCCGCGGCCTCAAACGTAGAACATCAAGATTGGATTAAATTGGGAGCTCAGCGCCCCGCAGAAGGACAAATGTGGACGATTAATGACAAACCCGTGGCACCGCGAGCTTTATTGCCATGGTTGGCACGCATGGCGCATCAAAATGGCCATGTGTGCCATAGGGGGGTGATGAGGCAGGTCACTTCCACCTGGGCAGCACCAGGCCTTTCGGCTGTGGTTACCATGGTCTGTCGCTCGTGCGCTATATGTCAACGGCATAATAGGGGGGCTCCCCCCAGGCGCCGCCACAACGCGGGTCACCCGGCTCCGGTCGGGCCGTTCTGTCATGTCCAGTTCGATTTTTTTCAATTTACCGCCTTGTATGTCCTTTAAGCATGTATTGGTAGTGGTGGACATGTTCACCAAGTGGGTAGAGGCCTACCCATGCGTCAAGGCTGACGCTATAACGGTGGCCAAGTGCCTTTTGCGGCACTTTATATGTCGATTCGGCGTCCCGCAGAAAGTGTCATCCGATCAGGGCGGGCACTTCACAGGGGACGTCATTAAAGCCGTGTTAAAGGCCTTGGGAGTGATACAGTCGTTCCACTGTGTTTACCACCCGCAGTCGGCGGGACTTATAGAACGAACGAATGGCACACTGAAAGGTAAGTTGGCAAAGATTTGCGACGAGACAGGCCTCAAGTGGCCGGAGGCCCTTCCGCTAGCGTTAATGAGCGTGCGCTCTACTCCAGGGCGCACCACTGGTCTCTCTCCGCACGAGATATTAATGGGTCGGCCCATGAGTTTGCCGGTATCGGCGCCAGTGGATATCGCAGCCCTTGAATTACCTATCATGGATGACATGCTTCTAAAGTTTTGCATAGGTCTGTCCCATGTGGCGCGCAGCATACATGAACGTGTTCGGGAGGCCCTGCCGGAGCCAACAAGCAAGCCTATCCACACCTTTGAGGCAGGAGATTACGTGCTGGTGAAGCATTTCACCCGTAAGACTGCGCTCGAACCAAGGTGGACGGGGCCATACCAAGTTCTTCTGATCACACTAACAGCGGTGTTTTGTGAGGGCAAGTCGTCCTGGGTACATGCCACACATTGTAAGTTGGCCATACCCACAAACACAGACACCTCAAACGCACCACCACAGATCGAGGATGCTGCACCACCGCCTGTTAGGGGTGGCAATCACACTTAGTTTAATATACCGCTTTGCCAGCACTGCACCTGCCGTGTCACGCCTCAAGTGGGGGGACACGAGGGCATGGGTGAACACGGAGACATATGCATATGGCGACCAAACCGTTAAGGTCTACCGGCAGAGAGTTATCTGGGGTCAGAGGATAAATATACCCTGCTGCCACGTGAAGGAAGACGTATGGACACGGATAATGTGGAGGGCGTTGTACACAGACTCACATGGAAGGAAGACAGGTTTTGCTGCCCTCAGTCGTTTGAAGCAAGCGCCACGACAAGGCGGCGCACCAATAGTAAACATGGCCAGGGCAGGTTACAAATGGGGAAAGGACTCGAACAATTTAACCACGCATGTATTACTGAACAGCGGCACTACTCTGTTACTACAATGTGAATTCATGACGTCACAGAGCTCCCCCTACGACTATAGGCCACCATGCATCTCACACATATTAATTCCGCACCCACGGATCGAAAGCAAGAAAAGGCCAAAGGAAAATACGTATTGGACAGTGACCCGTGCAATGGCGAAGGTACAGAACCGATCACGTTGTTGGGTGTGTATGCATTTTCCTCACACCAGTACGACAGGGATAGAAATGGTAGTGCTGCCCCTGTCCCTACGAGATATGTGCTCAGGACCCTTGCGTACCCCATGTCTGACCACAACCTTGGAACTGATAGGCCCAAAATCCCCAGCAGTGTGTTCCCGGGAGTTTCGATATACCCCACCCATTAAGCAGGCTTTGTTAGACAAACCACCTGATCCAGTCTGGGTGACAGAGCAAAAGGGACGGGTGTGTCTTATAGGAAAGGGACACGTTCAGATGGGAACCTCGGAATGCACCCATACCCTGCCATCCGACACCAGATCGAGAGAAAAGGGAGGCCCCCTTGTAATAACCATAGATGACCAAGCCCAGCATAACGTAACCAAGCTAACCATATCTTGGGGAGCACCAAGCGCCACCCGCGTTGAGATCAGTAAATGCATGGCCTCGGCCCTTATCCCACCCCATGGAGTGATGTTTATTTGCGGAAATAAGGCATATCCATACTTACCCGACCAGTGGGGAGGGACTTGTTATCTGGGATCCATTTTTCCCAAGGTAAATTTGGTAGATCATTTTAATGAAACAGGGTACACCCCTACCCACGAGAGGAAGAAACGATTCTCTCTTTGGAACCCGGATGGAACAGTAAGACTGGACGGACGCTGGTGGCAGGTCCTACTAGGAGCATTTTTTCCCCAAGCGGGAGTGACTATGAATGATTGGCGAATAGATAGTCTCGCATTAGTAATGGAACGAATTGGAAACGAAACTCGAATCGCAGAACTACAATTGGAAGACGAATTAGTGCATATGCGAACAATGGTGATGCAGAATCGAGTGGCTTTGGATATGTTGTTAGCAGAAAAGGGAGGAGTATGTGGGGTAATTGATGGAAAATGCTGCACATATATCCCAGATCACTCGGAAGGCATAGAGGCCTCAATCATTCGGCTTAAGGCCGCGACCCAGGATCTCACGGATAGCCGAAAGGAAAGGGAAGAAGCCAATAATGTATGGTCCAGCATATCAGCCTGGTTCAGAGGATGGACAGGGGTCATTGTAAAATGGCTATTGACAGGCCTGGCCATAATCGTGGGAATCGTACTCACCGTAGTTATAATGAAATCCCTAATCATGATTTGTGTGAGAAAATGTTTCACAGGATGGACCCCATCCACCACCACCAACGGGATGTTACTTTCACTATATGGGAAGGATCCAAAGGCCATTGGTGAACCAGCCAACTCTATCGTCTCGGACCCCCACGATTGGGTTGATGGCCTCGACGTTTCGTGGCAAGAGGATGTGGCTTTAGGGATCTGTGATTCCTGGCTTGCAATCGATGAACCTATTGATGCTTGGGATTCTGATAATGATTATGATTTTAGTTGGGATGATTTAACCTGTGATTTAGAAAGTGTAGGTTCTTTTAAAAGTTATTGCTATTATGCCAGCAGTGAGGAGCGGATGGCAAACATGTATCCGGGATATCCGGTAGAACCACCCTCACCACCACTTACACCACCCGTAACAACCACTTTGGGATCGTCTCAGCTTAAAACACCCAACACTTTGAATACTGACGTTGACACAGACTATGTGGAGATGGAGATTTGTGATTATGAGGAGATGGATATTGGTGATGACGAATGTGCCTCCTTTTCTTCCACAGAGCAATCACATGTACAAGGCTTGATGGCATTGGACGTCGATTGTTTGCCCTGATTCGCGAGGACCACACCTGCATAAGGAGGGCCCCAAATCTGGCTGGCAACTGGGTCGCACCTACGCCGTGCCGAGGGTGGATTCGGGATCTGGCCGGGCGGCAGCAATCTCCTAACCAGGCGTCGTCGTCGCGAATTATGGCTAACAATTTATGCGTTGAATGTTAGACGGCCAGTTAGGGCCGGTATCTTTCTTTGAGCATGCGTGACGCTGTGTCGCGCCTGGCATGTGACTAATTGGGATGCTGACCACTGGGGTATACGGTGTCTTTCCAAGGAGTTGTCATGTAAAGACAAAGGGAGGAACTGTTAGCCATTAGGGTTTAAACCCCATGACTCAATTGATCATAACATCTGAAATTATATATCGCGCTTCTGAAAACTGATTTGAACTCAGCTGCAGGCAGAGGCGGGTGGACAAAATGTGGTTTCGAGACTCGAGGTGCAGGGTGGATCCTTAGCCCAATAAACAAGTCCTTGAATGTATGTGCCAGACAGTAGATAATATGCTCACCGCCCACGTACAGGGAAAACATGTTGCCAAACGCCTTCTTCACAAAGGGAATAATTAATTATATATCTTTGTAGTTTCTAGTATGTCTCCTAAATCAAGGACGTAACCAACCTTGGAAAGAAATATAGACATTACACATCCTTTGATTGTTGTGTATTCAGCATGTGTATTCAATCATTATCCTATGCTTACATCTTTTTTGTCTAAGTTTGGCCTTCTTCAGGAAGGGACGATGGTAGGTGGGTCTTTATGGCCCAGTTTTGCTTTGTCTTTAGCGCAGATTCTTGTCTGATATTTTGCTATATATGAAATGCCTTTTTGCTTATTTTGCAGCGAGTGTCTCGAGAAATTGCCCGCTGCATGTCAGGCGGTGCATTCTCGAGCCTTGCTCCACACTGTGTGTTTGTAATCGATTTTATTAAACATTGTTGCTCTGATCTTCTTCTTCTTCCTTCCCTTGAGGTCTTCGACCGACATATATATATAAATATATATATATATATATATATACATACATACATACACACACATGTACATACATACACATATACACATACATACATATACACATACATACATACACATAGTCATATACACATACATACATGTACACATACATACATAGAAACATACATACATACATACATACATACATACATACACATGTACAAATACATACATATACATTATACATTATACACAGACATATACACATACATACATATATACATACATACATGCATACATACACACATACATAAATGCAAATATACACACATACATACACACATACATATACATATACATACATCACACATACATGCATGCATACATGTACATTGTACATACATACACACATACATGCATGCATACATACATACATACATACATACATACACACATACACATACGTCCATACATATATACAGTACATGCATACATCCACATACATGCATACATCCACACATACATTTATATAATTGCCTTATTTAATGCAGTCGTATTCAGGCATTCGCCTTTGTTGACGACTTGGGAGTTGGGAGGGAGGTTTTGAGAACTTGAAGAGGAAAGTGGGAAGGGAGAACAGACGGTTGGGATGGTCAGGGGCAGAGAATTGGAAGAGCAAGCTTGAGGTGTGGGGGTTGGGGATTTGTGGTTAGGAGGAGGGGGGGTGGGGGGGGGGTTGAGGACTTAAAGAAGAAAGGGGGAGGAGAGGAACAGATAGTTGGGTTTGGGGAGGGAGGAAGAGAGGAGGGTTGAGGCATTGGGGGTGGGCTTAGGACTTGTGGTTGAGAGGAGTGTTTGAGGACTTGAGGTTGGGAGGGGGCGAGGTGGAGAATTTGAAGAAGAAAGGGGAAAAGGGAAGAGGAAGGGGAGATAGTAGGGGGTGGCAGAGAGGGGTTTCGATAATTAGTAGAATGGGGTGAAGTCTTTGAGGATGGTGGGAGGGGTGTTGAGGACTTGTGTTATTGGGGGTTGAGGACCTGGGCTTTTTGGGTTCGGGGGGGGGGGGTGGAGTTGAGGACCTGAAGAAGAAAGGGATAGGGCAGGACTGAGAGTTGGGAGAGGGGTGTTGAGCCGTCGAGGATGGGTTTGAGGACTTGCGGTGAGGGGGGAGGGGGGATGGGGGATGGGGAAGCTCCTCCATGAGCCTTTGATCAAAGTAAAATAAAATACAGTATAGTACATTGATGTATAATTCACGATCCATATGCATTCATTGGAAGTTATTCTCACATGTGGAATGGAATATTTGTAGTAAACAGGATGACCTTCTGTCCGATGGACATTATAGAATATATAAAGTACAGTAGGTAGGCCTAACATTGACATGAGGAAACAGAACGACCTAAACACAAGTACTTACAACATGCATTTTAAGGCCATTTTCCTTGCTGGAGCGGGGTTAGCCCTGCGGTCCCCATGACAATGTTCTCCATTTTGCCCTATTTTCTGCATCTCTCCTTGCTAACCCCCTTGCCCGCATTTCTTCTTCCACCACCTTTAGCCAAGTCTTTCTCGGTCTTCCCCGTCCTCGACTTCCTTCTACATTCATTTCCATCACTCTTCTCAACCAGTCACTTTCATTCTTCCTCAACACATGACCAAACCATCTCAACCTGTTCCTCTTCACAGCATCCATCACAGGCTCTATTCTCATCATCTTTCGCAATTCATCATTTGTCTTCCTCTCTCTCAACGACACTCTGCACATCCGCCGAACCATTCGCATTTCCATCACTCTTCTCAACCAGTTACTTTCATTCTTCCTCAACACATGACCAAACCATCTCAACCTGTTCCTATTCACAGCATCCATCACAGGCTCTATTCTCATCATCTTTCGCAATTCATCATTTGTCTTCCTCTCTCTCAACGATACTCCGCACATCCGTCGAACCATTCGCATTTCCACCCTTTCCAGCCTTCGTTGCTGCTCTACGTTCATTACCCATGTCTCGCTCCCATAAATCATAACACTTCTCACACATGCAGCATACCCCTTTCCCTTCAGCTTCAACGACACTCCCCTCCTCGTCAGCACGCCACTCAGTATGTACAATAATAATAATAATAATAATAATAATAATAATAATAATAACACTGAATGAAATATTTCATAAATTAATGGTGGTTTAAGAGAATGAACAAGAGTTACCTTGAAACCCTTCATGGTGAACAGAAAACTCCAGCCAAACCGACCTTAGCTCTCCAAACCCTTCTGTATTTTGTGATGGCAGCTGGTGTGTTTGGCTTGAATGTTTGCCCTTGATCGTGTTTCCATCAGTAAACGCGCATGAAATGTGCAAGTAAAAGGAGGGATGTTTGCACACCGCCTTTGTCTTTTGGCAACTTAATTGTGGTTCATTCTTAACAGACCCCTGTCTGTTTTTGTCTTTATCTCTGTACCTCTCTATTAACAATAGCATCACCATTGGGATAAAATAGTAATGAGTGATAAAGATTGAGTTAAAAACAATTTCTAGTGTTGAAAGTTCCCAAGAGGACAGTAAGCTCCATCCTTAGGAAATGGGAAGAATATGGAACGACCCAGACTCTTCCTAGAGCTGGCCGTCCGAGCAAACTGAGTAACCGGGCAGGAAGGACCTTGGTCAGAGAGGTGACCACGAACCCAATGATCACTCTGATAGAACTACATAGTTCCCAGGGTGAGATGGGAGAAACTACCAGAAGGACAACAGTCTCTGCAGCACATCACAAACCTAAGCATTATGGGAGAGTGGGCAGACGGAGGCCACTCCTGAGAAAAAGGACCATGACAGCACACGGCAAAAGTTTCTGTGGTCTGATAAGAGAAAGTCCACCTTTGGAGGCCATTTTTCCCTGCAGAGCGGGGGTTGAATTATTTGGCTTGAATGCAAAGCGCAATGTGTGGCGGAAACTGAACACGGCGAACATAATCCCTACCATGACGCATGGTGTGGCAGCACCGTGCTATGGGGATGCTTTTTTTTTTTTTTTTTGTATACAAGATCGAGGCTCGTGAAAGAGCCAACATTAATCACACAAAAAGTCAAACTGACACATAAAACACAAAAATAAGGGGAGCAGTAGACAATATGGGGAGAGAGGGGGAAGGACACAAACACAACATTTGAGAGCAGGGACATCGGGAGAAATGTGGGAGGGGGAGGGCTTGGGAGGAGGTGGGGGAGGTATAAAACATATGAACACTGCAAGGACTTCCAGGAAAGAAGTCGGAATTTCAAAAAAAAGTGTATCTGGGGTGAATTAGCGTGGGTAGAAAAGATCAAGGATTTGGATGGGGGAAGATAAGAGATGGTGGTGAACAGCTGTTTTAAAGACCTGGAGGGAGGAGTGGGATTGAATGGAGTGGGGGAGTTTGTTCCAGAGGCGGGAGAAAAGGGGAATGAAAGAGTGAAGGTGAGCAGAGAGCCTAGATTTTGGCAGTTTAACCATAAGAGGGTTGCAGGCAGATCTTGTGCGACCTGAAGGAATATTTGGGGGACAGAGCACAGAGAGAGCTGGGGGAGCAAGCCCAGAGAGGAGTTGGTAGAAGACAGAAAGACCACCAACCTGCCTGCGGTGAGTGAGTGAAAGGCCCTCGGAGTTAGCTTCATCACAGGAGATTCCAATGAATCTGAAAGCTTTGGTTTCACCAGCCGAGCTCGGTGTGAGGCAGGAGCACCGGCCCAGAGGGGGGAACAGTATTCCATTGAGCTGCGGATGAAAGCCTTGTATGTGGTGAGGAGCTCAGGTGTGCCAAGGAAGGACTTCGCACGACGGAGGATGCCCAGTCAGCGATTGGCTTTGGATGCCAGTGGTGATGTGGTTTTCCCAAGAAAGATCATGGCAGAAAGTGAGACCCAAAAGCTTGAGTGACAGAACTTCTTGGAGAGGATGGTTGAGAAAGTAGATGGGAGGGTTTTCCAGTCGGTCTTTTCGGAGAGACATAGTAAGAGTGTGAGATTTGTCAGGATTGAAAGACATGTTCCACTTGTTTGACCAGTCTGTGATTTTGTCCAGGTCTGCAGAGAGTGAGGAGGCTGCAGACTGCCGATCTGAGGGATGAGGAATGGAGCGGCAGAGAGTGGAGTCATCAGCAAAGAGATTTAGAGGATTTTCCAGAGAGTCGGAGAGATCATTGATGAAGACCAGAAATAGCACAGGGTCCAGAACACTACTTTGGGGAACTCCAGCCAGAACAGGAAGGGGAGATGAGAGAAATCCATTCAGGGCCACACGTTTCCTACGACCAGAGAGGAAGTCCGCAAGCCATGAGTGGAGATTTCCATGGATACCATAGGAGGAGAGTTTGGTGAGCAGAGCAGGGTGCCAGACCGTATCGAAGGCACGTGATATGTCAAGTGAGACAGCTCTGATTTCCTGTTTGGCATTGAGGACCTCCATCCATTGTTGAGATAGCAGAAGCAACATGTCCAGAGTACAATGACCTGGTCTGAATACAAATTGATGATCAGAGATAAAGCCATTGGAGAAGAGGAAGGATTTGATATCCGAAGCAATGATGGATTCCATGACTTTGCTGATAATTGGGAGCAGGCTGATTGGTCTGTAGTTGCAAGGATCTGTTTTTGCACCTTTTTTGTGTAAAGCGGTAAGGTTTCCTGATTTCCAAGATGCTGGCAGATGACCTTGAGCAAAAGAGAGGGTGAAAAGAACAGAGAGAGGGTGAGATAGAGCGGCAGAGCAGCATTTTAGGACCCGTGGGCTGATGCCGTCTGGTCCAGTTGCAGAATCAGAGTCGAGGTTTGACAAAAACTTATCCAGCTTGTCAGGAGAGAAGGACACAGAGTCCAGGAGCAGTTGGGTTTGACTGGGAAAGGTGGGAACAGAGAGAGATGGGTTTGGGACACAAGATTTTGAGGCAAACACAGAGTTGAGGCATTCGGCTTGGTCACGTGCAGTGTACACTGTAGCCATTTGAGGAAAGGGTGGGGATGGAGGGGGAACAAACACCAGAAACGGATTTGACCAGATGCCACCAGGATTTGGAGGAAGGAGACAGGTTTGAGAGTTCAATCTTGAGTGTGGAGAAATCGTGCTTCCTGGCACTCCTGAGGGTAGACACACACTTGTTCCGAGCTTGTTGGAAGGAATTGAGATTGCCTTCAGTTGGATTTGCCTTCCAAGAGGCAGAAGGCAAGTTGTTTCAGGGCAACTGCCTCACCACAAGATTCAGTGTACCATGGACGGGAGGAAGGGTATGACAACTGATGACGAGATGGGATAAAGCTGTGCATGAGAGAGAGCAGTTTGCTTTGGAAGAATTCCCAGGAAGAATTGATGTCAGAGGCAGTGGAGATGGGAGACCAATCCAGACGATTGATGGCTGCTTGCAGACCGTGCCAGTCGGCCTGAGTGAAATGCCAGACTCGTCGGCGCTGAGGAGGCTCTCTGAGAATGGCCAGAGAGATGTCTATTTAACAAGCACATGATCATAAGAACCGATTGGAGCAGAAGAAGAGCAGCAGACATTTGCAGGGAAGTTTGTCATAACCAAGTCCAGAAGAGAAGATACTCCATTGACCGCGATCCGGGTCGGGAAATTGACAGATTGTGTCAGTCTCAATGAGTCGCAGAAGTCCTTTGCTGAGGTGCCATGGCTGGTGAGAGAGGAACCCACACCCAGCCAGCTGGCATGATGACAGTTGAATTCGCCACATATGAGGAAGAGAGAGTTGGGATGAGTTGATAGAAGTTGGTCCATGTTGTCCGACAGCAAAATGCAAATGGAGTCATCACTGTTTGGAGGACAGTACAGAACACATATGAACAAAAGGTGGGAGCGGAGAGAAAGCCGTAGCCAGAGGTACTCCTGGGGGTGGGGTGGAGAGAGGGCAGTGCATGGAGAGTGAGGAAGAGAGTTTTTGATAAAGATAGCCACCCCACCACCAGGGCGAGGCTCAGGTGTATCATACCGGAGGAGGGAGTAACCAGGAAGAGATATTAAGGAAGCAGAGACATCTTGAAGGAGGAAAGTTTCTGTTAAGCAGATCAAGTCTGGATTGTCAGAAGCAAGGAGAGGTTTGAGCGAAGGCCCCGGATGTTTGAGGTCCATACCGTTAATGAGGAGAGAGGGGGAGCATCGGGTGCAGGACAGGGGAGGGGAGGGGTAGGGTCATATGAAGGATGAGAGGGGGAGGTAGGGAGAGCAGTTGATAGTGTGTCAGAGATTACAGAAGAGTTACAAGAAAGGGAAGGATGAGGAGGACGAAAGGTTTGATGGTGATGGGATGAGACACAGTGAAGGGTTGTTTGAGGGGGTCAGAGAAAAGTAGAAGGTTGGGGGAGGTGGAGGTATGAGATAGAAGGGAGACAAAGTGGGGAGGAGGCAGCTTTGAGAAGGAGGTGGGAGGAGGGAGAATTTGGGAGGGATGGTTGGGGGGGAGTTTTGAATGGGAGGGGCAAGGAGGGAGTTTAGGAGGGGAAGGGCAAGGGGGGAGTTTGGGAGGGGAGGGGCAAGGGGGGAGTTTAGGAGGGGAGGGGCAAGGGGGGAGATTTGGAGGGGAGGGGAAAGGGGGGGGAGATTTGGAGGGGAGGGGCAAGGGGTGAGTTTAGGAGGGGAGGGGCAAGGGGGGAGTTTAGGAGGGGAGGGGCAAGGGGGGAGTTTAGAAAGTGGATGATTATTGAAAGATGAACATTTTTAACAAATTGGGTTTGTTGTGATTTTCAAGTTAGCGATCCGTTTAAGAACGATGGAGGAGGGGTGGAATGAATGAGAATTTAGAGCATGTAGTGAGAAAGAATTATAAGAGATTGAATATTTTTTTGAAATGGAATGAGTTGAAGAGGAAATTGAAAAAAGCTTTTTAAATAGGAAGGAAAACCAGCGTGTTGTAATATACCACTGAATAATGGTAGAGTTCGTGGTCCGACAAAATCCTATATATTTTTGGGGGCAAAAGGTCAAAAGGTCAACATAGGCCAAAGGTCAACCACTTTTTTCAAATTTCTAAAAGCCTCAATTTTCATCCGATTGACTTGAAATTTGAATTGGTTTTTCATATCAGCAAACTGCATTCAACCACCAACTCTTTACGAGGTCAAAAGGATGCTCCACTGAGTGCCATTCTGCTTTGTTCTCTTTTGCCAAGTGTCGCTCCGTGAGTGATTTTTCATTATTATTATTTTTACACTTCATAGGTTCAATGATGTGCTGTGTTGAAATGAATAAGAAAGGTAATCCAGATGATGTCATGTACAATATGCTCTGGCATGATACTTCCAGGGTCATATTGCATTTCATGTCACGCAAGGCTCTTTTAAAGCCCGGAGGAAGTTTGTCATTCCTCATCACGTGTGCCAACCAGAAACAACACATAACAATATGAATAACAAAGACAACTAAAGGATGCAGCCTGATGTTGTCTTCGATCACGTGATTTGATTTCGGTTCAGGTCCGAATCCAGATCCGCCATATCAGTGGGATACAAAACTTAAACTGTTCAGTCTGGCAGAGGTGCTTAGTGGGGGGTTTGGGTGGGGGGGAGGGGGGGTAGGTTATTATATCCATTTGCGGGTTTCAGAAGGTGGAACTCAGTCCTCCCAGGACCCAAAGTATACACCTCATGGACCAAGCTGTTCAACCTTTTCAGAGTTTTGTTCCGAGGGCTCTTTTTATGATCGTCACAGAACTCCGGATTGCCTCCAGTTGTAGTTCACTTGTTCCAGGGATGTGTGTGTGTGTGTGTGTGTGTGTGTGTGTGTGTGTGTGTGTGTGTGTGTGTGTGTGTGTGTGTGTGTGTGTGTGTGTGTGTGTGTGTCTGTCCGGGCCGTAACTTTAATTACCATTTGAGTTTTGTCATCAAATTTTCGCCAAAACTTTATTATGATAATATGGAGAGGGCAAAGTAATAATTTTGTCAAAAGGTCAAAGGTCAGCATCACATAAAATCGTCAATTTTCATCCTATTGACATGAAATTTTAAAAATGTACATATTGGGTCACTAAATTTGCGCACCAATCAAAAGCTAGAAGGTGATTGTTTTTTGGATCAAAAGGTCAAAGGCCAAGGTTGCATAAAATCACCAATTTACACCCGATTGACCTTTTCTTTTTGTTCTTTTTTTTTGTGTAAAACATCGAGGCTCGTGGAAGAGCTAAGATTAATCACAAAAAGACAAACTGACACATAAAACATAAGTTAAAGGGAGCGGGAGACAAGATGGGGAGAGAGGGGGAAGGACACAAGTTGAACATTTGAGAGCAGGGACATCGGGAGATCTGTGGGAGGGAGAGGGCTTGGGGGGAGGAGGCGTGGCAAGGGTGGGAGGGGGGGTGGGAGAGGTATAAAACACATGGACACTGCTAGGACTTCCAGGAAAGAGGTCGGAATTTAAAAAAGTGGATTTGGGGTGAAATTAGCGGGGGTAGAAAAGATCAAGGTTTTGGATGGGGGAAGATAAAAGATGGTGGTGAACAGCTGTTTTAAAGACCTGGAGGGAGGAGTGGGATTGAAGAGAGTGAGGGAGTTTGTTCCAGAGGTGGTAGAAAAGGGGAATGAAGGAGTGAAGGTGAATAGAGAGTTTGATTTTGGCAGTTTAACCATAAGAGGGTTGCTGGCAGATCTTGTGCGACCTGTAGGAATATTTGGGGGACAGAGCCCAGAGAGAGCTGGGGGGGAAAGGCCGGAGAGGAGTCGGTAAAAGACAGAAAGCCCACCAACCTGCCTGCAGTGAGTAAGTGAAAGGCCCTCGGAGATAGCTTCATCGCAGGAGATTCCAATGATTCTGAACGCTTTGGTTTCAACAGCGTGAAGTCGAGCTAGGTGTGAGGCAGGAGCACCGGCCCAGAGGGGAGAGCAGTATTCCATTGATCTGCGGATGAAAGCCTTGTATGTGGTGAGGAGCTCAGGTGTGCCAAGGAAGGACTTCACACGACGGAGGATGCCCAGTCGGCGACTGGCTTTGGAGGCCAGCTTGGAAATGTGGCCAGCTTGGACGCTGAAATTTGAAGAATTTGCATATCGGGTCACAGAATTGGTTCACCAATCAAAAGATAGAAGCTGATTATCTTTTAGAAATAAAGCTCAAAGGTCAAAGCTGCCAAATATCATCAATTTTCATGTTGTATTTTGTTTTTAACTGTTTTTGTTATTCGAGCATACGGAAGAGGGCGTCTGAATACAAACGGACACGGATGGGCTTTGCCCTGTCCCTCGATCAAATATGACGGAATTTCATGAGATTTCGACCTTACATGAGATTGTAAGCTAAACATTGTTTTGTCGTTATTTTATATTAACATTGGGTGTATAATCATATATCATCCAAAAGATGTCATGAATGTTAAATGGCTGTCTGTGTCTCATCCAACAGTCTTGTGTTGTGTGTCGTATATTGGTGTGTTTTGTTTTGTCACATCATTATTATTAGCCCATCCACCTCAGAGTAGGGGGCAGGCTTTTGTAATTGAAGTTCAGACTAAACAAGGCTGAAAGCCACTGATTTGTAAAGGGCTAGAAAGAAAAAGCAGAAAAGGAAAATCTGGCAAAACCTTCACCGAGTCCTGAAACAAGGAAACCTCTTCATAGGATCATTGTGCAGGAGGGGGTAACTAGGCCAGGCAGAAAAATAAATTTTCCAACCCCCATTAAATTGGACTGATGGTCATCTCTTGATGTTGTAGTTCAGTCCTCTGCTGATTTTTGTGCCCCCCCCCCTAATCCCCCCTGGGGGCCCTACTGATCCCATGGGAGGCCCCCTAAAATCGAAGAATTTAAGACCAAGTGATCCTGTGGACCATCCAATAGAAGGGCAGGATTGGCTTTAAGAGCAATCGGTTGGTAAATAAGGGAGGAATAGGTACCCGAGGTTTGGGGGAACCCCTCACCCCCTCGCCCCTCCCGGGAAACGCCATGAACCAAAATCTAAAAATCAAAGCCCGAGAGATTGTCGGGGCTACTGTCTTGTATTCATGTGTCAAGTTTCAGAACAATCAGCCAGGTGATAAGGGAAGAGTAGGAAAAAAAGCAAAACGTTAACGGACAGACATCAGGACATTATGACCCATTTTATAAGTTCATCTCTCTGAGAATCGAGATGAGATGACCTAAAAATGCAGTTGTGATGTAATGAGGTTGGAGTTATACATTGTTGTACCTGAGTTTGACAGACACAAGCATTTTTGTTTGAAGATTATGAATCAGAGGGGTACATAATTTCATAAAACATTGCATTTAGACACTCGATGCAAAGCTCACCTTTTGGTGATGAGGTGGGAGTGAGGGGTCAGAGGGCAATGTGGTGACTGGTGAGGAAAGGCCCGAGTCAGCTGTTGGGTCAAATGAGGATTCACACGTAACATTTCTTCCATCCAAAGTCTGTGGGGAAAGGAAGCAACGACATAATACATCTCATGCAGGTGTGTGAAGAGGGAGGTACAGAACATGCTTGGAAGGTAGCGGACTTTAAGTGATTAAATGCAATGTCAAACCAGAGGAAGTTAAAGCCCTGTCTAACACATACAAAAGCATGTCACAGAATGAAAGAGGGCACTCCAATGACACCTTTAAGACATGACTGCATCTCATGGCACAAATTGTACATCGCAGGTTGCGGTGAACTTGAACTATTAGTGTGATGAATAACGAGGGTTTTCCTGGTATGAGATAAACGGAAGTGATAGCGCATTTGCATATTGTTGCGGTTTTGGAAAGAACCTGCGGAGTTACAGTCAACACATAAAAGAACCCTGGAGTTTAGATATTTCCATCGTGATTCTATTTGGTTAGGTTACCCATCGTATCAGGGACAGTGACATACGTTGTGATTGTAGTTGGAATCTTCCCCATTGTTCTCTTCCTCATTCCCAAACCTTCATTCTCCAAATCTGTATCCGAATCTCATTCTCAAACACCCAACCTGAAACCCTCATTTTCCGACACCCGAACTCGAACCTTCAATCTCATTCTTCATTTCCAAACCACATTCTCAAACGTCTTAACCTCACCAGTGTTTCGACCAAATAATCGCAATTCCCGCATTGCAATTGTCGTAATCTTTCTTCTTCCTCCTCACTCTGTCTCTTTTTCTATATAATTTCCTGGATGTATGATGCACCTATGTTGTATGTATTGGTAAGGTTGAATACATAAGGCGTTCTTTTGAGTACTGGAGGCTAAGACTGTTTCTTGCATGACACGGCAATCTCCTGTAAATATGTGCCTTTCAACAGAGACTTGTTGTTTCCAAACCTGCTCGATCATCTGTTTCCTCCATTGGTTAGACATAGTATGTCATAAGTAGACGGGAGGTTGTACCCCACTGATTCGCTATGATCATACTAGTCCCACTTGGGGTTCTGCTCAGCCATACCTAATTAATAGATAAGGGTGAGGGCATCAAGAGCATGGCTCCCCAACATCTGAGATAAATAAATCACATGTAAGGTAACGCGGGATTTGGCATGGGGACCCTGCCAGATTTAGTCACCTCAAACGGCATCTGTGGTTGTTTAGCAACCCATCATGCCATGGAGCTATCTGCAGCTCTTTAGCTTCAGGGTCAAAGGTCAGAAAGTGGGTCTGAGAGAGGCCACTCGTGACCTGGCTAACACACCCGCAACAATATATTTTTGGTCCTTCGTCAAATTAACTTTCAAAACAAATTTCAGATGAAGACAACTCTTTTTGAGACCAGGGAGTTTGATGAATGATTCACTTACCATAGCAAGAGAATCTTTTCTCCCAGCAGTACTGCACTGATTTGGTTGTCTGTTGGATGAAGAAGATTCCTTAAGGGCCCTGGAATTTCCCGTCTGGATTTAGATTGAATGTAATTATTTAATTTTTACTTTGACTTGATGGATCGTGTTGTAGCGGCTACCGCTGGGTATACACAATCGCCTTGCACCTACCGAGGACGCGGAACGATCACCATGCCGGGCTCGTCCGGGACGCCCGGGCATGCCTGCTCTCGACTTGCCAGGCCTCGTCCGGGACGCCCGGGCATGCCCGCCCTCGACTTGCCAGGCCTCGTCCAGGACGCCCGGGCACACCCCCTCTCGCCTTTCCCGGGCAAACGCTCCGGGATAATGTGTATATATATTGCTGCCCGATAAACGGGCTTTTCAGAGTACCCGAGTTGATTTGACACAATAAAGAAACTCGGACGAATTCCAGCTTTTTGTCGCGTACATTCTTCCGATTTACATTGGAGCATAGCTCCTACATTGGTGACCCGACATGGACACGGCAGTTACCCTCAAACTGCCTACCTTCTGGGAGGCTCACGCGGTGGTTTGGTTCGCCCAGGCGGACTCCCTGTTCGCCCTGTGAGGCATCACGGCCGACGACACCCGCTTCCACCATGTGGTAGCAGCGCTCGGCTCCGTCACCGCGGCCTGCGCCCTGAGCCTCCTCGAGAGCCCGCCAGCCGCTGACAAATACGACGCGATTAACAAGCTCCTCCTCGATGCTTTCGCCCTCTCATCGGCGAAACGCGCACGGCGCCTGCTCGACCTGCCCGAGCTCAGCGACACACGCCCGTCCGAGCGAATGGACTACATGCTTTCGCTGCTCGGCGAGCACTCTCCGGCATTCCTGTTCCGGGAGCTTTTCCTCCGTCAGCTGCCCAGCCAGGTACGCCTCGCCCTGGCAAGCACGACGATCACGGATCCCCGCGCCCTCGCCACGGAAGCCGACAAGATCTCCGCGGCAGGCCAACGCATTGGAGCAGCGACCTGGAGCCCACCGCCGTCCGAAGCAACGCCCATGGCGCCCGAGCACCCGGCATGGTCGACGACCGAACTGCCGACGCAATTGGTGGCCGCTACGCCACGCCGACCACCTCCAGCACGACGACCGGTGCCTCCACCTGACCAGGCATGGTGTTATTATCATGCCAGGTTCGGACAGAAGGCCCGGACATGCCAACCCCTGTGCACCTTCGGCAAGCCAGGAAACGGCCGGGCCGGCGTTCATTACCAGCCATGAGCGCCGGCCACACGGGCAACTTACTTTTCATCAGGGACAAAGCATCCGGGCAGCACTTCCTGTGTGACACCGGCGCCCAACTGAGCGTCATACCCGCCTCCGATCAGGACAGGCAGTCCGCGGTTTGCGGCCCCTCCTTGGCTGCGGCCAACGGATCGGCCATCCGCACCTTCGGCCCGCGCAACGTCACCCTCTGCTTCGGCAGCCAACGCTTTAATTGGACTTTTGTAACCGCAAGCGTGCCCATGGCTCTGCTAGGCGCCGACTTCCTCTGCGCACACGGACTGCTGGTGGACGTCCAACGGCGTCGCCTCATCAATGCCGAGACCGTCAGCTCCCTGGTATGCACATTGAGCAGCTCCGCTCCGACCGAGCTGGCATGCGCCCTCCCGGCGGCGAACGAGTTTGCTCGCCTGCTCATGGAGTTCCCGGCCCTCACGCGGCCGACGTTTTTGGCTGTCGCAGTACGACATGGGATCGAGCACCACATACCAACCACGGGCCCGCCGGTCTACGCCAGAGCCCGCCGCCTCGACTCAGCCAAGCTCGCCGTGGCCAGAGCCGAGTTCGACGCTTTGGAACACCTCGGCATCGTGCGGCGCTCCGATAGCGCGTGGGCTTTGCCACTACACATCGTCCCAAAACCAGGGGGCGGCTGGCGCCCATGTGGCGACTACCGCCGCCTTAACGACGCTACCACCCCCGACAGGTATCCGATCCCGCACATCCAAGACTTCTCCGCCCGTTTGGCAGGACGGGTCATTTTTTCAAAGATCGATTTAATACAGGGATACCACCAGGTACCTGTCAGGGCGGCCGACGTCCCAAAAACGGCCATCATCACGCCGTTCGGCTTATTCGAAATCCTGCGAATGCCGTTTGGCCTCAAGAACGCGGCTCAGGCATTCCAGCGCTTGATGGACGGCGTGCTGCGCGACCTGCCGTTCCTCTTCGTTTACCTGTACGACATCCTCGTCGCCAGCACGTCCCGGGCCGAGCACCTCCTCCACCTCCGAACACTGTTTGGGCGCCTCAGCGAACACGGCCTCATCGTCAACCCGGCCAAATGCCACTTCGGCACGACGGCCGTTGATTTTGTGGGCCACCACATCACCAAGAACGGGGCCGTGCCGCTGCCAACCAAGGTCGAGGCCATCACCACGTTTCCGCGTCCCGCTCCATAAAGGCCCTGCAGGAATTCTTGGGGATGGTGAATTTCTATCACCGCTTCGTGCCCCGCGCTGCTCAACACATGCGGCCCCTCTACGAAGCCCTCCGGGGCAAGCCGGCCAAGCACGATGTCGTCTGGTCCGCAGCAATGGACGCGGCCTTTAAAAGCTCAAAGCGGGCCCTCGCCGACGCAACACTGCTCGCTCACCCGGTGCTCAACGCTCCCATCGCCCTCACCACGGATGCCTCCGACTACGCGGTGGGCGCCGTACATGAGCAATGGGTGAACGGGTTTGGCAGCCACTCGCTTTTTTCAGCCGGCAACTCCGGCCGAACGAGCTCAAATATAGCACGTTTGACCATGAGCTCCTCGGTCTACACCTGGCCGTTCGCCATTTCCGCCACCTCCTGGAGGGCCGACCCTTCACGGCGTTCGTCGACCACAAGCCGTTGGTTTACGCAATGGCCAAGGTCACGGAGCCGTGGTCGGCCCGCCAACAGCGCCACCTCTCCGCCGTGTCGGAGTTTACCACGGACATCCGGCACGTCGCCGGCAAAGACAACGCCATGGCCGACTGTCTTTCTCGGGCCAGCGCGAACGCGGTCCACCTCGGCATGGACTTCGCGCTTATGGTGGCGGACCAAACCACCGACACCACGGAGCAAGCCCTCCGGGCGGCGGACACGGGCCTCGGCCTGGCCGACATCCCCTTCGCGGACACTTTCCTGCTCTGCGACGTCTCCCAAGGCCAGCCTCGCCCCATCATGCCCGTTACCTGGCAACGCCGCATCTTCGCCTCCCTCCACGGCCTTTCCCACCCGGGCCGGAAAGCTTCCCAGAAGCTGGTGTCGGCACAATTCGTCTGGCACGGCCTTCGACGGGACGTCCGCGATTGGACCAGCACCTGCACAGCCTGCCAACAGGCCAAGGTCCACCGACACACCCAGGCCCCGCTGGCACCTTTCACCGTGCCCGAACGACGTTTCGACCACGTCAACGTGGACCTGGTGGGTCCCCTCCCCCCATCACGGGGTTTCACACACCTGCTCACCATGGTGGACAGGACCACCAGGTGGCCGGAGGCCGTTCCCCTCGTCTCCACCACCACCGCCGACGTGGCGCAGGCTTTCATCGCCACCTGGGTCGCCCGCTTCGGCGCACCGGCGGACATCTCGTCGGACCGCGGACCGCAGTTGCGTGGTCGCCCGCAACCTGGGGGTCAAGCTCCACCGTACTATGGCCTACCACCCCCAAGCCAACGGGTTGTGCGAGCGATTCCACCGCTCCATGAAGGCCGCGCTCATGGCCGGCCTTCAGGACGGCGGTTGGGCCGACCGGCTGCCGTGGGTCCTTTTGGGCCTCCGCACGGCCCCCAAGGAGGACCTCCGGGCATCCACCGCCGAGCTTGTCTACGGCCAAGCGCTATGCGTCCCGGGCGAATTCGTGCCCGATGCTACCAGTCCCTGGTCTGCAGCTCACCAGCGCTCGGACCTCCAGGAGACCGCCCGACGGTTTGCCCCCGTGCCAACGTCCCACCACGGTGACCCCCAGTCCTACGACCACCCAGCGCTTTGCACAGCGGAGTACGTTTTTGTGCGTCATGACGCACATCGGGGGCCACTCAGGCCACCGTACGACGGGCCCTTCCAGGTCCTGCGACGGGACGACAAGTCGTTCGTCATCGACATCGGCGGCAGGTCGGACTGGATTGCGGTGGACCGCCTCAAGCCGGTGCACGTGGACATCGACCAACCACCACGGTTGGCCCTTCCGCCGCGGCGAGGCCGCCCCCCATCCACGGTGCCCCCCACTCGACCGCCCACCACCACACCGGACCCCCCCACCCCCCACGACCCGCCAGGGGTCGCTTCGGCGGGGTCATCAGGACCCCCCTTAAATTGACCCTGCCGGTGCAAGTCGATTCTTGGGGGACGTGTGCAGCAGCTACCGCTGGGTATACACAATCGCCTTGCACCTACCGAGGACGCGGAGCGATCACCATGCCGGGCTCGTCCGGGACGCCCGGGTATGCCCGCTCTCGACTTGCCAGGCCTCGTCCGGGATGCCCGGGCATGCCCGCCCTCGACTTGCCAGGCCTCGTCCAGGACGCCCGGGCACGCCCCCTCTCGCCTTTCCCGGGCAAACGCTCCGGGATAATGTGTATATATATTGCTGCCCGATAAACGGGCTTTTCAGAGTACCCGAGTTGATTTGACACAATAAAGAAACTCGGACGAATTCCAGCTTTTTGTCGCGTCCATTCTTACGATTTACGTTGGAGCATAGCTCCTACAGTGTCTCATATTAATTGTCTTGTTCATTATACCAAGGTTTTAATTGATCATTATATCGCGAATGGTTACTAAAAACTACTGTTTGTTCATATTACAAAAATACACTGAAGGTACTGCAAAAGTGCTGCATCCAGGTTCTTCAGGCCATCTCTGTTTTTCGTTCCTTTCACACTTCTACTTTTCCACATTTCTCTTTATTCATTGTAATAAATGTTTTTTCTTTTCTCTTATCTCTTTTACTCTTTATTTCTTTTTTTCTTTGTCTGTCTGTCTAGGGCCATGGTTCTTCACCTGGATTCGACTGAACCCCAGGGGTTCAGTGAGCCAGTCTCAGGGTTTCGGCGAAGGTCCTCCGAAACGCATTGCAATTTTTAATTTTTTTTAATTTTTTTAGTTTTGTATCAGTTTTTAATCTATGTGTAATTACGCTTATTAATATTATTATTATTGTGCTATGTATGTTACAAACGAATGGAAATGTTATTTGTAATTGTATTCCCATCCCATTCATGGTTTCTCTGGTCTGTGTTTAAGATAAGTTGTTTCACACTGACTGTAGTAAGTTGAATCAATGAGCAACTTGCTAATTATTCTGTTGATGGTGCTTACTTGCTTACTTACTTACTATATTCTGGCCTTTGCAGGTGTTCGGAAATTCCAGTGAATAGCCTCGATTAGCTTGCCGTGTGCCGTGCGTCATTGGTCGCGCCTTACTTTGGAGTTACTGATTAATTGAAAAGTAAGTTGGAAATGTTTGTGGATATGCAGGGCAGGTTCAGAGTTATATTAAAGTCAAAAGTGGATGGTGATTATAAAATATGATTGAATTACTCAGAAAATTAGGTGGAGGTGATATAACTCCTTTGGTCGCAATTCAAAACTAACAATTCGCAGTTTTATATGTAATATTATAATGGGATTTGAGGTGACATAGAGTTGAGTAGATAATAAATCCCGTCATCGTAACTATAAGTTATGTTTTATTCGTTAAAATTTCTCAGTTTTCATAGGGGTACTGATTATATTTAAGCATGTTCCTTTTTAAATTTTTGTCACATAATTATTTGCTCGAACTCAATTAAGATCAGTTTGTTCCTTTTTTTTTTTTGCAGTATGTCGAGCAAAAAAAGGAAGTGGTCGGAGGATTACGTGTGGTACGGGTTCACGTGTTTGATGGAACGGGACAGAGGTCAGCGTCCTCAATGCATGCTTTGCAATGTCAAGTTGAGCAACTCCAGCCTAGCACCAGCAAAACTACGGGAACACTTCAAAAAACTTCACGGCGAGGTGCAGCACAAAGACGCAACGCTGGATGAATTCAAATTGAAGAGGGTCCGATTCCCACTCTCTTGCCCACTCTTGGCTACGTTCCAATTGACAAACCGATCCTCACCGCGTCGTATGAAGTTGCGTACCTGATCGCAAAGCAGGGAAAACCGCACACCGTTGGCGAGACACTCATCAAACCGGCTACGTTGAAGATGGCCAACATCATGCTGGCAAAAGCTGCTGAAAACAAGTTGTCTCTCGTTGCACTCTCAAATGACACCGTCAGATGCAGAATCGACGACAGGAGCGATGACATCCTCGCCCAGGTAGTTGCAGATTTAGTCGCGAGCCTGACGAAATTCAGCCTTCAACTCGACGAGACCACCGACGTTTCGAATTTGAGCCAGCTCATCTTATTTGTGCGTTACGTCAAAGAAGACGAGATAAAGGAAGACTTTCTGTTCTGCAAGCCTCTCACAACAACGACGAAGGCAGCTGACGTGAAGAAGCTTGTGGACGACTTCTTCAGAAGCAATGGCCTCTCATTGAACATGCTGTCTGCAGTTTGCTCGGACGGAGCTCCAGCCATGCTGGGATGCAACTCCGGTTTTGGAGCGCTGGTGAAGGCCGATGCACCATATATCATCGTCACGCACTGCGTCCTGCACAGACACGCGCTGGCATCAAAAACCCTGCCTCCAAAACTGGCCAATGTTCTGAAAATCGTCGTTGAAACTGTGAATTACGTGCGAAGCCATGCTCTGAATCATCGCATCTTCAAAGAGCTGTGCAATGAAATCGGCTCTGAATTCGAAGTCCTTCTCGACCACTCGATGGTTATCGATGGTTCGATGGTTATCACGAGGGAAGGTAGTGAGCCATGTTTTTGCCTTGCGTGTAGAATTAGCCCTGTTTTTGCAAGAACACCAGCATTGCCATGCGACGCACTTCCAAGAGTCAGAGTTCATCCTCACCTTGGCGTACTTGGCTGACATCTTCGACGCTCTCAATCATCTCAATTGACAGATGCAGGGCGATGGAGTGAATGTCATCGAATCTGAAGAAAAGCTGAGCGCTTTCCGAAAGAAGTTACCGTTGTGGAGGCCGAACAGAGAACGACAACTTCCTGAACTTTTCGCTGCTGGACGAGTGCGTGAGCGGGATCGAATATGAGTCTGAAGTTGGAGGCACTGCTGTACCGGGGGAGCTGAAGCACGCTATTGCCACGCACTTGGATGAGCTGGGAAAGTCATTCGACGGCTACACTCCCCGACCAAGAGCAATACCCAGCATGGGTGCGGCAGCCGTTTACTTTCGACGTTGCGACTTTCGACGTTTCGAAAAGTTGTTTACTTTCTGCCAAATAGAAGGGTATCCTCACATCGCTAAAATTGCCCTTGAGATCCTCACGCCGTTCGTTACAACGTATCTCTGCGAGCATGCGTTTTCGAAACTGGTGGACATTAAAACAAAGAAAAGGAGCAGGCTTGCATGTCTCAGGGTTTCTCAGGGTTTCTCAGGGTGAAAATGATTTGAGGGTGGCCCTTGCCAAAACAAAACCACGCATTTCCCAGATCACCTCCCGAAAAGAAGAACAGAAAACGCATTAAGATGCAATTCTTCTTCATTTTTTGGTCAAATTTGAGGGGTTCCACGAGTGTTCGGTGGGTTTCGTTAGGGTTCGGCGCCTTTAAAAAGGTTAAGAACCACTGGTCGAGGGAGAAGTGATTTCGTGTTGAATTTTTTCTGGAAATATAAAGGGTAATTCTAAAGGGTAATTATAAGGCGTTCCAAAGGGTAGTTATCAGGAGTTCTAAAGGGTAATCCTAAAGGGTAATTCTAAAGGGTAATTCTAAAGGGTAATTCTAAAGAGTAATTCTAAAGGGTAATCCCAAAGGGTAATCCCAAAGGGTAATTCTAAAGGGGAATCCCAAAGGGTAATTCTAAAGGGTAATTCTAAAGGGTAATTCTAAAGGGTAATTCTAAAGGGGAATCCTAAAGGGTAATCCTGAAGGGTAATTCTAAAGGGCAATTCTAAAGGGTAATTCCAAAGAGTAATTCTAAAGGGTAATTCTAAAGGGCAATCCTAAAGGGTAATTCTAAAGGGTAATTCGAAATAGTAATTCTAAAGAGCAATTCTAAAGGGTAATCCTAAAGGGTAATTCTAAAGAGTAATTCTAAAGGGTAATTCTGAAGAGTAATTCTAAAGGGTAATCCTAAAGGGTAATTCTAAAGGGTAATTCTAAAGGGTAATTCTAAAGGGTAATTCCAAAGAGTAAATCTAAAGGGTAAATCTAAAGAGTAATTCTAAAGGGTAATTCTAAAGGGAAATTCTAAAGGGTAATTTTAAAGCGTAATTCTAAAGGGTAATTCTAAAGAGTAATTCTAAAGGGTAATTTGAAAGGGTAATTCCAAAGGGTCATTCTAAAGGGTAATTCTGAAGGGTAATTCCAAAGGGTAATTCTAAAGGGTAATTCTAAAGGGTAATTCTAAAGGGTAATTCAAAAGAGTAATTCTAAAGAGTAATTAGAAAGAGTAATTCAAAAGGGTAATTCTAAAGAGTAATTCTGAAGGGTAATTCTAAAGGATAATTCTAAAGGGTAATTCGAAAGGGTAATTCTAAAGGGTAATTCTAAAGTGTAATTCTAAAGGGTAATTCTAAAGGGGAATTCTAAAGGGTGATTCTAAAGGGTATTCCTAAAGGGTAATTCTAAATGGGTAATTCTAAAGGGCAATTCTAAAGTGTAATTCTAAAGGGTAATTCTAAAGGGTAATTCTAAAGGGTGATTCTAAATGGTAATTCTCAGGGGTAATTCTATAGAGTAATTGCAAAGGGTAATTCTAAAGGGTAATTCTAAAGAGTAATTCTAAAGGGTAATTCTAAAGGGTAATTCGAAAGAGTAATTCTAAAGAGTAATTCTAAAGGGTAATTCTAAAGAGTAATTCTAAAGAGTAATTCTAAAGGGTAATTCTAAAGGGTCATTCGAAAGAGTAATTCTAAAGGGTAATTCTCAAGAGTAATTCTAAAGAGTAATTCTAAAGAGTGCTCTAAAGAGTAATTCTAAAGTGTTCTAAATTCTAAAGGGTAATTCGAAAGGGTGATTCTAATGCGTTTCTAAATGGTAATTCTAAAGGGTAATTGCAAAGGGTAATTCTAAAGGGTAATTCGAAAGAGTAATTCTAAAGAGTAATTCTAAAGGGTAATTATAAAGAGTAATTCTAAAGAGTAATTCTGAAGTATTCTAAATTCTAACGGGTAATTATAATGGGTAATTCTAAAGGGTAATTCTAAAGTGTAATTATAATGAGTAATTCTAAAGGGTAATTATAATGGGTAATTCTGAAGTGTAATTCTAAAGGGTAATTCTAAAGGGTAATTCGAAAGTGTAATTATAATGGGTAATTCTAAAGGGTAATTATAATGGTTAATTCTAAAGTGTAATTATAATGGGTAATTCTAAAGGGTAATTCTAAAGTGTAATTATAATGGGTAATTCTAAAGGGTAATTATAATGGGTAATTCTAAAGTGTAATTATAATGGGTAATTATAATGGGTAATTCTAAAGGGTAATTCTAAAGGGTAATTATAATGGGTAATTCTAAAGTGTAATTCTAAAGAGTAATTCTAAAGGGTAATTCCAAAGGGTAATTCTAAAGGGTAATTCTAAAGGGTAATTCTAAAGGGTAATTCTAAAGAATAATTCTAAAGGGTAATTCTAAAGGGTAATTCTAAAGGGTAATTATAAAGGGTAATTCTAAAGGGTAATTCTAAAGGGTAATTCTAAAGGGTAATTCTAAAGGGTAATTCTAAATGGTAATTCTAAAGGGTAATTCCAAAGTGTAATTCTAAAGGGTAATTCTAAAGGGTAATTCTAAAGGGTAATTCTAAAGGGTAATTCTAAAGAGTAATTTCAATGGGTAATTGTAAAGGGTAATTGTAAAGGGTAATTCTAAAGGGTAATTCTAAAGGGTAATTCTAAAGGGTAATTCTAAAGGGTAATTCTAATGGGTAATTCTAATGGGTAATTCTAAAGGGTAATTCTCTTGGGTAATTCTAATGGGTAATTCTAATGGGTAATTCTAAAGGGTAATTCTAAAGGGTAATTCTAAAGGGTAATTCTAAAGGGTAATTCTAAAGGGTAATTCTAAAGGGTAATTCTAAAGGGTAATTCTAAAGAGTAATTCTAAAGGGTAATTCTAAAGGGTAATTCTAATGGGTAATTCTAATGGGTAATTCGAAAGGGTAATTCTAATGGGTAATTATAATGGGTAATTCTAATGGGTAATTCTAAAGGGTAATTCTAAAGTGTAATTCTAAAGGGTAATTCTAAAGGGTAATTCTAAAGGGGCAAATTCTAAAGGGTAATTCTAAAGGGTAATTCTAAAGAGTAATTCTAAAGGGTAATTCTAAAGGGTAATTCTAAAGGGTAATTCTAAAGGGTAATTCTAATGGGTAATTCTAATGGGTAATTCTAAAGAGTAATTCTAAAGGGTAATTCTAATGGGTAATTCCAAAGGGTAATTCTAAAGAGTAATTCTAAAGAGTAATTCTGAAGGGTAATTCTAAAGGATAATTCTAAAGGGTAATTCGAAAGGGTAATTCTAAAGGGTAATTCTAAAGTGTAATTCTAAAGGGTAATTCTAAAGGGGAATTCTAAAGGGTGATTCTAAAGGGTATTCCTAAAGGGTAATTCTAAATGGGTAATTCTAAAGGGCAATTCTAAAGTGTAATTCTAAAGGGTAATTCTAAAGGGTAATTCTAAAGGGTAATTCTTAAGGGTAATTCTAAAGAGTAATTGCAAAGGGTAATTCTAAAGAGTAATTGCAAAGGGTAATTCTAAAGAGTAATTCTAAAGAGTAATTCTAAAGGGTAATTCCAAAGGGTAATTCTAAAGGGTAATTCTAAAGGGTAATTCTAAAGGGTAATTCTAAAGAATAATTCTAAAGGGTAATTCTAAAGGGTAATTCTAAAGGGTAATTCTAAAGGGTAATTATAAAGGGTAATTCTAAAGGGTAATTCTAAAGGGTAATTCTAAAGGGTAATTCTAAAGGGTAATTCTAAATGGTAATTCTAAAGGGTAATTCCAAAGTGTAATTCTAAAGGGTAATTCTAAAGGGTAATTCTAAAGGGTAATTCTAAAGAGTAATTTCAATGGGTAATTGTAAAGGGTAATTGTAAAGGGTAATTCTAAAGGGTAATTCTAAAGGGTAATTCTAAAGGGTAATTCTAAAGGGTAATTCTAATGGGTAATTCTAATGGGTAATTCTAAAGGGTAATTCTCTTGGGTAATTCTAATGGGTAATTCTAAAGGGTAATTCTAAAGGGTAATTCTAAAGGGTAATTCTAAAGGGTAATTCTAAAGGGTAATTCTAAAGGGTAATTCTAAAGGGTAATTCTAAAGAGTAATTCTAAAGGGTAATTCTAAAGGGTAATTCTAATGGGTAATTCTAATGGGTAATTCTAAAGGGTAATTCTAATGGGTAATTATAATGGGTAATTCTAATGGGTAATTCTAAAGGGTAATTCTAAAGTGTAATTCTAAAGGGTAATTCTAAAGGGTAATTCTAAAGGGGCAAATTCTAAAGGGTAATTCTAAAGGGTAATTCTAAAGAGTAATTCTAAAGGGTAATTCTAAAGGGTAATTCTAAAGGGTAATTCTAAAGGGTAATTCTAATGGGTAATTCTAATGGGTAATTCTAAAGAGTAATTCTAAAGGGTAATTCTAATGGGTAATTCCAAAGGGTAATTCTAAAGAGTAATTCTAAAGAGTAATTCTGAAGGGTAATTCTAAAGGATAATTCTAAAGGGTAATTCGAAAGGGTAATTCTAAAGGGTAATTCTAAAGTGTAATTCTAAAGGGTAATTCTAAAGGGGAATTCTAAAGGGTGATTCTAAAGGGTATTCCTAAAGGGTAATTCTAAATGGGTAATTCTAAAGGGCAATTCTAAAGTGTAATTCTAAAGGGTAATTCTAAAGGGTAATTCTAAAGGGTAATTCTTAAGGGTAATTCTAAAGGGTAATTCTAAAGGGTAATTCTAAAGGGTAATTCTAAATGGTAATTCTCAGGGGTAATTCTAAAGAGTAATTGCAAAGGGTAATTCTAAAGGGTAATTCTAAAGAGTAATTCTAAAGGGTAATTCTAAAGAGTAATTCTAAAGGGTAATTCTAAAGAGTAATTCTAAAGGGTAATTCTAAAGAGTAATTCTAAAGGGTAATTCTAAAGAGTAATTCTAAAGGGTAATTCTCAGGGGTAATTCTAAAGAGTAATTGCAAAGGGTAATTCTAAAGGGTAATTCTAAAGAGTAATTCTAAAGAGTAATTGCAAAGGGTAATTCTAAAGGGTAATTCTCAGGGGTAATTCTAAAGAGTAATTCTAAAGAGTAATTCTAAAGGGTAATTCTAAAGAGTAATTCTAAAGGGTAATTCTAAAGGGTAATTCTAAAGGGTAATTCTCAGGGGTAATTCTAAAGAGTAATTCTAAAGAGTAATTCTAAAGAGTAATTCTAAAGGGTAATTCTAAAGAGTAATTCTAAAGGGTAATTCTAAAGGGT
Organism: Myxine glutinosa; assembly: GCF_964187855.1. NCBI lineage: Eukaryota > Metazoa > Chordata > Myxini > Myxiniformes > Myxinidae > Myxine > Myxine glutinosa. The sequence continues at coordinate 171,557,938 of NC_136266.1, read as the reverse complement.
AATTCTCAGGGGTAATTCTAAAGAGTAATTCTAAAGAGTAATTCTAAAGAGTAATTCTAAAGGGTAATTCTAAAGAGTAATTCTAAAGAGTAATTCTAAAGGGTAATTCTAAAGAGTAATTCTAAAGGGTAATTCTCAGGGGTAATTCTAAAGAGTAATTCTAAAGAGTAATTCTAAAGGGTAATTCTAAAGAGTAATTCTAAAGGGTAATTCTAAAGGGTAATTCTAAAGGGTAATTCTCAGGGGTAATTCTAAAGAGTAATTCTAAAGAGTAATTCTAAAGAGTAATTCTAAAGGGTAATTCTAAAGAGTAATTCTAAAGGGTAATTCTAAAGGGTAATTCTCAGGGGTAATTCTAAAGAGTAATTCTAAAGAGTAATTCTAAAGAGTAATTCTAAAGGGTAATTCTAAAGAGTAATTCTAAAGGGTAATTCTAAAGAGTAATTCTAAAGGGTAATTCTAAAGAGTAATTCTAAAGGGTAATTCTAAAGAGTAATTCTAAAGAGTAATTCTAAAGGGAAATTCTAAAGAGTAATTCTAAAGAGTAATTCTAAAGGGTAATTATAAAGAGTAATTCTAAAGGGTAATTCTAAAGAGTAATTCTAAAGGGTAATTCTAAAGAGTAATTCTAAAGAGTAATTCTAAAGGGTAATTCTAAAGAGTAATTCTAAAGAGTAATTCTAAAGGGTAATTATAAAGAGTAATTCTAAAGGGTAATTCTAAAGGGTAATTCTCTTGGGTAATTCTAATGGGTAATTCTAATGGGTAATTCTAAAGGGTAATTCTCTTGGGTAATTCTAATGGGTAATTCTAATGGGTAATTCTAAAGGGTAATTCTAAAGGGTAATTCTAAAGGGTAATTCTAAAGGGTAATTCTAAAGGGTAATTCTAAAGGGTAATTCTAAAGAGTAATTCTAAAGGGTAATTCTAAAGGGTAATTCTAAAGGGTAATTCTAATGGGTAATTCTAATGGGTAATTCTAAAGGGTAATTCTAATGGGTAATTATAATGGTTAATTCTAATGGGTAATTCTAAAGGGTAATTCTAAAGGGTAATTCTAAAGGGGCAAATTCTAAAGGGTAATTCTAAAGGGTAATTCTAAAGAGTAATTCTAAAGGGTAATTCTAAAGGGTAATTCTAAAGGGTAATTCTAATGGGTAATTCTAATGGGTAATTCTAAAGGGTAATTCTAAAGGGTAATTCTAAAGGGTAATTCGAAAGAGTAATTCTAAAGAGTAATTCTAAAGGGTAATTCTAAAGAGTAATTCTAAAGGGTAATTCTAAAGAGTAATTCTAAAGGGTAATTCTAAAGAGTAATTCTAAAGAGTAATTCTAAAGGGTAATTCTAAAGAGTAATTCTAAAGAGTAATTCTAAAGGGTAATTATAAAGAGTAATTCTAAAGGGTAATTCTAAAGGGTAATTCTCTTGGGTAATTCTAATGGGTAATTCTAATGGGTAATTCTAAAGGGTAATTCTAAAGGGTAATTCTAAAGGGTAATTCTAAAGGGTAATTCTAAAGGGTAATTCTAAAGGGTAATTCTAAAGAGTAATTCTAAAGGGTAATTCTAAAGGGTAATTCTAAAGGGTAATTCTAATGGGTAATTCTAATGGGTAATTCTAAAGGGTAATTCTAATGGGTAATTATAATGGTTAATTCTAATGGGTAATTCTAAAGGGTAATTCTAAAGGGTAATTCTAAAGGGGCAAATTCTAAAGGGTAATTCTAAAGAGTAATTCTAAAGGGTAATTCTAAAGGGTAATTCTAAAGGGTAATTCTAATGGGTAATTCTAATGGGTAATTCTAAAGGGTAATTCTAAAGGGTAATTCTAAAGGGTAATTCTAATGGGTAATTCTAATGGGTAATTCTAAAGGGTAATTCTCATGGGTAATTCTAATGGGTAATTCTAATGGGTAATTCTAATGGGTAATTCTAAAGGGTAATTCTAAAGGGTAATTCTAAAGGGTAATTCTAAAGGGTAATTCTAAAGGGTAATTCTAAAGGGTAATTCTAAAGAGTAATTCTAAAGGGTAATTCTAAAGGGTAATTCTAAAGGGTAATTCTAATGGGTAATTCTAATGGGTAATTCTAATCGGTAATTCTAATGGGTAATTCTAAAGAGTAATTCTAAAGGGTAATTCTAAAGGGTAATTCAAAAGGGTAATTCTAAAGGGTAATTCTAAAGGGTAATTCTAAAGGGTAATTCTAAAGGGTAATTCTAAAGGGTAATTCTAAAGGGTAATTCTAAAGGGTAATTCTAAAGGGTAATTCTAAAGAGTAATTCTAAAGGGTAATTCTAAAGGGTAATTCTAAAGAGTAATTCTAAAGGGTAATTCTAAAGGGTAATTCTAATGGGTAATTCTAATGGGTAATTCTAAAGGGTAATTCTAAAGGGTAATTCTAAAGGGTAATTCTAAAGGGTAATTCTAATGGGTAATTCTAAAGGGTAATTCTAAAGGGTAATTCTAAAGGGTAATTCTAATGGGTAATTCTAATGGGTAATTCTAATGGGTAATTCTAATGGGTAATTCTAATGGGTAATTCTAAAGGGTAATTCTAAAGGGTAATTCTAAAGGGTAATTCTAAAGGGTAATTTTTCATTTCTAGGCTTTGCCTATCTCATATTTAAAATGCCAAACTGAACCGCTTCCTTCGGACACAGGTGCGATTTTTAAAATACCAAAGGCTAAAACGCTATTGAAGGAAATCTTACCTTCTTCAGAAGAGAGCATGAAACTACTTTTAACGACATTTCAGGCAATTAATCCTCGTTGTTAGACAATCCAAATACAATTAAAGGAATATTTTTCTGTTCTTGTTCTTTAACAACACCAATGATTCCCACTTTCTTGTGCTGGGTAATGAATTTTTACCGTATTTTACGAACATACTGATCATGTCTGACACGTGTGACGGAGGGTGGCAGGAATTCGTAGTTGATCAGATCACTCGTTTACTCTTCGCAAAAGACATCGTGAAATGTTTAACATTCACAAACAACCAGTCATCGACCCTGTTCGTGTATTTTGATCTGTATGCCTGCATCACAATATGAATGGATACTTGAAAGGCTTACAGGTAATGTAGGTAATGAACAAGGTAGTTGATCTCAAGAGAGATATTCAAAATAATATATGCAAATTGTTAATCATGCAGCTGTTATCTGCGCTTATAATGCTCATACATATAGTCGGCTATACATCATGCATGATCCATGTAATCGACATTTAAATTGTCTATTTCCTTCAAGTGTACTGTTTACTGTCTTTTGTGCATTGTATCAAATTGTTACACAACTGTGAGTGCACAGATGACACTGACATGTACTGTAATAATTGCACTGTACTGTGTAGTGTGAAGATACAAGTGTTTCGGAGATTGCACATAATTACTTCAGGTGAATAATTAATTACGCAATTAATTTCCTTTCTCCAGGTGCTGAAAAGTCAAGAATATTCTGATTTTTATTGAAGGTAAACTTGCATTCCACATTAATCGGTCTTCTTCCTCTGGCTTTCTCTATTGTGCAGTTTCTTGATTCAAGTGTCATTGAAGTAGGAACCAGCTTTCGAGGCCATTTTTCAACGCAGAGCGGGCGTTGGCCTTTTTTGAGCACCGTGGTCCCCTTTTTGAAGCAATGTTTTATGGCCGGATGCCCTTCCTGCCGCCAACCCTGTTCGTCGCCTCTCGCAACACACAGGGAATTCCCAGTGAACTGGTACTCAATTTGCGGACCTCGGAAGGATGACAGGCTGAGTCAACCCCCCCGGCGTTAATTCAGCGATCGACCGGGATTCAAACCCAGGATCATAGGATCCCAAGCCGGCACCCTAACCGCTAAGCGTCATTGAAGTAGGAAAGGTACTATTTGATATGATGGACGATTGTGTTTAGGAGATTTCACAGGGTTCGGGATGCGTTTGGTCCTTTTTCCTTTGGACTCGGATCGGATTTCCTTTGTGGGCCGGCCCTGCATGGCAAGGGATTGGCAGAGAGTGTAACTCGTGGCAGTTTAAAAAACGTGGATCCAGAATGAGGAGCCGAGGAAGGATTTTTGCACGAGCGTGATGAGGGTTGAACTGAGTGGCTTTTGAACTGCAATTTTTGTGAAAGAATTGGGTGCTTTTTGTGAAAAGCATTTACTTGTTGTAACCTGAATCGGTGCAAATTTAATGTATTAAGGACAGCGGGTAGAGCAGGACATAATGAAGGGGAGGGATGGGGAAGGAAGAGAAGAAGGAGGGAGTGAGTAGGGTGGAGGTAGGAATGAGTGCCTCGAGGGTGGGGGAGAGAAGTCGAGTGTTGAGGAAGGGGACAGGCAGGAGATGAGGGGTGCAAGTGGAGAAAGAGCGGTGTGTGTGTGTGTGTGTGTGTGTGTGTGTGTGTGTGTGTGTGTGTGTGTGTGTGTGTGTGTGTGTGTGTGCACGCACACAGGATTATCATAGCAGGCTAGGGTAGTAGGTCCAGCAGGTCAGCCCAGTCAGCGCTGCTAATTGATGACCTCTGTGTCCCTAATTAATCAAGACGTTACTAGCTTTGCCAGGCGGGCAGCAGTTCAGAAGCGAGGCTCCACTAGGTAGTTTGAATGTGAGATCAATGTGGGAGTGGGTGAGGTGGTGGAGATGATGCAGAGGAGATTGGAAGTGGTGTGTGTTCAGGAGACCAGATGGAAAGGAAACAAGGCAAGGACGTTGGTAGGAAATTACAAGTTCTTGCACACGCGTAGGAGTGGAAGGAGTAATGTTGTGGGAATAATATAGTATCGGAATAGCTCAGCAAACAGGTGGGGAGGGTGGAAAGATGGGAGGGATGGATAGTTATGGCATGGGTGTTGATACAGAGTCAAATGGCATGTGTTATGTTCGTACATGGGTGACACACGGGAAGGTCTAGGACAGAGAAACAATAATTCAGGGAGGTACTGGAGAGGATGATGGGAATGGTTGAGATGGAGGTGATGCTGTGTATTGCGGGGGACTTTAATGCGTTCGTCGGAGTAGTGGAGCCGGATGAAGATGAATGTGTTGGTAAATTTGGTTTGGAAACGAGGAATACAGAAGGTTGAGAGCTGGTGGAGCAAGGAATGGAATGGCCATAGCTGGATCATTATTTCACAAATGGGAAAGCCACAAGATTACCTACAGGAATGGACAGCCAGAACAGAGTTGGATTTGGTGGTGGTTAGGAAGCGACGGCTGTGGAGGGATAAGGGTTGTAAGGTAGTGGTGGGAGAGCATGTTACCACCCAGCACAAGCCTGTGATGTTTGTGGTGAGGTTAAAGAAAATGAGGGAGGAGCAGGGGTCAGAAGGTTATTAGATGGGGGAAGTCAAGGGGAAATGTCATGACAGAGTACAAGGAGAGGGTGGGGGCCAGGTATGAGCAACTTAGTGAAGAAGAGGAAGGTTTGGAGGAGTGTAAGATGTATGGAGAGGCATTTATGGGAATTGCAGAAGTGTTGTGTGGTAGGACATCAGGAAAGAGGGCATCATCGAAGAATAGAAACCAAGTATGATGGATGGAGGAAGTAGCCAAGGGGCAGTTGGTGAAAAGTATGAGGTTTGGAAGAGGATAGAGAGGATCAAGGAAAGAGGGAGGCAACCGGATGCGGGGTTGCTGCACCTGTATGGGCAAAACAAAAATGCATAAAGGAGAGCTGTGGATAAGGTGAGGAATGACATGGAAGAGGAGGTGTACAGAAAGTTGGAAGAGGATGGTGGGAAGAAGATGATCTATAAATTGGCTCATGACAGGGATGAGGATAGCAAGGAAATGAAGGGGAATACATGGCGGAGGGAGGAAGGAGTAATTCAGACAGAAAGATATGAAGGAGATTGAAAGGGAAGGTTCTGATTTCGTGCATAACACCGGCCTTCCTTTACGGTCTGGAGAAGGTGGCACCGACAGTGAGACAACAGCAGACGCTGCAGGTTTGCGAGAACACCTGGGTCAGGAGGATTGCGGGAGTGAAGAGGGTGGATATAAGGAGAATGGATGAACTGAGGGAGGAGATTGGTGTGCAGATGAGCTTGGCGGGGAGATTGTTGAGATACCAGCTGAGATGGGCTGGACATTTGGTGTGGATGGGGGAAGAGAGAATGTCAAAGAGAGCAGATAGGATGAAGGAGCAAGGTAGGAGGAAAAGAGGTAGACCATGATTAAGATGGGAGGATTGTGGGAGGAGGGATATCAGTAAGGTGGGGTGGTTGGAGGGTGGAGAGAATTGTCTGAAGATGGAGGGGAATGGAGTATAGTGGTCAAGGCAGGGGAGGACCTTGGTACCAATGGACCTCGCCCCTTATAAGGGAAGAGGAGGAGAAGAAGAATCCCAGGCAACTTTAAGCAAAAATGGAATACGTGTGTATGACGCCCAGTGTCGATTTTTCTATCTGAGCAGATTTATACTGTGTGATAAGGACCGATTGATTCGATTTTGGTGAAGATCCAGATCCGATAATATGATATATATTTTTTCAGTGATTCTTCACCATTGTGAGATAGGGCCACAACTAATATATAGCATAATAGCTCAAACAGTTATGGATGGATTCGACCGAAACTTGCTGGATGAGTTGGGAAGTTGACAGGTACAAGTCGATTAGATTTTGCTTCAGGTCCGGATGTAGATCCGGCCTATCAGTGGGCTACAGAACGTAAACAGATCAGCCTGGAGGAGCCATGCCCTCTACCGAGTGCCATTCTAATATTAATTCTGAATTTGTTTTCATGCCGGTAAAAATGTCATGATTTTGTAATTTAAATAAATATATTGTGACCACAGACATACTTACCATGAGCTCCACAGAGCGCAGATACTTTGCGCATTTCATGAAGCCGCTGAACCCCGCGAGATCTGCGGGAGTTAGTCCTGTGCTGTCGCGAGCGGACACATCCGCTCCGTGCACCAATAAAATCTGGCAACACTGGAAGAAAGATAAATGTTATCCCGAAAAGTTTGAGAGGCAATACAAAGTTCATGGACCTGTTATCACAACCACAAGTCCTCAGAGGATTGTGCAGAGTTAGCACACCTTTGAGTTGTCGAGTCTGGGTTCCATTTGTGACCCAACTACAAACTCGGATTAGTGTTTCACAGGCAAGACATTGCATCACAATGTACACTGTCCCTGAAACTAGGAATCCATCTGCTCGCATTCGTTTTTCGATGAAGCGTACGTGAGTTATTGCCACCACCCTGGCCAAATTCCAAAATTTCCTGCACTAACATCGTACATTTTGATGACATTCCTCGGCTGTGAAACATGTCATGAGCTGTACCGTAACCCTCCCTGGTTTTTGGTTTCATGTTCAGTATCCTAAATATCCACAGTAGAAGGCTCTCTGGACGACAATATACTGGTAGCGGGCAATTTCAAATTATGTTCCGCAAGCTGAGCAAAAGTAGCGAAGAGGATGTACATCACCCAACGTTTACGAACTTCGGTATCTTTCTTCATCCTACTCTACCATATGTAACCCTCTTCCTCACAATACCTGCCAATTGATCAGCACTAGCTACCTGTGAGCAACTGTGAGGTTTTGAGACGAGTGTTTTCGTGCTATGATCGATACAGCATTAACAGAGCTCTGGAGGACAAAGCAAGCGTTGCTTATTGTAATGTTGCAGTTGCACATCTTTTATCCTCCTCATCCTCACCACTTAAGTGCTGCATTTCAAAGAATGTCACAATTGTTGTCTCCTCTGGAATGTTGCATTTAAGGATTTGCTGCTCTCTGAAGTGGATGTGAGCAGCACCCATCCATTGTTTTCTTCCCAGTGTAAAATACCATACTCTGGCATTTCCTGCTGTATGGTCATTTCAAATGCCAGGTCTTTCCCCATGGTGATGTCATTGCAATTGTCAGTGATTCCAATGAAATCGCCTTGGGTAAGGACATACGCTGACCGTTCAGTGTGGTGTCAATTGAGCAAAATGCACCTTCCTTTATAAATCCACATCCTTGGACAGAAAACTTTCCTTCCATGTGTGCCATTTTTTTCTCTTTATAAATGGTCTCGGTTCGTGGAAGAGCGAGGACACAGAACAGATCAGGACACAACATAAGAAATGGAACAGCAGGAGAAAGGGGAAATGCCAACAGCAGGGCAGAGGGAGAAGGTAGATGACGAAGGACAAACAAGGGTTGAAGGTAACGATGAGGGGTAGAGAAGAACACAAGAGGTGGACAAGATGTATACATAAGAAAATGTTGAAAAGGGTGGGGGTGATTTAACGGGTGTAGAAAAGATCATGGCTTTGGATGGAGGATGACCTGAGATGGTGCTGAACAGCTGTCTTGAAGACCCGGAAGGAAGAATTCGATCGAACATTGTGTGGAAGGTGGTTGCACAGGTGGTAAAAGAGAGGAATAAATGAGTGGAGGTGAACAGTGGCTCTGGATTTAGTCAGTTTCCCTAGGAGGGGGGTTGCTGGCAGACCGCACGTGTCCTGCAGATACTTGGGGGGACAGAGCACGGAGAGGGCTCAGGGTGCAGGACCAGAAATGCGGCAGAAGAAGACAGAGAGTCCACCGACATGTTGGCGACGGTGTAGTGACAGGCCCATAGACTCAGCTTCATCGCAAGAGAGTCCAATGATTTTGAAAGCCTTGGTTTTCAATGCGTGATGTTGAGCAAGATGTGAGGCAGGGGAGCCAGCCCACAGGGGAGAGCAACACTCCATCAAGCTGCAGATGAAAGCCTTGTATGTGGATAGAAGCTCAGGTATGCCAAGGAAGGACTTTGCACGATGGAGGATGCCCAGTCCGTGTTTGGTTTTCTTGTTGTTTCCTTCCTTCTTATTCTCCATTTTGTGGTTGCTCCTTTTTATTTACTTGTTTATCTATCTATAATTCCAGTAATCTCTGTGTGTTTGTTTGTTTGTACGTTTGTTTGTTTGTACGTTTGTTTGTTTGTCTGTGACCGCTGTTTCTCGACAACCATGGGTCCGATATACTTGAAACTTGCCAGGTATATTGCTGGGGACCCGAGGATGTGCCTTTTCAAGGTTTCATATTAATCGGACAATTACTTACCGAGCTATGTCCAAAAAACGATTCAACCAATCAGAGAGCAGCGAGCTATCGCGTGTGCCGAACGTGGCGAACACACTCTGCCTCGGATGGCACATTTGAGAGCGTATTCATTTATTTCACGTTTGCAAACTATGTTGGCGCTATGTTGGCGTTAAACTATGTTTTAAAACTAATAAAAACGAATTTGCGATTCATCGTAACTGCGATATACGACCTTCCTCCGGCAGCCAATCACCCATCAGCCAAAGACCTCACTTCCCGCAGCCAATCACGGAACACGTTGTTGCGTTTTTGTTGCGTGTTTTTCCTTTTCATTTTTTTCATTGAATTGATTGATTCCTTGCGCTTAAATTGCAAACAGCCAAAATACGTTGGCGCTAATTGAATAATTGGGCATTAACACTAAATGGCGAATAATCGTAACTGCGACATGCGAACTTCCGGACAGTGAGGACTTCACTTCCGGCCTTACGAAAGTGCCGACTTACTGTCTCGATTGTATCTTCCCACTGTCTTATTGTTATATCTATCTATTCTATCTATCTATTCTATTCTATTATCTGTTCTATTATCTATTATACAATGCCCAATCGAGTCGTCGTTTACGAGAACGAAGGAACGAAGCTGCACGGCGTGCACGCGCAATGGAATCTGACGAAGAACGTGCTGCTCGCCTGACACGCGACGTTACGCGCGTGACAAGTCGTCGTGCAGAAGAAACGGATGAAGAACGGACTGCTCGCGTGGCAGACAACACTCGACGCATAACAAGTCGTCGTGCAGAAGAAACGGATGAAGAACGGACTGCTCGCGTGGCAGACAACACTCGACGCATAACAAGTCGTCGTGCAGAAGAAACGGATGAAGAACGGACTGCTCGCGTGGCAGACAACACTCGACGCATAACAAGTCGTCGTGCAGAAGAAACGGATGAAGACCGGACTGCTCGCGTGGCAGACGACACTCGACGCATAACAAGTCGTCGTGCAGAAGAAACGGATGAAGAACGGACTGCTCGCGTGGCAGACAACACTCGACGCATAACAAGTCGTCGTGCAGAAGAAACGGATGAAGAACGGACTGCTCGCGTGGCAGACAACACTCGACGCATAACAAGTCGTCGTGCAGAAGAAACGGATGAAGAACGGACTGCTCGCGTGGCAGACAACACTCGACGCATAACAAGTCGTCGTGCAGAAGAAACGGATGAAGAACGGACTGCTCGCGTGGCAGACGACACTCGACGCATAACAAGTCGTCGTGCAGAAGAAACGGATGAAGAACGGACTGCTCGCGTGGCAGACAACACTCGACGCATAACAAGTCGTCGTGCAGAAGAAACGGATGAAGAACGGACTGCTCGCGTGGCAGACAACACTCGACGCATAACAAGTCGTCGTGCAGAAGAAACGGATGAAGAACGGACTGCTCGCGTGGCAGACAACACTCGACGCATAACAAGTCGTCGTGCAGAAGAAACGGATGAGGTACGGACTGCTCGCTTGGCAGACAACACTGGACGCGAGACAAGGCGTCGTGCAGAAGAAATCCCTCACCAGCGAGAAGACCGGCAAGTAAGGGATGCCCTGCGCCATCAGGATGTACACCGTGTGAGACTAGAGCAGGCTCGCCATGACAATCGCAACCTTGCTCGATACGATGATACCGATTTCTTCCGAGAGGTACTTCATGGTGAGTACAGGCACGCGCTGAGCAGGACCTCAATATTTCAATGCACTAAATGCTCGCATTGTGCTGCTTTGGTGTGGAATGAGGAGAGAAGAGGATTTTGCTGCAACCACGGCAAGGTCGATCTTATGCATGATCCTACGAATCCAAAACCCGGTTCAATTCCATCACATCCTCCAGATGCTATTAAAAACCTTTTCCTTAACCAGGCCTTTGTGAAGCACGCGAAACAGTACAACAACGCGCTGGCAATGGCAAGTATCGGTGTCCGAGAGATACGTATGCCTGGCTTCAATCCTGGAGTGCGCATACAAGGTAAGGTTTACCATTACATTGGTGCTCCTCTTGCCGATCTGGGTTGTACCCCACGCTTTGCTCAGATCTACTTTCACGATCCAGCCCATGAGCTGGATTATCGTCGTGCCCACACCTCGAACAGTGGCCTGAATGAGCAGTTTTTGCTAAGAGCACAACAGGCCATTCATGAGTGCAACCCATACGTCCAGCAATTCAAATCAGCCATTGAGTATGTGGTTCATAATGATAGCGCCAATGAACTGAATATTGTGTTAACAGGTCGCACGCGGCGCCGAGACCTTCATCATGGTACCGTCAACCTTCCCTCCCCAGACAGCGATGTGGCTGTCATTGCTCCAGGGGCAATGACAACTGAGAAGTTTGGAAGGCTGGCAGTCGCTGTTCACCTCAGAGGAGGAGGTTTACAGACAATAGACGCCATGCATCCAGCGTATGACCCACTATCATACATACTTCTGCTACCCTGCGGCTCTCAGGGGTACCACACTGAGTTGGCAGGGACAACGCCAACAACTTTCTACCGCTACCATCTACAAGTACGTGATCCTACTCATCACTTCAATCTACTGCTTCGTGGTGGAAGGTTGACACAGCAGTACGTATGCGACATGATGGCAAAAATTGAGTCACACCGTCTCACTTGGATTCGCTGCAACCAGAAGTCAATTAAGGCAGAAAAGTATAAGATCATCGTTGATGCGTTGAACAGTGATGCTGAGGTGCTACCTGGACGCCTCACCATTCTGCCACCGTCAATTTATGGGTCGCCACGTTGGTATGCCAAAGAGTTTCAGGATGCAATGGCTTTAGTCCGAGTCAAGGGAAAGCCAGACTTTTTCCTAACATTCACCTGCAACCCAAAGTGGCCAGAAATTAAAGAATCGGTTTTTGAGGGTCAGCCACCCAATGCAAGACCTGATATCATCGCCCGGGTGTTTCATATGAAGGTGGAAGCACTCCTCGCAGACATCCTCAAGCATGACATCTTGGGGCATGTGGACGCTTACGTGATGGTGAAGGAAACGCAAAAGCGTCACCTTCCCCATATACACATGCTCCTGACCGTGGTACCTCGCAACAAGCCCAGAACACCAGCAGATGTCGATCGCGTGGTCTCTGCTGAGATTCCTGACAGACTCACAAATCCGGAACTACACCGTATTGTGACATCACACATGATTCACGGCCCATGTGGGGAATGGAACATCTTGAGCCCTTGCATGGCAGACCGGAAGTGCACAAAGGACTATCCCAAAGCCCTACGACAAACGACAAGCTTCTCTGATGACTCCTATCCCCTGTACAGAAGACGGGCAGAAGCTGCACCTGGTGATCCCATCATGAAGACAATACGAGGCGGTGCTAACGTATTAGTTAACAATGCATGGGTTGTGCCTTACAATCCATATATTGTCCTCAGGTACGATGCTCACATCAACCTTGAGATCGTCTGTGCTGTCACCTGTGTCAAGTACCTGTACAAATACCTTGAAAAGGGCCCGGACCAGTGCCTGGTCAGACTTGAGCCTCATGAGAGGATGCGAGAGGCATTACGACATGATGAAGTGGCACGCTACGAACTAGGGCGTTACATCACCGCATCTGAGGGATACTGGCGCATATACGATTTCCCCATTCAACGCAAGTACCCACCAGTCGAGATGCTGGCCCTCCATCTACAGGATGAGCAGGTGATCACGTTCAATGACGAAGGTGCCGTACAGAACTTGGCAGAGTCAGGACCCCCTGCAACAACCCTCACCGCCTTTTTCGAAGCCATGAATCTCCATCCACACATGCGTCATGTTCTATATCCAGATGTATTCCAACACTTCACCTACTTGAGGAAAAGGTTTCAATTGCGGAAGAGAAGGCTGAGTTTCCAGGATAACCGTAAGGCTGATACGGTTGGGCGGCTCCCCATTATTCCCGTCAACTCACATACTGCCGAGTTGTACTATCTCCGCATGCTACTGTACCGCGTGCCTGGCCCCACATGCTTTCAGGATCTCCGTCGTGTTGGTGGTAGGGTCATGGAGACCTATCTGGCAGCCTGCATTGCATATGGCATCGTTGACAATGACCAGGAGGTGGATTCTGTTATGGAAGAGGCTGCAAATATTGCATTTGGCCCTGCAGTCCGCGAAGTATTTGCCAACATGCTCATATTCGTTCTCAGAGGCAACCACGTGCAGTTCTGGGAAAGGCACAAGTATGTGCTGTGCGAGGACTTCATGCGTGCAGCAGGTGTGAATGAACCAAATGGACGCATTGTGAGTGCAGTGCTCCAAGAGCTGAGGAACAAAGTTGAGTGCCACGGCTTTTTGCTCAGTAAGACCTTTGGCCTTCCTGAGCCTGAACCAGTTCATTTCCAGTCTCGCATTCCGCGCGTCATCGAGCACGAAACAGTGCACAATATAGGAGAACTTGAGGCTCACATCGCTCAAACAGAGTGCCTTCTTAATGACGAGCAGCGCGTTGTTGTCGATACAGTGATGCGGAGTGTGGAACACGGACATGGCTGCATGCTTGCAGTTGATGCAAGTGGTGGGACTGGGAAAACATTCACATTGTCTCATATACTCAACAAAGTGCGAGCAATGGGCAAAGTGGCTCTTGCAACTGCTGCAAGTGGTATTGCAGCTACGCTGCTGCCTAAAGGGGCCACCTTCCATAGTAGGACCAAGTGTCCTCTCATTCTCACTGATGAGTCCACTTGCAACATCAGTGAAAATGACACCACTGCAGCACTCATACGCATGACTAATCTAATGGTGGTGGATGAAGTTTCAATGATGGATCGTCGCGCATTGGAGGCAGCAGATCGAACATTCCAGTGGCTTCGGGGCTCAGAGGACCCATTTGGCGGCATCGCAATGGTTTTCAGTGGTGACTGGAGGCAGATCCTTACTGTTGTGCCACACGGTAGCCGTATTGACATAGTTGGAAGGTGCTTCAAGAGCTCATACCTGTGGAGAAAAGTGCAGATACTTCGTCTCAGAGTAAACATGAGGATCATGCAGGGTGCTGGAGAACAACAGGACGAATCTGATTTTGCAAAATTCCTGCTGGATCTGGGTGAAGGGAAGATTCCTGTCAATCCAGAAGAGGGTGAATTTGCTATTGAGCTCAGGGAACCGCTCATTCTTCCAGGTGAAAAACTTCAGGATATTGTCACTTGGGTGTACGAAGACTTGCATAACAACATTAGCAACCCCAAGTGGCTATGCGAGCGTGTTATACTATGTCCGACCAATTCCGAAGTCGATCAGGTAAATGCCTACATGACGACCATATTTCCAGGGGAGGAACATGTTTGCTGTAGCGTCGATACAGCGGAATCTGAGGGTGATCATTTGTATCCGCCTGAGTTCCTGAACACCCTCTGTCCATCTGGTATGCCACCACATCGAATCTCTCTCAAGGTGGGTATGGTAATCATGCTGCTGCGAAACTTCGACCAGCAAAGCGGGCACTGCAATGGCTCAAGGTACATCATACTTCAGATCCTTCCAAATCTGTTGGTTGCACAATCTGTGATGGGTGTCAATTCTGGACGCACATTGCTCATTCCACGCATAACCTTGAGTCCATCTGACAACATGTTCCCGTTCACTCTGCGGCGTCGGCAGTTTCCGGTACGACCCTGCTTTGCCATGACTGTGAATAAATCCCAAGGACAGTCGCTACACCATGTTGGGATCTTCTGCACACGAGACTTCTTCAGCCATGGTCAGTTCTACGTGGCGGCCAGTAGGGTTGGCAGATCCAGCAGCCTCCGCATTCTTGCCCTGGACGAGGAAACAAAGAAGAAGCGCCGTTTCCTCAGCAACGTTGTTTATGAAGAGGTGCTAACGAGATAACGGTGTGTACAATGTACATGTAGACAATTTTTATTATTATTTATTTTTTGAAGAAAAATTGTTTCGAAACGAATTCATCAAAAAAAGTGCACAACTTCTTTTGCCAGTCGTACACCATGTTAGGATCTCCTGGAGAAGTGCCGTTTCCTCAGCAATGTTGTTTATGAAGAGCTGCTAACGACATACAGGTGTGTACATGTGGACAATTCTTATTATTTATTTATTGATTGAAGAAAAATTGTTACGAAAAGATTTCATCAAAATAAGTGCACAACTTCTTTTGCCAGTTGTACACCATGTGAGGATCTCCTGGAGAAGTGCCGTTTCCTCAGCAATGTTGTTTATGAAGAGCTGCTAACGACATACAGGTGTGTACATGTGGACAATTCTTATTATTTATTTATTGATTGAAGAAAAATTGTTACGAAAAGATTTCATCAAAATAAATGCACAACTTCTTTTGGCAGTCGCTACACCATGTTGGGATCTTCTGCCCAAGAGTCTTCTTCAGCCATTGCCAGTTCTACGTGGCGACCTGTAGGGTTGGCAGATCCAGCAGCCTCCGCATTCTTGCCCAGGACGAGGAAACAAAGAAGAAGCGCCGTTTCCTCTGCAATGTTGTTTATGAAGTGGTGCTAACGACATAAAGGTGTGTACAATGTACATGTAGACAATTTTTATTATTCTTTGTTTGGGAGGGAGATGGGAGGGTGATGGGGCAGGGTGATGGGAGGGTGATGGCAGGGTGATGGGAGGGTGATGGCAGGGTGATGGGAGGGTGATGGCAGAGGGTGATGGCAGAGGGTGATGGGAGAGTGATGGGAGGGTGATGGGGGGGAGATGGGAGGGTGATGGGGCAGGGTGATGGGGCAGGGTGATGGCAGGGTGATGGCAGGGTGATGGGAGGGTGATGGCAGGGTGATGGGACGGTGATGGCAGAGGGTGATGGCAGAGGGTGATTGCAGAGGGTGATGGCAGAGGGTGATGGCAGAGGGTGATGGCAGAGGGTGATGGCAGAGCGTGATGGCAGAGGGTGGTGGCAGAGGGTGGTGGGAGGGAGATGGCAGGGTGATGGGAGGGTGATGGGGGGGAGATGGGAGGGTGATGGGGCAGGGTGATGGGGCAGGGTGATGGGGCAGGGTGATGGCAGGGTGATGGGAGGGTGATGGCAGGGTGATGGAAGGGTGATGGCAGAGGGTGATGGCAGAGGGTGATGGCAGAGGGTGATGGCAGAGGGTGATGGCAGGGTGATGGGAGGGTTATGGCAGAGGGTGATGGCAGAGGGTGATGGCAGAGGGTGGTGGGAGGGAGATGGCAGGGTGATGGGAGGGTGATGTGAGGGTGATGGGGGGGAGATGGGAGGGTGATGGGGCAGGGTGATGGGGCAGGGTGATGGGGCAGGGTGATGGGAGGGTGATGGCAGGGTGATGGGAGGGTGATGGGAGGGTGATGGCAGTGGGTGATGGCAGGGAATTAACATTAACGAATAAAATTTGTAATGTAATAATTTGTAATAATTTGTAGTAATATAATAATAATAACGAATTCTGCTCTGTTTCAATTCTGTTTCAATTTGCTGATATGCTTTGCAAACCTTTTTTTTTTTTAACTATTTTAAAACTAATACAATTCGAACATGGAATACATACTGACACTGCACTTTCAGGTCTCCTACAAATCCTACCCTGTCGCCTCACCGTGGCGTAGGAGTGGCAATGGTCAATGGCATCGAATGTCATGGCTAGCAAAGACAGGGAGGTACACTTGATTTAAATTTGGAAATTTTTTTTTTTTTTTTTTTTGGCCATGGAACGGGCACCCACGTACGGGCACGTCCTAGTTAGCTAAACCCAGAGATGGTGAGGATCACACAATATTTTGTTATCACAAGTATGAGTTTGAATGAATTGGTGAAGTTAACTTTCTTTTGTAATGTAGAAAGTTTTGGATCAGGAAGGAGTAGGGTGACTAAGGGTAGAAGGCAGTGCACTGGCAGTGGGACACCAGTGGATTTAAATGGTTTTGTAGGAACAGTAGGGAGAGGAAAAAGGGAAAGAAACATGGCAACGTGCAAATAGATTGGGATGTGCAGGGGAGGGCTGATAAAAAATATATAAACGATCAAGGATGTGGATGAAGAATGATCTGAGGTGCTAGTGTACTGCCAACTTGAATCTCTGCAGGAAAAACTTCTGATTTCCGGTTTCTGACAGAGGGTGCCATTATTTTCTCCTGTGAGTGACTCACTTCCAAAGCTAAGCATACCATTCCGGACTATCAATTTGGTGTCTGTATTTTTGATCGCGATACATTCGGTAGTTAATTATTCCATCTCAACCAAATTTGACAGGAAGACTAAGGGTCACCCTTAGTTGATGGAGGTTGTAACGATCGAGACAAACCGAAGAGGATGAGTTGGGTTGGAGGCAAGAACAAGTCAATCACATTTTGGTTCAGGTCCAGATGCAGATCTGGCTCAGCACTGGGATACAAAACGTAAACTGCTCTGTCTGGCAGAGGTATGCGCTCTGCCGAGTGCCCATTCGGGTATTAAATAATTCAGCATACATGCACATGCAAAATCTGTAACTGAATAAACAAATAATAACACACATACGACTCCAGCAATTCTGGCAGTTGTTTTCGTATGTACGAGGGCATGCTGAAAAGTAATGCCTCACATTCATTTTCTCCAAGACAAGTTTCGATATCTGATGAAACAAAGAGACACTAACATCAATATTTATTCTACGGTGGTGCATATTTCTTTCTCAACATAATCACCACTGCGGTCCACATGCTTCTGCCAATGTTCAAGTAGCTCCGTGATGCCGTCACGATAGAACCGTGCGTCTTGCTGACTCAACCAGCTCTTTACTGCGGCCTTGACATCATCGTCGGAAGAAAAATGGTCTTTGTGAAGATGTTCCTCAAGTTTGTGGAAGAGACGAACATCTGACTTCCCCAAGTCTGGGCTGGTGATCCTTTGTGGCAGTCCTCCATTGACCCCAACACTGGTCTCCAGTCAGTCACCCCAACTCTCGTCTCCAGTCAGTCACCCCAACTCTCATCTCCATTCAGTCACCCCAACTCTCATCTCCAGTCAGTTACCCAAACTCTCATCTCCATTCAGTTACCCCAAGTCTCATCTCCATTCAGTTACCCCCAACTCTCATCTCCATTCAGTTACCCCAACTCTCATCTCCAGTCAGTCACCCCAACTCTCATCTCCATTCAGTCACCCCAACTCTCATCTCCAGTGAGTCACCCCAACTCTCATCTCCAGTCAGTTACCCAAACTCTCATCTCCAGTCAGTTACCCCAACTCTCATCTCCATTCAGTTACCCCAACTCTCATCTCCATTCAGTTACCCCAACTCTCATCTCCAGTTAGTTACCCCAACTCTCATCTCCATTAAGTTACCCCAACTCTAATCTCCATTCAGTTACCCCAACTCTCATCTCGTCAGTTACCCCAACTCATCTCCATTCAGTTACCCCAACTCTCATCTCCATTCAGTTACCCCAACTCTCATCTCCATTCAGTTACCCCAACTCTCATCTCCAGTCAGTCACCCCAACTCTCATCTCCAGTCAGTCACCCTAACTCTCATCTCCAGTCAGTTACCCCAACTCTCATCTCCAGTCAGTTACCCCCAACTCTCATCTCCATTCAGTTACCCCAACTCTCATCTCCATTCAGTCACCCTAACTCTCATCTCCAGTCAGTCACCCTAACTCTCATCTCCAGTCAGTCACCCTAACTCTCATCTCCAGTCAGTCACCCTAACTCTCATCTCCATTCAGTTACCCCAACTCTCATCTCCAGTCAGTCACCCTAACTCTCATCTCCAGTCAGTCACCCTAACTCTCATCTCCAGTCAGTCACCCTAACTCTCATCTCCATTCAGTTACCCCAACTCTCATCTCCAGTCAGTCACCCTAACTCTCATCTCCAGTCAGTCACCCTAACTCTCATCTCCAGTCAGTCACCCTAACTCTCATCTCCATTCAGTCACCCTAACTCTCATCTCCAGTCAGTCACCCTAACTCTCATCTCCAGTCAGTCACCCTAACTCTCATCTCCAGTCAGTCACCCCAACTCTCATCTCCATTCAGTTACCCCAACTCTCATCTCCAGTCAGTCACCCTAACTCTCATCTCCAGTCAGTCACCCTAACTCTCATCTCCAGTCAGTCACCCCAACTCTCATCTCCAGTCAGTTACCCCAACTCTCATCTCCATTCAGTTACCCTAACTCTAATCTCCAGTCAGTCACCCCAACTCTCATCTCCATTCAGTTACCCCAACTCTCATCTCGTCAGTTACCCCAACTCTCATCTCCATTCAGTTACCCCAACTCTCATCTAAAGAACTTCATGCTTCATAGCACTGACAGCATTGTGCTGCCCTCTGCCATCTTGACCCACATAGCACTGAAATGTCTAGTGTCAGAATGACGAAACTTCGCACCAGTGGTGGGAATAACTAATGTGTGAACTGAGCTTCATTTCATTCGAATATCTTCAACAGTTTTGGAGAAAAAGAATAGGAGGAACTAGCCAGCTAATGCTCATTAATAACGAAGCTATCACTGCCAGTCATTCCAATTGCCATGGAAGTCTGGCACAGTTTGCCACACTGGGAATTACTGCTTGACGTAGAATAATCTCAAATTGATATTTTCTTTAGCGGATTTAGGGATGCTCTTTCGTCTACCTTTGTAAGATGGAGGTCACGTTGGGTTCTTAATCATGTCCTCTCCAGAATCTGGGAGCTCATTCAGTTTCAAGCGGAAATAAATTGGCCATCACCCTGTGCTTTAGCTGGCAGGATAGCCTAGAACTATGCAAACCCATCTCAATCTGTCTGGCCTGGATTTGAATCTCAGAGAAAATAGAGGGACACCGAGGAAACAAGGACATGGGGAAGAATGAGAGCAAGGGAAGGTGGACACAGTGGATGAACAAACATCTACATTATACGCACTTGTTTTCCCTTTTCCACAACCTGTCGTATTGCTTTCTTGTTTCTGTCTTATTTCCTCTATTTCCTTTAGTCTTCCATAGTGATGAAACACCGCCCTATGGGTATCCCACTTTCTCCGCAATCTGATAATCTACGAGCACACACCTCCAAGTGCCCATTCTCTGCAGCATCATGCAGCGGAGTGCTTCGCCCGTTGTCGACACAAAGCTCTGCACCGTGCAGCAGCAGCCAAGCCAAAGCTTGGCTGTGACCACCACTTGATGCAAAATGCAATGCAGTTGCTCCTTCGGCATCTGCTTCCTGCAGATTCAGAGACGTGCTGCTTTCCTGTGTGAGGGAAGCAGAAGAAACAAACAGGACGATTGAGCAAAAGAAATGGGGGGTTGAGGAGGTGCGGAGAGCGGTAATAGGGTAAAGGTTGGGGAGGTGGGGCAGGTCCCCACAACTGTACCATGAACCACTACCACCCACAGTTTCGAATGTTTATATAGATGATGCATGTGGTAAGGAGTTAGAGAAACTAAATAAGTGAGAAGATTGTCCTGAAATACTTAGACACGCTCACATCAATATACCTGATTGTTTACACCCCAAAAAAACAAAAAACGTTTCTCAAGACAGACTATAAAACTAGAGCTTCCAGGGAAGCAGAACTCAACTGAACTGACTGGACAACTTTAAAGTAGGTCAGTTGTCTGTACTAGATTTGACTTAAATGAAAAGCCAACAACCGTGTAATAATTTTAAGGTCCTTGTATCCTTGTGTGGTAAGTCTCTCACACACCAAGTTTGATCAAAATCCATAAATATTTGTGGACGTTTAAGTCAACGTCGTTTCGGAGCTGAAAACAATATGGCGGCCTATGGCGGCCATTTTGTGACGGATCGGGTTGGAATGCAATAGCAACCTACCTTGTGTGGTAAGGGTTAAACATTCTAAGTTTGATCAAAATCTGTTAATATTTGTGGACGCTGGAGTGTTAACGTCATTTTCATGACCAAAAACAAAATGGTCGCCTAAGTCCGCCATTTTTCAACAGATCGGGCTGAAATGTAATACCAACATGATCCTTGGGGTAAGGATTCTGCATGTCAAGTTTGATCAGAATCGGTTGATATTTGTGGACGCTGGAGTGTTAAAGTCGAAAAGTTAATGGACGACAGACGATGACGACGACGACAGATGACGGACGCCGGAAGGTTCAGTATGTGATGAACTCAACTGGACGGTAGTCCAGTTGAGTTAATGAAGGCTCATCGAGAAGGAATCGATAGTTAAGCATTATTTTTCCAAATGCTAACTGGGGTTGTAATTACCCTGCCCTTGCGAAGCAAAAAGCATGGTTATGCATTCAGTTGCATACGTGTGTCGTGCGTGTGGCTTACGTGTCTGCATTTAACAAGAAAACGTGTCCCCATCTACAATCTACCCATAAAATGCAACATCATGAAAATCGGAGGAAAATTATTCAAGTTATGTTCAACAAGCGTTACGCCTAGGTCCCCGTCGGTGAAGTGATGTGAGTTGACAAAGTGGAAGACGCAAGGCGGCCATCTTGGATTTTGACGTGGCGACCCAATTTTCAATAGCGTTCTTCCTTATGCCTAGGTACACCCACACACCAGATTAGAAGTTAGTAGTTCGTTTATTTTTCAAGATATTCCGCTCACAGTGTTCAGACATACATGGCGGCGGCCATCTTGGATTTTGACGTGGCGACCCAATTTTCAATAGGGTTCTTCCTGATGCCTAGATACACCCACACCAGATTAGAAGTTGGTACTTCGCTTATTTTTCAAGATATTCCGCTCACAGTGTTCAGACATACATGGCGTCAGACATACATGGCGGCGGCCATCTTGGATTTTGACGTGGGTTGCACCCACACACCAAATTAGAATTCGGTCCTTCGCTTACGCACGCACGCACATACGCACGCACGCATGGACGAACGGACGCACGCACACACGGACGGACGGACGGACACACGGACGGAGGGGAAAACCATAGTCCCCCTTTCGCTCCGCGGTGCGACGGGGCACAAAAAGGCGTTGTTTGTTAGTTAGGTCACAATCCGAAAAAAGTATGTCACGTACACTGAACAAATGTCAGGTGCACAACCTCACTCAGTCAGTGCATGTACACCATCACGGTGCAAGAACATCTTGGAAGGCCAAACGGTCTTTGAGATTCCGCATTGGCAAAATTGTGCGATGACAAAAATCACGTCATTTTTTTCAGAGCGCCATTGCACCTTGAACATGTTATTTACATTATGTAAATTAAGTGCAAATATGCCTTACTCTATGCTATCTAGCGAGGGCATTTTGTTCTGAACGGACAATCCTTTGTGGACTTTTGGTGAAAAATGTTAAATTATCTATAATTTGGTTATGACCTTAAAAATTAGGTCAAGGTCAAAAAATATGTCAACCCCGCATAACCTTTTATTCCCATTATTGATGCAAATGTTCATTCCGAACGTCCCAGCTAGATCTGAGATGCAGCTCACACATTGGCAGAAAAAGGGGAAAACCCTAAATGGTGGTTTGGTACTCAACTTCCAACTTCAATAACTACTCAAAATGAGGTACCGTGTGACAATGTTAACATTCCATAATAGCAGAAAGGTGCACAACAAAATAAAAACATAAATCACTTGTGGTTGCCCACTTGGCAGAATAGGCCTTCATTGCAATAGTTATCCCAGTTGTCTGTGTCACCATGGATCCTGAACTGTATTATGTCAACATACCAGCCATGCCAGCACAGGTGTGTGTCCCATCTGCGCAGCGGCGTGCAACGGACTCATGCCGTCGTGAGCTGGGAGCGCCAAATTAGAACCCCACTCTGACACCAGCACTTGCACGCCCTCCAGGTGGCCCTCCTGGCAGGCCAGGTAAAGTGGCGTCGCCCCTGATCGTGTCTGGGCATTGAGGGTACTGTGGAGATTTTGGGTTTCCTTAGGATGAGAGCACTTTTCTCACTTCTCATTACTAAAGTACATTCATCAAGCCCCTCAAAGTTCCATTTGCTGTTGTTGTTGTTGTTGATGGTGGTTTTGTGCATACTACACCAAGCAAAGATAAACAAGACCCGAAAACTTATGACAAGAAACAAATACTTGAAGTCAATGAGGGAAATGTCTCCTTAATTCAAAACAAGTTGTTAAGTTTCCTGTCTTGAGGTTCAATATTCAGATTTTGTGGATATTATAGATTAACATTTGCTTCGTATAAAGTCCTAATCTCAACATGACTGTGGGATCTTACATTCAAATATTGTCTACTGCTGTTTTTATGCCTCCGCCGACGAAATCGCAGGAGCCATTATGTTTTCAGGTTGTCCGTCCGGCTGTCTGTCCGTCAGTCCGTCCGTGATAGGTTTTCGTTACTGCGATAACTTGAGAACGGCTGAAGGGATCTTAGTCAAACTTGGTGCAGGTATGTACAATGAAGTAAAGATGAACTGATTCGACTTCGGGGTCACGAGGTTAAAGGCCAAAGGTCAGGGGTCATGTTAGGTAAAAATCCTGTTACTGCGATAAATTTGTGAACCAGTCATGAGATTCTGAGCAAAGTTGGTCCAACTATGTATTATGATGCAGAGATTAACTTGTTTGATTTTGGGGGCAAGAACTCAAAGGTCAAAGGTCAAAGTTTGTAATACGTCTATAACTTCAGAACGGCTGAAGTGGTCTAATTCAAATTTGGTACAGGTATGTATAATGATGAAAGGATTAACAGACTAGATTTTGGTGTAAAGAGGTTAAAGGTCAAATGTCAGACGTCCCATCAGGTAAAAATTCTGTTACTGGGCTAACTTGTGAACCAGTCATGGAATTTTCACCAAACTTGGTATAATTAAATATTATGATGCAAAGATAATCAGATTCGATTTTCGGCTCAAGAGGTCAAAGGTCAGTCGTCATGTGAAGTGAATTTTATGTTGTCTCACCAACTTGTTAACTAGTGATGGCATTTGGAACAAACTTGGTATAAGTATATATGATGCAAAGATGAACTGATTGGATTTTGCCTCCAAGAGGTCAAAGATCAGAGGTCATGTCAGGTAAAAATGTGATAACTTCAGAGCAGCTGAATGGATTGAAATCAAACTTGATACAAGTATTAAAATGATGTAATAATGTGGGCAGGGGCATATCGGTCGACGTCGTGACGTCGAAGAGTGTCGTTCCAGTTGTAATTCATGCACAACTACACGTCTCCGAATGTCCTTTCCCTCAGCATGATTCTTTACTATGTTATGGTTGGGATAAAATTGTTTCCGCTTCCATTTTGTCCATAAATTTGCCATTTGTTCCGAGGACTCTTTTTAGGATTGCCACTGAACCCCGGCCACCTTCCAACTGTAGTTTGTTTGTAGTAATATTCCCAGGGATGGTTTTTAAGATCTCTTTAAGAAGAAGAAGACCCCTCCCTTTGCATATTCAGAGGCACAGGGCTGCCAAAGTAGTTTTACAGGCTATTGGGCACAATCATGGATGGGTCGCTCTTCCGACACAAGATCCTCGAATGGCTCATTCATCCCAGTAAGCTGGTACTCATTTTGCGGACCTCAGAAGAATGCTCAGTCAACCCACCTGGTGTTAATCAACGGCATGACAGGGTCTCAAACTGAAGACCCCAAGATCGTAAGCCAGCCACCTTAACCATTAAGGCAACACAAGGCTTAAGATCTCTGTAAAGTTCTTCTTTATCACTCCCATTACTCCAACGATCACTGGCACAATTTTGGCGCTCTTGGGCATCCAAGATCTTTTGACTTCATTTGAATGGGCTTCGTATTTGGTCATTTTATTGATCTCTGTGTTGTTTAGGCCAAACCCACTGGGAACTGACACCTCATCTCGTCTCCCCTCCCTTTCTCTCTCTCTTATTTTTGGGGTGGGGGGAAAGGGAGGGGAGGTTATCACCATGCATTGCAATATGTCTGGGATCTTGCGCGTCGTCGGGACTGTGTGCTAACCCTTGCAATAGTCCCTCTGCTAGATCTGTGTGTTAATCCTTGCACTAGTCCCTCTGCTAGATCTGTGTTAATCCTTGCACTAGTCCCTCTGCTAGAGCTGTGTGTTAATCCTTGCACTAGTCCCTCTGCTAGGTCTGTGTGTTAATCCTTGCACTAGTCCCTCTGCTGGATCTGTGTGTTAAACCTTGCACTAGTGCCTCTAATAGGTCCGTGTGCTAATCCTTGCACTAGTCCCTCTGCTAGGTCTGTGTGTTAATCCTTGCACTAGTCCCTCTGATAGGTCTGTGTTAATCCTTGCACTAATCCCTCTGCTCGGTTTGTGTGTTAATCCTTGCACTAGTCCCTCTGCTCGGTCTGTGTGTTAATCCTTGCACTAGTCCCTCTGCTAGGTCTGTGTGTTAATCCTTGCACGAGTCCCTCTGCTCGGTCTGTGTGTTAATCCTTGCACTAGTCCCTCTGCTATTTCTGTGTGCTAATCCTTGCACTAGTCCCTCTGCTAGATCTGTGTGTTAACCCTTGCACTAGTCCCTCTGCTAGGTCTGTGTGTTAATCCTTGCACTAGTCCCTCTGCAAGGTCTGTGTGCTAATCCTTGCACTAGTCCCTCTGCTAGGTCTGTGTGCTAATCCTTGCACTAGTCCCTAGTGTATCACTAGTAACCATCTGCTTGGTGATGGGCTGTTCTATACCAGAGTGAGGCGACAAGCTCCCTCTACCTCCTTCGCCGTCTTACTGCACGTATGTACATCTTTTTCTACTCTGTCTTCCTATCTTTCTAAAAGCTTCTTTTTTCCAAAGTACTCCGAGCTAGCGAGGGTTAGTAACATCTTCGTAGGTAGGGTTAGAGGCGCCTGACCCCAGGAAAGGTCAAGACATCACCGATGCCAACAGCGGTACATATACACAGATCCCCTGTTTGGCGGGAAAGGCGTATCCCTGCACTGCGGTGTAGGTGCTAGCTTGGTTTCCTTTCCTTTTCTCTGTTTTCCACTTCCTTGCTGTGTGTGCCCAGGTTTTAGAACAGGTACACCGTATCCCTGCGTGGCGTAAGAGGCGACTAAAAGGGTTGGCGTCAGGAAGGGCATCCGGCCATAAAACTGTGCTTTAAATAACATCATCATCGTTAGGGGTTTGCAGCCTAGCTCGTTTGGCGGATGTCCGGTCTTACTGGAACAACGACAGCGAGTCACTGCATTAACCAGCAGCACCTGTGGTATGCTGTAAAATAAGGGCGGTGCACTACGGGTATTCCCTGTGCATCCGGCCAGCCGCTGCACCACACTTCCCTTCCGGTTGTCGGGCTTCGGCCTGCCACTGGCCTCTGGGTTGTTTGGCGAGAGGGAGCGACTGACTTCTGCGCAAGGCCTGTTGCTCCTAAAACGTTCGCGCAGTCTGTTTCAACTCTTATGGCTCACAAAGAACAAAAGAATTCGATATTGTCAGCACCGGTTTTCGCACCTGGTGCCGATGTTGACATTTATGCTACCGGGGAGGGCGCTTCGGGACCCATCAACGGCTGCCATAATGACGGTGCAGTCCTAAAGCCGCAAAGATGGACTGCTCTTGATGAGTGCAGGAAGAGGCGGGCCTCCGTTGTGTCTTCGATATTTTTTGCATCGTGGAATGTTAGGACGCTGTTGGATTTAGATGCCGCAAACAGACCAGAACGCAGAACGGCTCTCATTGGTCTCGAACTACAAAGGTACAACATCGCCGTTGCAGCTCTTCAGGAATCCAGATTTTCCGGTTCGGGCCAGCTGCGCGAGGCCTCCAGTGGCTACACGTTCTTTTGGTCCGGACTACCCGGAGGACAATGCCAGGAAGCGGGGGTAGCTTTCGCTATTCACGACGACATCGCCAAAAAAATGATATCGACACCTGTTGCCGTTAACGAACGCTTTATCTACATGTGGCTTCCTCTCCTCTCTGGGAGCGCTACTGTCATATCAGCCTCCGCGCCAACGCTACAGGCAACGGCAGAAGCAAAGGAGACCTTTTACCAGACTTTATCCTCGATCCTCACCAAGATTCCGGAATCAGACCAAATAGTCCTCCTTGGGGATTTCAATGCCAGGGTTGGGAGAGACCATGCCACCTGGAAACACGTTATTGGTCTCCATGGTATTGGAAATGTGAATGCGAATGGCAACCTCCTTCTCGAAACATGTGCAAAATTTGGACTGGCAATCATGAACACCATGTTTCAGCAACCCGACAAGTACAAAGGAACTTGGAAGCATCCTCGGTCAAAACACTCCCACATGATCGACTATGTGGTCGTGCGCCAAAAGCATCTGCGGTACACCAAGTTAACACGCGTTATGCGTGGAGCCGAATGCTGGACAGATCACCTGCTGGTTAGGAGCAAGTTACGGCTTCGAATCGCTTGGCAACATTGTTCTGCTGGTCAAAAGCGTCAGCCGAGAATCGATGTGCATCAACTGGTGACAAGCGAATCTCTCCACGTTGAGTATGTAGATAAAGTCTCAACGGAAATGTCTCAAATGGTAGACTCGTCATGGTCAAGTTTCAAGCAGGCTGTCCTAAAGGCTGCGGCTGACACAATTCCATCAAAAACGAGGACACGCAACGACTGGTTTGACGAATCTAATGAATCGTTACGTGAGCTCCTGGACATGAAAAACGCTACCCTCCAGAAAGCACTGTCGACCGGCAGTCGCGCTGATAGACAGCAGTTCCGAACTCTTCGTAGTGATGCAACCAAATGCATCCGTAAGCTGAAAGATATTTGGTGGGCCGAGAAAGCAAACGAGATCCAAGGCTACGCAGAGCGAAAGGAGTACCACAACTTTTTCTCCGGTCTGAAAACGGTTTACGTACCCAAACAAAACGGTACTTTCCCGATGAAGACACTGGACGGTGAACTACTTACTGACAAATCGCTAATCTTCGCACGCTGTCGAAGCCACTTCTCCGACATTCTGAACAGATCATCGATAGTTCATGATTCGGTGATCAACGAAATCGATCAGCGTCCAATTCAGAACCACCTGGCACATCCACCAACACCAGACAAAATCGCAAAAGCTGTGAAACAGGTCAAATGTGGAAAAGCCCCTGGTTCGGACGGTATTCCGATCGAGCTGTTGAAGTATGGAGGCCACGATCTGGTTACAGCATTGTCGGTGTTGTTCAATGGAATTTGGGAGGCCGGGGATGTTCCTCAAGAATGGCGTGGCACAAAATTAATCACTTTGTTCAAAGGAAAGGGCGATCGCTCAGATTGTGGAAACCACCGCGGAATCTCGTTGTTGAGCATAACAGGCAAAGTCTTCACGAAACTGCTGCTCAATCGACTGGTGGACAATATCAGTGAGGCAACGCTTCCGGAATCACAGTCCGGTTTCCGTTCAAATAGGAGCACAATTGATATGGTGTTCAAAACGAGGCAAATCCAGGAAAAAGCAATGGAACAAAACCAGGATTTGTACATGGTCTTTGTCGACCTGACGAAGGCCTTCGACACGGTGAACAGAGACGCACTCTGGAAACTTCTTGCTCGCTATGGATGTCCAGACCACTTAATCAAGTTGCTGCGGAGTTCTCACGACAAAATGAGAGGCAAAGTGGCAGTAGACGGGGATGAGACGGACGTATTCAGCATTACGACGGGAGTAAAACAAGGCTGTGTGCTTGCGCCAACCATATTTGGGGTCTATCTAGCGGCAGCTATCGAGCATGCCTCGATCGATCTGGAGCCTGGCGTACACGTCCGTTCTCGTGCCGACGGAAACCTCTACAACCTCCGACGTCTAGCAGCCTACCCAAAAACCAAGACCATGGTAATACGTGACCTGCTGTTTGCCGATGATACAGCCTTGATTGCCCACACACAAGAGGAAATGCAGCGTATCGATGACCGTTTTGCTGAGGCCATGGAGGCGTTTGGTCTGGTTATCAGTTTGCAAAAGACCGTGGTTTTGTATCAACCAGCGCCGGGAAGCCCGTACCTTGAACCAGCAATTACGATCGGGGGTCACGTATTGTCAGTCACAAAAGAATTCACGTACCTGGGCACGTGCTTATCGAATACCGCAACCATGGACAAGGAAATCGACCAAAGAATCCGCAAAGCGAGTGTTTCGTTTGCCCGACTCCATAGCAGAGTCTGGAAAGAACGTGGGCTCAAAGTGAACACAAAATTGGCCGTGTACAAAGCAGTTGTCATCCCCTCTCTCCTGTATGGAGCCGAATCTTGGAATTGCTATGCACGCCACCTTCGCAGACTGAATGGCTTTCACTCCCGATGCCTACGACAAATTCTAGGCATCCATTGGTCCGATCTCGTGCCGGATACAGAAGTACTCGAGCGAGCTGAAATGCAATCCATCACATGCACCCTGCAAAAGGCCCGGCTCCGTTGGGTCGGCCATGTGTTGAGGATGGACGCAGACAGGATCCCACGTTTTATTTTTATGGGAGAACTGCACGAAGGAGAGAGATCAGTGGGCCGGCCCAAACTGCGTTTCAAGGATACACTACGTGCACATTTGAAAGAATGTGACATCCCGCTCGACAATTTACAAGCTCTGTCCAGTGATCGACCGAAATGGCGTAGCTTGATCCATACACGATGCGACTCCGCGTAAAAGGGTCCTATAGATGCCGCCAAAGCAGCCCGCAGAAAGCGTAAGGAACGTGAGCGGCAACCGGTGCCTGCTGAATCTAAATGGATTTGTACAACTTGTGGACGCTGATGCAAATCGGCACTCGGACTGTATAGCCACAAGCGGGTTCACAAGATTTGAACACCAACGCCGTAACGGCGGGGCGACATGATGAGTCCCTCTGCTAGATCTGTGTGTTAATCCTTGCACTAGTCCCTCTGCTAGATCTGTGTGTTAATCCTTGCACTAGTCCCTCTGCTAGGTCTGTGTGTTAATCCTTGCACTAGTCCCTCTGCTAGGTCTGTGTGTTAATCCTTGCACTAGTCCTTCTGCTAGGTCTGTGTGTTAATCCTTGCACTAGTCCCTCTGCTAGGTCTGTGTGTTAATCCTTGCACTAGTCCCTCTGCTAGGTCTGTGTGTTAATCCTTGCACTAGTCCCTCTGCTAGGTCTGTGTGTTAATCCTTGCACTAGTCCTTCTGCTAGGTCTGTGTGTTAATCCTTGCACTAGTCCCTCTGCTAGGTATGTGTGTTAATCCTTGCAAGGACTCGGCAGGACTTTAGTATGACTCATAATACCCCTCCCACTGGGGAATGAGATACATATTTACCAAGATAGGATTGGTGTCTGTCTCCCCCCATGAACCCCCCCCCCCCCAGCCTCCCCATCCCCCCACCGAGATCCTATTTTTTTTAACCACCGAAACACCTCCCATAGATACTTCTCGTTCGAGTACAACCAGTAGTTTTCTACTCATTTTGTTTCTGCATATTGACCACTCCTCTTCACCTATATTTGAGACCCTTTCAATGAGTAATACGATCGTTATAATAAATATCAATCTAAAGGACACAAAATGATTTTACCTTTAAAATGTAAAATCAGAAACAGCAGAGATTGCAAACCTTCACAAATTTACTTAGACTCTCAAAGAGTAATTAATAAAAGGCCTAGTTAATATGTAATTAGTATGTAATTAATATACCTACCAATGTTCTAATTGTACTACTGTACACATATTTAATAAACATACACACGTTCCAATAGTGCGTAATTAATAGACGTTCTCACTTTCCAATACTACGTAATTAATAGATGTACTGTACTTACATTTCAATAGTACGTAATTAATAGATGTACTGTACTTATATTTCAATAGTACGTAATTATAGTATAGTATGTAATTTTTAATTTGCAATAGTATGTAATTTCAGCTCGCCCTCGTATATCCACATTCCTGTCCACTGTCAGCCGGTATCCGGCAACTGTACGGCACCTTGCAGGATCCGCCAACATTCATCTGATTTTGCTAGCCACAATGCCCTGAACTGCACTGATACCACCTGTCAGATTTGTGCCTTCACTCAAAGCATTTAGAATAAACAGTATCTCTCTCTCAATGCAATCTCTTCACTTCCATGGTGACAGACAGCTTCGAGACTTGGAGTATTTCAAAAAAAGTAATAATTACATTATTTGCTAACTGGTATCTCCTGGTGTTGGCTTAGCGGTTAGGGTGCCGGCTTGGGATACCGAGGATTCCTGGGTTCGAATCCCGGTCGATCGCTAAATTAACACCAGGGGGGGTTGACTCAGCCTGTCATCCTTCCGAGGTCGGCAAATTGAGTACCAGCTTGCTGGGATGAATGATCACGGTGCGTACCCCGATTCAGAATAGGCACACTGTATCCCTGCGCATCGTAAGAGGCGACTAAGGGTTGGCGTCAGGAAGGGCATCCGGCCATAAAAACATTGCCTCAAACAGGGTACCACCCGCAAGGCTAACCCCCGCTCCAGCGGGGAAAATGGCCTTAAAACGATAATTCATTCATTTTTATTTATTTATTTATTAGAAGTGAGGAGAAAGCCAGAGTACTGCATATATCAGCTCAGGACATTATTTCCGGTCGTGCCAAACTGCCCTTCATCAACAGAGCCTTCCGGCTGACAGATGTGCATATGGGACCTCCAGGTCTTTAAAACAGCTGTTCACCACCATCTCTTATCTTCCCCCATCCAAACCCTTGATCTTTTCTACCCCCGTTAATTCAACCAAGATCCACTTTTTTGAAATACCAACTTCTTTCCTGGAAGTTCTAGTAGTGTCCATGTGTTTTATACCTCTCCCCCCCCCCCCCTCCCTTTCCCATGCCTCCTCACCCCAAGCCCTCTCCCTCCCACAGATATCCCTACGTCCCTCTTCTCTGCTGTTGTACTTGTGTTTTTTTTTGTTTGTTTGTTTTTGTATACTGAATCGAGGCTCGTGAAAGAGCTAACATTTATTTCACAAACAAATCAACCAGACAAACCAAATATACAAAAAGAGGGAGCGGAAGACAAGATGGGGAGAGAAGGGGAAGCACACAACCACAACATTTGAGAGCAGGGAGAAGTGTGGGAGGGAGAGGGCTTGGGGGCAGGAGGCGTGGGAAGGTGGGGGGGGGGGGGGGGGGGTGGGAGAAGTATAAAACACAAGGGGACCAAAATTAGCGGGGGTAGAAAAGATCAAGGTTTTGGATGGGGGAGGATAAGAGATGGTGGTGAACAGCTGTTTTAAAGACCTGGAGGGTGGAGTGGGATTGAAGAGAGTGAGGGAGTTTGTTCCAGATGCGGGAGAAAAGAGGAATGAAGGAGTGAAGGTGAGCAGAAAGTCTTGATTTTGGCAGTTTAACCATAAGAGGGTTGCAGGCAGATCTTGTGCGACCTGTAGGAATATTTGGGGGACAGAGCCCAGAGAGGGCTGGGGGGGGGGCAAGGCCAGAGAGGAGTCGGAAGAGACGGAAAGACCACCAACCTGCCTGCGGTGAGTGAGTGAAAGGCCCTTGGAGTTAGCTTCATCGCGGGAGATTCCAATGATTCTGAACGCTTTGGTTTCAACAGCGTGAAGACGGGCTAGGTGTGAGGCAGGAGCACCAGACCAGAGGGGAGAGCAGTATTCCATAGAGCTGCGGATGAAAGCCTTGTATGTGGTGAGGAGCTCAGGTGTGCCAAGGAAGGACTTCGCACGACGGAGGATGCCCAGTCGGCGACTGGCTTTGGAGGCCAGATTTGAAATGTGGTTTTCCCAGGAAAGATCATGGCAAATAGTGAGACCCAAAAGCTTGAGTGACAGAACTTCTTCGAGAGGATTATTCAGAAAGTGGATGGGAGGGTTTTCCAGTCGGTCTTTTCGGAGAGACATCGTAAGAGTGTGAGATTTATCAGGATTGAAAGACATGTTCCATTTGTTTGCCCAGTCTGATTTTATCCAGGTCTGCAGAGAGTGAGGAGGCAGCAGACTGCCGATCTGAGGGATGAGGAATGGAGCGACAGAGAGTAGAGTCGTCAGCAAAGAGATAGAGAGGATTTTCAAGAGTCAGAGAGATCATTGATGAAGACCAGAAAAAGCACAGGGCCCAGAACACTACCTTGGGGAACTCCAGCCTGAACAGGAAGAGGAGATGAGAGAAACCCATTCAGGGCCACACGTTGACTATGACCAGAGAGGAAGTCCGCCAGCCATGCGTGGAGATTTCCATGGATACCAAAGGAGGAGAGTTTGGTGAGCAGAGCAGGGTGCCAGACCGTATCAAAGGCACGTGAAATGTCAAGGGAGACGGCTCTAATTTCCTGTTTGGCATTGAGGACCTCCATCCATTGTTGAGAAAGCAGAAGCAGCATGTCCAGAGTAGAGTGACCAGGTCTGAAACCAAATTGATGATCAGAGATCAAGCCATTGGAGAAGAGGAAAGATTTCATATCTGAAGCAATGATGGATTCCATGACTTTGCTGATAATTGGGAGAAGGCTGATTGGTCTGTAGTTGCTGGGATCTGTTTTTGCACCTTTTTTGTGCAAAGCGGTGATGTTGGCTGATTTCCAAGCAGATGGCAGATGACCTTGAGCAAAGGAGAGGGTGAAGAGAACAGAAAGAGGGAGTGAAAGAGCGGAAGCACATGATTTTAGGACCCGTGGGCTGATGCCGTCAGGACCAGTTGCAGAATCAGAGTCGAGGGTTGACAGAAACTTTTCCACCTTGTCAGGAGGAAAGGACACAGAGTCCAGGAGCAGCTGGGTACGACTGGGTACGGTGGGTACAGAGAGGGATGGGTTTGGGACACAAGATTTAGAGGCAAACACAGAGTTGAGGCATTCAGCTATTTCACGTGCGGAGTCAGCCGTTAAGCCGTTTGAGGTGAGGGAGGGGATGGAGGGGGAACAAACACCAAAAACAGATTTGACCAGACGCCACCAGGATTTGGAAGAGGGAGACAGATAAGAGAGTTCGGTCTTGAGAACGGTGAGATATTGTTTCCTGGCTCTCCTGAGGGTGGACACTCTCCCTCTCTGTGCTTCCCTCTCTCTCCCCATCTTGTCTCCAGCTCCCTTTATTGTATGTTTTGTGTGTCCGTTTTATTTTTAATTTTTTTAATGATTAAAGTTAGCTCTTACATGAGCCTCGATGTTGTATACAAAAAAAATAAAAAATAGATGTACTGTACTTACAATTCAATCGTACATAATTAATAGATGCACTGTACTTACATTTTAATAGTATGCAATTAATAGACGTACTCACATTTCAAATGGATGTAATTAGTAGACGTACAGTATTCACATTCCAAAAGCACGTAATTTATGGACGTCGTCACATTTCAGTAGCAGGTAAGTTATAGATTTACTGTACTTACATTTCAATAGTATGTAATTAATAGATGCACTGTACTTACATTTCAATATTATGTAATTAATAGACGTACTCACATTTCAACAGTATGTAATTTGTAGACATACAGTATTCACATTCCAATAGGACATAATTTATAGACGTAGTCATATTTCAATAGTACGTAATTTATAGACATACTCACCTTCTGTGCTGACAGACAGACAAACGGGCTCAAATGCAATACCCTATCCTCTGGCGAGGGTAATAAAAATGTGGAATTTTAAAAGTATTTTAAGGTTTGTTCACCCCAGCTTGAATTAATTAGTGGTCCTTCTGTCAGCTTCATAGAAACCCGATGATGACTGAAATATTTATGAGACATACAATCTCGTAGGATAGCTCTGCCCCGGACTCAGCATTATGAATGTACATTACTCGAGTGTAAGAATAACAAGTGAGGAAGAACAGGATAACAATGGCACTCGTAGAATATAAGCCCTCAGGAATTATTGGCCATTGTAATATATATATATATATTTAGATATCTTTCTGGGAACTTTCAGGAATTTCATTGAGTGTCTGAAGAATCATGATTATGCCTTTGTATATTAATGACATTAACAGATGTAGCAGGGTCTGACAGGATGTGCATTTGCCTTTGAGTTGTCTCATCCTCGTTTGATTCCAGACCCGACTGTAAGCTTCCGATTGGTGCTTCGCGAGGTAGAGTGCTGCATCACAGAGTACGCTGTCCCAAAGATGGATGTTAAAGCGGTTGTCCCATCTGCAACCAGTTATTTTTTTCACAAAGAGAAGACGAGTTATAACCAGTTCTCTGAACAAATTCCTGCCACCTTCAGTCAGATGACAGACCTGGCCAGCTGGTTCCTGAAGGAACCGCCTTTGGAGGCCATTTTTCCCCACAGAGCGGGGGTTGGTCTTTTTTGGGCACCGTGGTCCCCTTTTTTGGAGCAATGTTTTACGGCCGGATGCCATTCCTGCCGCCAACCCTGTTAGTCGCCTCTTACGGCACACAGGGAATTACCAGTGAACTGGTGCTCAATTTGCCGACCCCCCTGGCGTTAATTCAGCAATCGACCGGGATTCGAACCCAGGATCCCAAGCTGGCACCCTAAGCTGGTTCTTTAAGGATTTTGGCCAAAACCTTTCCATGGCCAACCCCACAAGACGGTAGATATAATTGGGGCCATTGCAGAAGTGTAATAGTAGTAGTGGATACAGTTGAAGCCGTCGCATCCATTACTATCGCTGACGCACCATTCAGAAGTTGTAGATAAGTTATGCTACCTTGGAGGTGTCCTCCCTCAAAATGCAATGATGGACGACGAAGTAACATCAAGACTCGGTAAAGCATGTGTGTCCTTTGGGAGGTTGACACATCGCCTTTGGCATGAACAGGGCATTCTCCTGGACACCAAGATCAGTGTCTATCGTGCTGTTGTCTTATCGACACTCCTGTACACATGCGGATCTTGGCCACCCTATCATCGCCATATTAAAGGCTTTTTTGTATCCTTTTTGTATTTTTGTGTCAAGGCTTGTGTAAGAGCTAACGCATAAAACATATAATAAAGGGAGCAGGAGACAAGAAGGGGAGAGAAAGGGAAGCACAATACCAGTAGAGATCAGGGACATCGGCAGATCTGTGGAAGGGAGAGGGCTGGGCCGGGTTACACGGGATAAACAAGATGGACACTACAAGAAATTTCAGGCAAGAAAACAGAATTTGAAAAAGTGCATTTGGGGTGTATTAATGGGGGTAGAAAAGATCAAGGTTTTGGATGGGGCATATATTGCATGGGTGAAGATAAGAGATGGTGGTGAACAGCTGGGAGGTGGGAGGGAGGCTGGGAGGTGGGTTCCAGAGGTTGGAAAAAAGAGGAATGAAAGAGGAAAGGTGAGCCAAGATTCTTGATTTTGGCAGTTTCACCAGAAGAGGCTGGCAGGCAGATCTTATGCGTCCTGCAAGAATATTTGGGGACAAAGCACAGAGAGAGCTGGGGGAGCAAGGCCAGAGAGGAGACAGTAGAAGACAGAAAGACCACCAACCTGCCTGCGGTGAGTAAGTGAAAGGCCCTCGGAGATAGCTTAATCGCGGGAGATTCCAATTATTCTGAAAGCTTTGGTTTCAACAGCGTGAAGCCGAGCTAGGTGTGAGGCAGGAGCACCAGCCCAGAGGGAAGAGCACTAATCCATTGAGCTGCGGATGAAAGCTTTGTATGTGGTGAGGAGCTCAGGTGTGCCAAGGAAGGACTTCGCACGACGGAGGATGCCCAGTCGGCGACTGGCTTTGGAGGCCAGCTTGGAAATGTGGTTTTCCCAGGAAAGATCATGGCAGATAGCGAGGCCCAAAAGCTTGAGTGACAGAACTTCTTGGAGAGGATTGTTGAGAAAGTAGATGGGAGGGTTGCCCAGTCGGTCTTTTCGGAGAGACATAGTAAGAGTATGAGATTTGTCAGGATTGAAATACATGTTCCACTTGTTTCACCAGTTTGTGATTTTATCCAGGTGTGTAGAGAATGAAGAGGCTGCAGACTATCGATTTGAGGGATGAGGTCTGGAGCGGCAGAGAGTGGAGTCATCAGCAAAGAGATAGAGAGGATTTTCCAGAGAGTCGGAGAGATCATTGATGAAGACCATAAAAAGCACAGGGCCCAGAACACTGCCTTGGGGAACTTCAGCCTTGATCAATTCCACATGCGATGCCTTTGCAAGATTATTGGCATCACCTGGTGAGACAGAATACCTAACACCTTAATCCTAGACCGTTGTCGTATCCAAGTAATTTAGTATTTCCTGATGCAATCCCAGCTTCGCTGATCAGGACACCTCACATGCAAGGAGAACCATAGAATCCGAAGAGCCCTTTTTTTTGGACAACTTAAATTTGGTAAATGGTCACATGGTGGTCAAAGAAAGTGATGTAAGGACGTCCTTAAGCCTACACTCAAGTCTTGTGCCATCCCAGTTTCACCTGGGAACATCAGGCCACAAACAGGTCAGCTTGGCGTAACATTTGCCTCAAAGACCTGGACCACTTTGACTTGCTACTGAGAGACAGCGGGGGCAAGAAAGGAAAACTTGCCAATGTCCATCACCGCAAGGATCAGTCGATACCTGCAATCTTTGTGGTCGACGCTGTGAGTCCTTCATTGGACGATACAGCCATCACACAATGCACAATGCTTAGTGAGCACACCAACGAAGGGAAGAGATTCATCGTAATCGACGACTCATACCATCCTCATCAGTAGTAGTGGTCGTAGTAAATACACAACACACCAACATACATTTTAAGGCCATTTTCCCTGCTAGAGCGGGGGTTAGCCTTGCGGTCCCCATGACGATGTTCTCCATTTTGCCCTATTTTCTGCATCTCTCCTTGTTAACCCCCTTGCCCGCATTTCGTCTTCCACCATCTTTAGCCAAGTCTTTCTTGGTCTTCCCAGTCCTCTACTTCCTTATACATTCATTTCCATCACTCTTCTCAACCAGTCACTTTCATCCTTCCTCAACACATGACCAAACCATCTCAACCTGTTCCTCTTCACAGCATCAATCACAGGCTCTATTCCCATCATCTTTCGCAATTCATCATTTGTCTTCCTCTCTCTCAACGATACTCCACACATCTACCGAACCATTCACATTTCCACCCTTTCCAGCCTTCGTTGCTGCTCTACGTTCATTACCCATGTCTCGCTCCCATAAATCACAACACTTCTCACACATGCAGCATACACCTTTCCCTTCAGCTTCAACGACACTCCCCTCCTCATCAGCACGCCACTCAGTTCCCGAAACTTCTTCCATGCACATCTCACTCTTGCAACCGTTGCCGAGTCTGATCCACCTTCTCCATTCAGTATGTCTCCGAGGTAGCAAAATGTTTTCACACCTTCCAGCTTCACGCCATCTCCAAGATCCAACTCAACATTTCCTCCATCTGCAGCTCCCTCTGTGCACACCTTACGTTTGAATGTAGCTGCCACACTGGTTAATGACCCTCTCAGACCACTACATTTTTGATGAACCCACTCAGCACACATTGTACATTGAATGGAGTTCACTCCGACACCCTTCCTGCACACAGCACATGGCCACTTCCCAGTTCTTTCCACCTCACCACATGCTTTACCACTTGCCATCACCTTCGTCTTTCCTATATTCACCTTCAGACCTTTTGTCTCCATACATTCCTTCCACTTGTTCATCTTTTCCTTCAGTCCATCCATACTTTCCGCAATCAACACCAGATTATCTGCATACAACAACTCCCATAGTAAACACACCTTTACGTTCTGAGCCAGCACCTCCATCACAGCTACAAATAGTAGTGGACTTAGTACCGACCCCTGATGCACTCCCACCTTCACCTCAAACTCACCACTGTTCCCGTCCTTCGTCCTTACAGCTGTGCGCGCTCTTTTGTACATTGCCATCACTACTCTGATCAACCATTCCTCCACTCCTAACTTCCTCAATGCCCATGTCAATACTTCGCGTGGAACCCTATCAAATGCTTTCTCCAGATCAACAAACCCAAGAAACAACTTCTTCCTCTTCTCCATGTAACTCTCCTGCAACTGCCTCACAATAAAGAGCGCGTCTGTCGTTCCTCTTCCTGGCATAAATCCAAACTGCATTTCGTCGATCTTCACCTTCTTCCTTATCCTCCTCTCCAACACCCTTTCCATTACCTTCATTCCATGCTCCAATAACTTTATCGCTCGGTACGAGCCACACTCCAGAGGGTCACCTTTCCCCTTGTATAGAGGGACGAGGGTACTCAGTTCCCAATCCACTGGAATGCGGCCTTCTTTCACCACCAGATTAGAGATCTCTGTCATTCTCTTCACACACCAACTTCCTGCTGCCTTCAACATATCTCCCACAACCCCCGTCGGCCCTCCCGCTTTTCTACTCTTCATTGCTTTTATCGCTTCCTCAACTTCCTTCTCAGTTATCTTCTCTGCCGGTCCTAAAACTGGGTTACTCTCCATGTTGCCATCCCATTCATTCTCTGTATTCAACAGCATTTCCATTTATCTTTTCCATCTTCCTTTAATTCCATCTGGGTCCACAACGATTTGTCCCACTTCATCCTCCAAGCAACTCACCCCCATCACATCACACCTCTCTTTCGCTATCTGCTTTGCAATCCTGAACACCGCTCTCTGACCCTCTTCCGAATCCAAGCTTTCTCCGAACATTTTCCTACATGCCTCCTGCGCCTTTGCTACCTCTTTCTTTGCAGCCTTATAACTTTCATGCTCTTCATTTTCTGCCCCCTGTACCCTTCGCCTTCTGCCACTCCTTGAACTTCTTCCTCTTCTCGTCAATCCTCTTTCCAACTTCCTCATCCCAGCACCATGTTTCCGAGTGCCTCGGTGGTCCTTTTGTCCATCCACATACCTCACCAACGGCTCCCAACAGACTATCTTTCATTGACTTCCAACCACGTTCAAGCTCAACCACATCATCCTCTACCCTACTCAGCCTCTCTTTTAATGCCTCCCCTACTGTCACCTCTTTCAACCTCCACACCTTCATTCTCGGTTGGTACTTTACCCGCCGAACTCTCCTCGCACCTTCCACCCTTATGTCGCAGACAACCAAGTGGTGCTGTGAAACAGCCTCCTCCCCCGGGATCACCTTTGTGTCCTGGAGTTACCCCCTAGCTCGCCTACGCACCATCATGTAGTCAACTGTTGTCATCGACCCACCTGACGTGTATGTAACAAGCTTATTATCCTCTTTCTGGAACTGAGTATTACAAATCAACAAATCAGCTCCATCAGCAAACTCCAAAATCCTTTCACCTTCTCCATTTCTCACACCATATCCGTAACCCCCATGAACTCCCTCAAAACCGTCCATACTCCTTCCCACATGTCCATTTAGCTCTCCTCCTACCACAACAACTTCCTTATCTTTCACGTTTTCCATCAGCTTCTCTATCGCACACCAGAACTTGTCCTCTTCATCGCTCCGACCAACCTGCGGAGCATATCCCGAGATGACGTTCACCAAGAGCTTTCCAATCATCATTTTCACCATCATCAACCTATCACTCACTCTAGTCACACTCACCACACTGTCTACAAACTCCTCAGAAAACAGGACACCAGCACCATTCATGCCCTCTGGGCACCCATGCCACACAAACTTGTATTTCTGTCCCTGCCTACCCTTCACCATTCTCACACCACTTCCCTTCCATCTCGTCTCTTGCACACAACATATGTCCACTCTTCTTCTGATCAATACTTCCACCACTTCTCCTGATCTCCCTGTCATTGTCCCTACATTCCATGTCCCAAACCTCAGAAACCGATCTCCATTTCGGGCTGTACCTTGCCCATATGTAGTTGTAATTGTCATGGTTCTCTTTTTGAGGCAATGTTTTTCTGGCCGGATGCCCTTCCTGACGCCAACCCTTTTAGTCGCCTCTTACGACATGCAGGGATACGGTGTACCTATTCTAACCAGGGTACACACCGGAGTGGTAGTCGTAAATGTAAGCCGTAAAGTTCAGTGCAGGTTGGAATTGGCAAAGTCCTGAAGAGGCTTGTGTTGTCCTGATCTACTCTCCCATTCTACCCAAAGTGATGCAGGAATGAAGCTCCTAATGTGAGAAGAAGCTGTAACTGAGTTAGAAATGCTGCAGCAACTGCTTGGAACGACCATCTGTTTCATGAAATAAATGTGGTCACTCGTCATACAAGATTAAAACACCTTTCTCTGCCTTTTTCCTCTTTACAGGAACAAGGCTCATGGAAGCGCAAGGTAGAACTGACAGCAGGACAAATGTCAAGAGAATGAACAAACAGAACAAGAGGAGAAGAAACTCTGAAACTAGCAAGTAAGGTTGGGTTAGGAAAGGTTAATGGGGGTAGTTAATATACAGAGGTCTTAAAAGTCCAGAATGATAGGAAATATTTTTAATTTATTTTATATCTTTTTGAGACGATGCTTATAAAGTGCATGAAATGTCGTGGACCGATAGAATGGCCTACACGTGGTCCAAATTTAACACCACTTGACTTTTTCCTTTGCGGCCACCTGGAATCACTGGAATCAGTGGTTTATACCACAAGACCATGTACTATGCAAGATTATTCGAATTAAATTGTAAAACAAATATTCCTATGGTTCTGGACTTTTGAAACATCTTGTACAGTAAGTAGATCATCGGTCAGAATTGGGGATGACAAGAGATGAAGGAGCGCTGCTTGCCTGAAACTTTGGAGGGAAGAAGTGACACAGAACAGCCTCTGGAGAGATGGCTACATGGACAGGAGAAGTGAGGAAAAAAAGAGTTGAGGTGTGCTGTCACCTTGGATTTTGTAAGTCGAACCACGAGGGGGTTACTGTGAGTACACATGCATTCTGGAGTAGATATGGAAGTTTAAAGGATTG
Source organism: Myxine glutinosa (assembly GCF_964187855.1). Classification (NCBI taxonomy): domain Eukaryota; kingdom Metazoa; phylum Chordata; class Myxini; order Myxiniformes; family Myxinidae; genus Myxine; species Myxine glutinosa. Next base: position 171,516,338 of record NC_136266.1, on the reverse strand, counting down.
CAGGATCAGAGGGAGCTCTATTGGGAAATAGATGGTAGAAGACAGAGAGACCACTGCCATGCCCAAGATGTGAGAGCAGCAGAACTTGTGCTTCGGCCTCATCATAGGAGATTCCAATAATTCTGAGAGCTTAAATTCCACAGAATCCAGGAGAGACAAATGTGATGATGGGCTGCCAACCCATAGTGCACGGTAATACTTCACTGAGCTATGGACAGAGGCCTTCCAGACTGTGACTTGCTCTATTTTTCTAAGGAAAGGTTTGTATCGATGGAGGATGCCCATTCTGCGACTGGCTTTGAAGCCAGGATTTGCTATGATGTCGGCCCAGAACGGGTTATGGCTAATGGTCAAGTTTATTCAGTTGAAAGACTGAACCTCTTCCAGTGGATGACAAAGGAAATAAATACCGGTAGGTGATTTTGTTTGACGGTCAATACGGAGCGATAGGGTGAGACTTGAAGCACATCTTTTGAAGGAAATTTTCCAGGATTGAAGGACATGTTGCATTCATCAGACCGGTGTCCAAGCATTTCCAGATCAGCAGAGAGAGACACAGCTGCTATCTATACACAAAGAATTAAGTTAAGCACCCCCCCGTTTTTTTACAACCTCGCACATCACAAGTTTGTTGTCGTCAAAACAGTGTAATATACCCATGATATTGCTATATTTTCTGGAGAAGTGATATTATGGTCACATAAAAACATAACAATCATGCCGTTTTCAATAGTTTATTCTGAATAATTTAAGGTGAAATTTTTTGGGAATTTTAGGCATATTTTCACCTCAATTTAAGTATGGAGCTATAGGTCCATCACGGACAGTGTGGATGACGTTTATGTTTTCTAACGTACAGTCATTGTTCTGAGAAGACCTCTAGCGATCTTTGCGTCAATAACGTGTGTAGGACCCACGTGATCGGATCACTGACTCAACCCTACGTCTCATAGACCCTGTAAGCCGTCGTATGCGTTGCTGTGGCAGGTTGTTCCATTCCCGATGTAATGCACGTTCCAATTCATCCAGATTGGCTATTGGAGGGACCATCTTCGCAATTTGTCGTCCCAACATGTCCCAAACGTGCTCGAGGGGGTTCAGGTCAGGACTGTACGCAGGCCAGGGGATGGTTGTCACAGCACCTTGCTCCATCCGATCACGTGGGTCCTACACACGTTATTGACGCAAAGATCGCTAGAGGTCTTCTCAGAACAATGACTGTACGTTAGAAAACATAAACGTCATCCACACTGTCCGTGATGGACCTATAGCTCCATACTTAAATTGAGGTGAAAATATGCCTAAAATTCCCAAAAAATTTCACCTTAAATTATTCAGAATAAACTATTGAAAACGGCATGATTGTTATGTTTTTATGTGACCATAATATCACTTCTCCAGAAAATATAGCAATATCATGGGTATATTACACTGTTTTGACGACAACAAACTTGTAATGTGCGAGGTTGTAAAAAAACGGGGGGGTGCTTAACTTAATTCTTTGTGTATATATAGCAGAGACCACTGTATGACACAATGTGCAGTCGCCTGCAAAAAGGAAAAGAGACGTTTCTAGAGCATTGGACAGGTCATTTGTATAGATGAGGAATAAGACTAGGCCCAAACCACTGCCTTTGGGAACTCCTTCCTCCACTGGGCGAGGGGAGGAGATGGTTCAATTGATGGCCACATTGGATGATGATTGGAGGAAGTCAGAAATCCAGGAATGAATACGGTCTTATATGCCACAGGCAGAGAGCTTCGCAAGAAGAGCAGTATGCCAGACCGTGTTGAATGCCTGAGATTTTACTCTGACCTCTTGTTTGAGATTGAAGGCTTCAAACCATTGCTTAGAGCGGAGCAGCATCATGTCTTGAGCTGCATGACTGGGACATAATCCAAACTGATGGTCAGAGATCAAACCATTTTAAAACAGGAAAGACGACGTCAGAAGCAATGATGGATTCCATGACTTATAATTGGTATGGTATTTTTGCACCCTTTTTGTGGACAGGAGTGATGTTTGCTGACTTCCATGCAGAGGGGAAGAGGCCAAAGGAGGACAGACTGAATATGGCAGACATAGAGGAAACAAGAATGGCCGAACTGGATTTGAGATCATCAGCACTGATACCATGTTGACCCATCGACTAAGCCAGGTCAAGGCTGGACAGAACTTTTGTCTACCTTCTTGGGTTGGAAAGACAAGGGTCCAGTAGACAGTGAGTACGTGTCCGGGAATCTTGTCTTACAATGGGGACTCAAGATGGGGCAGACCAGGATGGGCTGGGTACACAAGATTTGGAGGCAAAGACATCTTTGAGACATTTTGTCTTATCTCGGGCAGAGTCTGCTTTAGCCTGACTTTAACTAACTAACTAACTTTATCTAACTATTTAACTTTTACCTTTACTTTTAATTTTTTTCTTAAAAACTAACTTTTAATTAACTTTAAACAACTTTCTCATTAATGACTCATTTATTTATTACGCACGTGTGGGAAGGGCTGACAGAATGGCTGAGCGGTACGCACAATCACTTCTAAGCTTGCTTAGCCTGTGTTCAAATCCTGACCTAGCCATAAACTGTCTACCCAGTGTTTCACAGGCAGGCTGATTCATCAACGTATTTGCTGTCACTCAGATGGACGTTAAACCGGGTGTCCCGTTTACCAGCATTAGTTGACGGACCTTAAAAAAATCCCACGATGTCCTTCGCGCAGAGTACGTGCCAGAACCAAGAACAAATTTCAGCCTCAAGTTCTACCAAGTTGAGCATCAGGCCTGGCCAAGAGTTGGGCCAAAAACTTCTCCCAGCCAACCCCACATGAACATGGGAATAATTGTGGCAGTTAAAGAAGAGGAAGAAGAATAAATGTGTTCCCCAAACCATTTATTGCCATGCTTGGAGTTACAACTAAAGTCTCATTCTACAATTAAGATTCTGATTAAGCACTAATTGCTCTTCTCCAGTGGTTTCTCATTTGAATGGGTGAGACAATCACAACCTGATAGTTGATTGACATCTATAATGAGAATTGAAAGGTTGATAGCCTTACTCAGGGGCAGCAGAGAGGAGGAGGCGAATGGAGGTAAGGTCCCCACGTGCAGCCGCGTAATGAACGGCTAGGGCACCTGTCGTCGTCTGCTCCCTGACAAGCTCAGGACAACCACCTTGTCCAAGCAGCAACCAGCGCACCACCTTGGCATGGCCAAAGCGAACTGCAAGGTGCAAAACAGTAGCTCCTGTGCTGTCTTGGTCCTGCAGAAGTGAGAGGTGTTGCGTTGTAGTTGTAGAAACAAGTTGTAAAGCACCTTGTCCTATGACTTCATGGATGTTACGCCACAAACCAATGTTTGAGAATAAAGTCAGTGCAAGGAAAAAAAGAAAGAGCAGAGATTGCAGATCCTCACTAGGGGTCTAGGACGTGTTTGTGTGGTGTTTATAAGCTGTTGTGTTTATTGACGACGTAGATTAATGTTCAATCCAACACAGCTGCCAAACCAGATGACAAATGACGTCATCAATTTAATTCTCCCATACAATTTTTGTGTAGATTATGCTCAATAAATTTCAAACTGATTGGATCAAGCATTCTACTTGTCTAATTATGATGTCATAATGAAGGCACCAATTACATCATCATTAATATTGTTGTTCCCCATGGGGAGTACTTGGCAATTAGTCATGTTTAAATTTTTCCATGGAGCAGTTTCGGAGATATAGAGGTGCAAAGTTTTTCGGTTTTTCCAAGATAAAGCACATACCAAGTGAGATGTGACTTATGACGTCATAATTATCAATATAAATTATACAGGAGTCACCGCTCCTATGGTGAAAATTTGGTGTCAATCGGACCAACGGTTGCAGAAAAAAGCATGCTCATGTTCTGTGCGGACAAACAAAGACAAACAAACAAGCAATCAAGAAGACGTCATGCAGAGCACAATACTTGCAAAATCCACCCCTCCCCCCAAAAAGGTTACCATAGAGACATCAAATTGTCTATTTCATTAATATTTAAATTGACGATCTTAATCGAAGCTTGGGTCAATCGCATGAAAATTGATTCGTTTTCAGCTGAAAATTGATTTTTAGAAGTTTGACCTTTAGTTGACCTTTGACCTTTTGACCTCAAAAGTTGGTTTTACAATTCAGTGAGGCGATATGCAAATGCTGTTCAACTTTCAAGGCAATCGGATGAAAAATTCCAATTTTCGAAATTTGACCTCAAGATGACCTTTGACCTCAAAATCAATAGGCTTTTCAGTTGAGATTTACTCGACAACCTGGTAAAGCTTCATGGTGATCGGTTTAGAATTGCGACCTGTAGGCGAGTGATAAACAGACAGACAGACAATAACAAAGCTAACTGACCAATATACTTGAAAACTTCGATTTTGCAAGTAACAAACAAATAAAAACAAACAAACAAACAAACGGACCAAAATGCAATACTCTCTTCTCCAGCGAGGGTAAAAATGGCACTTTGGAGTTGAAAGCACAACGTTGATGTCATAAAGGGGAAAACTCTGGTTACCAAATTTCTTCTCACTCTTTAAAATGTCCCAAAAGAAAATATTACAAACAAATTCCATAATACATCGACTCGCTTCCAATTGTCATCACCATGTTATATCAACATCTCTATCTCTTTTGCCATTAGTCAATCTCCTGCTGTAGAACGGAGCCCCTCCAGGTCTAAAAGTATCCCATTCCATGTGTGTTTGACCAACCACATAAACCAATACACACACACACACACACACACACACACACACACACACACACACACACACACACACACACACACACACACACACACACACACACACACACACACACACCAATTCCTGCCAATATCCCTGTTCCCCCTATCTAAGAATTGAAATCCATCTAATGTTTCTGCTGTCCCTGCCTTTCTAGGGAGACCATTCCATGCACTAATTATTCTTTGAGTGAAATACTTGGGCAAAAACCTTTCTCTTGGGATGAGGGTGGAGGAAGGAAGTGGTCCTCCATGACCCTCCTTCACCCTCAAATTGATAAACCGATAGACTGGTATATAGCGCACGCATGATTGGCCACATATCCTCCACCTTCAGGATTCCTGACCTTGTATACCATGATACACACAGTACCTTTGAGATTACCATGGGATTTGCCAGTCATTACATTTTTTTATCAGCGAAGTCAGATAGATAAATGTTGTAGGAAAAGTATGTGGAGCGGACATGTGCTGTTGCCTGTGACATGACATGCATGAGACATGCATGTCATACATGTGGCATGTGGAGTGGCATGCATGTGTGCATGTGACAATGCTTGCTGTTTGTATGTAGGGTGTGTATGGGCATGTAGAGGGAGAGTATTTTACCCTTGAGAGAAGCGCTCCGCTCTCCAGCATCCAGCGCACGCATTCCAGCTGTCCTGTTGCCGCCGCGTCGTGAGCCGCAGTCGCCCCGCTCTGCGCTCGCTCAGTGGCGCGGAGTCCGGCCTCCGTGAGCAGAAACCGCAGGGTAGTGACCCGACCAGCTCGGGCTGCGTGGTGAGCGAGGCTCGCTCCAAGCCGGTCCCTGATGACTGGCAGGTACTCGGGCCCGTGCTTCCCATGCAAGGCGCGTAACATGAGCGTGTCCCCAGAACGTGCGGCGCACAGAGCTGCGTCTATGACTCCTTCCATAGCAGGACCTCACCTGGTTGCCTCTTCTATAACGGCATGGCTGGAGCCTTCATTATCCCAGAGCGGCAAACTTCTTCCAGCTCCAATCCTTGCACTCCCACCTTGTGTTTCCCCAGTGAATTGACCCCACTTCATTCACCACCTTAATACCAATAGTGCTTCCCCTCATAGTCATAGTCCCCCATACTCCAACACATATTTATCATCCCCACCCCATAACCCGATTCTCCACCTCCATCCCCTTCCCACTCCACCCCCGAGCTGTGTTCTTCAAGACACATATTTCTACATTGTCTGAGCGAGTCATACACCCCTTATGGAAATGTCCTATATAATGCTTGCAATATCCAGTAGTTCTTTGTTGTACTCGTCTCTCTAATTCTTTTTTTAATAGCACTCAACTCCGATAATTACTTGCATGGTACTCTACAATTATAGCATTCCCATAATCTATTGTAGTCCATGGTTATCCGACAGTTGTGTGTGTGTGTGTGTGTGTGTGTGTGTGTGTGTGTGCTCTCGCGCATGTATATGTATGCAACTTGCCTGATTGTGTCTGATCAGGGTAAACATCATAACCACAATACATATGATGCTGAATGATACATCATTTAAGAGCTCTTGGGTCCAGACAGTGCATGTGGAGGTTTAAAATGATCGTTATTCATGCAATCTCAAGTTATATTCATTTCTGTATATGCTCAGTCGTTGGCTTGCAAATAAACAGGAAGTTAAAATATTGTTACGTTTATGGGGGTAGGTAAAATAATACCTTAGAAAAGGTAGAATTGTATAGGAAATAGCATGGACCACGTAACGCGTAGAATTTTGATGTACAATAAGTAGGGAAAATGTAGCTTAAGGTAGTTTAAATGTGTATCATATGGGGGATGATGTCATGCGAATTAGTAATAGGGGTTAAGGATAGTTTTCCCCTGTGCGTCACACCCTCTGCAATTCTCCCTAACATTTTTGCTGACACGGCCGACCATGTAAAACAACCACTAGCCAAGCCAAGCAGGAGCCGGTCGAACTAAGCCCGCCCCCATGGACCTAAGAAGGCAAAAGGCCCGCCCAGAAGAGGCGGAGGATCAGTGGGCGGAGAAGAAGGCCGGCAAGCCACGCCCCTAGGGTTCTCCCTCAGAGGAAGAGGAGTGAGGTTTTTCTGCTGGGCCCGGGAAGAAGGTACACTTGTGAGGGAGAGCTTTTTCTGCACTATTGTGAGGAGGGTTTGGCTGTGGTGCTCTTCGGGGGAGTTGCGGTCATGCTGTGCTTCCCCCAGACGGTAGAGGGACCCAAAGGAGGCCGTCTTGGCTACTCGCCCCACAGCTCTGGCCACTTTTGACGCATGGGCTTTTGGTCGGCCGTCGCCATCTTGTGGGACAAGGAGACAACAACACAACATGCATTTTAAGGCCATGTTCCCTGCTCGAGCGGGGGTTAGCCTTGCGGTCCCCATGACAATCTTCTCCATTTTGCCCTATTTTCTGCATCTCTCCTTGTTAACCCCCTTGCCCGCATTTCTTCTTCCACCATCTTTAGCCAAGTCTTTCTCGGTCTTCCCCGTCTTCTACTTCCTTCTACATTCATTTCCATCACTCTTCTCAACCAGTCACTTTCATCCTTCCTCAACACATGACCAAACCATCTCAACCTGTTCCTCTTCACAGCATCAATCACAGGCTCTATTCCCATCATCTTTCGCAATTCATCATTTGTCTTCCTCTCTCTCAACGATACTCCGCACATCCGTCGAACCATTCGCATTTCCACCCTTTCCAACCTTCGTTGCTGCTCTACGTTCATTACCCATGTCTCGCTCCCATAAATCATAACACTTCTCACACATGCAGCATACACCTTTCCCTTCAGCTTCAGCGACACTCTCCTCCTCATCAGCATGCCACTCAGTTCCCGAAACTTCTTCCATGCACATCTCACTCGAGCAACCGTTGCCGAGTCTGATCCACCTTCTCCATTCAGCATGTCACCGAGGTAGCAAAATGTTTTCACACCTTCCAGCTTCACGCCATCTCCAAGATCCAACTCAACATTTCCTCCATCTGCAGTTCCCTCTGTGCACACCTTACATTTGAATGTAGCTGCCACACTGGTTAATGACCCTCTCAGACCACTACATTTTTGATGAACCCACTCAGCACACATTGTACATTGAATGGAGTTCACTCCGACACCCTTCCTGCACACAGCACACGGCCACTTCCCAGTTCTTTCCACCTCACCCCATGCTTTACCACTTGCCATCACCTTTGTCTTTCCGATATTCACCTTCAGACCTTTTGTCTCCATACATTCCTTCCACTTGTTCATCTTTTCCTTCAGTCCATCCATACTTTCCGCAATCAACACCAGATCATCTGCATACAACAACTCCCACGGTAAACCCTCCTTTACGGTCTGAGCCAGCACCTCCATCACAGCTACAAATAGTAGTGGACTTAGTACCGACCCCTGATGCACTCCCACCTTCACCTCAAACTCACCACTGTTCCCGTCCTTCGTCCTTACAGCTGTGCGTGCTCTTTTGTACATTGCCATCACTACTCTGATCAACCATTCCTCCACTCCTAACTTCCTCAATGCCCATGTCAATACTTTGCGTGGAACCCTATCGAATGCTTTCTCCAGATCAACAAACCCAAAAAACAACTTCTTCCTCTTATCCATGTACTTCTCCTGCAACTGCCTCACAATGAAAAGCGCATCTGTCGTTCCTCTTCCTGGCATGGCTGGTTAACATGGCTGGTTAACAAGGAGAGATGCAGAAAATAGGGCAAGATGGAGAAGATTGTCATGGGGACCGGAAGATTAACCCCCGCTCTAGCAGGGAAAATGGCCTTAAAATGCATGTTGTTGTTGTTGTTGTTGTGATCTTGATTGTGGTGCAAAAACGGTGTGAATTAAAAAAATATGGCAGGAGGTGACAGTGTTGTTGTCAAAGAATTGCAAGAGCTCATTTAGGCACCAAAACTACTGGATTATTTTTCAAGATAAACAATAGTTTATCAACAAAAAGTTGATGATTTAGGAAGAAGTGGGGTTCAGGTGGTGGAGATCTGCATCTGCCATTCAGCGTGAGCCCTTCATCAGAGTTAATTTTCCCCACAGCGTTTCTAACTCCATAAGTCTGGAAGACAGGTTTGCAGGTGTTTTCTTTCAGCAATAGCCAAAGGAAACGAATGAGTCAGAGATGTCCTGTAAATTGGGTGAGGGAAATGAGGAAGGCTTTCAGAAATAATTTCTACCATTGTTTTGCAGCATCAAAATGTTGTGTGCTCAAACATCATCCTGGAGAAGCAAATCCTTCATATTAACTTTTCTTGCACCACCACCACCACCACCACATCCAAAATTGCACCACCAGTTTGTGAAAGGAGTCGCTGAGGCAAATATCCTCATGAGACTCTGCATTGATTAATGCTCTGTCTCGTTTGGTTGAACTTTGTTTTGGTTTTTTTAAATCCCAGTTTGGCTCAAGTTTGGATAGAGCATCAGACTTCCACCTCATGTAGTCAGAATTCCATCCTTTATTACACTATGACGACAAAAAAGCACAGCATTTTTGCACAACGTACAAAGAGTAACAAACGCAGCATATCGTAGAAAAAACGGGTGCATATAAAATCTGTATGATTATCAACAGTGCAGATGTGTATTTTTAATCAAATACTTTTGGGGGACATTTACATAAAATATTGCACTTGGAGCCAAAACCTCACCGCCGCCCACGCCATTGTGGAGAGATGGGATAATCGTGCTATCTCGTGGCCTACAGTGCAGCAATGAACATTCACAATCAGAGTCAGGGTCCTGCGTGGTGCGGGAAGATCAATAATCGCATCTCCGCAACTTCTCTAGGTCGCAAAACAGCCAAAACAAATGAAGCCAATAGCGATAGCCATACGATCGAAAAAAAGAAAAGAAATAGCATTCCATGCTGAAATGCTTCGTTGTGAAGATTGGAATGACAAAGTCGAATGCAATGACGATAAAATAACATCTGAAACTCAATGGGTTATGTGAATGCCTGCGATCAATCCCATTCACTCTCGTGTGGTCCCACAAAGAGCAAAAAAGCACAAAACCAGTGCAGAGTCACTCAAATGCCACTTCGGTGGTGATAAAAGCTTTAATTTACACGATAGCTCTGCAATAAATAGATTCAAAAAAGATTTCAATCATTTGAATATATAGACAGATCAACATATTTTAATGATCGACATTCAGAATCTGAGATGACAGCATCAAAGAAAACTCAACAATATTGCCTCTGACAGACATTCTTGAAACAAAAACTACACTGGGAAAAGCTTTTTTTTAAACTGAAGGAGAAATCAAACGCGATTATTTGGGACATTTATTTCTCTTAGCATACAAGTGATTTAAATAAAATTACTTCCAGCAATGTGTGTGTGTTTATATATCCATTAGTTCCAAAGACGAAGCATTGTAAAGAAAGTAAAAAAAAAAAATCAGAGAAACGTTTATTTTTGAATCTCAAATGACTCCATCTTATGTGGACAATAAAATCGAATTAGCAGTTTTGCTCAGCGAAATCTCAGACAAACAAGAACGACAAATTGACGTCATGTAGCTTGGAAAATTGTCAGGTGTGCCAGGTGTACGCACTGTCACGCGCGCTCGTCGTCGGAGTTCCTGGAAAGCTCGGTGTCACAAAGCCAACCTTGCCGCTTGCGGACGTTCCAATGAAGGCAACGGGCAAGGCTTTCAAACCAGTCGTACACGGGATCGTGGCAGCACACGGATGGCACGGGGAAGCAGGACGTCGTGATCTTGATGCTTCGGGTTCACACAAATTGCAAATCAAGGCTGGTTGCCTCACAGCACACGATCATACAACTGCATCTTTACTGTGGCACCTCACCTAGTGTAAGATAAGAGGTTAACTAGATCTCGCATTCGCAAAATGGTATGAAGTTTCATTCTCCTTTACAATCATAATTCCCGGCCCACTGCAAACCATTTAACTTTTCCTTCTCTCTCCTCTTCTCTCTTCTTTTGTAAATTGACTTCAAAACGTTTGGAAAAGGTCAGACAATAATGAGACAAAATGCTATCTTCCCCATCATACAGCTTGGTCCTGTCACACACAGTTTAGTGAAGAAAGTCAAAACAATGCCAAACAGACGTGTCACCTGAACGAAAACACGCGGGGCAGGCAGAAATAAACAAAACTTGGAAAAGAGAAACGGAGAGAGAGTGACATGGGCTTCAAATGTTATTTCTACAACTCGACTGCAACTTGATGATTAAAATCACAGCTATTTTCGAAATGGAGTCGGCATAAATAATTCGCCTGACGTCATGTCTACTCAATTCAGATTCTCCGGAGGGAAAAGATGAAACAACGAGAACAGCACTGCGTAGAGTGCATACCTGCTCCAGACTCAACAGGTTACGTTTTGTATCCCACTGATTAGGTCCGGATGCAGGTCTGGCCTAACAAAAATCCAATCAGCTTGTTATTGTTACATACCCAAATCATACACCAAGTTTTGTCATAATCCGTCCACACGTTTTTGAAATATCATGCTCTATATCGTTTTTAGCCCGATCTCTCAATGGTGAAGAATCATTAAAACATTTTAAAAATTCTAGTGTCCAGATCCTGATTCAGATCTTCACCAAAATATAAACAATTTGTCTGTGTCACACCCAACAATCTGTTCACCAAATTTTGGCCAAATCCAGACAACTTCTTGAGATATCTTGCTCACAAACAAACAGAGACAAACAGACAGGGGTAAAAACATAACCTCCGTCCACCTTAGGCGGCAGAGGTAATAACGGATCACAAAATAAAAGGCCCAATTACTGGTTCCTTTTTCATGAATATCTACTCTACTCTGTTGTTATAAACAAAAATATATTCCCTAAAAAAGGGAAATGATGCAAGATGGCTTGTCTAAAGCAGACCTGCATACTTCAACAAAAAATGAGCACCAAACGTTTTCATGTGTATAGTTGGTCAAATGGCGTTGAGTATCATTTTCATTACAATGAAAATGCCAATACTAATAATGTATCGGTTACAATTTTGGGCCTTGCAGGACAAGCGCTAATTGGCCAGCAGGTGGTACTTCATTTTTTGCCGCCGTTATAAATTTATTCTACACTTTCCCCCACCACCTATACTATCTGCCAGCCCGAGGGCCGGCTGGACATTTTTTTTTTTTTTTTTTTTTTTTGTATACAATATCGAGGCTCGTGAAAGAGCGAACATTAATCACACAGAAAGACAAACCGACACATAAAACATATAACATAGGGAGCGGTAGACAAGATGGGGAGAGAGGGGGAAGGACACAAACACAACATTTGAGAGCAGGGACCGAGAGACATGGAGACATCGAGAGATCTGAGAGAGGGCAAGGGCTTTGGGGGGGGGGGGGGGCGTGGGAAGGGGGCAGTGGGAGAGGTATAAAACATATGGACACTGCCAGGACTTCCAGGAAAGAAGTTGGAATTTCAAACAAGGTGGATCTGGGGTGAATTAGCGGGGGTAGAAAAGATCAAGGTTTTGGATGGGGGAAGATAAGAGATGGTGGTGAACAGCTGTTTTAAAGACCTGGAGGGAGGAGTGGGATTGAAGGGAGTGAGGGAGTTTGTTCCAGAGGCGGGAGAAAAGAGGAATGAAAGAGTGAAGGTGAGCGGAGAGCCGAGATTTCGGCAGTTTAACCATCAGAGGGTTGCTGGCAGATCTTGTGCGACCTGTAGGAATATTTGGGGGACAGAGCACAGAGAGAGCTGGGGGTGCAAGGCCGGAGAGGAGTCGGTAGAAGTCGGTTTTGAACATACATTCGCATGTATGGTGCCGAATATTCGAATATGAATATATTCCAACATATTCGCATCAGCTGGCTGGTGTTGGCTTGGCGGTTAGGGATCCGAGGATCCCGGGTTCGAATCCCGGTCGATCGCTGAATTAATGCTAGGGGGGTTGACTCAACCCGTCATCCTTCCGAGGTCGGCAAATTGAGTACCAGTTCACTGGTAATTCCCTGTGTGTCACAAGAGGCGACTAACAGTGTTGGCGGCAGGAAGGGCATCCGGCCATAAAGCATTGCTTCAAAAAGGGGACCACGGTGCTCGGAAAAGGCCAACCCTTGCTCTGCGGGGAAAAATGGCCTCTAAAGGTGGTTCTATTCGCATGGCCAGTCTCTACGGCTGGTACCAGCTAGACATAGTTTAACCGACCCACTGATTGATGGGTTTGTTTGAAAGGATGGGGTCGTGGTGGTTAAGGGTAGATAATAATGTGGAGCAATAAATTTAAGGTGAAATGCTGGCAACAGTCAAAGTTGGGAGAGAGTTGAGAGGTGAGATAGTAACAGCAGCACAATCGAGGGAGAGGAGTCGGGAGGATTCCAGCACAAGATATCTGAGTTATTATTGAGGATTTGAGATTACAATTTAAGGAATTGGTTCTTCCAAAACCTGTGGATGGAGTACAGCAACGCACACTCAGTCCTTTGCAGGACTCAAGAGAGTAGTGGGTTTTCTCCCTTCACAAGTCTACATTTCTACACTGCCATTTTACACGCTGGGAATACCCTCCGCAAAGTCATGCTAGTTTCTATCACATCACTTTTGAATGCGCCCTCAAGGTTAATTTCCTCGCATTGATGAGATCATACCATCCCGGTGTGTACCCTGGTTAGAATAGGTACACCGTATCCCTGCGTGTCGTAAGAGGCGACAAAGAGGGTTGGCGTCAGGAAGGGCATCCGGCCATAAAAACATTGCCTCAAAAAGAGAACCATGACAATTACCACGACATATGGGCATGGTACAGCCCGAAGTGGAGATCGGTTTCTGAGGTTTGGGACATGGAATGTAGGGACAATGACAGGGAGATCAGGAGAAGTGGTGGAAGTATTGATCAGAAGAAGAGTGGACATATGTTGTGTGCAAGAGACGAGATGGAAGGGAAGCGGTGTGAGAATGGTGAAGGGTAGGCAGGGACAGAAATACAAGTTTGTGTGGCAAGGGTGCCCAGAGGGCGTAAATGGTGTTGGTGTCCTGTTTTCTGAGGAGTTTGTAGACAGTGCGGTGAGTGAGTGATAGGTTGATGATGGTGAAAATGATGATTGGAAAGCTCTTGGTGAATGTCATCTCGGGCGGGATATGCTCTGCAGGTTGGTCGGAGCGATGAAGAGAAGGACAAGTTCTGGTGTGCGATAGAGAAGCTGATGGAAAACGTGAAAGATGAGGAAGTTGTTGTGGTAGGAGGAGACCAAAATGGACATGTGGGAAGGAGTATGGACGGTTTTGAGGGAGTTCATGGGGGTTACGGATATGGTGTGAGAAATGGAGAAGGTGAAAGGATTTTGGAGTTTGCTGATTGAGCTGATTTGTAATACTCAGTTCAAGGAAGGGGATAATAAGCTTGTCACATACATGTCAGGTGGGTCAATGACAACCGTTGACTACCTGATGGTGCGTAGGCGAGATAGGGGGCACCTCCGGGACACAAAGGTGGTCCCGGGGGAGGAGGCTGTTTCAAAGCACCACTTGGTTGCCTGTGACGTAAGGGTGAAAGGTGCGAGGAGAGCTCGGCGGGTGAAGTACCAACCGAGAATGAAGGTGTGGAGGTTGAAAGAGTTGACAGTAAGGGAGGCATTAAAAGAGAGGCTGAGTAGGGTAGAGGATGATGTGGTTGAGCTTGAACGTGGTTGGATGTCAATGAAAGATAGTCTGTTGGGAGCCGTTGGTGAGGTATGTGGATGGACAAAAGGACCACCGAGGCACTCGGAAACATGGTGGTGGGATGATGAAGTTGGAAAGAGGATTGACGAGAAGAGGAAGAAGTTCAAGGAGTGGCAGAAGGCAAAGGGTATGGGAGCAGAAAAAGCAGAGCATTAAAGTTATAAGGCAGCCAAGAAGGCTGCAAAGAAAGAGGTAGCAAAGGCGCAGGAGGCATGTAGGAAAATGTTCGGAGAACGCTTGGATTCGGAAGAGGGTCAGAGAGCGGTATTCAGGATTGCAAAGCAGATAGCGAAAGAGAGGTGTGATGTGATGGGGGTGAGTTGCTTGAAGGATGAAGTGGGACAAATCGTTGTGGACCCAGATGGAATTACAGGAAGATGGAAAAGATATATGGAAATGCTGTTGAATACAGAGAATTAATGGGATGGCAACAAAGAGAGTAACCCAGTTTTAGGACCGGCAGAGAAGATAACTGAGAAGGAAGTTGAGGAAGCGATAAAAGCAATGAAGAGTAGAAAAGCGGGAGGGCCGACGGGAGTTGAGGGAGATATGTTGAAGGCAGCAGGAAGTTGGGGTGTGAAGAGAATGACAGAGATCTGTAATCTGGTGGTGAAAGAAGGCCGCATTCCAGTGGATTGGGAACTGAGTACCATCATCCCTCTATACAAGGGGAAATGTGACCCTCTGGAGTGTGGCTCGTAACGAGCGACAAAGTTATTGGAGCATGGAATGAAGGTATTGGAAAGGGTGTTGGAGAGGAGGATAAGGAAGAAGGTAAAGATCGACGAAATGCAGTTTGGATTTATGCCAGGAAGAGGAACAACAGACGCGCTCTTTATTGTGAGGCAGTTGCAGGAGAAGTACATGGAGAAGAGGAGGAAGTTGTTTCTTGGGTTTGTTGATCTGGAGAAAGCATTCAATAGGGTTCCACGCGAAGTAGTGACATGGCATTGAGGAAGTTAGAAGTGGAGGAATGGCTGATCAGAGTAGTGATGGCAATGTACAAAAGAGCACGCACAGCTGTAAGGACGAAGGACGGGAACAGCGGTGAGTTTGAGGTGAAGGTGGAAGTGCATCAGGGGTCGGTACTAAGTCCAGTACTATTTGTAGCTGTGATGGAGGTGCTGGCTCAAAACGTAAAGGAGGGTTTACAGTGGGAGTTGTTGTATGCAGATGATCTGGTGTTGATTGTGGAAAGTATGGACGGACTGAAGGAAAAGATGAACAAGTGGAAGGAATGTATGGAGACAAAAGGTCTGAAGGTAAATATAGGAAAGACAAAGGTGATGGCAAGTGGTAAAGCATGTGGTGAGGTGGAAAGAACTGGAAAGTGGCCATGTGCTGTGTGCAGGAAGGGTGTCGGAGTGAACTCCATTCAATGTACAATGTGCGCTGAGTGGGTTCATCAAAAATGTAGTGGTTTGAGAGGGTCATTAACCAGTGTGGCAGCTACATTCAAATGTAAGGTGTGCACAGAGGGAGCTGCAGATGGAGGAAATGTTGAGTTGGATCTTGGAGATGGCATGAAGCTGGAAGGTGTGAAAACATTTTGCTACCTCGGAGACATGCTGAATGGAGAAGGTGGATCAGACTCGGCAACGGTTGTTCGAGTGAGATGTGCATGGAAGAAGTTTCGGGAACTGAGTGGCGTGCTGATGAGGAGTGGAGTGTTGTTGAAGCTGAAGGGAAAGGTGTATGCTGCATGTGTGAGAAGTGTTATGATTTATGGGAGCGAGACATGGGTCATGAATGTAGAGCAGCAACGAAGGCTGGAAAGGGTGGAAATGCGAATGGTTCGGTGGATGTGCGGAGTATCGTTGAGAGAGAGGAAGACAAATGATGAATTGCGAAAGATGATGGGAATAGAGCCTGTGATTGATGCTGTGAAGAGGAACAGGTTGAGATGGTTTGGTCATGTGTTGACGAAGTATGAAAGTGACTGGTTGAGAAGAGTGATGGAAATTAATGTAGAAGGAAGTCGAGGATGGGGAAGACCGAGAAAGACTTGGCTAAAGATGGTGGAAGAAGAAATGCGGGCAAGGGGGTTAACAAGGAGAGATGCAGAAAATAGGGCAAAATGGAGAACATTGTCATGGGGACCGCAGGGCTAACCCCGCTCCAGCAAGGAGAATGGCCTTAAAATGCATGCTGTTGTTGTGTGTTGTTGACGAGATCTTACCACCACTGCGACACTTCCGCACTAAATATCCTCAGGATTCTCCCATTGCACTGCCTTGTGCACTTTTGTCACCCTCGGGACTCTTTCACTGTGCCAATGGCTCATCATTCACCAGTTGTTCACTCTCCCTCGACTGATCTTTCCTGACTCTCACTTATCAAGCCTGATTTATCTCGTTATTGTACACCGCTCATTTCCTATGCCTTCTCCAGGCGCTGCATAACGTCATTGCCGGGCACTGAAGGGAGCCTGGCAATGACACACACCGAAGGACAATGCAGCAGGAAAATGACCCCAAACATACTTCAAAAAGTACCCAGGAATGGTTCAAGACAAAACGCTGGACTGCTCTGAAGTGGCCAGCAATGAGTCCAGATCTAAATCCCATTGAACACATGTGGGGAGATCTGAAAACAGCAGTTGGGAGAAGGCACCCTTCAAATCTGGGAAAACTGGAGCAGTTTGCACAAGAAGAGTGGGCCAAAATGCCAGTAGAGAGATTAAGGAAGCTCATTCATGGCTATAGGAAGCGCTTGACTGCAGTTATTTTGTCCAAGGTCTGTGCTACCAAATATTAAGTCTAGTGTGTCAATTATTTTGTCAATGCCATTTCTTTTTATTTCTGATTTTAAAGGATATATTAAGTTCTTAATCAAAAACAAAGGTTCTGTAACATTAACAGTGAAATAAAGAATTGTGGAGACCAAATACTTTTGTCAATTTCAACTTATTTTTAGAGAAAATTGTGAGTTATTTGAAAAAAGTGCAAGGGTGCCAATATTTTTGGCCACGACTATGATTTTTAAGTGATTCTTCACCATTGAGGGATAGGGCCAAAATCGATATGTACCATTGCTTTTCAAAATGTTGTGGACGGATTCGGATGAAACTTGGTGGATGAGTGATAGATGTGATGAACAAGCTGATTCGATTTTGGTTAAGATGCGGATGCAGAACTGGCCTATCAGTGGTCTACAAAACGTGAACTGTTCAGCCTGGCGGAGGCATGCACTCTATTGAGTGCAGCTCTAGATTACTTCTGTGGTGCAATTGTTGTGTTTGACAGTCATCAGATCCAAACCGCAGGGGTGCAACAACCAGGCTTTACTCAATCACCGCTATATTCTCTCTTCTTCCTTCTATATTTCTGGCTCTAAATTTAGTATATTGTAAGGAGTCTCGTCCTGAGCACGCTTTGGACTCAAAGTAAACATTTGCTTCAGTCAGTCAATTTATTTACGAGAAAATTAATCTTGAGGTTGGGTACAAAGTGATATAATTGGAACAGGCCTGCGTGTCCTGAGTCTCCCTCTTGGTGTCTGACAGTCAAACAAAACTGAAAATCATTCCAAATTGGAAATTTACTTTTTTAGGGATGTCATAAAGCACAAACAACAGGCATGAAAAACTAATGTAAAGTGTTAAATTGGGTGGTGTAAAAGAGGGTGCAATAAGCGACGGTAAACTTCTGATTCAATGGTTTGTTTTGTTTGTGTTCTACAGCCTTTAAAACTTTTATTTTATTTCAATTGGATTATATATTTGAACACTGCAGAAAAAAAAATCGTTCGGTCTCGACCGATAAAACTTGCGCTCTGAGAGCAGAGTGACAGCGAGATTCAGACAAAATGGTGGAGCCTAGCGATATAAACACAAACATTACTTCGCTCAAAGATCTGTTTTGTTTTAATGCATCTTTTTCTCAAAGAGCCTGGTGTTGGCTTAGCGGTTAGGGTGCCGGCTGGGGATCCTAGGATCCTGGGTTCGAATCCCGGTCGATCGCTGAATTAACGCCAGGGGGCTTGACTCAGCCTGTCATCCTTCCGAGGTCGGCAAATTGAGTACCAGCTTGCTGGGATGAATGATCCCGGTGTGTACCCCGGTTTAGAATAGGTACACCGTATCCCCGCACATGGTAAGAGGCGACTGAGGGTTGGCGTCAGGAAGGGCATCCGGCCATAAAAACATTGCTTCAAACAGGGAACCATGATCGTCATGGGGCCCGCAGGGCCAACCCCTGCTCTTGCGGGGAAATGGCCTTAAAACGATCATTCATTCATATATATTCATCTTTTTCTCAAAGATCGTTCAAAAATTGCCAATTTCTCCAAGAAGAATTGGCAGAAGGTTCAGCTCTGGCATGCTGGAGATACTGTTCCGTTTGACCCATCGGCTTTGTTTGGATGACATTGTGCCTGTTATTCAAAGTTCACGGACAAAGCTAATATAGATTACGCTCGGAAATGCAAAGCTTGAGTTGAAAAGATCCTTCCTATGTCCTTTTTCTCAAGAAAGTGTGTGGTAAGGTGAAATCTCTAGTTATTATCTGTTTTGAGATTTGAATCCCCATTTGCATGGCCACCTATTCATCAATGAGGAGCTGACTGAAGCAAGTGAGTTGCTGAATGAACAATCTCAAAACCTCTATAGACAGTACAAAGGCCAAAATACAAAATACAAAGTATTCAGCCATCAATCAGCCATCAATCATCTGGACTGGTCTCCAATCTCTACCGCCTCTGACATCAACTCATCCTGGGAATTCTTCCAAAGTAAATTGCTCTCTCTCATGCACCGATTTATCCCATCTCGTCTTCAGTTGTCATACCCTTCCTCCCGTCCATGGTACACGGAATCTTGTGGTGAGGCTGTTGCCCAGAAACAACTTGCCTTCGTTTCCTGGAAAGCAAATCCAACGGAAGGAAATCTCATTTCCTTTCACAAAGCCCGAAACAAGTGTGTGTCCACCCTCAGGAGAGCCAGGAAACAATATCTCTCTGTTCTCAAGACCGAACTCTCCTATCTGTCCCTCTTCCAAATCCTGGTGGCGTCTGGTCAAATCTGTTTCTGGTGTTTGTTCCCCCTCCATCCCCTCAATCACCTCAAATGACTACACAGCTGACTCCGCACGTGAAAAAGCTGAATGCCTCAACTCTGTGTTTGCCTCTAAATCCTGTGTCCCAAACCCATCCCTCTCTGTACCCACCGTACCCAGTAGTACCCAGCTGCTCCTGGACTCTGTGTCCTTTCCTCCTGACAAGGTGGAAAAGTTTCTGTCAACCCTCGACTCTGATTCTGCAACTGGACCTGACGGCATCAGCCCACGAGTCCTAAAATCCTGTTCTTCCGCTCTTTCACTCCCTCTCTCTGTTCTCTTCACCCTCTCTTTTGCTCAAGGTCATCTGCCATCTGCTTGGAAATCGGCCAATATCACCGCGTTACACAAAAAAGGTGCAAAAACAGATCCTAGCAACTACAGACCAATCAGCCTTCTCCCAATTATCAGCAAAGTCATGGAATCCATCATTGCTTCGGATATGAAATCTCTCCTCTTCTCCAATGGCTTGATCTCTGATCATCAATTTGGTTTCAGACCTAGTCACTCTGCTCTGGACATGCTGCTTCTGCTGTCTCAACAATGGATGGAGGTCCTCAATGCCAAACAGGAAATTAGAGCTGTCTTCCTTGACATATCACGTGCCTTCGATACCGTCTGGCACCCCGCTCTGCTCACCAAACTCTCCTCCTTTGGTATCCATGGAAATCTCCATGCATGGCTGGCGGACTTCCTCTCTAGTCCTAGTCAACGTGTGGCCCTGAATGGGTTTCTCTCATCTCCTCTTCCTGTTCAGGCTGGAGTTCCCCAAGGCAGTGTTCTGGGCCCTGTGCTTTTTCTGGTCTTCATCAATGATCTCTCCGACTCCCTTGAAAATCCTCTCTCTCTCTTTGCTGATGACTCCACTCTCTGCTGCTCCATTCCTCATCCCTCAGATCGGCAGTCTGCAGCCTCCTCGCTCTCTGCAGACCTGGACAAAATCACAGACTGGGCAAACAAGTGGAACATGTCTTTCAATCCTGACAAATCTCACACTCTTACGATGTCTCTCCAAAAAGACCGACTGGACAACCCTCCCATCCACTTTCTGAATAATCCTCTCCATGAAGTTCTGTCACTCAAGCTTTTGGGTCTCACTATCTGCCATGATCTTTCCTGGGAAACCACATTTCAAATCTGGCCTCCAAAGCCAGTCGCCGACTGGGCATCCTCCGTCGTGCGAAGTCCTTCCTTGGCACACCTGAGCTCCTCACCACATATAAGGCTTTCATCCGCAGCTCAATGGAATACTGTTCCCCCCTCTGGGCTGGTGCTCCTGCCTCACACCTAGCTCGTCTTCACGCTGTTGAAACCAAAGCGTTCAGAATCATTGGAATCTCCCGTGATGAAGCTACCTCCGAGGGCCTTTCACTTACTCACCGCAGGCAGGTTGGTGATCTTTCTGTCTTCTACCGACTCCTCTCCGGCCTTGCTCCTCCAGCTCTCTCTGGGCTCTGTCCCCCAAATATTCCTACTGGTCGCACAAGATCTGCCTGCAACCCTCTTATGGTGAAACAGCCAAAATCAAGACTCTCTGCTCACCTTCACTCCTTCATTCCTCTTTTCTCCCGCCTCTGGAACAAACTCCCTCACTCTCGTCAATCCCACTCCTCCCTCCAGGTCTTTAAAACAGCTGTTCACCACCATCTCTTATCTTCCCCCATCCAAAACCTTGATCTTTTGTACCCCCGCTAATTTCACCCCAAATCCACTTTTTTGAAATACCAACTTCTTTCCTGGAAGTCCTTGGTGTACTTGTGTTTATACTTCTCCCACCTCACCCCCCCCCCCCTTCCCACACCGCCTTCCCCCAATCCCTATCCCTCCCACACATTCCCGATGTCCCTGCTCTCAAATGTTGTGTTTATGTGCTTCCCCTTCTCTCCCCATCTTGTCTAACGCTCCCCTTTTTATATACTTTGTTTGTTTGTCTCTTTGATTTGTTTTTGTGATAAATGCTAGCTCTTTTACGAGCCTCGATTCTGTATATTAAAAAAAAAAAAAAAAAAAAAATGAAGCAATTTCAGAGGGAAAGTGTGTTGAAAAAGATAAAAGTTGGGATGGCTTGGATTATTGTTAACAACTCCTTCCTGGAACATTTTGAACGGCCCTTGAATGCTACTTTGTGAGGAAGCAAGTGACAAAATACATTTAATCAATGCTTGTAATATGTAATACCGGTGGTATCCGATATTACAAATCATCTTATAAATTATATATACATATATACATATATAAATGTATTTTTAAATTTTTTAAATATAATACATCTTATAAATTACATATAAATGCAGTCAGTACAAGAGGCCCAATTAAAATTGTAGTTGCTTGGAAAAAAAAATCCCAAAATAAGTGGGCTACTAAAACTGAATATAAAGTGAGATAGATGCCCAAATATGAAGTGAGAAAAATTTCTTATTTAACTTTACCATACATGGTCAATAAGATGCCAGAAAGAAAACGAAACATCTTTCCTTTGCTTACCTGTCTCCATGTCGAATTTCCTGGCGCTGGCGTCCATCAAATGACACCCAGGCTGTGTTCTTACCATCAGGTGACAGCCTTATCTGCAGGGATACGCACAATATCAGCAAGTGCTGCCAGACAACTTCAACAGCAAAAATAGTGTTTCTAACGAATCGTTTTTACAAACATCTTTTAAAATAAAGAAAGATTAAAAAGCAAAAATGTCGTACAGTAAGTTCGACCCCAGCTGGCACGACAATGGGCCGAAAGGACAGCGAGTGTGGGCAGATTGGCGTGATGAGAATGGCTGGCACATTTGGGTGGATCATGGAGGCACCGGCAGCCACTGCGTACGCAGTGCTCCCTGTTGGCGTCGATATTATGAGGCCTGTAGAATGTGAGGACGGAAATCAGACAGAGATCATTGTCTTATCGTTCCATTCCATTGCGATCGCATGAAGAAATAAAAGGTGAAAACAAATACATAATGACAAAGTGCAGGAACATTTTTGGATAATTGACCATTCATATGAAATGGCCCTTCCAGATATTGACCTTCAAAATAATATAATTCCTTCAAGATATTGACCTTCAAAATAAAATAATTCCTTCAAGATATTGACCTTCAAAATAAAATAATTCCTTCAAGATATTGACCAATTTTGAGACAAAAAAGGTAAATCTGCCAATTGGTGAAATGTTATTTTATGAACATGTATGCAATCCCAATGTTTGCGTGCTTGGAAAGTCATGCAACCGTTCAGGGAGGGGACCCTGAGTCCATCGAGAGAAAAATCTAAATTTGGTAAATTGGTCCAATTATTTTTTTAAGCTCAATCCAACTTTATATTTCGATTGTATTGTCCGTGTCGCTAGCGCACACACAAGATAGACTACTTTTATGGTGTCGTTTAATAAATATTCCCAAACACCGAGTGGTGAATTAAGCTAAAGCGCAATGCAGCTGGCCAATCCGCAAGGAAGATACAACTTGAATCAATGTGTGTAATGATTTTAAAAGATCAGAATTATTCCTGTAGTGATGCAGCTGTGCTATGCTGGTATCCTAGTGAAAGGTATGTCACCAAAATGGTCTGTTGGGGATTTTTGTCAAAATTAGCAAGAAAAGTTCCAAAACAGTTTTTATATTTTTTTATACTTTTAAAGGCAGGTTTTCTTCAGGCCAGTTCTACATTGTTCTACGAACTGTCAGTTCTACGCTGCTCTTCCATGAGCCTGAATCCTGTAAAGTAAGAAGGTCCAAGTGGATAAAACAGCCACAGACTATTTATTACAAAAATGTATTTCAATGAGTGGAAATTACAACTTTTTTTTTTTAAACAAATTTTTACAAATAAGAACAAGTGTAAAAACACTTCAACATTTTAACGTAAAAACACTTGATGGTATGAAAGAGGCTGAATTGTGCTGACAAAGGAAAGATGAAAGGTGCAAAGGAGGAAGCTTTTGCGGATGTGGATTCTGGAAAAGGAAGACAAGGTTTGACCACCTATGCCTAGGTATTGACTGCACAGATCGAGGTTAACTAATAGTAATTCCTTTTTTTAAAGACATGAAATCTTGGTTCGCAGAAGAGAACGACTGAGGGTAGAAGTCAATGCACTGACAGTGGGACATGTGGACGTAATAATGGGAACGGGATGGGAGATGAAAGGGAATGAAAAATAGCAAGCTGAAAATAAAAGTGGAGGGTTCGAGAAGGTTAATGAGGGCAGAAAGATCACCGGTAGGGATGGAGGATGACCTCAAGTGAATACGGATTTTAACACGAATCAAACAACTTCTCCAGTTTGACATGAAATCAATTTTACTTTTACACAGTTAATCATTCATGGTGTGCTGACAGCAAGGTTTAGGCCTGCTTAGGCACTGAAACCAAAGGAGTGAAGCCTCTTATACCTGTTCATATCTGCCAAAATGAAATGGGCAGTGATTTAAAGTACCATGGTTTTATAGGCTGGTATTCCCTGTCAACGTAGAAGATTTATTACATTAAGTGTAGCAAAAGGTTTCAACTCAATTGATTAAGTTCTGGATATGGTATGGTTCTGCTTTTCTTTCACATTGACATTTGAAACAATAAGTGAAGCCACAAATGAAGGCCATGAAGTATAGCATGCATGGAAAACAAAAGTAAAGTAAAATAGTCCTGTGGGAGACGGATGTCTATATCCCCACTGTTTCTGAGAAGATTTTAAAGGAAATGACCTAAATTTGAGGCAAAACCCTCCTTTTCTGCCTCTTATAGGGCGGATCCTGATGGGGAGCACAACCCCATGAGACTTCACTGTTCTGATGTATCGTATCAAATTCGGTCCATATCGGTGATTTCGTTTGTGAGGAAAATATGTTTTAGTGAATATGAGAGATTAGGGGAGGGAACCCATGGCTCCCTTTCCAGGGGAGATATGGCCATGGGGAGCACAACTTGAAGTTAGGGCATGGTCACAATGCCGCATGGTCAGGTTGGTCTAGATCCGGTTATCCGTTTCTGAGAAAAAGATTTTTGAATGAAATATCAATATTTGGGGCAAAACCCCCATTTTACCTCATTTTAATGGGTGGATCCAGATAGGGAGTACAACTCCATGAGATATTAATGTCCTGATGCATTGTACAAAATTGGGACGGTATCGCTCAGGAAGTTGTGGAGAAGATGTTTTAGTGAAAATGATGGATTCGGGTAGTGGACCCAGGGCTCCCTTTCCAGGGAAGATACGACCACGAGGAGCACAACCTAATGTTGGGGCAATGTACTGATACCTCATGGCGAGTTTGGTGTGGATCTGTCTGGCAATTTCTGTGAAGAAGATTTTTGAATGAAATATCAATATTTTGGGGCAAAACACCACTTTAACTCCCATTATAAGTGGTGCATCCGGATGGGGAGCACAACGCCATGAGACCTTGCTGTCCTGATGTATCGTACCAAATTTGGTCCATATTGGTTGGGTAGTTTGTGAGGATATCTTTTAGTCAAGTATTAATGGATGTACGGACTGAGGGACAGCTGGGCACCGGAACCTACTCTATGAGGTTATTTTAGAGAAATACTCCATAATAACCCAAGTTAAAATGTTCTGGGATATCGCAAGTAATACATGTACAAGCTCTTACCTTTACTTGAGCAAAGTGTTTAAGAAATGCAAATGTAGTTAGTATTCATAAGTCGACATTACAATCCCATTGAAGATGAATATTCTTTAGACTTTATCGTTTATTGGAAGCACGCATTAGTCCGAATGAAATTCTACAATACCTCACCAAAGGCATTGAGAAAATGGATACGTGAACTGCAAAGACTCCAGACCATGATGATGTGCAAGCTCAACAATAATATTTTGCTGTTGGTCACTCACCATCCCCCTGCACGGTGGTGATGAGTCGATTATCAAGAAACAGGTCGACATTGGAGAGATAAGATGAGGGTCCTCTATCCACTACCACCTCATTCAGCACCTGGACACGAAGAGGAGGCAACACATTATGTTCAAGAAAAGCACAAATGGCCTCAATGGTTACGAACAATCTTTATAAAATAAAATAAAATAAAAATAAAAAACGTTTTTACTACCGTTTATATTTTGCTCATATAGTATCTTGGCTCGGGCTCGTGGAGTTTATTACATTACGTGAAATTTACGAGATAATTCTGGCAACTTAAACAAGTAACTTTATTGGTCAATATTAACAATATAGTTTTATTATTGGTCAATTTTGGTTGTGTTTATCGAATAATACACAGGGTTCATTACATTTTTGTTTATTATCGCTAAAAAACGTTTATTATTGCTTCAACAAGCAAAAAGGAGCTATATCATTAGTAGTTGATGAAATGCACAATCCAAGCGCCGCCCCTCTGAATGACAGCTGCCACGCGCACACCGACGTTGTCGATGACTCGGCTGAGAACTAGAGCTGATATGTATCTAATTTCCTATCTCTTGGTGTTTTTCAATTCCTGCAGTGTGTGTGTGGGTTGTTTTCGTAAACTTTAGCTTTGAGGGACCCCCATAGGTAGTAGTCAGGAGGAGACAGATCCGGGGAGTGAGGAGGTCATAGGTTGTCCGTCCATCGAGAAATGAGTGTGGATCACCCAGGAAACATAATCTGAAAAACTCCAAAGCACCATTAGACAGATGCGGTGATACACCTTGTTGCTGGAAGATGACTTAATTCATTGTGGTGTCTTGTTTTCTTCTCAGTGCCAGAAGGAATCTTCTCTGCAGCATGTCCTTGTATCTATCTGTGTTTACTGTCATTGTTTGTCCAGCTTCGTTCTTGAAGAAGAAAGGTCCTATTGTACCGATACGCCCGATTGCACATCAAACAGTTACTTCTCCTACAGAAACTGGTTGTTCCATACATTCGTGCAATTGGGGTTCGGCCCAAAATTGCATGTTCTGCATGTTTATGTGGCCCCTGAGATGGAAGTGGGCCTCATCACGAAATAAAATATTGTCTAGAAAATCTTGGCCTTCTTCGATCTGCTGGGGCAAAGGCGGTGCAAACTCCAAATATCTCCCTCTTATTACCCTGCGCTCGCGAAGCGAAATGCAGGGTTAAGCATTTGGGTACGTACGTACGTCGTATGCACGTACATCGTACGTAGGTGCGTGTCTGCATTAAAAAAATTTATTTTCTCAGCAACCGTTGGTCCGATTGACATGAAATTTTCACCATAGGAGGGCCTCCTCCTGTAGAATATTTTAGTGAATATTACGACGTCACATGTCACGTGGTACGGGTGCCATCTTGGGAAAAACAAAAAACTTTGCACCTCTATATCTCAAAAACCGCTGCACAGAAATAATTGAGACAGGTCTCATTGCAAAGAACTCTCAATGCGGAATAACATGTGAATGATGATGTCATAAGTGCCGCCGTTATGACGTCATAATTCGACAAGTAAAAAACTATCCGATCAGGATGAAATTTCTTGAGCATCTTCTCGGTATAAATTGATGCAGAAATAAAATGACGTCGTAGGTCACGTGGTTCGGACGCCATATTGATTTGAGTGAGAAGCCTGAAAAACCACCAAAATCCAATTTTCTCCTAAACGACTGAACAGATCGAGGCCAAACTTTGCAGGCAGAATCACATACCCATGACAAACAAAAAATTCACCGAGCCTGTCGTCATGCGTCACATGGTTTCGGAGTTATGACGTTTTTAAGCATAAGCTTTTAAAACCAAGCTCCTCCCTCATTTTTGAACCTATCGAGAGGAAGCTTGTTGTGTTCACAGTTGTGTTCAGCATATCAGTCTACTAAAATTACTTTTTGAAATTTGATAGGTCATGTCATGTGGTTTGGCAGATATAAATAATTAAATGAAAATATAATTTTTTTTATAACTCTTGAACTGCTTCATTGATCGACGTGAAACTTTATATTATAGTAGAGGTAATGAAGTGTAACATGTGTGCAAAATTTGAAGATGATTGGATGTATGGTCTGGAAGCTAGAAGTTATTTCGTGAAGAAGAAGAGTCATCTAGAGTGGGCATGGAATTAATTATCACACTGCACATGACGAGCACGCAAAGTACGGAGCGACCTCATGGGGTCATCTTGACCTCTAATAAAATTCTGATTTCAGATTTGTCAATCGCTGAGGTACATTAACACGACCAAAACAGATTTGGCGAAATTCCGACGATTTTTGACGAAAATATAACATTTGTGTCTGCATTCCAATCAAGTAAAGTGTGTGCCGTGTCAGCATTAAAAAAATTGAAACGTGGCTCATTGTAAAGAACTTTATATGGGGAATAGGTGTTGTTAACGATGACGTCATTGGTGCCATAATATGACGTCATAATTCAACAGGGACAACGCTTCGTCTGATCAGTTTGAAATTTATTGAGCATTATCTATGCAACAATTTATTTAAAGAATATAAATTTATGATGTCATCGCTCACGTGGTCTGGCAGCCATAATGGATCAAAAAAAAAAGAAACGTTCAAAAATATAACAGTTGGCTTACACCAAGTTGACTGCGCAGGGTAAGTATTCTATGAATACCATCTAGTTTATTTACTGGATCTGGTACACATAGTTGTTTCAAATTGTCATGTATGATTCTAACAACGGGCATGCGAGGCGTTCCCACCAGCTACCAGCTGTACAAGTTAGTGTGTCGACTTTTTCGGAGAAGCCTGCAAAGCTTCTCTTATGGCCTCTATCTTACTGAGTTTTCTCACTGAAGGTTTTCTACCACAGTATCCTTTCATTTCGTCTTTTACATGTGGATAAACTTTTCTAAAAAAATACTTGATGGTTTTGTATTGTGGAATTCTTGCATTTGGATAGACCCAATAAAACTGCCTGTATGTAGAAACAAATGATGTCGTCATAAAAATCCGACTCTAAAATGAGCGTCCGCTGGGGTCAAGGAGCAAAGAGAAATTGTTTGAAATGGTTGAAACTTCTTTGGGAAAAAAACTTTAAACCTTGTTATTTAGGTGATCTGACAATAAAAGAAGAGGGTCGTATTAGTAAAATTACAACCACCTTTGGAAAAGTTGCACATCATTTTGAACCACCCTGTAAAACTGTCAAATGATACAAAACTAAATGTCTGGTAATGCTGTTTTGATGATCTATAAACTCAAGAAGTTATAGTAAAATGGGATCCAGAATGACAGCAAACATGCCCAGAAGCCAGACCTGAATCTGCATAGTTGTGCGATTGCCTTCCAGTGTCTCCAAAGAGCGACAGGTGAGCGGTTGTGGTCCATTATGCTCAAATTGGGGCCAGCTGGGCTCAGTGTCCCCATTCCTTTGGAACTTTATCACCTTTACCTTAAGGCGGCTGCGCAGAACAACGGCTGCGTTACCTACACAGGAACGCAAAATATAGAGCAATAGATTTCTGGTGCATTCACTACTCAGTTTGTATCACTGCACACAAAATGTCTCGGGTTAGAAACATTGAGAAATCCTTCAAAGTAACCGATAACCTTAATGTGCAACATTTAACCTGTAAGTAGTACCTTCAATAACTTGTGCCACGTAGGTCTTAAAGGACTCAAATTTAAATGGTGTCAGGAAACCAAGAGAGCCGAGATGGAATGCCATGACTGGAGGAACGCTGTCCTGCAGAAAACATAAAAGGAAGTTACTTACTAAACTGTCGAGATGTATAACACATGTACCAGTAGATCTTTGCACAAAGCACAGAAAAATGCACAAAGCAAAACGTTTTGCTGTAATGTTTCAGCAGACAATCAGTACGGATTGGTGGTCATATGCCAGCAAATTTCTGTGTTCAAGATATACAATTTATGTACAGGTAGGCAGGTGTGCAATAGCAAGTAATAAAGAGTTGTTAGGGTTTGCTTTCAACATCAACCACAAAAAGAGACAACGACCCAAATTATTATATTTTAGCCATGCAATGATACCTAACAAAGGCAAGACCAAACTAGAGAATTAATAGAGCATGTTACCCCACACAGTGTTCAAGTCTATACTGTACTTCAATTAAATTAAATAATGACTTTAAAGATCGTTAAAAACAAGACCAAAAGTCTAACAGCGGCAGGCTTGTTTTTATACTTTAGCTGAAGAGGATAGCATGACCTGGGTGGAGATACCAGTTAGCAAATAATGTAAGTATTAATTTTTTTTGAAGTACCATAAGTCTGTAAGCTGTTTGTCACCATGGAAGTGAAGAAATTGCATTGAGATATTGGTTTGTTCTATACGTTTCAAGTCAACAATGAACCAACCATACACCGCTTCAATCCAGTAACTTTGCAGTCACAATAAAGGGATTGCAGTGTTACGATTATATATACTATATTATTATTATTAAAAACATTATACGACCGTATTAAGAAACCTGGGCTGATTTGTCCGAAACAGTTGTAGATATACGACAGGTTCGACCATATGTTCGGCCAGAACAGCATATAAATCAAAATGGCGGTGTGTGGAGTCCGCCGTCGTATGCCGTAATGACATCACATCACCCCTGTCATGTGACCAGATAATCAGCTCTGATTGGTGTATGCTTGTGAGGGGCATACATACATGCATTTGGACACAGGGACAAACAAACACTGTTCTAGACGGCTTTGTCCTACTGGCTACGCCATAAAATCTGAAGGTTTAGCACGGTTGAAGCAGTCTTATACCCTTCCCTTATCCACCACCTTACTGAACATGTCCACGTCCAGGTACTGCTAAACGGAACAGTTTTGGAAGTGACAAGAAGGCGATTTGTGTTGTAGTGTTCACACGTATGTAATTCAATTTAAACAATTTTTTTTTGCAAAAGTCCCATAAATAAATGAATTCCAGATTTTACCACCATTGACACAGTACCTATTACACCACCCTATCTAATATGCTACATTAGTTATTCATGCCTGTTATATGTGTCCTTTATGACGTCTTTAAAAGCAGTAAGCTTCCTGTTTAGAGTGATTTTCAATTTTGTTTGACTGCCAGATAAGCAGACAGAGTTAAAAAAAAAACAAACAATTCACTCCTCTCTGCACATGTGGGATCAGGACGTATTCAGAGACAAAGTACTGTTAAGCGGCAGGTTTGTTTTCCAATTCATGTTCAAAATATAACATTCAATTTAAGCCAGTTGTTCCTCCATCATAAACTGATGTTTGTAGCCAGACAGACGGACGGACTTGAAGCAATTGCCTAACCCCACTTTTTGCTTCGGATGTGTGGGCTAATTAATTATTTAATTATAATCTAATAATCTAATAATAGAAATCTAATAAAATAATCGAATAATTTAATTGGCTGTGGCAAATCAAGCTCACAATTTGATATTATTTACATGCAGTTAATAGTTGAACACCTTAGAGACAGAGGCATCCCCTAAAAAACAGTCACAGCAGATTTACTCGAATCTTGGGAATTTCTCAAATGTTCAGAAAACGCAAATATCTCATGCGTGCATTATTGTATACTGCAGCTAGAATGAATTGGGTTAAGGTTACTATGCAGCACAGTAGAGGTTAACATTAACTCTATAGACTAACCTCAGATAACAAATGAACCTCAGCATACATGCCATGTTAACAAGGTTAATGGTCTGGAACCTTGATACCAAGATCAATGTTCATCCTAATAACTGGTGGCAGTTTACATTAACGGGATTGCATTGTAGCGGGGTGGCTTGGGGTCAATTTTCAAGATTACCGTTACCGGGCGGACAAAAGCGCCATTTTTGGTGTGAGGCTTCCTTAGGGTATATCAGTTGATTTTAGCCGAGGAGCCCTCTCGAAATATGTACGTAACCATGGTAACACAAACAAATCCAAGATGGCTGCCGTTCATGATAAAATACCAATTTTCTTGGGTTGTAGTTGTTAGAGGAAAGCCAAATTGTATCAAAATATTACTTAAATATCAGAACCATGTCCTCAACATGTTCGGTCACCCTCCTGAAATATTAAAGTAAAACATAAAAATCCAAAATGGCCGCCATTTATGCTGAAATAGCAATTTCCTTGGTTTTTAGCGGTCATACGATGGCTAAATTGTACCAAAGTATGATTATATCATACCAGAATATTTTTATTGAAGCCCTATTTTTAAAAAAGATACACAAATAACCTACCACATATGGACAACATGGTTGTTTATTTCCCGTAGGTCTAAAGATCAAAGAAATCAAACTACATAATATTGACTGCAACATCTATTAACAATAACATCTATTCAAGATGGATGCCTGTTCACATAAGAGATATGAAGTCTCTGCCTGACCCTATCAAGGAAGAGTTTGAGAAACAATGCCACTGGGTCCTTTCTAAAACCAGCAAAATATTCTCTACTATCCCATTTGACCAAGCTCATGAACAGGAGAACGCGAAAGTCAAAGGCTCTGGTGGTTGTATTGGACTCACAGGAAACCCTGTCGCATTTAGACGCTGGATGTTAACAGGTCCCGAGTTGGCCAGATTGCAAACACAGTTTGAGGAAGAATACTTTCCCAATGATGACCCAGATTTTCGGAACCATGAACAGGGCCTTGCATCACAAAAAACATTTCAGAAGGAAGTAAACAATCTTTCTGAAACCTTCAACAGAATGGGAAACCCCTTCCTTGATGATTTTGAAGAGCTAGTGACACTCGACAGTCGCAATTGCATGGATGAGTCTGTAGTATCCGCACTACGCACATTGGAAGACACAGGCATAAAGCAGTATCAGGAGTATGTCAAGAGTGTACTTGAAGATCGCAGCTGCTCTATACATGACCCAATCAAGAAGAACTCACTGGCTCTCTTCAAGAGACCTAAACCCAAGGCCCCGACAAAGCAGGGGAAGAAGATCAAAGTGCTCCAGAACAATGTGGCACTTTTTGGCCAGTTGTACATTGCCATGCAAAGTCGCGAGGGTGACCTGAAGGAATTCTTTGCCCATGAGATACAACCCTTTCCACCTTCTCTCTCAGACTTTGGTAAGCTGCATTTACCAAACACAAAGTCCGATCTACTGAAATGTATTGAGCAGCCCGAGCAGCCTGAGCCACCTTCAACCTATGACTGCATTGTACTGGATGGTGCTGTCATTGTGCACTGTCTGCCGACTACTGCAGTCAGCACGTTCATTGAGTATGCAGACAAGGTGTTCATCCCCTACCTGGTGAAGCAGCTACAGAATGCCACAAGGTTGGATGTTGTGTGGGACACATACATTCCAGACAGTTTGAAGGAATCAACCCGGGAAAAGAGAGGAAAGGGTGTGCGCAGAAAAGTGTCCGGCCAAACCAAGCTTCCAGGCAATTGGATGGACTTCCTCCGTGATCCAAAAAACAAACAGGAGCTATTTGCCTTTCTGACGTCCAAGGTTGCCGAGTTTACCTTTCCATCAGGCAAATCCGTGTACATCACATCAGGTGAATCTGTAGTATCCACAGGCACCATCAACGCCATGCTGAACTGCAACCATGAGGAAGCAGATACGAGGGTCATAGTGCACATCGTGCATGCACTAGAGCAAGATATGAAGACTATTAAAGTGCGCACTGTTGACACAGACGTTGTAGTCATACTTATTGGTACATTTTATGATCTCATGGTCACTCAGCCATTGGTAGACATCTGGGTTGCCTTTGGAATGGGTAAGAATTACAGATTTTACAGTATCAATGCCATATGTGACAGACTTGGGGAAACAAGATCACAAGCTCTACCAGTATTTCATGCCCTTTCTGGATGTGATACCACATCAGCCTTCCAAGGTAAGGGCAATAAGTCAGCCTGGCAGGCTTGGCAAGCCTATGAAGACATCACAGAAACATTTGTGTATCTGGCTCGTCACCCCTTTGAGCTTCTTTATACAGACGCTGATCACTTCCAGAAGATCGAGAGACTAATCATCATCTTGTATGATAGAACAAGTCCCTTGAGCTCCGTCAATGAAGCAAGACAGGAACTCTTCTGCCAGAAGAATCGATCAATGGACAGAATACCACCCACACAGGATGCTCTTCTTCAACATGCCCGGCGGGCATTGTACCAAGCCGGAATCTGGACAACCAGCACACAGACACAGCAAGTGGTTCCTTCTCCACAGACATTTGCATGGACCCAGGTGTCAGATGTATGGGTACCAGTTTGGATATCAATGCCAGAGGTTTCCAGAGCATGCAGAGAACTAATCAAATGTGGTTGCAAAGGAGACTGTACCACATGCAAATGTGGCAATGCCAATCTTGTCTGCTCAAAACGTTGTGTTTGCCCATGTATTAAATAGACAAGTAAATAAGAACATTGCAGATGTCTAGATTACTGAGAAAGTAAGGATTTGCACATTGCACACTGAACATTATAATATACTTTTGTTCAACAGAAATCCCCCATGCTCACTACTGAATGACCAAAGTACTTGTACAGTCAATTTTTTAAAATTATTTTCTTTAAAAGTTGATGACTGAGGTCAATTATATCATGTAGTGGTTATAAGTTTCATGATTGTGTGGCTACAAATTCCCCTCATCCCAAGTGGGACTGGGAGGTTTTTTTTAGACCAGGAGTATTGTAATATATAAAGCTATATCAATATGCAGTACCAGAGACTTTTGGGGGCATCCTCATTTTTTCAAAAACAAATGACATACTTTGCTTACATGTACCTCCAAGTCGGCTTTTTTTTGTTTCAGTGTTTTGTTTTGATTAATGTGCAGCCTATATCAGGTGTACATATGTACTTAATAGTCTAGTCCAAGCTGGATCCGACCAGAAAGGATAACC
This sequence comes from Myxine glutinosa, assembly GCF_964187855.1. Taxonomy (NCBI): domain Eukaryota; kingdom Metazoa; phylum Chordata; class Myxini; order Myxiniformes; family Myxinidae; genus Myxine; species Myxine glutinosa. Next base: position 171,482,124 of record NC_136266.1, on the reverse strand, counting down.
ATTAGGAGTGCAAAATATCGAGCCCAAGAATTGGGCGTGTCGCTTATTGGATGTCACGCCTACCATTACAATCAGTATCCACTATAAACCAATGAGAGGTTTAGATTTAGTCGGCAATTTCCATCTGTCCGTGGTTCAAGCGGGAATTATCTCCCTGCTTTGCGGAGAGATTGGCACGCAGGTATTTGGGAATCCATCTTGACCAATCACCCTGGCCAATCTTGACCGCAAAGGAGCGCTATAATTTCCAGGGCTGGGGGATCGGCCAGTTTAAAAGACAAGGGGATTAACCCCCCCTTGGTAAGGGGAGCGCCGACCCCCGGATCCGCAACAATATATATATATATATCACGCAACAATATATATATATATATATATATATGTATATATATATATATATATATACATATATATATATGTATATATATATATATATATATATATATATATATATATATATATATATATATATATATATATATATATATATATATTTTTTTTGTAGACTCAGAAGAAGACCTTTGTTGGTCAAAAGCTCGTCAAAAATTAAAGATCGAAGTCCTGAAGCTACGTCCGCGTCTGATTTAATCTCCCGATTATATATATTATATGTGTGTATATATATATATATACATATATATATATATATATATATATATATATATATATATATATATATATATATATATATATATATATATATATATATATAGTTGCGGATCTCAAACGTCGGCCTTCCCCTTACCAAGGCGGGATTAATCCCCTTGTCTTTTTACTAGCCGACGCGATCCGGGGCTATCACGTTCCTTCCGGTCAGCGCTGAATAGGGCGGTAGGTCGAATTAGTCCTATTACCTAGGTACCAGCACCTCCCGGGAAGCAAGGAAATAACCCCACCCGAACCACGGATTTAGTGGACATGCCGAGCGATAGCGAGCCGCGATTCGGGCCGTTAACAGGAACTAACCCGATTGGAGCGGTTCCTAATCGTGCCACGCTTACCCAATGGGGAGAAATCACTAAGACGGTCAAATTAAGAGTAAACAGGAAGAACAAGTAATTTATTACACACACTTTGTACAATGAAGGAGAAGAAACAGAAGGAGCAATTACAGTGAAGAGGAAGAAGCAGATACACAGGGCAGCCTTATAACAGTCTTAACTTATCCCTAGACACGGGCCCGTTCACACTCGGACTCAGACTCACACGGGTTTGGTAGGTGGTCGGGTTGAGGGTCCACAGATGGCGTCCACAGCTCGCACCGGTCCCCGACTCGTACGGCGGTGAAGATGGTAGACGGCAGGCAAGATCTCCGCGTGTCGTTGGCGCGGATCGGACAATTATATGGGGGGGATCGGTAAGCTGGGCGATTACACTGGCGTACGTAATAGATATATCGGCGCTTTATACGCCTTCCCGGTATAGTTCGATACACTGCGCCACTTCCACAAGTCCTCTGCAATGCGCCGCTCCAGCAATGCTTTCACAATGCGCTTTCCCAAATAGGCCTTTGACGCTATTCACTTGCGAGTCCTTTCACCATCAACGATCGCAGTTGCGTCAGTCCTCTCCCTTCTCATAACTTGTCACAGCGCGTCTCTCCTCATAACTGAGGTGGGGGCCTTGCGCAAAGGGTTTTATTGCCACGCCCTTAGAAGCCTCTGGAATCTCTAGCCACACCCTGTCAGGCGATGTCGCCTCAGCCCTGATTGGCTGGTGGCCCTTACCGTCCCCCCTGCTGCCGATCCGATCACAGCCTCGCTGCCGCTCCACCCCCTTTTTGGGCCTACCTCGTGTCACTGGGCTAGTTCCAGCAAACCAGCAAACCAAGAGCAGCAAACGCTGCTGGCATCCAAAGCGTAACAACTGCGAGTTGTCAAATGGGCCGTGGGATGGATTCTGCCCAACGAGGTGGAATGTGGAGGGTGGAGGCACAATGGAAAAAACCTATCTTATTTGTTTTACACAACGCAGATGATAACTATTGGAAATGGCCTTATCTCACATATACTAAGAAATAACTAACGTTCTAAGGTGACCTACGTGTTGCATGTGGACTAACTATGGGGGCAGAACTTTTAACCTTTATTAATCAAATATGTACACTTCTCAGAACCGCAACAATATATATATATATATATATATATATATATATATATATATATATATATATATATATATATATATATATATATATATATTGTTGCGGATATGAGGACTGTATTTTTTTGATTGTGTGCTTTATTATTATTATTATTGTTTATTTTGCGCCCCCCTGCCTCCGGAGCTGTGTAAAGGTGAAAGGGCATCCCATAATTAGTCCACAAGCATACACGTCAGCCAAATAATAGAATACCCCTGTTTGATAGTTATCTCTTATTCTGTGTTTTAGAGTAAGGCTGTGTCTCCCATTAATTGAAGTACTCCATTGCACCAGTGAAAGAGAATAGATCCCCTTTCATTCCCATCCCCAAAATCCCCATTTCCTTCAAATCCCCTTTCGTCATTGCCGAGCCTCGATTGCCAATTACCTCCCCTCCAAAACCACCATTGAACAAGGGCTCGGGTCGGGGAAGAGGGGCGTGCCCGCCCGTCGTCATCAAGGGCGGAGCCAGAGGGTCGCATGACCAACCAGGGCCGAGGTGAGCACACCGATGGGCGTGTCCTGAAGGCCGGCGGCTTGATCGCCGGAGGCGCTATAAAGGCGCGCGCGCAAGTGGCGTGAGTGGGTCAGAGTCAGGGTCAGTCAGTGGAGTCGGTGGTCAGTTGGTTGCGTTGGTTGCGGTGAGGAGTCGGTGGTGGTGGTCAGTGGTTGCGTTGGTTGCGGTGAGGAGTCGGTGGTGAGGAGTGAGTGAACCAAGAAAGAGTTGAGGGTTGGACCAGACAGTCAGACAAGTCCTGGGAAAGCAGTGGAGGCCACAGCAGCAACACCACCCAACAGCCACTTCGGGCCTGGACGGCGGTTTTGAGCAAGGCCGTGAAGGAACGGCGGCTGCTAAACGCGCCGATCGTGCTGCAGGACCCCCTTGGACCTTCCTCTCCCTCCAGCCATCCACCTCCTGCCTTTCCACCCTTCTTGTGTACATGAGTTTGTTTTGTTTGTTCTGTCCCTGGGTTAATTAAGTCTGTATAAGCTAGTATTTGCACTGTGTCACCTGCGTCTTATGTGTTGTAAATAAACTTGATTGCTCCTTTTTGCTTGTGTGTGTACAATAAATCCAATGACTCTTCTGTCCGTCTTCTCGTCTTATTCCTTTTCCTCTTTGCATTTCGTCGTTTTAGTCTTTTCCCAGATTGGGCAGCTGCGTTGCGATACGGCCAAAGTTCTGGGTGAATCGGGTGAGTCGGGGAACAACTGTTCGGTCGCGGAGCCTTCGCTCGGCAAGTAACATCTAAACCGCGATCAGTAACAATATATATATATTGTTGCGGATATGAGGACTGTATATTTTTTTTGATTGTGTAAATTATTATTATTGTTTATTCTGCGCCCCCTGCCTCCGGAGCTGTGTAAAGGTGAAAGGACATCCCATAATTAGTCCACAAGCATACACGTCAGCCAATAATAGAATACCCCTGTTTGATAGTTATATCTTATTCTGTGTTTTAGAGTAAGGCTGTGTCTCCCATTAATTGAAGTACTCCATTGCACCAGTGAAAGAGAATAGATCCCCTTCCAATTACATCCCCTCTCGTCATTGCCGAGCCTCGATTGCCAATTACCTCCCCTCCAAAACCACCATTGAACAAGTGCTCGAATCGGGGAAGAGGGGCGTGCCCGCCCGTCGTCATCAAGGGGGGAGCCAGAGGGTCGCATGACCAACCAGGGCCGAGGTGAGCACACCGATGGGCGTGTCCTGAAGGCCGGCGGCTTGATCGCTAGAGGCGCTATAAAGGCGCGCGCGCAAGTGGCGTGAGAGAGAGAGTCAGTCAGTGGAGTCGGTGGTCAGTTGGTTGCGGTGAGGAGTCGGTGGTGGTGGTCAGTTGGTTGCGTTGGTTGCGGTGAGGAGTCGGTGGTGAGGAGTGAGTGGACCAAGAAAGAGTTGAGGGTTGGACCAGACGAGTCAGACGAGTCCTGGCAAAGCACGCGACGTCCACAGCAGCCACAACAGCAGCTTGGGGCCTGAACGGCGGTTTTGAGCAGGGCCGCAAAGGAACGGCGGCTGCTAAACGCGCCGATCGTGCTGCAGGACCCCCTTGGACCTTCCTCTCCCTCCAGCCATCCACCTCCTGCCTTTCCACCCTTCTTGTGTACGTGAGTTTGTTTTGTTTGTTCTGTCCCTGGGTTAATTAAGTCTGTATAAGCTAGTATTTGCACTGTGTCACCTGCATCTTATGTGTTGTAAATAAACTTGATTGCTCCTTTTTGCTTGTGTGTGTACAATAAATCCAATTACTCTTCTGTCCGTCTTCTCGTCTTATTTCTTTTCCTCTTTGCATTTCGTCGTTTTAGTCTTTTCCCAGATTGGGCAGCTGCGGTGCGATACGGCCAAAGTTCTGGGTGAATCGGGTGAGTCGGGGATCCTGTAACGGTCGCGGTTGGACCATCCGCTCGGCCCATCATAACATCTAAACCGCGTCTGTAACATTTGGTTGTCAGGAGTTGGGATTCGGACCTGGGACTAAATTTGTTAGGCCCAAATTTTGGAACACCAATTGTGTTATTACAGTAACAATTGGTGTCGGGAAGTGGGATTGGACCCGAAGCGCGCTTAACGCGCTCAAAATTACAAAGTACCGAAATTGCTTTTGTTTTACAAAACCCGAATTTTGAAATCGCGCCATGGCTGGTCAAGGCGACGGGATGCCGGTGGGAGAGATAGACGGGGTAGAATCGACCCAGGACCTCGGGGAAATGTATGTGGATGAAAAAGAGGAGGAGAACATTGGCAATGTGGTTGAGGGGGTATCAGGCGCACAAGACGGCGTCCTCGCGCACATGGTTGTTGCGGCACCAAATTTAGCCACGCCCATGGTCGCGGCAGCCGAGCCAGAGATGCCAGAGTACATGCGAGTCTTTATGATTGAAATGATGGCAAAAATGGAAGTAATGATGAACGGAATGAGGGCCGATAGAGAGGCATGGGAGCAGAGGGACAGAGACCGCAAGTTGGGTGAAAGGGTCCCAGGGGTGCACGACGAGGTAACGCGGGTCGAGAAGCACTGGTTGAACGAAGCGGAGAAAAGCACGGGTACAATGACCGGGGTAGAAATCGCGACCCGGGGTTTGGAAAAGCCGGCGACCGATGAGGTAGAGGGAATTTTATTAAAGCCAACGGTCATCGAGGTGAACAAAGAAATTATGGGTATAGTTGAAATTGGAGAGACCGGGGACTTAAAGTTAAAAGAGCAACAATCGGAGGAAGGAATGGAAATTGCTCAAAGTCTAAATGCACATCCTGATGCTGTACTCGCTAATCCAAATGGAAGTTTGCAGGTTTTGGTGCAGGGAGGAAGAAGAACCCCGAAGGTGAGACGTGCTGTGTATTGTGCTGGGAGATTTTGTAAATGGATGTTTAGCGACAAAAGAATTGTCACGCGATTGGGATCGATATGGCACCCGGGCGTTGGTGAAGGGTCCCGTGTGAGTGGAAATGGCATGCGTGTGAGGAAAAAGTGTGCGTCGGCGAGTGGGTGTGTTATAAAGTGTGGGAGTGAAACCGAGTGCGAGCAAGAATGCACGTCGGGGTGTACGGAGTGTACGTGCGAGGGTGAGAGTGACACGAGGAGTGAGTTGGTGGTGGAGCGGGTGCGAGGATGCACGCATGGGATGAACGGCGAAGGTGTGCGAGAAAGCACACCTGAGTTGGTCGTAGCGCGAGAGTGGGAGAGCCCATCTGAGCGCGTTAGTGGGTGGATGCAAGAGTGCACGCCCATGGTGAGTGGTACGGAGTACGTACCGAGGGAGAGTGCGCAAGACGGTGCGCGAGGTGTGTTAAAGGAGTGTGCGCAAGACGGTGCGCGAGGTGTGTTAAAGGAGTGTGCGAACAGCGAGTGTGCACGAGAGGTGTGGTGTGTAACAGGGAGTACGTTGGTGGAATGTACGGACGGCGTTGGAACGCCGGGTTTTGTGAGGGTGAAAGGGGTAGCGTATGCGTGTGAGCATGCAAGTGAAGCATCGACGGTAACCGGGTTAGCGGTTAGGGCGACGGATAGCCGATGCGAGCGCTCGGGGCGCGGCGTGCTTTGTTGGATGCAGGGCCCGGCGCGGGTCGATGCTGCGTCGCTTCTCTTCGAAGCGTCGTTGCCGATTCGGGCTTGGCCCCGCCCCGCACGGTCGAGTCGGGGCTTTGTCGGGCGAGGCGACCGGTCCGGTTCAAGGGCGAGTGGGAGGAAGCGGACCGGTGCCCCCTCGTGGGGACGGGGTTCCGACCGGGGGAGATTGAGCCATCGGGCCCGGGACCGCAAGGTGCCGCGCCGAGATGGTGCGTGGAACCTTGGCCCAACCAAACCACCTCCCTTGAACCGAAAGCCGGACGGATTCAACCTGCAGGTGACCAAACCACCCGAATTCATTGCTCGGCTTTACGAACCGAGTTTAATGATGTCATGACGCACCGAGGCTAGGATATAGCGGACTGTGATGATGATGGTAGTGATTTGATACGAAATTTATAATAGTGAGTAGAATTGGCAGTAAATGGAAAATTTTTGAATTGGTTGGAATTTGGACGAGCAAAATTGATAGTAGGACCTCCCCGATGTGGTGGGATGGCAAATCCATCATCCCTCACAGGGGGGGGCAAAGGAGCACTAGGTTATGGGGTTGATGGCAGTGAAAACTAGCCCGGGTGGGTTAGGATATCGTGTGTAGGGACCTAGAAGATGACATTAGGTGACGTTAAGGTTAGTTAGTGACAAGGATACCTGTAGTGGGGATGCAGGTAGATTAGCGTGGATGATAATGACGTGGGAGCGCAATAGTTTAAAGGGACGACTGGGAAGCGCAAGTTTCAGAGGGGAGTAGTTAGATGAGATGATGCCGTGTGTGTGAGGATTGAACAGGTGTGATTGCACAGGTGTGCAACTGAACAGGTGTGTGGAGCAGTGTATGAGGGAGTAGTGGTGATTGCGTGTTGTGTTGACCAAATGGTCCAGGAAGAGGAGGAGGGTGCAGGTGGCACCAGGTATGATTGCACAGGTGTGCAACGACAGGTGAATGGAGGACAGGTGTATGGAATAAATGGTATGGAGTATTGGAATGGATGGTCGTGGAGTGAGTATGGTGGAAACGATGGAGTGGAGTGGATGGTGCGAAGGTGTGAATGGGGGAAGGATGGACCCCCATCACGAATACCCGGGGCGGGTAGTGTAAGTGTTAGGTAGAGGGTACAGGTAAATTGTGGTTGGATATTGGCATCTGTGGTGCGGGTGAAAGAATGGTCTTTGGATGGGTGCATTAGTGTTGTGGAAATGGCTGGGCGTGTAGCCTGTTAGTGTGTGTAGTTGGTTGGGCGCTCCACCACTGTGAGGATGTCGGCCAGGTGAGGCCGCAGGTGGGCTCTGGGAGCCGGTAGTAGTTGTTGTGGATGGGGCCCGAGGATCCGGAGGACGGACCTGGGTAGCCCAGTGCCAGAGGGCACCGAGTGGGGTGACAGAGCCAGGAGGGGCTGTCCCCAGTTAGTTAGGTTAGGGTGAGGAGCTAGGTAAGCTCGGGTGGCAACTGCAGTGGTGGAGGTGTGCAGGTGGGTAGACCTGCTGGGAGAGCTACACGTCGCAGCCCAGAAATTGTGCGAGGGCACCGGGAGATGAATCGGGGGAGTGAGACCCCAAATTGAGAAGCACCACAGTTTGGGCAATGGGAATTGGTTTTTAGAACCCATAGTGTAAGTTGGCCAATGGATTGGCAGGGAGAGACCCCGGGTAGTGTAAAGTGTGTTAAGGTCATTTAGAGGATAGTTAGGATTAGGAAGTCTCCTCGCACCATCCGCATCCACTCACCTGAGGTGACAGGTACTCCACACCATGCCATGTTTTGATTATTTTTTACTGTGCAAATGTTTGGAATGTGAGACGCATCATGACGTGGGTGTGACATTGTGCTTGATGTTCCATCTCTTCCTCCTTATGAGGATTGATGATGAATTTGGTGATGGCAAATTTTGAAGTAGGGGGAGTGAAGACGAATTTGTTATAGGAGAAATATGGGGAAGACGTGACAGTAGCGACGGATTGGTAATGTGTAGATTTTGTACATATGGGGTAAGGGCAAGGGTAGTGTAGGTGACAGGGGGGTGACGTACGGTAGGGACGAGCTTTCTCACTTCGCCCTCCGTACGCATTTCGCCTTGCATTGCCTTATTGATGTGTACCCTTGTGACCTTACCCCTCGCTCAATTGTCTCTTTTGTCTCCCACATGACCTGTGCGCCATTGGGTGCCGAGGGGAGCGTGCGTGAGTCCTCCATTGTGCGCCCGGAATTCCCAGAACCAGCTGTCTGCATCGATGCACCACATTATGGACCACATGTCTGTGGCCGAGCACCACTTATGGACCCCATGGGTTGGGGCATGGCCCCTCTGCTGGAACCGGCCATGAGGGCCCGAAATCTTGCTGGCGGACCTTGGCCACAGGGCACCGATGCCCCACAGGTGAACCACACTAGTCGGCCCTGTGGGCCATAAATAAAAGCAAATAAAAAGGACACATTGGGTGCATTTTTCAGTTCAAATAGGCCGCCAGTAAGAAAATGAAAGAATGACAATATCTGGAAGAACAAATAATAATAACCAGCAGAGGGAGCCGAAGAGCAAGAGATCACCTGCAGGGTTAGGGGTTGTTGATTTATTTTTTATTGTTGAACATTGATGAACAATGGTGACTGCACCGATTGGTGCTTGGGTGTGTATTGGTGCGTTTTTGGGTGCTTTAATGGTGCATTGATGCAGAGCAGACCGTCTCCCCCCCAGAAAGAACAATCACAGGTCCTGGGTTAGTTTTGTAAATAAAAATAGCGTCATTGTAAATAATGCTTCCCACCGTCAGTGTATAGTTTGAAGACCATTCCGCAATTCGGTTAACTGTGGGCGTAAGTCTGTTAGGCAGGGTGCAATGGAGCAGCGGGACACATTTATTTATGTTTTAAAACTGTCGCACTCAGGGTCAGGTTAAAAGTAGAGGGAACTACACCTACGTGTCACACTAAATAAAAGTTGTAGGCCCGGATCGTGCCTAAGAGGAGGAGGGTGCAGTGTTGCGGATATGAGGACTGTATATTTTTTTTGATTGTGTAAATTATTATTATTGTTTATTCTGCGCCCCCTGCCTCCGGAGCTGTGTAAAGGTGAAAGGACATCCCATAATTAGTCCACAAGCATACACGTCAGCCAATAATAGAATACCCCTGTTTGATAGTTGTATCTTATTCTGTGTTTTAGAGTAAGGCTGTGTCTCCCATTAATTGAAGTACTCCATTGCACCAGTGAAAGAGAATAGATCCCCTTCCAATTACATCCCCTCTCGTCATTGCCGAGCCTCGATTGCCAATTACCTCCCCTCCAAAACCACCATTGAACAAGTGCTCGAATCGGGGAAGAGGGGCGTGCCCGCCCGTCGTCATCAAGGGGGGAGCCAGAGGGTCGCATGACCAACCAGGGCCGAGGTGAGCACACCGATGGGCGTGTCCTGAAGGCCGGCGGCTTGATCGCTAGAGGCGCTATAAAGGTGCGCGCGCAAGTGGCGTGAGAGAGAGAGTCAGTCAGTGGAGTCGGTGGTCAGCTGGTTGCGTTGGTTGCGGTGAGGAGTCGGTGGTGGTGGTCAGTTGGTTGCGTTGGTTGCGGTGAGGAGTCGGTGGTGAGGAGTGAGTGGACCAAGAAAGAGTTGAGGGTTGGACCAGACGAGTCAGACGAGTCCTGGCAAAGCACGCGACGTCCACAGCAGCCACAACAGCAGCTTGGGGCCTGAACGGCGGTTTTGAGCAGGGCCGCAAAGGAACGGTGGCTGCTAAACGCGCCGATCGTGCTGCAGGACCCCCTTGGACCTTCCTCTCCCTCCAGCCATCCACCTCCTGCCTTTCCACCCTTCTTGTGTACGTGAGTTTGTTTTGTTTGTTCTGTCCCTGGGTTAATTAAGTCTGTATAAGCTAGTATTTGCACTGTGTCACCTGCGTCTTATGTGTTGTAAATAAACTTGATTGCTCCTTTTTGCTTGTGTGTGTACAATAAATCCAATTACTCTTCTGTCCGTCTTCTCGTCTTATTTCTTTTCCTCTTTGCATTTCGTCGTTTTAGTCTTTTCCCAGATTGGGCAGCTGCGGTGCGATACGGCCAAAGTTCTGGGTGAATCGGGTGAGTCGGGGATCCTGTAACGGTCGCGGTTGGACCATCCGCTCGGCCCATCATAACATCTAAACCGCGTCTGTAACAATATATTGCAATTTGCTTGAAGTACAACCATAGATTGACTGGAGTACCAATTAATGGGAAGTACAGGGCGTTTCAAAAAGATTGATACAACTTTGACTTCCTGCCATTTCTTTGTTTTTTGACCGATACAGTTTTCCTTTTCAGGCTTTGGTGGTGTTATCGTGGTATTTTGTTCCCTGGGATTTCTAGCTCTGTAGCTCAACGATGCCAATGACAGTGGAGCAGAAGACAAAAGTGGTGGCTCTGTGATTTGAGACTAAATCAACAATCACAACATTTTCTGGGGGGCAGAACCATCTGAGGAAATCACTGAGAGGTACCTGAAAGGGACTAAGGGCACATACTTCTGCGCTTTCAATGCCAGATGGGGGAATCCTAGGGCCTTACTGGTTTGAGAATGACAATAGCAGGACGTTGACGATCAATAGTGAGCGCTACCAGGGTGTGCTCCAGAAGTTCCATAATGATCTATCTCAAAAGGTCACCCCAAACCAGCTCAGCATGACCTAGTTTATGCAGGATGGTGCACCCCCGCATACAGCTGGTGACACAATCACTTTCCTGCAGCAGCTCTTCAGAAACCGCCTCGTTGCCCTGGGTTCTGCTCTGTCTACGTCAACTGCCCTGCCACACTGGATGATCTGAAGCAGGATGTGTCAGACAACCTCCAGGCAGTGCCACATAAGACCTACAGGAAAGCTGGACAGAACTTTGGAGTCAGGATCAATGCCTGTCTGAACTGCAGAGGCGCACACATCGAGAACGTCAATTGCAAGGATTTTGCATAAATGCAAATTTCAGACCTTGGCCTCTCACTAACCCTAGCAGTGACTTACTGTAATAGCAATCAGTGACCAAAAAAATACCATGTCATAAGCTTTCAAGAAATGTTTGGTTAACGTTCCTTAGGTTTCTGTTTCTTTGTAAATAAACGTTGAAAGTTGTATCACTCTTTTTGAAACGCCCTGTAAGTGGTTTCAGGGACCCGTGTTGGCTGTGTTGCTGTGGAGATGTGCATCCATAGCTAATCTCCATAATGGCTTAGTCTGCATCTCCTGCATGATTTTTGTAGGGTAAACCAACATTTTACCTCCGCCACCGAAGGTGGGCGGACGTTCGGTGGACGGAGGTTATGCTTTCACCCCTGTCTGTTTGTTTGACTGTTTGTTACTTGCAAAATCGAAGATTTTTCAAGTATATTGGTCGGTTGTGTTTGTGACTCTGTTAGTTTGTCACCGGCCTACAGGTCACAATTTTCAACCGATCTTCACCAAACTTCACCAAGTGGTAGAGTTGGTCAAATGCCAGAAGCCTATTGTTTTTGGGGTCAATAGGTCAAAAGGTCAACATAGGCCAAAGGTCACCAACTTTGCTAAATTTCTAAAATCCTCCATTTTCATCCGATTGACTTGAAATTTGAAGACCACTTGCATATCTGGTCACTGAATTCAACCACCAAGAATTTTTGAAGTCAACATAGGCCAAATGGTCAACATAGGCCAAATTTCTAAAATCCTCAATTTTTATCCAATTGACTTGAAATTTGAAGAGGCCTTGCATATCTGGTCACTGAATTCAACCACCAAGTATTCTTGAAGTCAACTTAGGCCAAAAGGTCAACATAGGCCAAATTTCTAAAATCCTCTATTTTCATCGAATTCACTTGAAAATTGAACAGCATTTGCACATTGAGTCACTAAATAGGGAAACTAACTATTTTTGAGGTCAAAGGTCAACTCAAGGTCAACCTTCCAACATCATCACTTTTCATCCTGTTGACCCGAGCTTTGATCAAGATTGTAAATTTAAATCTTCATGAAATGGACAATTTGCTGTATCAATGGTAAACTTTTGGGGGACGGCGTATTTTGCAAGTATCGTGGTTTGCATGACGTTTTCTTGTTTGTTTGTTTGTCTGTGAAAAGGATATCTCAAAAGGTTGTGGACGGATTTGAACGACATTTGGTGGAAAGGTTGGGTGTGTGACAAGGACGAATTGATTCGATTTTGGTGAAGATCTGAATACGGATCCGGACACTATAATTTCCGAATTTTCAAAGTGATTTGTCACCATGGAGTGGTCGGGCCAAACAACACATAGCACGATATCTCAAAACGTTGTGGACGAGTTATGACAAAACAAGGTGGATAAGTTGGTTCAGTGACAAGAACAAGCCGATTCGATTTTGGTTCAGATCTGGATCCAGATCCGACCTATCAGTGAGATACAAAACGTAAACTGTTCAACATTGCAGAGGCATGCACTCTACCAAGTGTCGTTATTATTTATTATTGTGTTGAATAATGTGTTCAACTGTCATCACAAAGTGGTGTCCACCCAACCCCTCCTCACCTCCCCCCCACTCCACACCATATCTGCACTCTACCCCTCACTCTCCCAACTCCACACACTCTCCCGACCCCCCACGTGAATTACTACGAATCCAAACAAACAGTAAAGTAGCATCCGTGAATGGGCATGGGTTTAATTTGTCATATGTTGTATTATAGAAGCAATTGCTCAAAAAACCAATAAACAAAAAAATTACAATAACACTTCTCACTAATTTTCACCAATTTCAATGCTCTTCAGAAAACAGCTATTAGAACCACGTGACCTGTAATAATTTACGATTATCATTATAGAAAGTTTATCTTAAAGTTTTATCTTAAAGTTCATTAAATATCTTAAAGAACAGTTATTCGAGCCCCAGTTCATGAAGTGTCTGCTCATATCACGACATCAGAAGAGGGCTCTAATGAACAGTAGCTTTACCAATAACAGATCTCCATTTGATAGTCTTGAATGGTGTCAGAAAAAAACAACTTTATTCAAATAAAAATAACAAAACTGAAGGCTAACATTCATACATCCATCAACTGAAGTGTGGCAAGTCCGGGTTTATCAAAAAAGCAAACTGAACAACAATCCGCTAAACAAATAAAAACAGACACAACGACTTGCCAAGTACAGTCGTGGCCAAAAATATTGGCACCCTTGCACGTTTTTCAAATACCTCACAATTTTCTCGAAAAAAATAGATGCAGAAAATAGAGCAAAATGGAGAAGATTGTCATGGGGACCGCAAGGCTGACCCCCGCTCTAGCAGGGAACATGGCCTTAAATGCATGTTGTTGTTGTTGTTGTTTCTCGAAAAATAAGTTGAAACTGACAAAAGTATTTGGTCTCCACAATTATTTATTTCACTGTTAATATTACAGAACCTTTGTTTTTGATTCAGAACTTAATATATCCTTTTGAATCAGAAAATATAAAGAAATGGCATTGACAAAATTATTGACACCCTCAACTTAATATTTGGTAGCACACTTTGGACAGAATAACTGCAGTCAAGTGCTTCCTACAGCCATGAATGAGCTTCCTACACCTCTCAACTGGCAGTTTGGCCAACTCTTCTTGTGAAAACTGCCACAGTTCTCCCAGATTTGAAGGGTGCTTTCTCCCAAATGCTCTTTTAGATCTTCCCACATGTCTTCAATGGGATTTAGATCTGGACTCATTTCTGGCCCCTTCAGAACAGTCCAGCGTTTTGTCTTGAACCATTCCTGGGTGCTTTTTGAAATGTGTTTGGGGTCATTGTCTCCTGATCCATCTCCTGATTTAATGATGCCATGCACACATTCAAGGCACCCAGTGCCAGAGACAGCACATCAACCCCACAACATCACTGAATCTCCTCCATGTTTGACTGTAGGGAAGGTGTTGTTTTCTTTGAAGGCTTCATTTTGTTTTCTGAAAACATAGAGATGATGTGCTTTACCATAAAGCTCCAATTTGGTCTCGTCTGTCCACAGGACATTCTCCCAGAAGGATTTTGGCTTGTTCAGGTGTGTTTTGGAAAACTCCAGATGGGCTTTCTTTTGTCCCTCTCTCAGAAGTGGGGTCCCCCTGGGTCTCCTACCATAGAACCCCCTTTCATCAAGTTGGCGAGGGATGGTGCAAGTTGAAACTGTCGTACCTTGTGTCTGAAGATCAGCTTGAATCTCTTTGGCAGTTGATATAGGTGCTTTCTCCACCATTCGAACAATGCTTCGCTGCAATCTTCGATCAAGTTTTCTCTTGCGGCCACATCCAGGGAGGTTGCCATGGGCCTTAAACTTCCTGACAACATTGTGTACGGTGGACACAGGAACATAAAGTCTCTGGACATGGACTTGTAGCCTTGAGATTGTCCATGCTTGGCTACAATCTTGTGTCTAACGTCCTCAGATAATTCTCTGGTTTTCTTTCTTTTCTCCATGCTCATTGCGGTACACACAGTAACACAAAACAGCAGAATGACTCCTTTTCTCCATTCAAACTGGTTGAATGATTGATTTTTATATTGCAGGCACCTGCAACTCACCATAGGTGAGTTCAATTCCAAAGTAAAGGAGAATCACCTGCTTAAAATCTAATTATTTCTAACAACTTCTAAAATGTGCCATTAACATTGTCCGGGCCATTTTAGGATTTTTGTGTGGAATAAGCCAAGATTTCGTAGTTTTTTCATCTTTTTTTGTTTTGTTCCACTGCAAACCAAAGAAATACATATGTGGATACCAAAATATTTTTTAATTTCAACAATGTTCCAGAATAAATGGTGCATTATTTGAAAAAAATGCAAAAGTGCCAATATTTTTGGCCACGACTGTATAAAGTTCAAAAGGAAATGTCCCGGCACCTGTTAAATGAACTCATACATGTGGTATTCAGCAATGAATGATCAAGGAGAATAATTTGCGACAATAAGACAGACCTGGAATAACGTTGAAGCATAAAGTAGAGTACCATCTCCACCAAGGCAGATGATCAAATCAATCTGATTCGATATGTCATCATAACCTGAGGAATGCAAAAGCCACTATTAAAGCCACTCAGTCTGACATTTCAGGAAGATTTTGGGAGGACTGAGAAAAAAAAATTGCAAGTTTGCTTTTTGTGCAACAATCGATCTCAAACAACATCGTGTAGAATGGTCTCATGTTAGAAGAGTGAATGAAACGTGGTAAGGTCAATAGCAAATGACTACCTAATCTACCACCAGGGCTCCAAACAAACCTTTAGAGTCGGATGCATCAAGATTTAAAGGAACGAGTTGTGAAGATGGGAGGCTGGCCTGACTGTGGCTAGCTTTCAAGGCCAGCTTTGCTGTATGGTTTACCTGGAGACATCTTGGCTGAAGGTGAGGCTGAGAGGTTCAAGAGAGCACCTCTTCCAGTGATTGACCATTCAAATAGATAGGTGGGTTCCTTTTGAAAACCCGAATAACAAGTGGACATTAAATTTTCCAGCATTCATGACATGAGCAATTTGTCAGACCAGCATGTAATCAACTCCCGTTCAGCGTGAAGTCACGTAGCTGTCTGCCCGTCAGTGGGATGAAGGAATGTACAACACAGTCATCTCAAAAAGGAAGTGAGGGTTTTCCAAATCATTGGATCGGTCATTTATGTAGTTGAGGAACAGAACGGGGCCGAATATACTGCCTTGTTCCCTTGATAGGAGCAGAAGTTCCCTTGATAGCAACACGTTGACTGTATTCATAAAGAAAGTGAAAAATCGAGGTAATAAGACTGCTGTGTAGGTCACAGATAGAAAGCTTGGCAAGCAGAGCAGGCTGCCAGACTGTTGAATGACCAGGAATAACTTCAGTTTATGATCGAGGAATGTAATTCCCAGAGAGACAGCCCTGACTGACCTCAGTTTGAGATCTAGGGTCTCCAAACATTGCTGGCCAATAGGGACAATCTGTGGGCGGTACTAATGTTGTTTTTGAGCACCGCTCCTGTCCTAGGGAATAGCTAATGGGGACGAGCCATGGATGGTCCCGGGAGGTTATAAAAACTGTTGCGTGCGCATTCACCTCTGATGCGACAATACATCACGAACATCGCTTCCCCTATACCGCCAACCCCAATGCATAATTATGTAACTAGAGCAAAGTCGATTGCCCGCAATCACAAATCCACATGCCTCCCACCTAAAGCAAAGTTGAAAGATAGAAAAAGGTTCCACCATGAATGACCCAATACCACATTTAAAGTTTTTTTAAAATTCTACTTTGACCCCTGTGACCCTAAGTCCCCACCCCACTGGGGCATGAACCGGGGGTCAGATCCAAAATATCGTTATCAGATCCAACTGGAGCCTTCATGCACCCCCCACAAAGTTGATTACAGATACAAAGTTTCATTTTAAAATGTTTTAAAATGTGCCCATTATTTAATTTTTTGGTATCAGACCTTTTGACCCCACCCTAAGGGGTAGGGCCAAACATGATGCAGCTCTTGTACCTTCGTGCCATGCGGTGGGTGATCACAAGTACCAAGTTTGATGAATTTCTGCACAACCATTTCGGAAATAGCATGACAGATGGACAGACAGACAAACAGATGGACAGACAGGCAAACAGACAGACAGACAGAGAGACAGACAGAACCTATTACAATATCCCCCATTTTTTCCCAAAAGTGTGGGGATAATAACATTATGAAAACATTGTACAGTTCATGGGATAAAAGGCACACACTGAAGTCTGTTTACAGCAGAAGACATTTAACTTACCTTCACGGAATGTACAAAGCTTCTTTCTGATGGAGCTGTAGCTCTCGATATTTTCCAGTAGAGGATCCTCAAGCACTGATTTCTCAATTAAGACAATCATATGCTTCTCCTGATATGGGACATGGTGAAAGTTTAAAAGGAGAATCAAAATGTGCAACTATAAAATGGTAAAATTGTGACAATAAATGAAGATAAATGCAGGCTAAGCCAACCTCAATCAGAAAGGCACAGAGCTGAAGGAAGTTCTCAAGAAGACGCACATCGCCAATCTTTTTTACAACCAGGACACTCAGGGGTGGTTTGCTCCAGGTAAGTCGTTGGCTCGCGGGATCCTGTATGTGCCTGTGGTCAACAGAAACATGATCAACTGGAGCCAAAGTACACTGGGAAGGTCAACAGATCAGTTGCGTGATATTGCCACGCACAGATATAAAGTGTGGCTGCACGCTCTTCCCCTTTGTATATGACACCACATTAAGGAGTACAGCACCCCAAACTTACCAGACAATCAGGCTGCAGCTGCAAAAATATACTGATCCAGAAATTATAAAATTTTGGCCTGATAAATGAAACACGACTTTCAAACCCTGGCAACTCTCACAATCTAACTCTGTCACTCCAGAAGGATTGTCTTATAAACCCAACATTTTCCATGGTCCAGGGTGATGGCGATAGCTCGAGACGACTATTGAGACGACAATAAATATATTTGCATCAAAACCAATACAAAAACACTTGAAGCCACAAATATTTTAAAAGTTTGGATTTTCTTACATATTTGCCGAAAATAGAAAGAATCAGCATATACAGTCATCCCTCGCTATATCGCGGTTCACTTTTCGCGGATTCGGTACATCGCGGTTTTTTCTCGCTAGTATATGTAAAATTATATCGCGGATTTTTCGCTATATCGCGGGATTTTGCGGTATAAATGTATTTTTATATACTATTATTTTAAATATTTTTGTGGTAAAATAAGCATTTTCTAGCCTAAAAAATTAAAAAACGTAAAGAAATAAGAAAAATACAGTATTTAAAACATATTACAAGAAATAAAATACTGTACATAGTGTACAGTAGAAGGGTAGACAAAGAGTCGTGCGTATGGAAAACGCCAGTACATTCATCATCGTCATCACCTTCATCGTCATCAGTACTGCACAGCTAATTCATCATCATCTTCATCACGCAAGTTGTAGTATTGAAGAGCCGGGGCTCTTGCTTGATACGGACGAAATGACGGGCAAGACACAAACTCGTCCGAGAAGATATTTATTCTCAAAACCAACTCGGGAACACTGAAAAGCCCATTTATCGGGCTGCATTATAAAGCACAACCAGAAAACGAAAGCCACGCCTCTCAAGCGTGGCGTGCTTCGGTGAATCGGTGGTCACGTGATCAACAGGTGTAGCTGATTATACCCGCAAAGCGCGGCACGCTTTAGCGGTCACGTGACCAGCCACTCTCGCGCCGGGAATCCCCGCCGGTGACGTCACCGGCTGGAGCAAGGAGATTCTGATGCTGGTCTTGCTTGGGGAACCCATGGGTAGCTACAGTATCTTCAATGGTGAGTACCCATTAGAATTTTATATGTTGTTAAAATTACGTATGTTTAAGAGTGTAAAAAGTGTTTAAGAGTATAGGAAGTGTTTATAAGAGTATGGGAAAGGTTAATAAGAGTGTGGGGAGTTCATAATGCTTTAAAATATATATATTAAAAAAAAAAAAAAATGGTCGCTACTTCGCGGATTTTCGTTTATCGCGGGGGGTTCTGGAACGTAACCCCCGCGATAAACGAGGGTTCACTGTATAGCACCGACAATAAAAAAGCGTCAAAAGGGAAGTTGGTGCTTGTGGTTCTTTAC
Source organism: Myxine glutinosa (assembly GCF_964187855.1). Taxonomy (NCBI): domain Eukaryota; kingdom Metazoa; phylum Chordata; class Myxini; order Myxiniformes; family Myxinidae; genus Myxine; species Myxine glutinosa. Next base: position 171,463,326 of record NC_136266.1, on the reverse strand, counting down.
TATTGAGTCGACATGGCTACCTCCATGTGTGAACCCAGCTTGGGAGAATACAACACTTACCAGGAACAAGCTTGTCTTTCCTCTCATGCAAAATCCCAGAAGTTTACAAGAGTAGCCCCATGCAAGACAAAGTTTCATATTGTGTGGAAAAATAATTCCCATCTATCATGGCAGGTCATCGGGACAGGTACAGGTTTGTGTTTACTATTTTTGAAATGAAGTCAACTATTTTGGGAATTTAATACTTGCAAGCCTTAAAGTTTATCTGTAATTATAACTATATGTACGCCAATGAATATTAAAATGCAAAATATCGAAGCGTGACGATGATGTTTGATTCTGTTACGTTATCATTTGGAAACTTAAGTGCGATCATATGGAAAAGCAGGATATTATATCATCAAGTACTCCAAGTTGAAAAGTCATCAAGACCAGGCAAAGCAATGAAGGATCAATCCAAGCTGAGCTTAAAATCTCCAGTTTCAAGCAAAGCCATGAAGAGCAAAAGTAGATGTGAAAATGACTCTCTGACTGCCAGTTGTAATGTTCCCTCTGTGTTTCATGATTTCATGGCATGTCAATAAGTATATTGTGTGTTGGAGATAAGTATTGTCACATAAAAAGGCTTACAAAGCTTCTGAAATAAGTTGAAAATACTTAGAATGGTACATGAAAGAAAGGGCTTTGCCACTGCACAACAAAGGACTTGGAACATTCTTAGCTCCCCAAATAGGAAGCTGCCCGTACTGCACACCCCCGAAAATGTGTTCAGGTGCAAGGCCTGAGTGGAAACCCCATGCCAGTGAATGGGATGTTTATCTGGATTGGTTGCTTCTGAACACTGATGGGAAAGACATACAATGCCATACCTACAATGGAAGTATTCACACCCCTTCACTTTTCTCACATTTTGTTGTGTTACAGCCTGAATTTAAAATGGATTAAATTTTCAGAGTATGAGGCAAAATATTCTGTGGTTTGATGAGACGAAAACTGAACTCTTTTGGCCTGAATGTCTGGTGGAAACCGAGCACAGCTCATTACCCATCTAACACCATCCCTACCCTGAAGCATGGTGGTGGCAGTATAATGCTATGGGGATGCTTTTCAGCGGCAGGGACTGGGAGACTTGTAAGGATAGAGGGAACAATGAAATGGATAGAGGGACAAATCCTTGCGGAGAACCTGCTTCAGAGTGCAAAAGACCGAAGACTGTGGTGAAGATTTACGTCCCAACAGGACAATGACCACAAGCATTCAGCCAAATTACACTGGAATGGCTTCAAAACAAGAACATGAAAGTCCTTGAGTGGCCCAGCCAAAACCCAGACTTGAATCGCATTGAGAATCTGTGGAAAGAATTGAAGATTGCAGTTTACCGACACTCCCCATAAACTTGACAGAGCTTGAGCAAATCTGCAAAGAAGAATGGGAGAAACTCCCCAAATCCAGTGTGCAAAGCTCATACAGATATACACAAGAAGACCCGAAGCTGTAATCGCTGTCAAAGGCGCTTCTACAAAGTATTGACACAGGGGGTTGAATAATTATATAAATTAGATATTTCTGTATTGTACACTGCTCCTTTCCTATGCCATCTCCAGGTGCTGCATAACGTCATTGCCAGGCACCGAAGGGGGCCTGGCAATGATCCACGCTGAAAGGGAGTACTGTTTTCACTCCGGTTTCTTGTTTTTTTTTTTTTGGTTTGTCCGGGCAATATCGCAGCCATACTTTGAGCTAGGAAGCTGAAATTTCGGCACAATAGTGAGCAAGTACTTTGGAAAAAACTAGTATTGTTTTTTGATTAATCAATAAATTGATTAGTGAATTATTATCGATTAATTAAGTACTTATTTATTTCCTTTCTCTTCTGGGCATTATCTCAGGCACCTTTTGAGCAAGGAAGCTGATATTTGGACATGACAGTGACCAAGTGATGTGGCTATCAAGGATATTTTTGATTTATTGATGAATCATTCAATCGATTAATTATTTATTGATTAATCAATTAATTATTTAATTTTTTATTAATGACTTATTTAATTAAATTTCTAAAAGATACATCCTCGGATGAAGCACTAGTGGTTTAGTTACCCTATTAGCCAATCGATTAAGAAAATATTTTATGATAATCCTTTATTGATTATCATGCAATTAATCGATCAATTATTGTACACCTCTCCCTCTCAATGCAATCTCTATGAGCTGCACTGCGGTATTGCCGAGCGCCAGAGGCGCCCCGGCAATGTCGCGCTGTGGGATATTTAATTATTTGGCATGGGGTCGGTGTACTTTGAATGTATCTGTACGTGTTGTGTTGTACACCGCACCTTTCCTATGCCATCTCCAGGTGCTGCATAACGTCATTGCCGGGCAACGAAGGGGGCTCGGCAATGATCCACGCTGAAAGGGAGTACTCAGTTTTAACTCCGGTTTCTTGTTTGTTTGTTTGTACAGGCAATATCTCAGCCATACTTTGAGCCAGGAAGCTGAAATTTCGGCACAATAGTGAGCAAGTACTTTGTAAAAAACAGGAATGTTTTTTGATTAATCAATAAATTGATTAGTGAATTATTATCGATTAACTAAGGACTTATTTATTTCCTTTCTCTTCTGGGCATTATCTCAGACACCTTTTGAGCTAGGAAGCTGATATTTGGACATGAAAATGACCAAGTAATTTGGCTCTAAAGGCTATTTTTGATTAATCAATTAATCGATAAATTATTTTATTCAATTAATGACTTGTGTGTACCCTTGTGTACCCTGGTGTGTATACTGGTTTAGAATAGGTACACCGTATCCCTGCGTGTCGTAGGAGGCGACGAAGAGGGTTGGCGTTAGGAAGGGCATCCGGCCATAAAAACATTGCCTCAAAAAGAGAACCATGACCATTACAACTACATATGGGCAGGGTACAGCCCGAAGTGGAGATCGGTTTCTGAGGTTTGGGACATGGAATGTAGGGACAATGACAGGGAGATCAGGAGAAGTGGTGAAACCTTGATCTTTTCTACCCCCGCTAATTCACCCCAGATCCACCTTGTTTGAAATTCCAACTTCTTTCCTGTAAGTCCTGGCAGGGTCCATATGTTTTATACCTCTCCCACTGCCCCCTTCCCACGCCCCCCCCCCCCCCCCCCCCAAAGCCCTCGCCCTCTCTCAGATCTCTCGATGTCTCCATGTCTCTCGGTCCCTGCTCTCAAATGTTGTGTTTGTGTCCTTCCCCCTCTCTCCCCATCTTGTCTACCGCTCCCTATGTTATATGTTTTATGTGTCGGTTTGTCTTTCTGTGTGATTAATGTTCGCTCTTTCACGAGCCTCGAACTTGTATACAAAAAAAAAAAAAAAAAAAAAAAAAAAAAAAAAAGTATTGGTCAGAAGAAGAGTGGACATATGTTGTGTGCAAGAGACGAGATGGAAGGGAAGTGGTGTGAGAATGGTGAAGGGTAGGCAGGGACAGAAATACAAGTTTGTGTGGCAAGGGTGCCCGGAGGGCGTGAATGGTGTTGGTGTCCTGTTTTCTGAGGAGTTTGTAGACAGTGTGGTGAGTGTGACGAGAGTGAGTGAAAGGTTGATGATTGGAAAGCTCTTGGTGAACGTCATCTTGGGATATGCTCCGTAGGTTGGTCGGAGCGATGAAGAGAAGGACAAGTTCTGGTCTGCGATAGAGAAGCTGATGGAAAACGTGAAAGATGAGGAAGTTGTTGTGGTAGGAGGAGACCTAAATGGACATGTGGGAAGGAGTATGGACGGTTTTGAGGGAATTCATGGGGGTTACGGATATGGTGTGAGAAATAGAGAAGGTGAAAGGATTTTGGAATTTGCTGATGGAGCTGATTTGTTGATTTGTAATACTCAGTTCCAGAAAGAGGATAATAAGCTTGTTACATACACGTCAGGTGAGTCGACGACAACCGTTGACTACCTGATGGTGCGTAGGCGAGATAGGGGGCACCTCCGGGACACAAAGGTGATCCCGGAGGCGGAGGCTGTTTCACAGCACCACTTGGTTGTCTGCGACATAAGGGTGAAAGGTGCGAGGAGAGCTCGGCGGGTGAAGTACCAACCGAGAATGAAGGTGTGGAGGTTGAAAGAGGTGAAAGTAAGGGAGGCATTAAAAGAGAGGCTGAGTCGGGTAGAGGATGATGTGGTTGAGCTTGAAAGTGGTTGGATGTCAATGAAAGATAGTCTGTTGGGAGCCGTTGGTGAGGTATGTGGATGGACAAAAGGACCACCGAGGAACTCGGAAACATGGTGGTGGGATGATGAAGTTGGAAAGAGGAATGACGAGAAGAGGAAGAAGTTCAAGGAGTGGCAGAAGGCGAAGGGTACGGGAGCAGAAAAAGCAGAGCATGAAAGTTATAAGGCAGCCAAGAAGGCTGCAAAGAAAGAGGTAGCAAAGGCGCAAGAAGCATGTAGGAAAATGTTCGGAGATCCCTTGGATTCGGAAGAGGGTCAGAGAACAGTATTCAGGATTGCAAAGGAGATAGCGAAAGAGAGGTGTGATGTGATGGGGGTGAGTTGCTTGAAGGATGCAGTGGGACAAATCGTTGTGGACCCAGATGGAATTAAAGGAAGATGGAAAAGATATATGGAAATGCTGTTGAATGCAGAGAATGAATGAGATGGCAACATAGAGAGTAACCCAGTTTTAGGACCGGCAGAGAAGATAACCGAGAAGGAAGTTGAGGAAGCGATAAAAGCAATGCAGAGTAGAAAAGCGGGAGGGCCGACAGGAGTTGGGGGAGATATGTTGAAGGCAGCAGGAAGTTGGGGTGTGAAGAGAATGACAGAGATCTGTAATCTGGTTGTGAAAGAATGCCGAATTCCAGTGGATTGGGAACAGAGTACCCTCGTCCCTCTATACGAGGGGAAAGGTGATCCTCTGGAGTGTGGCTCGTACTGAGCGATAAAGTTATTGGAGCATGGAATGAAGGTATTGAAAAGGGTGTTGGAGAGGAGGATAAGGAAGAAGGTGAAGATCGACGAAATGCAGTTTGGATTTATGCCAGGAAGAGGAACGACAGACGCGCTCTTTATTGTGAGGCAGTTGCAGGAGAAGTACATGGAGAAGAGGAAGAAGTTGTTTCTTGGGTTTGTTGATCTGGAGAAAGCATTCGATAGGGATCCACACTAAGTATTGACATGGGCATTGAGGAAGTTAGGAGTGGAGGAATGGTTGATCAGAGTAGTGATGGCAATGAACAAAAGAGCGCGCACAGCTGTAAGGACGAAGGACGGGAACAGTGGTGAGTTTGAGGTGAAGGTGGGAGTGCATCAGGGGTCGGTACTAAGTCCACTACTATTTGTAGCTGTGATGGAGGTGCTGGCTCAGAACGTAAAGGAGGGTTTACCATGGGAGTTGTTGTATGCAGATGATCTGGTGTTGATTGCGGAAAGTATGGATGGACTGAAGGAAAAGATGAACAAGTGGAAGGAATGTATGGAGACAAAAGGTCTGAAGGTGAATATCGGAAAGACGAAGGTGATGGCAAGTGGTAAAGCATGTGCTGAGGTGGAAAGAACTGGGAAGTGGCCATGTGCTGTGTGCAGGTAGGGTGTCGGAGTGAACTCCATTCAATGTACAATGTGCGCTGAGTGGGTTCATCAAAAATGTAGTGGTCTGAGAGGGTCATTAACCAGTGTGGCAGCTGCATTCAAATGTAAGGTGTGCACAGATGGAGCTGCAGATGGAGGAAATGTTGAGTTGGATCTTGGAGACGGCGTGAAGCTGGAAGGTGTGAAAACATTTTGCTACCTCGGAGACATGCTGAATGGAGGTGGATCAGACTCGGCAACGGTTGCTAGAGTGAGATGTGCATGGAAGAAGTTTCGGGAACTGAGTGGCATGCTGATGAGGAGCGGAGTGTCGTTGAAGCTGAAGGGAAAGGTGTATGCTGCATGTGTGAGAAGTGTTATGATTTATGGGAGCGAGACATGGGTAATGAACGTAGAGCAGCAACGAAGGCTGGAAAGGGGGGAAATGCGAATGGTTCGGTGGATGTGCGGAGTATCGTTGAGAGAGAGGAAGACAAATGGGTCATTCCATGTCAAATCATCAAAGAATCTGCCGTCATCTCTCAGATTTTTGTAAAACTTTGGGAACCAATTGGGACCCATGAAAAACAGCTAGAACTCAAATATTTTTGCTAACAGCCTCTTAATTAGTGAGATACAGGTTAACGAACTTTGGACTAATTAGCGCGATGTATAACACCGCGAATTCAAATGGACATATCTCTAAAAGTATAACACCTAGAGAGCTGGTTTTGGTGTCATTTTAAAGGTATTTTCATGCCCTATAAATTTGTCTGGGCAACATTCTCCTACCTCCAATCACAAAAAAGTTATCACAAAATATAAACTTCAATCGTGAATCCAAAAAAAATGTATCCTTCAAATTTCCTCAAATTCATCCCAGATGTACCTTATGATGTCAAGAAGCTTCCACATAAGTTTTGTGATGGGCACTCCAATAGTTTCTGAGATATGAGCAATAATGTACATGTACGTATGGCATATAGGTTCGAAAATCAGCATTTGTAATGTATTATACAATCATTCTAACCTAGCCATGACAGGGAACACAGGGAACAACCATCAATTGCTTTGAAGTATCATATACTTTCATTTTCAACTGGGCCTGAGGGGAATTCTCATCTGGGGAATTCCAACTGGGATTTCCCATGTGGGTAAGTCGAGGTGATGCAACTTTCACAGTCTAAGATCCCCAGGGAAAGTCCAAGTTGGCTTAGTGTAATGCTTAGGCCTGCCACCAACAGAAATTGGCAGTTCACTTCTGAAGGAGCTGCAGAAAAATGACGACTGCCAAGGAAAAGTTCATCTTGAAGCAGAAATCCTGCTGCAATCCCTTTGGAGCTCATGAAAAACCAAAGTCGTCTGGCTTGAGAGCTGTTAGCCAAAAAGCCATAGCCGCTCATCCAAGCCTCAAACTGCAAAGTGCACAGAAAATCTGTACCCAGTGTCGTAAGAAACTGGCAAAAAGACAACCAGGTGTGGTAGAGACTCAGAGTGAAATACCATTACCAGTGACCAGCAGCGCTATTAGCAGTAGTGAGGACAATGATGGTGGAGGTGAATCACCAATACCAGGCAGTTCAGGGGAGTTTGAATTTCATTCTCCTGAAATGGAACTGAATACACTGAATGAGTCTTTGGGATTGATTGGAGAATCACCTATTCCAAAAAAGAGACTTGCTGCAGATAAATATGTGAAATCCAAAACCAAGAAAATCGGTGACACTGGTTAGTGAACCTAAGTCAGGTTAGTGAACACTGTGTACTTGAACTCACTTATTGATTGTATAATAATAATAATAATAATAATTCATTTATTTTGTATAGCGCTTTTCCAGAAGCCCAAAGGCGCTTTGACAGAGTGGAAAACATAATGCATAACAATACATGAAAACAACAATTGCAAAAAGACAAGAATCAAGAAAACAAACAGCAGCGATATACGGCATATATATAAGACAAGAATCAAAAAGACAAGACAAGAATCAATAGGGAAATATTTAAAGCAAAAGGAGGGAGAAGGAGAAGAGATAGTCAGGGGTTAAATGCTGTGGGTTGAATGTTGAATGCAGCGTTGAACAGGTGGGTCTTTAGTGATGTTTTGAATGTGGTGAGTGAGGAGGAGTCTCTGATGGTGTGAGGTAGTGAGTTCCAGAGGGTGGGAGCAGCGATGGAGAAGGCCCTGTCCCCCCAGGATCTGAATTTGGTCCGGATGGAGGGGGTCAGGAGGTTGGTACCAGCAGAGCGGAGGTTGCGGGTGGGAGTGTGTCTGGAGAGGAGGTCAGCCAGGTAGGATGGGGCCAGGTTATGGAGGGCTTTGTATGTCAAGAGGAGGATTTTGTACTGGATTCTCTGGGGGATGGGGAGCCAGTACATAATACATTACAAATGCTGATTTTCGAACCTATATGCCATACGTACATGTACATTATTGCTCATATCTCAGAAACTATTGGAGTGCCCATCACAAAATTTATGTGGAAGCTTCTTGACATCATAAGGTACCTCTGGGATGAATTTGAGGAAATTTGAAGGATACATTTTTTGGGGATTCACAATTGAAGTTTATATTTTGTGATAACTTTTTTGTGGTTCGAGGTAGGAAAATGTTGCCCAGACAAATTCATAGGGCATGAAAATACCTTTAAAATGACACCAAAACCAGCTCTCTAGGTGTTATACTTTTAGAGATATGGCCATTTGAATTCGCGATGTCGCGCTAATTAGTCCAAAGTTCGTTAGTCTGTATCTCACTAATTAAGAGGCTGTTAGCAAAAATATTTGAGTTCTTGCCGTTTTTCATGGGTCCCAATTGGTTCCCAAAGTTTTACAAAAATCTGAGAGATGACGGCAGATTCTTTGATGATTTGACATGGAATGGCTGAAATGATGAATTGCGAAAGATGATGGGAATAGAGCCTGTGATTGATGCTGTGAAGAGGAACAGGTTGAGATGGTTTGGTCATGTGTTGAGGAAGGATGAAAGTGACTGGCTGAGAAGAGTGATGGAAATGAATGTAGAAGGAAGTAGAGGATGGGGAAGACTGAGAAAGACTTGGCTAAAGATGGTGGAATAAGAAATGCGGGCAAGGGGGTTAACAAGGAGAGATGCAGAAAATAGGGCAAAATGGAGAAGATTGTCATGGGGACCGCAAGGCTAGCCCCCGCTCTGGCAGGGAAAATGGCCTTAAAATGCATGTTGTTGTTGTTGTTGTATTCAATTAATGACTTAATTTTATTTTAAGTTACAGATTTGGATGAAACGGTGGTGGTTTAGGTATTACATTGGCCAAATGATGAATAATTTAATTATTTTATAATTCTTATTTATTTATTTTCATTATTAATCATTTATTTATTTTATTTCTAATCTGGGCAATCTAAGGCACCTTTTGAGCTGGGAAGCCAATATTTGGACACGACAGTGACCAAGTGATGTGGCTATAAAGGATATTTAGGATTTTTTGAGTAATCAATTAATTTATTAATTATTTATTGATTAATGGATTAATTATTTAATTTTTTCGATTAATGACTTATTTAGTTAATTTTCAAAAAGTTACAGCTTTGGATGAAGCACTGGTGGTTTAGGTATGCTATTAGCCATTTGATTGAGAAAATATTTTATGATAATTATTTATTGATTATAATTATGCAATTATTCAATCAATTATTGCACACCTCTCCCTCCCAATGCAGTCTCTATGAGCTGCACAGCATTATTGCCGGGTGCCGAAGGTGCCGCGCTGGAGGATATTAATTTTTTTGGCATGGGGGCGGTGTACGTGTATCTTTACTTGTTTTATTTTTGATTAATTTGTAAAAGTTTCTCAAAAAAAATTCCACTTTGACATTATAGGGTGTTTTGTTTTGATCAGTGACAAAAAAAACTCAATTTATGCCATTTCAAATTCAAACTGTCACAACAACAAAATGTGAAAACAGTTAAGGGGTGTGAATACGTTCTGAAGGCACAGTATCTGGGGCTTTTGAATGTGCAGGGCAGGTTTAAAATGATATTTACTATTAATCATGTTGGGTAGGGTTGGAGAGATGTGAGGTGCCTGGGCTGCAAGTGTTGTTGTAAGTATATATTTTTTGTTTGATTCCATGGCCACAGGATAAATTATAGTACATTTTGCATCGATTGTTAAAAGTTGAAGCGTGTGTGTGTGTGTGTGTGTGTGTGTGTGTGTGTGTGTGTGTGTGTGTGTGTGTGTGTGTGTGTGTGTGTGTGTGTGTGTGTGTTTTGGCAAAGGACATATTCACTGAGGCCTCTGATTGTATTAACAAGAAATGATAAGAAATCAACACCTCTCAGTCTCATCCACGGATATTTGTCATATTTCCTCTATTTCCGTGAGTCCCATTTCCATTCAGGAACAGAACAATTATGGTTTTGAAACCATTTTCAAATTGCCACTCATTTCATCAAAACTCTAAAGGGTACCTCACATCAAAAAATAGTTTTTACGGACGTCCACGGATGTTCTTTCTACGGCAGCGTTGCGATTTTTTGAGCAAAATCGTGAACACCCGGGAGAGGATTTTTTGGTTACGTTGGTACAACGGGTTCTTACGACTTCTTACGGCTGCCTAACGGGGACGTGACGGTAGCGTCACGGTTCACCACCCGATTCCCTACGGACCCTCGCGATTGCGTACCGGTTGCATGCCGGTTCCTTCCCGAACCTTACGGAGGAAATACGGTGGCGTTGAGAATATCCCCGATTCACAGCGGTTTATTACGGTTTAGTACAGACTGCTACGGCTTCGTTGCGGATATACACAGCGGAGATACGGTGCCTCTACGTTTGCTTGCGGTTCCTTATGGTTCCCGGCCCAGAATATAAAAATGGGGGGCCCCCCGCTTTCCCCTCATTCTGCTGCTGACTTCCAAGGGGGCAAGACCTATCCAGGAGAGCCATGGACGGAGCACCCGCTGCCCAGAGAGTCCAACTGCTGCACTATATGATACAACTTGATCAAGATCAAGCCCAGAATGACCTGCTTCTTGCACAACACATAGATGAAAGGAGAAGACGACGAGGCAGAAGGGCAAGAAGTTTCTGGGTTCGAGGCTAGCTCGCGAGACGAGCCCTCTTTGGCCAGTATGAACAACTGATGCATGAACTGGAGAACTGGATCCTCTCTCAGTACCAGGGCATCCTTCTTTGACCTCTTGCCCCCCTTTGGCTCCTCTGCTTCGGCCTCCTCTGCTTGGGCCTCCTGGGCTGGGGCATCCTGGGCTGGGGTGTCAATCTCCTCTGGCTGGGTCGCAGGGGTCTCCTGTGTGTCGGAGTGCTCTGACTCCTCTTGGGGGGGTGCCTGGCCCTTCCTTCCACGCTGGCCCTTGCGTTGGAACCGTTGAGGAACCGTTGAGCTTCCATAAGGAAATCACTGTACATTCTTGTTAATACCTAATACACCCCCTTCACCTTGGCCTTCTGAGATTTCTTTGGTGCCATATTTACTGTATGAAAATGCAAACACAAATTTAAATAAATGTAGATACAGAGATGTTGACTCGTCAAAAGCAGCGATCGGAATGTCGGAATCGCAGGGTTTTTATAGGTCCGCAAAGCACCACAACGCCACTGTAAGGTATCGTAAGGAATTGCAAGAACCGTTGTGGCACCGCAACGCCACCGTAAGAGATCGCAAGGAAACGTAAGGAACCGCAGTGTATTCGCAAGGAACCGGTGTATCCGCAAGGAACCGTTGAGCTTCCATAAGGAAATCACTGTACATTCTTGTTAATACCTAATACACCGCAACGCTTCCGTAAGGAATCGTAAGTAAACGTAAGGAAATGTAAGGGACCTTGGGCTTCCTTAAGGAATCGTGACACAGCCATAGTGTACCGGGAGAGGGAGAATCCTTGCGGATGGTTAAGATGGCCTTATGGAGTCTTACGGTGGTGTTACGGCAGTTGCGGAAGCGTTGAGGAGGCGTTGTGGTCTAGATTTCCGTAGCACTGCCGTAATTTTCTTACGAGAGTTTTGGTCTGGACCAAAACTCTTGTAAGAAATGACGACCCCTCCCGGACGCTTAAGGATCCATATGAATGCTCCAGGAAGCGTTGAGAATGTCCCAGGTGCCACAAGGAATGCTCCCGGTTGTGCACGATTTTTTTCGCCGCAACGCCGCCGTAAACGTCGTAACGACCCCGTAAGGCCGGTGTGAGGGGGGTTTAAATGTTGAAAATTATGGGGTTTTGTTTTTTGTACGGTATACAGAATCGAGGCTCATGAAAGAGCTAACAAACCAAAGAGACAACAAACAAAGTATATAAAAAGGGGAGCGGTAGACAAGATGGGGAGAGACACAACATTTGACACAACATTTGAGAGCAGGGACATCGGGAATGTGTGGGAGGGAGAGGGATTGGGGGCAGGCGGCGTGGGAATGGGGGTGGGGGGTGGGAGAAATATAAGCACAAGTACACCAAGGACTTCCAGGAAAGAAGTTGGTCTTTCAAAAAAGTGGATTTGGGGTGAAATTAGCGGGGGTAGAAAAGATCAAGGTTTTGGATGGGGGAAGATAAGACATGGTGGTGAACAGCTGTTTTAAAGACCTGGAGGGAGGAGTGGGATTGAAGAGAGTGAGGGAGTTTGTTCCAGATGCGGGAGAAAAGAGGAATGAAGGAGTGAAGGTGAGCAGAGAGTCTTGATTTTGGCAGTTTAACCATAAGAGGGTTGCAGGCAGATCTTGTGCGACCTGTAGGAATATTTGGGGGACAGAGCCCAGAGAGAGCTGGAGGAGCAAGGCCGGAGAGGAGTCGGTAGAAGACAGAAAGACCACCAACCTGCCTGCGGTGAGTAAGTGAAAGGCCCTCGGAGATAGCTTCATCATGGGAGATTCCAATGATTCTGAACGCTTTGGTTTCAACAGCGTGAAGACGAGCAAGGTGTGAGGCAGGAGCACCAGCCCAGAGGGGGGAACAGTATTCCATTGAGCTGCGGATGAAAGCCTTATATGTGGTGAGGAGCTCAGGTGTGCCAAGGAAGGACTTCGCACGACGGAGGATACCCAGTCGGCGACTGGCTTTGGAGGCCAGATTTGAAATGTGGTTTTCCCAGGAAAGATCATGGCAGATAGTGAGACCCAAAAGCTTGAGTGACAGAACTTCTTGGAGAGGATTATTCAGAAAGTGGATGGGAGGGTTGTTCAGTCGGTCTTTTCGGAGAGTGGTAAAAATGGTAAAATGGTAAATGGTAAAATGACTATTTGAATTACACATTTTGCACTAGTAATAGCAGGTTAAAAGTGCCTAGTGAGCCAAACCGAGTCATTGAAAAAAAACTTACACCGCATGCGCAAAAGAAAAGGCCTCGTTTAGTAGTCATTCGTCATTTCAAAAGTCCTGTATTATCAAGGACAAAACAATCCAATGGCTGTCTTTACAGAATTCATTGGAGCGAAACCTGAAGCTGTTTCCAAGTTTGAAATCATACTCAAATCACAACGGGAATCACAGGCAAGATTCAAAAGATTCAGGAAGTCTTTAATAACGCACTGACTAAAGTACACACTACACAATGCTTTTCAGTCTGTGCTGCCAACATTCACACATGTAAATCAGTTCTTGCAGAAAGAAGAACCTATGCTTCTTGGAAAGTTTTCAAACCTTCTCTTATTATGGAATGCTTAAAGGAAAGGGGATTGGCTTCTTTTGGAGATCCAAGCAACCAAGTGGGGAGATCCAAGCAACCAAGTGGGGATATCAAATTCCTTGTTTGATTCACAGCATTACAAACGGTCTGTCAGCTTTACATCAGAATGGAGACATTCCATTCCACTCCACTTTTTTCGCACGTGGAGATATTCCACTCCACATTTTTGAAATACCAACTTCTGTCCTGGAAGTCCTTGGTGTCCTTGTGTTTGATACTTCTGTCACCCCCTCCCCCCAAGCCCTCTCCCTCCCACACATCTCCCTGCTCTTAAATGTTGTGTGCCCTCAAGTGTTTGTGTGCTTCCCCTTCTCTTGTCTTCCGCTCCCTCTTTTTATATATTTTGTTTGTCTGGTTGATTTGTTTGTGAAATAAATGTCAGCTCTTTCACGAGCCTCGATTCAGTATACAAAAAAAATTAAAAAAAATCTCTGACTGTCAGTTTGCAGCTTTATTCAGGGCAGCCAGGTGCTTTCTTGCCCGAGTCACAGAGTACCACCTGAAGTGGTTCCGGTGCCCTTTGGAAGAGCATCTAGATAAGAATAATTATTTCATAGTGCATGTTAGAATAAGCATGTTGTACTTCCTGTAATTAAAGAAAGAATGTCGAGCACGTTTTTAGAGAGCCCTAGTTTTCCCCATCCCAGCATCCGTGCTTACAACTCGTCTTACCCCCATTCAAAATATTCTTCAACATGTCCTAGTTGTACGATTTCGATTTATCCATGTGTAAATTTCCATTCTCAGTGTCTTGCAGCGATATGTGGCCGACCCCATGGCAAACCTGTGCCAAAAGTCACGATGTGCTGTGGATGTGACGATATATGGACATCGGTCACTCTCAAGGGAAATTTACCACCTGTGGTGTGGAAATTCCCCGGCTTGCCACACCAATCAGCTCGAGCCATGGACCATCACTTGACAGGCCGCGAGGGACAAATGGGCACGTGCTTGGGGGAGATCCAGTACATCCCATGGGACTTTATATAAGCCCACACACTGCAGTTGTTCTTTCTCTTTTCTCTTCTTCGTGGTGCTGACAGCTCTTGCTTCGAGGTCCCTGCTCCCGCTTGGTACTTGCCCAGCCTGGTGTTTTGGTGGTTCATGGTGCGCTTACATCTTGGTTGGACAAGCATGCAAGATGCCGTAGGGACAGCCCCAGACCATTGGGCTGTACACCTAGAGGAAAGAACATGCCGCACGTGCACCACTCCTTTCCTATTACATCTCCAAGCGATGCATGCCGTCATCGCCAGGCACCGAAAGGGGCCTGGCGGTGACGTGTGGCGAAAGGGAGTGCTCCGTCCCCTCAAATAATAATAATAATAATACATTTATTTTATATAGCGCTTTTCAAGAAGTCCAAAGGCGCTTTGACAGAGTACAAAGAAACAAGTGCAAAAAGACAAAAATCAACAGGTAAATAAATCAAAGCAAAAGGAAGGAGAAGGAGAAGAGATAGTCAGGGGTTAAATGCTGTGGGTTAAATGTTGAATGCAGTGTTGAACAGGTGGGTCTTGAGTGATGTTTTGAATGTGGTGAGTGAGGAGGAGTCTCTGATGGTGTGAGGTAGTGAGTTCCAGAGGGTGGGAGCAGCGATGGAGAAGGCCCTGAACCCCAGGATCTGAATTTGGTCCGCATGGGGGGGGGGGGGGGGCTGGTTGGTACCAGCAGAGCGGAGGTTGCGGGTGGGAGTGTGTCTGGAGAGGAGGTCAGTCAGGTAGGATGGGGCCAGGTTATGGAGGGCTTTGTAGGTCAAGAGGAGGATTTTGTACTGGATTCTCTGGGGGATGGGGAGCCAGTGAAGCTTGTAAAGGACGGGGGTGATGTGGTCACGGGTCCGGGAATGGGTGAGTAGACGGGCAGCGGAGTTCTGAATGTATTGGAGTTTATTGATGATTATTGAGGGTGAACCAAAGAGGAGGCTGTTGCAGTAGTCCAGACGGGAGGTGATGAAGGCGTGGATGAAGGTTTCTGCAGCCGTGGAGGAGAGGGATGGACGGAGACGGGCGATGTTTTCCAGGTGAAAGAAGGCTGTCTTTGTGATCTGTTTAGTGTATTTGTCGAAGGAGAGGGTTTGGTCAAAGATGATGCCAAGATTCCGGATGTGAGGGGAGGTGGATAGTGGGAAACCGTCGATGTTGAGGACAAAGTTATGGGTGGATTTGGTGAGCGGTTTTGGGCCAATGATGATTATTTCAGATTTATCATAGTTAAGTTTGAGGAAGTTGATTTGAAGCCAGGATTTTATTTCAGTGATGCAGTTTGTCAGGATAGAGTGGGTGGCGGTGGAGCTGGACTTGGTGGAGATGAAAAGCTGGATGTCATCGGCAAAGCAGTGGAATTGGAGACCATGACGGCAAATTAAGTGACCAAGGGGGGACAGGTACAGGATGAAGAGGAGGGGGCCAAGAACTGAACCTTGGGGGACACCTTGTGGGAGGGGAGCAGTGGGGGATTTGCAGTTATTGATGGAGATGAACTGGCGTCTGTCGGAGAGGTATGATTTGATCCAAGAGAGGGCAGTGCCGGTAATGTTAAAGGTGGTTTCAAGTCGGTTGAGGAGGATGGTGTGATTGATGGTGTCAAAGGCGGCGCTGAGGTCGAGGAGGATGAGAATGTTGAGGTTGCCAGCGTCAGAGGAGAGGAGAAGGTCGTTTAGTTGGTGATTTTGAGGAGAGCAGTTTCAGTGCTGTGGTTGGAGCGGAATCCGGATTGGAATGTTTCATACAGGTTATTGGCAGAGAGGTGATGTTTAAGTTGAGTGGCTACAGCGCGTTCCAAAGCTTTTGACAGAAAGGGTAGGTTGGAGATGGGTCTGAAGTTGTTTAGGGTGTCAGGGTTGAGTCCAGGTTTTTTCAGAATGGGGGTAACAGCAGCAATTTTGAGGGATGGTGGGACGATGCCTGTAGACAGGGAGGAGTTTATTGTTGCAGTGATAAGTGGAGAGAGAGCAGGAAGGGAGGCCTTGACAAAGCTGGAGGGGATGGGGTCAAGAGTGCAGGTGGCAGTTTTCATTCCTATGAGGAGTTCAGAGAGGTGAGTAGGGGAGACTGGGGAGAACTGAGACAGGGGTTGGCAGGATAAGGGGGGGCAGGCGGTTTGAGGGGGAGCAGGTGCGGTGGTGGTTAAGCTGCTGTAGATGTTGTCAATTTTGCTTTGGAAGAATGAAAGGAAGGAGATGCATTTGTCTCCTGTGAATGACTGGGTGGTGGTGTCCAGGGGGCTGAGGAGTTTGTTTATTGTAGAGAAGAGTGCTTTTGGGTTTCCAGAGCCAGAGTGGATAATTTGAGAGTAGTAGGCGGAGCGGGCGCGGGAGAGGGCATCTTTGTAGTCTTGTAGGTGGTCCTTGTAGGCTTGGGAGTGAATTGTGAGACCTGTTTTATTGCAGAGTCTTTCAAGTTGGCGAGCACGAGTTTTCATCAGGCGGAGTTCAGGGGTAAGCCAGGGAGCAGAATGGGTGAAAGAAACTGTTTTGGTTTTCACGGGCGCAAGCTGGTCAAGGCAGGAGGAGAGAGTGTGGTTGTAGTAGTCAGTGAGGTCAGAAGGGGTGTGGAGGTCAACGAAGGGAGAAGTAGACATTTTTTCAGAGAGGGTGGATGAGAATGAGGTAGGTGAAAGAGCGTTTAGCTTACGGAAATTGATAGTGCGATAATGCCTTGGTGCTGGGGTGGGGATGTTGATGGTCATAGTGATGGCTAAGTGGTCAGAGAGGGTGAGGTCAGAGCCAGAGAGATGGTGCAAAATTAATCCAGTGGAGCAGACAAGGTCCAGAATGTGCCCACGGTTATGGGTAGGAAAGTTGACATGTTGAGTGAGGTTAAAGCAGGTGAGTAAATCAGTGAAGTCAGTGGTTATTGTGGAGTCAGTGGAGTCCATGTGGATATTGAAATCACCGAGGAGGAGGATTGAGGGGGAGAGGGAACAGAGCTGGGTCAGAAAGTATCCCAAATGTATCCCAATCAGAGCTGAGGATCTGGTTAGATGACATGGTGATGTGATTACGTCTGATGTCATTACGGCGGTGCGGCGGCTGACTCCGCACACCGCCATTTTGATTTATATGCCATTCAGGCAAAACATATCGTCAAACCTGTCATATATCACAATCGCCATGCTCTACCTTAACGTTTTTCATTCAGTGTGAAACACAAACAAACCAATTGTTCAAATGACCATCAAATATGGTTTCTTAATACAGTAGTGTATCGTTTCAGGCGTATCGTTTTCGTAATAATAATAACATAGTAAATATAACGATAACACTTTAATCCCAAAGTCATGAATACAAAGTTAGTTGATTGAAGCAGTGTATGGTTCATGAATCAGTGATGAGCGGTGTTCCGCACCAATATTAATAACCGCAGTATTAATGGAGAATAAAAGTAAGGAATTCGCCTCGGTTTTTTAATGGCAATATCATTTTCGAAATAATGATAACGTAACATTATTCCCTTCCTCGTGACTGCAAACATACTGGAAGTTAAAATATATTGTCGCGCGACTCCGGTTAACACCAGAAGGTCGCGGATGGACCAAAACGGATTTAATGGAGGCGATAACCAAACACGGATTCAACTATGGTCACGCGGGAGGAAGAAGGAAAATGGAAGGCTGCGCAAGCGCTTACCTTCAACGAACCCACGGCAGCTTCAATCCTGCAGGGAAATTAATTCAACCGGGCACCCAAGATTTTGAATGGGAAGGGAAAATAATACAAGGGTTTATTACAAATAAAGACAGGGACAGGAAAATACGCGCCGGTAATAAAATGTCCTAAATCGGGACGTCCCCACACACAGATATCAGAAACGAGACAGGAATATGAATTAAAGGAAAAGCACATGTTGTGCAAAATGTAATGGGGATTGGCCTTATCTGTCCCTCGTCTTGTCTTGGTATCGTCCACCACGCGGCTCCAAGCTCCGCTCGTGCTCGCGCGCCACCAGGCCTTGCTCCGAATTCCAAAGCACCCACGAGGTCCCACAGCAGGAAAAGCACCGCGCGTCCAACGCAGGCTAGCGGCTCCAAGCGAGGTCGATCTTCACACACGATCGGCCTGCCACATCCCAGTCAGCTCTCCCGAAGCAAACGTGCAAGAAGCAAGCAAACCCCACTCGGGCTATGACTCAACTCAACTCGGGCTGCGCAAGACGAAGAAGAGGTAAAATTGCGTTCGGCGCTCCCTTAAATAACCTTTTCGGTGACGTCAGCCTTGGCGCGTTACCAACCAGCGACTTCCACCGAACCTTCCAGCTTTGCGCCTCTCGCACTCATTGGCTGGAGGTTCGCGCCCAGCGCGCCGACCAATCACAGGACCGTAGCGTGGCGATAGCACGTAGCGTGTAGCGTGGTGATAGCTCGTAGGTGCAGCTGGCCGCAGTCCGTGCGGCGGCGCCCCGAGCCACCCCCCCCCCCCGGCCCCACCCTTCCCCCTCCCCCCCCCCCCCCCCCACCTTGCCTGTCCGTCTTCCAAAGTCATGTCAGGGAAGGGAACCATTTAATGTTGCACGAAGGAGATCCTAACTAAGTGTCTAAGTGGTGTGCATTGCCATAAGGGACAAAGGTTTAGCTACCAGGTGTGACACACAGGGGCACTACTCTTTAATCCCTACTCTATTTATCACTCGAACATCCTGGTATGTTCACAAGTATACTCTTACCGGACAAAACGCCTACACATGAAAATTACAGGGCAGATTCCTTACAGACGAAGCACGTTACCTACACAGATCTATCTGGCTCTAGATATTGCTTTACCCCCAGACATAACAATATCATCTTCTACATATTGTTACAGATACGACTTTGATGTTAAAGTGGGCCGAGCGGAATGGCCGTCGTGTCCGCACAAATTACCACAAATTACCCGCCTATACTCGACGTTGACGAGCCGCGCTATGCTGGCTCAATAGGAAAGAGAAGACACCCGGCTGGATTACAATCACACAATACGACACCAGGGGTTCAGTTCTCAAGTATATTCGTACGGAAAAAGGTTAGATTACAACTACAAGAGGGACAGCATAGGAAGACAGGCACTTAGACACACTCTTATATTAACCCTAGACAGACCACAGATAAACGGGACAACGCTGACTCACACGGGATTTGATGGCAAGGAAAGCGGCAGTCGATGGCTCAGGTGCACCTGGCTCAGGGACAGAATCACGTACGGTGGTGTCCAGCAGATGCGGGGAGGTCGCTCAGCGCTCGTGGGTCGCGACTTTGGTGGAGATGCCGGGGAGGTCGCTCAGCGCTCGGGAGGGTGGCGTCTTGTCCTTCCAAGCTCGGGGCGCATCTGACGTCACGTCCGGCGCGGGGCCGCGTATATCCGGCGGGGAGTGACACGCCCTCGGCTCGTTAGCGCCGCCCCAGATGGCATCGGCCCATGGCTTCTCATTGGGTGCGGGGGTTACCGGCTCCGCCCTTGACGAGGGGCCGACAGGGAGCCCCTTCGTGGTAACCCCGTGGAGCGCGTGGTCAACGGTGGCTAACCGAGCCGGAAGGAGGACGCCCACTCCCCATGCCGTCACCGCGCCGCCCCCCTCTTTTGTTGTTGTTGTTGTAGTTGGCGCTTCTTCATGGGGAAGAGATGCGGAGAGGTATGGGGAGGTCCTAAACTTCCTAACAGGTGCCATATAATCACATTCTGGTGCAACGAAGAGTCATAATTAATGGAAACAAGTCCTTAACTGACATAGATTAAGAATAACTAGCAAGATGTCCTATAATTGTCTACGTGTGGTGCGGGGGACCTGGGCACGACATTTAATGGGGGGATGAAGGGGAAGATCGGCTCTAATGGGTGTTGTTTACAGACAATGGGACTAGGGAATGGGGTAAGGGAGAGTTGGGGAGTATCGGAGAAAATAGGGGAATATTTACAAGCGGATATGGAGGCCAAATTCCATATTCGCAACAATATTAAAGTAGCGGAAGTTTTGTGTCCGTTACGTCATTACGTCTATGATGTCATTACGACAGCTGACTTCACCGACCGATATTTTAATTTACGGGTACACCCGCTCACTGCGGGAGTGGCAGGAAGGATCATTCCTCTTTGGTGTATATAGTTTATAGTCTATCTATGGTCGGGTTTCAAGAACATTGGGTGTGTGTTCATGTATCAAGGTTCTTGTGGAGAGATTGCCAAGTGGTTTAAGCATTCGAGCAAGCACTCCATTCAAAACCCTTAACAGCAGGCTTGGCAAGCGCTTGCTAGCTGTTTGGTAAATGAGCACATCTCCAAACTTAGTGGGGTATAATCGAGATTACAGTAGATCTTCGCTCAGTTCTGTAAGTAAAACTTACCTCACGGATGTCGGGATTCCTCCAAATTTCTTTGTTTAATGTTATAAGCAGCATTAGCGACTATTTGAAAAGCGATTCATGTGTGTTTGTGGTTTATAATACTTTACAAGCTCAGCTACGCTGCTGTTAGACTTTTGGTCTTGTTTGGTTATTATTGACAGGTATTAGTGACATTATCGACAGGTCATTATTGACATCATCGACAGGTCATTATTGATAAGTAAAGTTTTTTTTGACAGGCCAAATGAAACAAATGGAGGACATTTGCACAGCAGGGGAAGATAGCACAGACAGATGATATTTTCATTTGACACAGGGATTGTGACCACAGTCTGACTCACAGAATCCTCGTGAATACTGAATTATGGTGAAGAACTGGTTTGGCAAGACAATAAAAATTAGAACAGCACTCGATAGAGCACACAACTGCACCAGGCTGAACAGTTTACGTTTTGTACACCACTGATAGAATGGATCTGGATCTCAACCAAAATCGAATCAGCTTGTTCTTGTCACTTACCAAACTCGTCCACATAGTTTTGTCACAGGACTTCCGCCAACGTTTTGAAATATCATGTTATCTATCGCTTTTCACCCCATCTCTCAATGGTGAAGAATCACTTAAAAATTAAATAATTATTGTAGCCGAATCCATATTCAGATCTTCACCAAAATTGAATCGATTTATTCTTGTCATGCACACAACCTGTCCACAAAGTTATGTCTGAATCCTTCCATAACCTTTTGAGATATCGTGCTATACATCAGTTCAGCCCTATCAATGAATGATGAATAATCACTTTTAAAATGCTATGATTTGGAACCGTATTCAGATCTTCACCAAAATCTAATCATTTTGTCTATCCGTCCACAATTTTTTTGAGATATCCTATTCACAATTAGACAAACAAGCAAACAGGCAAATAGACAGACAAATACAAATGGACAGACAAACAGATAGACAAACAGACAGACAGGGGTGAAATAAGATGAGATTTGTATTGAATGAGATTTGTGCACGAGCAAGAAAACAACAAATCAGAAAAGGCATCCTTAATCCATTTGGCAAGAAACTTCCAAAAACAGGTGCAAGTGCAGGATACTACACAAGAAAATGAAACAGAAACAAATACAGCTCCAATGATCGCAAAGAGGAAAAAGGAAAACTACAAAAAGAAATATCAGCAGATACAGTGCATTCAGAAAGTATTCAGACCTTTCAGAAAGGCTTTCTTGAAAGTATTCAGAAAGGCTTTCATGTGTCTTTCACTGAGGAGAGGCTTCCATCTTGCCACTCTGCCATAAAGCCCAGATCGGTGGAGTGTTGCAGTGATGGTTGTCCTTCTGGAAGTCTCTCCCATCTCCACACAGCATCTCTGGAGCTCAGCCAGAGTGACCATTGCGTTCTTGGTCACCTCTCTTACCAAGGCCCTTCTCCCCCGATTGCTCAGTTTGGCCGGGCGGCCAGCTCTAGGAAGAGTCCTGGTTGTTCCAAACTTCTTCCATTTAAGAATTATGGAGACCACTGTGCTCTTGGGAACCTTCAATGCAGCAGAGAATTTTTTTGTAGGCTTCCCCAGATCTGTGCCTCGACACAATCCTGTCTCTGAGCTCTGCAGGCAGATCCTTCGACCTCATGGCTTGGTTTTTGCTCTGATATGCATTGTCAGCTGTGAGACCTTATATAGACAGGTGTGTGCCTTTCCAAATCATGTCCAATCAATTGAATTTACCACAGGTGGACTCCAATCAAGGTGTAGAAACATCTCAAAGATGATCAAGAGAAATGGGAGGCACCTGAGCTAAATTTCAAGTGTCATAGCAAAGGGTATGAATACTTATGTCAATGTGATATGTCAGTTTTTTATTTTTAATAAATTTGCAAAACTTTGTAAAATCCTGTTTTCTCTTTGTCATTATGTGGTATTGAGTGGAGATTGATGAGGGGAAAAATGAATTTAAACGATTTCAGCATAAGGCTGCAACATAACAAAATGTGAAAAAAGTGAAGGGGTCTGAATACTTTCTGAATGCACTGTATACTCTGACAAATGGGAGAATGACAAAAGACCAGTATGATTAAAAAAAGACCTTGACAGAACAGGGATTGATTGATAAGGAAGTCACATAGGAATGGCAAAGAAGAGGTCAAATTAATTGGCATGGAGAGCGAGTTATCATAAATGGCCGAGGCCAAGGACCCTACACTAATGCATTTCAGAAAATCAAGGGGTTGAGCCAATCAGACAAATGTAGGTTGTGTGGGGTAGAAACAGAAAGTACCAGTCACCTCCTTTCGGGATGTAAAAAAAACTCATGTCAGAAAAGTTGTACACAGTAAAACATGACTGTGTCTGTCGAGTAATCTGTAAACATTTCAACGTTCTGGTTCCAGAACAATCATGGAAACGCAAACCAAATCCGATTCTTTAAAATGAACATATATTGCTCATGCATGACAAGATGATCCCATCAAGTGTGGGCATTGCAAACAAAGCATTGAGACTGGACATAGTGCTCAAACACAAAAAGGAAAAAACAGCATTGTTGATTGAGGTTTCAGTTCCCAATGAATTTGGACTAAACACTTGAGACACCAGGAAAAATGACCAAACACCAGGAGATGAAAAATGAGGTCAAGAGGTCTTGGAAATTGAAGAAAGCTAAAATTATACCAGTGATAGTCGGAGCAACAGATATGATCAAGAAAACCCTTACTGAGTACTTACAAAGCATTCTGGGGAATATCACATCAAACGAGCTACAAGTGGAGGCTGTCAGAGGTTCAGTGAGGATTCTAAAAACAGCCCTTGGAACGAAGCTATGATAGAGGTTTTACAATCTGGTTCATGAATAATGATCCTTTACTGAAAAAGGACGTGGAGATTTGGAGTTCTGAGAGAACTTCCCCCCACCTCCTAAAAAAACCCGCAAATGAAGAGATATAACAACCAACATCTGAAAACAACATCCATCGATCTTTGAGGGCGGAAGAAATGACGTGAACGCATAAAACTACACCTGCATGACCAACATGCACAATTCCTCCAAGTGTGGCTGAGAAAGAAATTGGAATAATAACAACAGTGATGATAACAACAGAATATAACAATTTTGCCATACAGACACGACGAACACCAAGTTTGCCTCCCATAGAAAAATGTAATATTCAAGGGGGAATTCTAGCAAACATATACAAATCATTCAATTCCACAAATGCTCATGTGAGTTTTAATCGATCTACCCACTACATTCTTACGAGGGGAATTAACTTTCAGGTTAGTATGAACCAATATAGAATCCGACAGGCCGATGCAGTGGCAGCACACTCGCTTAGTCTGGTTTAGTGTCTTAGTCAGGCTTAGCTTAGCTTAGTCAGGTGTCTGGTTTACGTCTGATTTTCGAGCAGACTCCAAGATTGTCACATTGGTGCTTCCCAGGCAGGGCATCGAGTGTGCGAAATGATTCGATTTTGGAGAACATCCTGATTCAGATCCAGCTAGTATAATTTTTAAAGTGATTTTTCACCATTGGGAGATAGTGCCGTCCCTCAGATTGATAAGCTGGTGGCTCAGATTGACGATAAGCTGGTGGCTCAGATTGACGATAAGCTGGTGGCCCATATCTCTGAATGTGTTGGTGGACGGTAACTATCCCACAGTAGCTTTGGCAGCACCGACACTCTGTTAGCATAGTACGGACAATTAAGGAGAAGGATACAAGTGGCTCAACCTCAGAATCCAAACAAACAAAACTGAACTTGATAAGTTCCTCGCAAAATCTTATGGTCTGAAAGGAAATTCAAGCAGCCGGGGATAAAAAATAAATCGTCGTTTTAATTAAAATTGTGAAGGCCAAACTACTATATATTTTCTTACAAGTTACTCAGTAGTATTAGAAAATGAATTAAAAGCAGACTCCACGGCAAACATAGCATTCATTGTACGTCACATAGTGTATAGCACTTACGTTTTCCACTCTGCCAACATGCTGTCCAAAGTTCTGCCTCCAGAGTAAGTTACATGCATCGCTGTCTCCAAAAGAATGTCGCACCGACGAAAAGAAACCAAATTGTTGTGACTCCGTAAGCTATTTTTTTAAAACAACCTGAGATTGCATAAATCAGGTTCAGCCACACATGCGGAAACACAATCCCATCACAATTTTGACTGAAGACAATTTTGAAGCGGCACCACCACGTTGCGATCCCGGTCGAATAGGAGCATGTGATGGAAGAAAAATAAATAAAAGAAAAAGAGGGTGCAAACACCCACCAGACTCAAAAACGAAACCAAACTGAGTTCCATAAATTCACCCGTCTCAGATACAAGTGGCAAGCTCCACCTCACCATTGCTCAGCAGCAGCCAATCACGTGTGCTTGACATAAAATGAGAATACCAGTTACACGACAATAATGATGGCACCAAAATTCACGCAACAACATCGATGCTGCTCGCTTACAGTTGTTAATGAGCGGGCAAAGCGCTAAGCACATCATCCTATTGCGTCATGATCTCTGCAACCTTACTATGATGTTGCAACGTGACAAGCAAATTGAAAAACGTCGCACTCTTGCGATTAGGTTGCAATCATTTCACAGGTTGAATCCAGTGGATAAGCTGCTGGACGAGATTATGCATGGAAACATTTGAATGACAATGAGCTGTGTTAAGAACCTGCACATGGGCCTCTACCTGTAAAGACAAAGGCTACAATCATTTGAGGAGTAATCAAACACAAAACCTGCCGAGTCGTATGCTTAGATTTGCTTTATTACCTCCGCCACCAAAGGTGGATGGAGGTTATGTTTTCAGCCCTGTCTGTCTGTCCGTTTGTCTGTGAACAAAATATCTCAAAAAGTTGTGGACGGATTCGGACGAAAGTTGGCAGAGATGTAGCGTATGTGACAAGGACGAAATGATTAGATTTTGGAGAAGATGCGGATTCGGATCCGGCTACTAGAATTTGTTAAGTGATTTTTCACCATTGGGAGATGGGGCCAAAAACTATGCAAAACAGGATATCTCAAAAAGTTGTGGACGGATTTGGACGAGACTTGGTGAGCCGGCTCGGTGTGATTTTGGTGAAAATCTGAATATGGATTCGGATATGAGAATTATTTAATTTTTTTGAAGTGATTCTTCCACATTGAGAGATTGGGTGAAAAGCGATATATAACATGATGTTTTAAAAAGGTATGGATGAGTTATGACTAAACTTGGTGGAGGACTTGGTTAGGTGATAAGAACAAGCCGATCAGATTTTGATTCAGGTCTGAATCCAGATCCGGCCTATCAATGGGATACAAACCGTAAACTATTCAGCCTGGCGGAAGTGTGCGTTCCACCGAGTGCCGTTCTAGTTGGTTTTGTGTCAAGTGTGAAAATTTGAACCCCTTGGGTATAATAAGGGTTTTATAACAGACTAAAGGCAATGTTATTAATCATTGTCATTTGAAGCTTCTAAAAACCGCACCAGTTTGAGAAGTAAAAAAACAATGATCATATTACCACACGACGGTGAGTAAAACTCCAACTTCTTACACTAATGATCCCCAGAGAAGAATTAATACAAACGAGCGTACAATATATACACTGCTGAGAAAGTGGATAATACACTGTGTTAATATTAATACTGTACCATGCTTGGTCATGTAGTGCTTGTCTAAACTTTGTCAGCAACTTTGTATATTGACAGGAAAACATAGGATTGGCCAACAAATTGTTATTTAATTTAGAAAAGGTAAAAAGTCTGTTACCATGCAGACATGAGAGAGACATCAGGAGCAGTAGTACAAGATATTAAATAAAGAATAAGGTGAGCAGGAAGAGGTCGAAACAACTAGATGGTATTATGAAGCACACAAACATTCGATTGCTGTAAAGTTAGAGTTTAGAAAGCCTTATCATAACAATATTGATGTAAGGAAGTGAATAAGTCTGCCCTGCCAATCAAACATGAAAAGCGAATGGAAATACCAGAGATGACAAGAATACGATGGATCAATGCATCTCCAAAGGTCGAAAGAAGAATGTACCTGCTTTGCTTGGCAAGTGCTATGCCTGTGGCATCAACGCCGCCTTCATCACTGTATTTAAGACATACTTCACTCATGGAACCACACCCTCTCCTCTCTTATGAGCCCAGGGCAATGGGACGTGATGACCCATTTCCTTGCCAAAGTTGCCGGGACCATGGTCATCCGACGGTGCCCGACTGGATACCGCAAGTATTTTCCTGTCTTGAGGATTCCGCGAGCTGTCGTCTCCACCGTGGAATGAATGTGGGCCCAGATAAGACATTCATTAATTAGAACGGCACTCGGTAGAGAGGAGCATACCACCACCAGGCTGAACAGTTCACGTTTTGTATCCCAATGATCGGCTAGATCTGGATTCAGACCTATACCAAAATCCAATCGGCTTGTTCTTGTTGCCCAACAAACTCATCCACCAAGTTTCATCCAAATCCATCAACAACCTTTTGAGATATCCTGTGATATATATACATATATATACATACATATATATATACATATATATATATATATATATATATATATATATATATATATATAAATATATATATATATATAAATATATATATATATATATATATATATTAGGGTGCATCAAACGCCCTTAGGTTCTTGGATTTTAATGTCTATTCTCTCAAATGTTACACTTGTTGGTAGAAGTATGTATGCAAAAAATAAATGAAATCAGAGGTGGTCCTGGGTGGCCACCGGCCACTTTTATATATTTAGGGCCATTTTCGGGGCCGCACTATGTAAAAATGTTTGATTTTGTTATTTTACACCCAAACCTAGTCATGTTTGGTATCAAATTGAAGGTCTTGATGAGAGGAATACAAATATAACAATTTTATGCAAAAAACGATGGTTTGATAATTAGTTTGTATTTTTACATGAATGAAATCGGAGGTCTAATCGTGGGTCCCATACTAGTAGTCTAATAATATCCTTTATTTTCTTTCAGATGGCAGATAAGAAGACCAGATTAGCAAGTGCCATTTTTGGTCTTGGCAATGCTTTTACAGAAGCAGATGGTACATTGACAGGAGTCCGCCTCCCAACTTGCCGGCAGGTTCTTCGATGCGTGATGTGGTACATCCAGAAAGAAATATGTGAAGGCAAACAAACTCAGCCACTGAAATGGAAATCTGCCAGCATCGTCCTTATCCAGCTGAAAAAATTCTACACTAAAGCAAATATTCCTATGCTTTCAGACCATCAATGCTGCAAACTAATACTTGACCTTCTTAATGACAATAACAAATTGCGTCAAATACCTGTTTCTCGCCGAGAATCTCCAAGCACTTTGGCTAAGTTGCAAACCATGAATGAACGTCTTGATAAGACCTTTGGTGTATGGACAAAAGATGCAATGACAAACATTAAGAATGAGGAAGATAGAGTATTTTTAGAGTCAATGAAATCTGACAGAGTAGCCTCATTTGGTGGTGTTGACAAGAAGAAAGTTGATAAAGATCATAGAAAAGAAAAACGCCTCTTAGCGGAAGCTTCAAGACGAGAACGTCATGAATCATCCAGTGTACAAGAGATGACAATTAGTTCTGTATGCTCTGATGATAGTGACTCTGCAGATAGCTTGGAAGAAACTGAAGAAGAGGCGATTCCAGAGTTTCAAAGGAAGCGTAGTCACCACAGATCAACATATGCAGGTACATCTGCCTTTATTCCTCATGATATTCTGAAAAGACATTCAGTTGTGTCTGTTGCTACTCGACTAAACATAACTCCTGTTCAACAGGTTGCGCTCACCAAAGCTGTAATTCAAGAGGCAGGAGGTGATCCACGTCGTGTGGCCAAGTCGTACTCAACTGCTGATAAGGCTCGACGATCAATAACAAGTGCTATCGCCAAAGATATTCAAGAAAATTGGATCGCCCCAACAGCTGCAACACTTCACTGGGATGGCAAGCAGATACCAACGCTCACAAACAAGAATGTCAAGGAAGAAAGATTGCCAGTGTTGGTTGGGAATGCCACTGATGTAAAGCTACTGGGGGTGGCTAGATATCCTCCTGGAAGTGATAGGTCATCAGGTGACATCATTGCCGAGCACACTTACACGTATCTACATTCATGGAAGTGCAAACAATCAGTTGTCAACTTATGTTTTGACACAACAGCATCAAACACTGGACACGTTACAGCTGCCTGTGTTACCATTCAATCAAAACTGGACCGTGCTCTTCTGTGGTGTGCATGTCGCCATCATGTTGGAGAGGTAATCCTGGATCATGTGTTTGACGTTCTCAAAATTGAGGCATCAAAGTCTCCAGAAGTATCTTTGTTCCAAAAATTCCAGAAGAATTGGGAACGCATATCGCATGCAAAGAATGAAAGTTTAACCAAAATTGACATTTCCATGTACAATGACTATGCACAACAGCTGCTTTTATCCTGCA